>NC_064921.1:819161905-819909405 GCF_023897955.1 Schistocerca gregaria
CCATTGGTTACACGTCTCGGTCACCTCTTGCTCGCATTGACGGCACTTTGAAGATTGGACGTTACATTTCAGATGTGTTACGCCCCTTGGCTCTATCCTTCATTCGATCCCAGGGAAACGCTACATTTCAGCATGATAAGGCACGACCGCTTGTTGCAGGTCTCATACGGGCCTTTCTGGATACAGAAAATGTTCGACTGCTCCCCTGGCCAGCACACTCTCCAGATCTCTCACCAATTGGAAATGTCTGGCCAATGGTGGCCGAGCAACTGGCTCGTCACAATACGCCAGTCACTACTCTTGATGAACTGTGGTATCATGTTGAGGCTGCATGGGCAGCTGTACCTGTACACGCCATACAAGCTCTGTTTGACTCAATTCCCAGGCGTGGTATCAAGGCCGTTGTTACGGCCAGAGGTGGTTGTTCTGGGTACTGCTTTCTCAGGATCTATGCACCCAAATTGGATGAAAATGTAATCACATGTCAGTTCTAGTATAATATATTTGTCCAATGAATACCCGTTTATCATCTGCATTTCTTCCTGGTGTAACAATTTTAATTTTCAATAGTGTACTTGCAGCACTGTGTCCGTGTGTACTGCTCTGTGGTCTAGTACCCTCACTGGTGAGCCGCTTTATTTGAACGTTACTGGCTTGGAATTTGTTCCGCGGCTCTCACCGTTAGTGGTTACAGCTGAGGCTCCCCTGCCGGCAGTGTTCTGTGCTTCCCTGTACCAAGTCAGCATGCTTGCTATTTCCAGCTGACTTGGATGTGCCCGCGTTCTTCATCGCCTCCAGCGTGTCACGTTGGACGAAACATGTCTTCTCACGCAAGATTACTTAAATGTGTGGTAATAATTTGGTTTTCAATAGAAACTGAAATTAATCACTGGAAAGAAAACGGTTAACATTAACAGGAGGAGACAGCCATTGTTGATGGTAGATGCATTTTTGCTAGCGGCCAAACTGACTTCCAGAAAAATGCTGACAGATTTAGGAAAGATTGTATCTTTTAATACCACCATCAGTTTGACGGTGCCAGTATCCATTATTTATGGGCGAAACGGAATAATAGGTTGGAGACTGTGGCCAGATCATTTACGGTTCCGCACTTGCGTTCAAGTTTGCAAAATGACAGAATACTAATCCTATTCTGCCATTGTGTCTTCACGCCAAGATCCGTTAAACTCCTATTGGTCGTTGACTGTAACAATAAAGCATTAAACACATTTCATCTATTAGGAGAACTGTTAAAATTATAACTGATGACACTTAACTAATTTACAATAGTTTAATTGCAAAATTTCTGCAGATAATTCATGACAGTTACATCAATTTGGTCTACACAAAAGGAAGATTAATTGATGATACGCACGGAATGTTGCTATAATGCGTCCTGTCAATCTAAAGGCTACAAACAAAAGAGAGATTCGAGCAGGAACGCTCTTCACTTCCTTCCTAAAAGAAAAAAAAATATTGGGGCTTCATCAGATTGAGTAAAGTTTTTGTGCACGCCAAGCGGACAGCGTGCTGTATGCGCCTCATGCCGCTTTTATTTTGTTAAGTATCGCCCTATTTTGTACTGCTATGGCGCACTCAGCTGTATGCTCAGGGTACACCTTGCATTTTGTGTTTTTTATGACCTATGAATTCATATCCAGTTAATATTGCGTCCATTTTCCACTTTATATAACTTTGCGAAAGATAGTTTACATGCATAGTTAATTTTACACAATGTGATCATGTCCCAAAACACTCAAACGCGTCATCGACATTAAATAATTTCGCAAGCACGACTGTTTTTATTCTGTTTTAAATTCATCTCTAAATGCGCCTCGCGATAAATTTCTTTCTATTTTAAACCAGCCTTAAAGAAGGTTTAGCGTAATTCATACCTAGTATGAATATCTACTTAAAGTTTTGAAAAGGCATTTATCCACTCTTTGAAGGTGGCTCAGTTGACTTCCCTTTTGTAAGCACTGGATTAAACTGATGCTGTACCTTTTTTCTTACGCTCCTGTTAATGGTTGTGTTAATGTTAAGCGTATGTCTTGATGATTTTGTTCACACTAGATTCTTGATTAACTGAAGTAGGAGTATGATTATTAATTACTATCTGGTGTTTTTAAATGCATTCAACCTGCCTCTGTAATAATGCTAAAGGTACTCTATGCCTAGCTCGGTGCCTAGGCCAATTAAGAAAACTAGCGTGTGATCACTATGTCATGCATTGTTCTTAACATTGTGAGAAAATTTCCTTCCGTTAATCATTGAGCAAATAGTTGACAGGCATCGAAATCTTGTTCTACGGTAAGTTCAGTCTCTTAAGATTGGTACTGTAAATGTGTCCAAACTACCATGTACTCTTGAATCCTAAGTACAATTATAGATCTTTTGCACAGGAATATTTTCAGTCATCTGAAGTTTCTGTTTTATTACTCTGGTAAACTATTAGAATTTTTGGATATTAAGTCAGTGGCTCTTCCGCTCTCTCTGCCGTTGGGAAGCGACGTTCCTCTTCCGCCTACGAGACCGTTGGCTGGGGTTCGCCTGTAACCCTAGGTAGGGGCCCTAACTGGGTGCTACCATCCTACAAAAAGACAAAAACATTAAATATCACTGCAGACTGGGAAACACCGGAAGGCACTGTGCAAATGGTGGACAAATTTAAATACCTGGGAGAATTTATAACAGGAAGGAACAGGAGCAAGGAGGGAATAACAGAGAGGATTAAGAAGATGAGGTCAGCCTTCTGCATGACGAGAGAGATATACAATAAAAAGAATATATCCACAGAGGCAAAGATAAGTCACTACAAGGCAACGATGAGGAATGCAGTATTATTTGCTGCTGAGACGATGACACTAGAAAGAAATGGGGCAGAACAACTAGAGAAAGAAGAGAGAAAAATTCTGAGAAAAATACTAGGTCCCAAAAGAGGTGGAGAGAGGGGGATGCGAAGACCTGGTGAAGAATTGTACCGGAGCGTGAGAACAATATCCGGGGAAATCAGACTGAAAAGGGCAAGGTTTGCTGGACATGTAGTTAGGATGAGTATGGACAGAATGACGAAGAGAGTGTGGGAAACAACAGGGAGGACAAGGGGAAAGACAGGAACCAAGTGGGTTGTTGAACTTCGGAAGGACTGCTTGGAATTGGGGATCAAGGTAGAAGGAAAGGAAAATTGGAGGAACAAATATACACCGACCAATATGCCGGAGATCAATGACAGAGAAGAATACAGGAAAAGATTAGAGTGTCACCAGTGGAGCCAACAGGAGAATCGGAAACTGAAGATCTCTGAAGAAGAGCGGGGGAGAAGAAGAGAAAGAATAAAGAGGTTCTGGGAGAACAAGAGGAAAATGCAGTCCACGAAGGGGCTAACCGTGGTCCTACAGAGGCCGTAACGCAAGAAGAAGAAGAAGATTTCAGGTCAGTTATATTCTGCTTTAACTAAGGTGTATCTACACATTTGTTGTGGGTCTCTTTTTTATTATTCAAATTGCTTAGCTTGTCTATAAAATAATATTCTGCTTAGTTGTTGTAAACATGCTACCAATGTATACTATTGGAAGCATCTTGGCAAATAAAACAAAAATGAATGTAATTTTCATGTATCCCCGAGTTGGGTTCACATCTTCCATTTCAGTCCATGTCCTGCTTACCTACCACAATAGACAGTCTATCATTACGCTGAAACATGTTTGGGTATTTATAGACAACAGTTGTTTGCATAATAAACTAATAATTTTTCAAAAAAATTATTTACTGTTCCTCCTGAAATACCTTATTGTATTGGCAATTGAGGGTTTTAAAGGTAAAAAGCGTACTGTGGTGGCACCCTTGACAGAACTTACCCCTCACCCCCCCCCCCCCCCCGACATCCACAGCCCTCGCTCTCCTTTCCCGCCCGTCCCGTCCCCTAACCAACATAACACTACCTAATCTTTTCTACAAACATGTAGCACATCTTATAATTTTGAAAGCAGTTCTTTTAAAAACGAGGCATTTTGCAGAGTGTTCCTTCAGTGAACTATACTGAAGAAATTATTCCACACAATAAATTACATGTTGATCGTAGTAAATAAATTACAAACTGCATCATACGTTGAAAGTAAAACAAAATACTACATTATTCCTCATGGCAGCTGATTTACACTGATTTTTGTAGACCTACGATAAAAAGCAGATGTTTTTGGCTGTTCATAATTTATTAACAGTGTTTAAATTATTTAATATAAATAAATGATAAAGGTCTACAATTAGTATTGAGAAAATATTCGTTTCCAGGAACTGTGTCTTGTTACAAGTTTACTTTGTATTTCCTTGCTTTGTGCAAAGCAAACTCATTCATTATGTCAATGAATTCGTTTTTGCGTCTGTGTCGCATTATTTCGGCAAGATAGACAAATTGATTTTACCTGTACAAGATATCAATGGTATTTTCCTCATCTCTGATTTGTTAAAATTGGATTCGCAAGATGTTGTAGTCACTAGCATTGCCTTAAACAGCCACAAAGCTAGTTAGTTGTTTTCACAACCATTTCTAAACACCCATTCTTCGGAAAATAAATATCTTATTTGCTTCAGCGCTCATTCGGCAAACTTTTAAATTCTGCAATACCGTAGTGAAGAAGCAGTAGGAACGCCATTGCTGAATATGAGCGCGGCATGTGAGCCAAGCGCACTTAAACCGTGTTAGCAACAAAGGCGCCTAGTCGGTAGTAGCCGTCTTTTTATGGTGCTGCCTGGAAGAAATGGCGCTATAGACGTGGCACTGTGGAAGCAGCGCGTGTTTACGTCGTGGACAGAGGTGAAGCCTTGTTCTTGCACACAGAAATTAAGAACACGAAAGCTAGGGAAACTCACTCATCCCTCCCTGTTAATCAGAAAACTGGTTCTCTTTCTAGTTTTTTTAGATTTTTTTTGCGAAATCTGTGCCTGCACTAAAAGAATATAAAGCTTGTACACCATTTTCCACCATAACTTGTGTATCTTGTAAATCAGTCCGGCTTCTCTTGGTGCTTGACTGCGACAGTGAACAGCTGCGTGCAGCTGGCAACAGAGGTCAGCGCATAAAGAAAGCAGCCTAATTAAACGTTAAAAATGGTTCAAATGGCTCTCAGCACTATGGGACTCAACATCTGAGGTCATCAGTCCCCTAGAACTTAGAACTACTTAAACCTAACTAACCCCTGCGTACGTTTTCAGTTGTTTGTTCGTATTACAGTATCTGTCTTTCCTACAGATTTTAACCAATACACGTCCTTGTAGTTCCAAGCAAACTATTCTCTTACGCCTTCACACACGTTCTGACATTCTGTCCCTTCTAACTTTGGCTCAGAAGGGGGTAAATTATGTTGCCACAAAACTCTTTGGTCACTTATCTAACAGCATCAAAAGTCTGACATATAGCCATACAGCATTTAAAAGGAAATTAAAAGAATTTCTTAATGACAACTCCTTCTACTCATTAGATGAATTTTTGGATACAGTAAGTGGGTAATTTCCCCAACACCGACAAAAAATTGTCATGTAATATTTTGTGTAATGTAATATCTTTTATAGATATCTTTTATAGACGCCTTTTATTAAACTGACACGTTCCACGTCATTACGAAGTGTCGTACTCATGATCTATGGAACAAGTACTAATCTAATCTAATCTTCCCTTCAATGCGTACTTTTCCTCACCTACTCTACGGTGAACCTCCTCACCCTTTATCTACGGAGTCCATCTCATTTCCAGCCTCCTTCTACAGCAGTATAACCTCGATTATCGTCTTTTGCGATTTCCCCACAGCCACTGTCAGACAGTTCTGTGCGCCAAACGTACAAACACACAAATAACTTCCTCATATTAGGGTCGGAGCTTGACATTAGCAGACTTGTTGGCCCGGAACGCCCTCGTTGCCTGTTCTAACTGCTTCTTCCGTCATGAGACGCTAAGGTGTTGTGCACTTACCTGCTCACGCTACTTTCTTGGATTTTGTGAATGATATTTATCCGAAAGTCTAGTAGTATTTCTATGGACTCATAGATTCTAGACAACAACTTGAATAGTCGCATGGATTCCACTTCTCCTAATGAAATCAGCCTTATTTGATCGCTAGTCTTCCAAAACCCTGTTAAACTCTCAGGCTAATACTGGATCTCTTGCGTCTTCTATATCGACGCCCACGTTTCCTCAAACACATCATCGCTCAAATCCTCACCGTCGTAGTTGCATCTTCACCTATCCGGTCTCTCCTCTGAGCTTAAAGTGCAATTCCTCTTGCACTCCTAATTTTGACGCCGTTGCTTTTAATTTCATCGAAGGTTGCTTTGACTTTCTTCTCATTCTTCTCGTAGCCACTTCGTTTTGTCTTCCTTGCATTTTCTGTTTATTTCAATCCTCAGTGACTTATATTTCTCTATACTTGAATATCCCTGAACATATTTGAAGGGCTTGTTTGAATAGTGATACAAGTCCATTACCTCCACTTTTCTGCCTATAATGTTTCTGAAATTAATGATCCAAACAAACAGAAAGAAAGGTTCATCTCCAGCAAGAAGCCATATGCTTGAATATTTCTGGTATCTCAACTGCAGATTTTTCAGCGCCCATTGAACTTTAGGACTCTGTATCTCAAAATGAACAAAAATGGACTTATACCACTATTGAAATTAGCCCTTCATTTTTACTTCCTTCTTTCGTAGCTGAATGGATTTCTACTCTTATCCACAGCTTCCTCGCAATTACCTTCATTGTATCTATGTTTGTTGTTCGTCCAACTTCTGTGACTACCCCCTCTACATTAGTCTATTCTACTTTAACTGAAGTGCCCGCTGTGGTAATCATTATTGCTGTTTGTACAGCCGTACAGAACTTTGAACGCGTCTCGCCATTCCTCACTACTTCAGTATCCCATTTCTTTGCACATCGATTCTTTCTGACGGTTCCTTAAATTTGCCTGCTCTTCATCATTTCTAAATTGTGATACAAATCAATGTGTCTCCTCCTGGCTACACCTTACAATCTAATATTTGATTTCGGAATCTCGGCCCTAGCATGAGGTAATCCAGCTGAAATCTTCCAGCGTCTCCAGGCCTTTTCCAAGGTAACTCCTTTTCTTGTCATTCTTGAACAATGTAATCGGTATTACTATCTGGTGATTTACGAAAGCAGTGATCTGGCGTCTACTTACAGGGTGATCAAAAAGTCAGTATAAATTTGAAAACTGAATAAGTCACGGAATAATGTAGATAGATAGGTACAAATTGACACACGTGCTTGGAATGACATGGGGTTTTAATAGAAACAAAAAAATACAAACGCTCAAAAAATGTCCGAGGTGCTTCATCTGCTCAGAAAGCAATAATTAGTATAACAAAGTAAGGCAAAGCAAAGATGATGTTCTTTGCAGGAAATGCTCAATATGTCCACCATCATTCCTCAACAATAGCTGTAGTCGATGAATAATGTTGTGAACAGCACTGTAAAGTATGTCCGGAGTTATGGTGAGGCATTGGCGTCGGATGTTGTCTTTCAGCATCCCTAGAGATGTCGGGCGATCACGATACACTTGCGACTTCAGGTAACACCAAAGCCAATAATCGCACGGACCGAGGTCTGGGGACCTGGGAGGCCAAGCATGACGAAAGTGGCGGCTGAGCACACGATCATCACCAAACGACGCGCGCAAGAGATCTTTCACGCGTCTAGCTATATGGCGCGGTTCTAATAAAACCCCATGTCATTCCCAGCATGTGTGTCAATTTTACCTATCTATCTACATTATTCCGTGGTTTATGAAGTTTTCAAATTTATACCGACTTTTTGATCACCCGGTATATTGATGTCGCACTAGCATAATTCGTAACGTAATGAAGAACGCCATAATCCGAGGATTGAGCAGAGAGCGGCCGGTACGCACAGTCGGGAGGGAAAGAGAAATGCCGGCTGGGATGCGACGCCTCTGTCAGGGGATCATCTTATCTGTTTAGACGACTCTCCGCCGCGGCACGCGGAGCTCATAAAACTTTTAGACGCAAAGCTGCGCGTCCCCTGGGCCGGTCTGGTCCGAGCCCGGCAGCCGGCTGCGAGCCCTGTGATGTACAATGAAAGCAACTGCCGGGTATTAGGGGACTCCTTTGATATGGAGAGCGCTTCCGCCTCTACTCCGTCCCGGACGAGTCTTTCTCTACGAGAGGGAGTCGCTTTAGGGAGGATCCCGAGCGCCACCAGAGGTCTGTTTGCTCCCGTTCCCTTCCGTTTTGTCGCACACGATCCCTCCCAGCAACTTTTGTTTAAGCCACTTCTTTAGAAAGACCACGACAACGTTCCTCGTTTGTTAATCTTATTCTTTGGGCCAACTCTGTACCCTCCTAAAATTCGGTAATCACACATCCGAAGTCTCCAGCTTTGAATCTTCACTTGTATTCCACCTGCCTAGCTGAGTGTTAATGTGCTTGTCTAGCATGCAGCGGGCCCTGGTTCGATTTCGGGCCGGGTTCGAGATTTTTCTCCGCTCGTGGATTTGGTATTGTGTAGTCCGCATCATTTCATGCTCATCACTGGCATGCAAGTCTCCCAATGTAGCGTCCACTGAAATACACACACACAAGTACACAAGTAACGGGTAAGGCGAACTCTACATTGCGGTTCATGGGTAGAATACTGAAGCGATGCAGTCCTTCAACCAAAGGAAATAGCTTACAATACGTTAGTATGGGACAATTACCTGTTGGGTCTGTTTCAAGAGACTGAGAAAGTCCAAAGACGATTGGTTGGTTGGTTTGATTTTTGAAGGGACCAATCCAAAGAAGAGCGGCAAGATTCGTGACTGGTACATTTAGTCATCGCGAGAACGTTACAAATATCTTAAAAACTTTGAAGTGGGACACACTTGCAGATAGACAACGCGCCGAGGATGTAGAGCATATATTATTACTACCAACTTTGAAATCGCGTAATGACCATCATCAAAGATAAGGGAAATAAGAGCTCATACTGAGGCGTTCAGACAGTCGATTTCCCTCGCGCCATCCGCCAGTGGAACAGAGGGGGGGGGGGATATGACTTTCAGAAAAATGCCTCTGATCATTATGGGACTTAACTTCTAAGGTCATCAGTCCCCTAGATCTTAGAACTACGTAAACCTAACTAACCTAAGGACATGACACACATCCATGCCCGAGGCAGGATTCGAACCTGCGACCGTAGCGGTCGCGCGGTTCCAGACTGTAGCCCCCCGGCCGGCGAAATATGACTTTGGCGCGAATTGTGCCCTCCGCCACACACCGCTTGGTGGCTAACGGACTATATATATATGTAGATGTAGAAGTTTTGCCCTCAGCGGCCGAACTTCCCGGGTTGGGGTCTCCTGACCAACAATGTCACAAGATCATTTTATGTCATTCCTACGCTTGGAAATGCCGAAGGATTATTTTATTACCATAAATAACACGTTTCCATTCCTAACACTTCCACTCCAGCGACAGTCTCTCTGTGTGGCCTCACGTGTCAAACTGTCCGTACACGGGACGAAGCAGCTAAAGTTGACATGGACGCGGACGGGACATCGGCCCACACGGGAGATAGCGCTGTCGGGACGAGCTGTTCAACGTGATTCTGCGCTCTCAGCGTTCTAAGACGGCAGGTTTCGACTTTATTCGGCCCCGCAGCCCATACAATTTGTTAACGGTGATGGATGCGCGTAAAATTCCTGCGTTAGCTCTATGAGATAACACATTCCCTCCCTTCTCATATGCTAATCATCTTCTTCTGGCTGTAGTATATGTAAATAAAAGCTTCGAGATCCGTGAACGTTTTACAAGGCGCTGTTTGCCACTGCGCTATACGTTTCAAGAATTATAGCGCACATGAGCACTACTAGCAATGAATAATGTAAATATTATCTTATTCTTTCAGTACTACATACATGATATGTCACTATTTTCTATCTTCTAGGTATATTTCTTAAGTAACAAAATGTTTTGTAAATTGAATATGATATTTTGACAATTCTAGTTCAATTGAGTAACACAGTCAGTTGCTCTCTGAATCTTTTGGTAATCACTCTTATTATTACACTACTGGCCATTAAAATAGCTACACCACGAAGATGACGTGCTACAGAAGTTAAATTTAACCGACACGAAGAAGATGCTGTGATATGCAAATGATTAGCTTTTCAGAGCATTCACACAAGGTTGGCGCCGGTG
Organism: Schistocerca gregaria; assembly: GCF_023897955.1. Taxonomy (NCBI): domain Eukaryota; kingdom Metazoa; phylum Arthropoda; class Insecta; order Orthoptera; family Acrididae; genus Schistocerca; species Schistocerca gregaria. Next base: position 819,172,112 of record NC_064921.1, read on the forward strand.
GTGGCGACACCCACAACGTGCTGACATGAGGAAAGTTTCCAACCGATTTCTCATACACAAACAGCAGTTGACCGGCGTTGCCTGGTGTAACGTTGTTGTGATAATGCCTCGTGTAAGGAGGAGAAATGCGTACCATCACGTTTACGACTTTGATAAATGTCAGATTGTAGCATATCGCGATTGTGGTTCATCGTATCGCGACATTGGTGCTCGCGTTGGTCGAGATAGAATGACTGTTAGCAGAATATGGAATCGGTGGGTTCAGGAGGGTAACACGAAACGCCGCGCTGGATCCCAACGGCCTCGTATCACTAGCAGTCGAGATGACAGGCATCTTATCCGCATGGCTGTAACGGATCGTGCAGCCACGTCACGATCCCTAAGTCAACAGTTCGGGACGTTTGCAAGACAACAACCATCTGCACGAACAGTTCGACTTCGTTTGCAGCACCATGGACTATCAGCTCGGAGACCATGGGTGCTGTTACCCTTGACGCTGCATCACAGACAAGAGCGCCTGCGATGGTGTACTCAACGACGAACCTGGGTGCACGAATGGCAAAATGTCATTTTTTCGGATGACTCCACGTTCTGTTTACAGCATCATGATGGTCGCATCTGTGTTTGGCGACATCGCTGTGAACGCACATTGGAAGCGTGTATTCGTCATCGCCATACTGGCATATCACCCGGCTTGATGGTATGGGGTGCCATTGGTTACACGTCTCGGTCCCCTCTTGTTCGCATTGACGGCAATTTGAACAGTGGACGTTACGTTTCAGGTGTGTTACGACCCGTCGCTCTACCCTTCATTCGATGCCTGCGAAACCCTACATTTCAGCAGGATAATGCACGACCGCATGTTGCAGGTCTGTACGGGGCTTTCTGGATACGGAAAATGTTGGACTGCCGCCCTGGCCAGCACATTCTCCAGATCTCTCACCAATTGAAAACGTCTGGTCAATGGTGGTCAAGCAACTAGCTCGTCACAATATGACTACTCGTGATGAACTGTGGTATCGTGTTGAAGCTGCATGGAAAGCTGTACCTGTACACGCCATCCAAGCTCTGTTTGACTCAATGCCCAGGCGTATCAAGGTCGTTATTATGGCCAGAGGTCGTCGGTCTGGGTACTAATTTCTCATGATCTATGCACCCAAATTGCGTGAAAATGTAATCACATGTCAGTTCTAGTATAATATATTTGTCCAATGAATACCCCTTTATCACCTGCATTTCTTCTTGGTGTAGCATTTTTAATGGCCGGTCTTGTAGAATATCTGTATACGTAGACAATCTATTTTATATACTATTTTAATTGAATAACCCCTGTTCTGTTGCATATTAAGAATTTGTAGGTTTGTCATGGTTACAAGCGATAACCTCCCGCCCGAATTCTTGTCTGGGTGGCCCAGTGATGAAAAATAGGCACACATGATGAAAATTGTTAATTTTAAGGTATTGTGCAAGAGCATAAGCGATTACAAAGATGTAAGTGTGAAAGAACGCTGCGAGGCACCTATCAATGAGGCGGAGTATATGCAACAAAGAGCTCATGTCAGGTCGCGCAGCAGTGGGCAGTTGTTGTTCGGTAGTAGCAGGGGTAGAGCACCAGAGGCTGGCGGTATATGTTGGGATGCTCAGAAGTGGGCAGTCGCTCAGTATTAAATGTTAAGTGTAATAATTTCAGTGTTGCGTATTAATAATTTATGGAAGAATTAAGATTTGAGATAAAATTAGTTAAGAAAATGTTACAAATATTATTATGAAATTTGGTTGAAGAATCTTTCTACATTTGTCGACAATAAGGTAATCAATATTCATTTATTTATGTCTCTTTGCTATAGAACGAATTTGAATGAGACCAAGCTTTTTCTTCTGTATTTTTTGTAAAGATAATATGTTTGCTTAAATGTGAATTTTTATAATATAGCTTAACAATTGCAACTCTGTTTCACAATATAATAAAATTTTGAAGTATTTTATTACAATCATTCTCCTCAATCATGTACCGCCTCTCAATTCTAACTCGTTTTTATTTTGCATTTTTCCTGTTGCAACTGTAGTTTAGTAGCGCTGAGAGCAGAACAGCTTGTTATCCGAGACGACATCAGTAGGAACTACGAAATTTATTTCACACAGTTTATGGATTTTCGCAAAGGGACTGCTTTTGTACTCGTTCAGATTTAAAGTCCGTAGAACTTACCACTAATTTGTCATTATCGCGCATAGGTTTCGAGTGGTTTGGGTTTACTGGTATTGCTTTCATGCTAGTAGACACGTTCTTTGTTAGACATAAACATCACACCTTACATAAGACGTAAACGTTACAAACTTCAGAGAATCGGGCTAACCTAGTGAACAGCGTTTCTTCTCGGATTTCTCTCTCTCTCTCTCTCTCTCTCTCTCTCTCTCTCTCTCGTCTGTTTGCCTATATACTGATTTGCCACACTATGGCTGCGTTCCTTGCCTGTCATTAATTAATGTTTGTTTTGTGTAGACAAATGTGATGTCATCTATTAGCTTTAGAATCATTTGCAATTAAATGAGTTAAGTCTCATGAGTGCTCATTTTAGCAGTTCTCCTAACACATATATAATACACGAACTGTTTTATTGTTACAACCATCGACCAATACGAGCTTAACGGATTGCAGCGTCAAGACGAAATGGCCCAATACAATTACTATTCTGCCATTTATTCATTTGCAACTTGCTACAGCGTCCCTGAGGTTAATTGCCGGTGATAACGAAGCGTTCTGTAAACTTCAATGCAACCGCGGTACGGTAAATGATCTGGTCACAGCCTCCAAGCTATGATTCCGTTTCGCTCGAAAATAACAGATACCAGCTCCGAAAAACTGATGGTGATATTACTAAATTTTGTAGGATTTTTGTACAGGTCAGTTTGGACACTAACAAACATGCGTCCACCATCAAGGGCCGTCTATTCCACTTAATTTTTATAGTTTTCTTTCTAATGATTAATTTCAATTACTGTTTAAACTCAAATTATCATTCACTTCAGTAATCTTGTGTGAGCAGACGTCCCGAGAGACAGAGCACTTATATTTACATAACGTCGAGTGTTACAGAAATTCTTGCTATTAATGAGAAAGTCCCATAGCGATTAATAAAACACGAAGCTGCAAAAATAATCTGGATGCAGTAGCACGCTAAGCCACTTGTCATTGTTTCATATCTCGAGCCCCCCCCCCCCCCCCCCCTCTACCAGGTGCGGTGTGGTGGATGGTGTTTGATTTGTGGGGCTCTCAACCGCTTTGTCATCAACGCCCGTACCAAGTCCTATCTTTACACAGTCCAATCTAGCCACTTTCACGAATGATGGAGACGACACGAATACTCAATCCCCGGTCAGAGAGAAATCCCCCAAACAGGGAGCGTATTTATCAGTTTGGTATCCGTGCACGACTCACGGCCAGACACAAACGTCCGGATGTCGTCAACTGTGCATCTACGCCCTGTACTCCCACATCCATTGAGTATATTCCCGTACAAGTGATACTTTCCAGTTGAAAGCCGCTTGACCGGTGTCGGCGGATAAATGCGATATTGCAGTGCCTGTGTTACTCTGAATTACGATGCAAGGGAACTTTCTAAGCTGGCCCGCAAAGACAGTCACAACGTAACACTAACCAAGAACCTCACACGTAGAGTTTGGAGGCATAACTGTAACATCTGAAATCCACAGCAGCCGGCGATTCCGTTACCCCTGTCATCTACAGTGAATGTTTGGCGTGTTATTCTAGCAACGATATGGGCAGCAAATGCGGATGTCCACTGACGTGATCGACTTTGACAAAGGAGAGATTGTTATTGACAGGTGCCTAGGAGAGACCATCTCAGAAACGATGAACCTGGTGGACGTCTCGCGGGCTATTGCCGAGAGAATCTACGGAATGTGATTGAAGAACGGTGAAAACAGGAGTAGCCTGAGAGACCCTTTTAGAATATACGCAAACGCCAACGCCGATTTACCGTCGAAAATCTTGTCTTTCCTTCTACTGACTGAATGCTGTTTCAATGACACTCCGAGACCACAGCTTGCAATTCCATATTTCTTTTCAAACTCCAGGACAGAGTATCATACGAGTATCAGTCGAGTAAATAAATTCACTTTCAGCATCATTTACTCGAAATGAGAGCTTCTGTGAAGTTTAGAACGTAGGAGACGAGGTACTGGACGTAACTCTGTGAGGACCGGTCGTGAATCGTGCTTGAGTAGCTGAGCCGATAGAGCACTAGCCGGCGAAAGGCTACGGCCCTGACATTGAGTCTTGGTCCGGCACACAGTTTTAATCTTCCAGGAAGTTTCATATCAGCGCACACTCCGCTGCAGGGTGAAAATTTCATTCTGGAGCCCCTACATGTTCCCACGTCGCCGGCCGCTGTGGCCGAGTGGTTGTAGGCGCTTCATTCCGGAACCGCGCTGCTGCTACGGTCGCAGGTTCGAATCCTGCCTCGAGCATAGGTGTGTGTGATGTCCTTAGGTTAGTTAGGTTTAAGTAGTCCTAAGTCTAGGGGACTGATGCCCTCCGATGTTAAGTCCCATAGTGCTCAGAGCCATCTGAACCATTTGTTCCCACGTCGATCCAAGGACTTCGTCAATTACGATTGCAGTTGACACGGGATCATTGCGATTGGACCACGGATCAATGGAAACGTATCGTCTAATCAGATGAATCAAATTTTTGTTACACCAGGCCGATGACCGTGTCATGACAAGGTGCCATCTCCAGGTGAAAAACTGCTCGAAACACGCACCACACCATGGACGTAAGCCAGTGGGGACAGTATTATTCCGCGAGGGAAATTGTCAACTCCTTAGTAAACAGCAATGCGTAGGATTGGTCAGTTTCCTGGACGATTAAAGTACTCAGTATGTAAAACCGCATTATAAAAAGGGAGAAAGGGATACTGTAGACAATTTTATACCTATTTCTATGCCATCAGTGTTTGCATGAACTATTGAAAGGGCTGCGAATGTAAGGGTAATTGATCATTTCGTTTCCCATATTTTGCTGGCAGATGTACAGTTTGGTTTTAGAAGTGGTTTAACGATTGAAAATGCTGTATTCTATTTTCTCTTGGAGTAACTGAATGGATTAAATAAAAGGTTTCGAACGCTAGGTATCATTTTTAATTTAACTAAGCCGTTTGATTGTGTTGTCACAGAATATTACTCCAGAAGTCGGACCGTTATGGTACTTTAAGAACAGACAGCAAATGACTACTCTCTACAGTACTGATTATGGCTGTGATGTGGGGTCCGAGTGAGTGAGTCACGGTTAAATGGGGGGGGGGGGGGGGATTCTGCTACAGGGATCAGTGCTGGGGCCACCCCTGTTCTTTATTTATATAAACGATACGCCTTCTAATATTACAAACGATTCTAAAATATTTCTGTTTCCTGATGACACTATTGTGGTAGCCGGCCGCGGTGGTCTCGCGGTTCTAGACGCGCAGTCCGGAACCGTGCGACTGCTACGGTCGCAGGTTCGAATCCTGCCTCGGGCATGGATGTGTGTGATGTTCTTGGGTTAGTTAGGTATAAGTAGTTTTTAAGTTCTAGGGGACTGATGACCACAGCAGTTGAGTCCCATAGTGCTCAGAGCCATATGAACCGTTTTTGAACACTAGTGTGGTAGTAAAGGGAGTTGTGAACAACGTTGGCACTGCTTCAAATAGTGCAGTTTAAGACATAAGTTTATGCCTTCTAGAAAATAAAATAACGCTAAATCACAGTAAAACTCAGTTTTTCAGTTTCTAACACACAATTCAACAAAACCTGACGTTCCAGTTACACAGAATAGGCACATGATTAGTGAGATTGAACAGTTCAAATTTCTTGGTGTTCAGGTAGATCGTAAAATGTCGTGGAAATCCCATGTTCTGGACCTTGTTCGTATACTTAATACTGCCATTTTACTATCAGAACAGTATCTGAAGTAAATGATAGTTCGTCACGAAAAGTTGTCTACTTTGCATATTTCATTCGCTCATGACGTTTGGTATTATATTTTTGGGGCAACTCTTCGCATTCTCAAAGGGTAGTGGCGTAAGTTCGCAAACCTCTTGTCGTGCCCTGTTCATTAGTCTGGGTATTATGACATTGGCCTCTCAGTATGTGTATTTTTTGTCGTTTCTTGTTAGCAATATCAGATTATTCCCAAGAATTAGCAGCCTTTATTCAGGTAATACTAGACAGAAATCCAATCTGCATTTGGATCGCACTTCCTTGACTTCTGTTGAGAAAGGCGTGCAGTACTCCGCAGCACCCATTTTCAATGAGCTACCACAAGAATTCAAAAATCTTTGCAGTAATCCAAGCGCTTTCAAATCGAAACCTAATAGTTTCCTCATGGGTCACTCCTTCTATGCTGTTGAAGAGTTCCTTGAACTATTAATCTGATTCTTGTTGTATCGTTGACTGCGTTTACTCAAACTTATGACTTGACTTCTTTTGAGGTCATAAACATTTTACTTCTCTCTGTTATTACTTTTACGTTGTAATTTCATGTTCTGACACGTTCCATAACCTTGAAGATTTGCTCCTTGATTTCGTTCTACGGAACCTGATGTGTAAATAAAAAAAAGAAGATTAATAACGTCTACTCCTATGAAGTCGCGTCTCGTGTGTAGTTCAGTGCAGTTGCCTGTGCAGCAGCCTGATCCAGAGACCTATGATAGTAATCGAAGGCCCCGTGACAGCTACGGACTAGGTGAACATCATTGCGGAGCACTTGCATCCCTTCATCCTGGACCTCTTCTCCGATTGCAATGGCCTCTTCCAGCCGGATAACTGTTTATGTCACAAGGCTGGAATCGAACTAAAGTGCTTTAACGAGCGTGATACCGAATTCATGTTGATGTCTTAACCACGACATCCGCCTCGCGTGAAGCCAATGGAAAGTATCTCGGTTGCTACCGGACGGCAGTTCTGCAACCGCAAATCACCCCTCTGTATTTTACGAGAACTGCGTGAGCTGTTCGTAGACACCTGGTGCCACATACCAGCTTTAGATGTATGAAACCGGAATTTGGTTGCAATAATTCCACATCGGGTTGTCTGAAACTGATAAACAATATTTTATTAAAAATAATCTCCATTGATATTTATACATTTCTCCCAACTTTCCGGCAGGCTATAAATGCCCTACCAAGAAAACACTTCTTCTTTTGAAGTGAACCAGTCAGCGAGCCCTTTTCGTTCATTTTCATATGAACAGAAGCGTTGTTCAGCGAGGGCGTGTCCCCGTGATGCAAACAGATGATAATCGGACGGAGCCTAGTCTGGAGAATAATCCGCGTGCCCTAGTATTTCCCAACTGAACCCCTCGATTCCTTCCCTGACCCTCTTTTCTGTGTGTGATGGGGCGTTATCATGGAGTAATATGACTGTGTTGTCTTTTTCCATATTAAATCGGTCATTTGCCGTTGGTAGCGATCAGTGTTAACGGTTTCACCAGGTTTTAGCAGCTCATAATAGACCACACCTTTCTCATTGAGCATTGTCTTCTTTCCTAAGCGATTTGGTTTTGCAATAGATGTCGGTGGTTTTCCTGGATTCACCCATGATTTACGACGCTTAGGGTTATCAAAATATATCCATTTTTCATCATCTGCCACTATTCCATGGAGAAACGACCTTCTTTTCTATCTGGCGAGTAGCATTTCAGAACTCGCCTTTCGATTTGCTTGCTGTCTTTCATTCAGTTCATGCGGAACCCATTTTCCCACTTTCTGCACCTTTCCCATAGCTTTGAACCAAAGAGAAACGGCTTTCTGCGTCATATTCGATTGTTCCGCGATTTCCTGTTTAGTTTGAGTATCATGTTAATCCAGTAAGTCCTGCAATTCATTGTCTTCGAACTTCTTCGGTGGTTTCCCGCACTCGTCTTTTCTCACGGCAAAATCTTCACTCTAGAATTTTTTGAACTTTCTGAACCAATCAAAACACTGTGTTTCCCCAAGAGCGTGTTCTACAAGCATTCGATGCGATTCTACAGCAGATTTCTTCAAATGATAACAGAAAACCAATGTTGTCCGCAATTCGTAGTTCGTTGGCACAGAACTCGATATGTTGACAAGTTTGAAACAGATACCGATGTATGGAACCTGGGTTACTGCATGTTGACATTCGTCGTCGGTCGCTGCAGGAAGCAAGTGGCGCTGCAGGCGCGTCTCACGGGCTTTACACTGACAGCTAGCTAGGGAAATTCCAGTTTCAGAGGTCTACACCTGGCACTCCGGAAACCCACAAAAGTTTTGTTGAAACCACGGCTACTCTTGCCGAGTCGCTGCTGTATTGCTTTCGAAAAGTGGACTAATACGCTATTAAACATGTGGTTACCATGTTTTGGCTCGTCGTTGCAACTTGTCCTCTAAGATCGCCTGGCTTCAGTGCTTTGAATTTTTCCTGTCTGGTGTCATCTCAGAACTGAAGTGTACATTACTCCCATTGATGCTGTTGATGAGCTGGAGAATAGAATTCTACTGCCTCTGCAAAATTTGCACATACGAGTGCAGTATTACATTCAAATGCAGTGACGACAAATGATTACATTCTTCAATAGGTAGGAGTGTGCAATAAATTGTAATATGTAAGGTCCTCCGACACTACTGCACTTCTTGTTAAAGTACGCCACAGGTGAAATTCGGGCCCAGTTAGTCGGAGACGATTCACTACCTTTCCACTGTGTATGACCAAGCGAGGTGGCGCAGTGTTTAGCACACTGGACTCACATTTAGGAGGACGACGGTTTATAACACTACTACAACGTTTGTTATATCATTATGCAGTTTATCTAGTGAGGATAAGATCTTAGTCCTGTCACAAGGAAGCCAAATATAACACTATATGCTCAATAGATAGTACTGTAACGGGAAAAGCCAAATACAACATTATACTGCGCCGTTTGTTATAGCTGGTCGGTGTGGCCGAGCTGTTCTAGGCGCTTCAGTCTGCAACCGCGCGACCGCTACGGTCGGAGGTTCGAATCCTCCCTCGGGAATGGATGTCTGTGATGTCCTTAGGTTAGTTACGTTTAAGTAGTTCTAAGTTCTAGGGGACTGATGACCTCAGATGTTAAGTCCCGTAGCGTTCAGAGCCATTTGAACCATTTCGTTTGTTATACTGGCACAACGTGTATTACCAAATATGGTATTACGTTGCAGTAAATGTTACCCTCTGGGAGGATTTAAGTAAATTGACCGTGAGTTACCTAATGGATTTGGATTATCGAACCTGAATTTAATATAACAGTAGAAACCAGAAAGCTAAAGATTAAATTTTGGAAACTTTCCTAAGTAAACAAGTTTGCTTAAATAAAATAAAAACGGCGTCCAGCCTAATTAGGCATAGTAATGTGAAACATTACTTTTATGTAATCTGTATAGAGTTATGATAAAGGAAAGCTATTATTACTTCTTTCCCAAAGAAGTGCAATCAACTCTACTATAATCGGATAAGAGGTACAGTGATGCTAGCGGTTATAAATAGTACATGCAAGTTCTCATAGCAACAGTTAGCAGCCAATTTCTTCTCAATAGTAATTACTTTGTTGTATATGAATTACTTGATCACCAAAAGTTGTGAAAGTCAATATTAAACCACAAATGGAGGGGACTTCGTGCTGTTTCAACAGTAACTTACAAATAGTACAAACATAATTAAAACTCACTTGCAATGGGATTTTTACACTCATTAAGAAGTTGTATTGTTTCTATTTTTATGGATAAGGGCAATTACAGTAATTTTATGTTCAATAAACAAGATTGTTGGTGCGGACTCACAAACTGGCTTTCCAATTTTCACCATACAAAGTACACAAAATTTAAAATGTACTTCAACTGCAATTAATCTACTCATTATTCAAACAGGTTTATTCATTTTAAGTAACTCAAGATTGGGGACCCTTAAACTGTCCAATACCATAAAGCAACCTAAACACACTTTTCTGAGACAATTTGTAAGATGCAAATTTTGCTATTATTCTTCCACTAATTTCACTCACCTTACATGGCTTTTAAAACAGTTAATGCTGGCAATTTTCTCTATATAATTTTAAGTATGACTTCAAGTGCATTTACACTCTAACTTGACAACAATGTACTGTCTTACTGCCATTAACACAACTAGTAATTTTCATTAACAGAATTTAATGCAGTTAATCTTTAAAGCACAAACAGTTTTAAATAAAGCAAATCAATCACTATGGAAGTTCTCATAAATGCAACGCTAACTTCCCCCCTTAACTTCAATTGAAGCCACAGTATCTCTAGATATCTTCTTGCATTCAGAATAGTGCAAATAATCAACCATTTATTTTCATTAGATTTTAACACACAGGATACTCGTATGTCAGTATTTATGTGGAGTGGACACTAAGAGGTATCATGAGAGGAACCAGATCAAGGATCGGATACAAGTTTCACATAATTTGACTGATTATTGCAAATTCAATATCACTTAAATGTACTGATTCATACTTTGACAAAATTCTGATCTCTTATAACTGCCGAAGTGATTGCGCAATATTGGTGGCGAGTACATAACGGCTACTGGCCTCTCCTCTGGATGTAATTGGCGCTATTATCTTCTTCTTTGCGACGACATTTTCAACATTAGACCCTTTTCCATTAATAGAGCACCATTTTATAGCCGTACACACGTGCGAGGCCTTTCCATAGTACATGCTGGTATTGGATGCCACCTTCGGCACTTGCGCAGTTCACTCTATTATTGCTTAGACAAAACTATCCAGTAGCTAGCTGTCGACTGACTGTGCTCTCTCACTTGGCGCCCAAGCTGAGCGCCACATACACCTTTTCCTAGCACGCCAACGAACTTCCGTTGCAGATGGAAAGTACTGTTGCTTTTCATTTTATTCAATGCAAGTCCCTAGGTATGAACCAGCTTATACATAGTTGCAGGAAAACATATTTAATAAAATCCCAACATTTAAACACATTAATAAGTCAAAATAAGATAATAAATATTTCTTTTCTCCAATTAATACAAAGGATTTAAATGGTAAAGAGAAAACATTTTAGACAACTTTCCACTTCATTACAGTAGGTCAAAGACATTACATAGTAAAAAAATTCATACTTGACATATAACTGCAAAAGAGATTGCGCAATATCGGTGGCGAGTACATAACGGCTACTAACACTCAGCTAACGGCTACAAGGGTAGCGGAGGATGTGTGGCGTGAACTGGGCGGTTTTTTTAGGTTAGAAGGCCTCGGGAAAGTACGGGGTGGGCTGCAATCTCAAAGGGTGCACGGCAAGATACAGGACGTGCTTGGATCAAGGAACAGTCGGAATTGTAGTTGTAAATTGTTGTAGTTGTGCTGGGAAAGTCCCTGACCTTCAAGCACTAATAGAAAGCACAGAAGCTGAAATCCTTATAGATACAGAAAGCTGGCTAAAGCCTGAAATAAGTTCTGCAGAAATTTTTACGAAATCTCAGACGGTGTTCAGGAAAGATAGATTAGGCAGAATTGGTGGTGGAGTGTTTGTGTCTGTCAGTAGTGGTTTATCTTGTAGTGAAGTCGAAGTAGATACTCTGTGCGAATTGGTATGGGAGGAGGTTATACTTCACAGCCGAACTAAGTTAATAATTGGCTCCTTCTACCGACCCCCAGAATCCGATGATATAGTTGCTTAGCAGTTCAGAGAAAATTTGACTCTCCTAACAAATAAATACCCCACTCATACGGCTATAGTTGGTGGGGACTTCAACCTTCCCTCGATATTTTGGCAAAAATACTTGTTCAAAACCGGTGGTAGGCAGAAAACATCTTCCGAGATTGTCCTAAATGCTTTCTCCGAAAATTATTTCGAGCAGTTAGTCCACGAACCCAAGCGAATTGTAAATGGTTGCCAAAACACAATTGACCTCTTAGCCACAAACAATCCAGAGCTAATAGCATCATGACTGATACAGGGATTAGTGATCACAAGATCGTTGTAGCTAGGCTCAATACCGTTTCTTAAAAAATCCACCAGAAACAAACGCAAAATAATTTTATTTTAAAAAAGCGGATAAAGTGTCACTAGAAGCCTTCATAAGAGACAATCTCCATTCCTTCCGAACTGACTATGAAAATGTAGACGAGATGTGGCTCAAATTCAAAGATATAGTAGCAACAGCAATTGAGAGATTCATACCTCATTAATTGGTAAGAGATGGAACGGATCCACCGTGGTACACAAAACAGGTCCGAACGCTGTTGCAAAGGCAACGGAAAAAGTATGCGAAGTTCAGAAGAACGCGAAATCCCGAAGATTGGCTAAAATGTACAGACCCGCGAAATTTGCCACGGACTTCAATGCGAGATGTCTTTAATAGGTTCCACAACGAGACATTGTCTCGAAATTTGGTAGAAAATCCGAAGAAATTCTCGTCGTATGTAAAGTACACAAGCGGCAAGACGCAGTCAATACTTTCACTGCGCAGTGCCGATGGTACTGTTACCGACGACTGTGTCGCTAAAGCGGAGTTATTAAACGCAGTTTTCCAAAATTCCTTCACCAGGGAAATGAATGCAATATTCCAGAATTTGAATCACGAACAGCTGCTAGCATGAGTTTCTTAGAAGTAGATACCTTAGGGGTTGCGAAGCAACTCAAATCACTTGATACGGGCAAGTCTTCAGGTCCAGATTGTATACCGATTAGGTTACTTTCAGATTACGCTGATACAATAGCTCCCTACTTAGCTATCATATACAACCGCTCGCTCACCTATAGATCTGTACCCACAGATTGGAAAATTGGGCAGGTCGCACCAGTGTTTAAGAAGGGTAGTAGGAGTAATCCATCCAACTACAGACCTATATCATTGACGTCGGTTTGCAGTACGGTTTTGGAGCATATACTGTATTCAAACATTATTAAGCACCTCGAAGGGAACGATCTATTGAAACGTAATCAGCATGGTTTCAGAAAACATTGTTCTTGTGCAACGCAGCTAGCTCTTTATTCGCACGAAGTAATGGCCGCTATCAACAGGGGATCTCAAGTTGATTCCGTATTTCTAGATTTCCGGAAAGCTTTTGACACCGTTCCTCACAATCGATTTCTAATCAAGTTGCGGGCTTATGGAGTATCGTCTTAGTTGTGCGACTGGATTCGTGATTTCCTGTCTGGAAGGTCGCAGTTCGTAGTAATAGACGGCAAATCATCGAGTAAAACTGAAGTGATATCAGGTGTTCCCCAGGGAAGCGTCCTGGGACCTCTGCTGTTCCTGATCTGTATAAATGACCTGGATGACAATCTGAGCAGTTCTCTTAGGTTGTTCGCAGATGATGCTGTAATTTGCGTCTAGTAAGCTCATCCGAAGACCAGTATCAGTTGAAAAGCGATTTAGAAAAGATTGCTGTATGGTGTGGCAGGTTGCAGTTGACGCTAAATAACGAACAGTGTGACGTGAACCACATGAGTTCCAAAAGAAATCCGTTGAAATTCGATTACTCGATAAATAGTACAATTCTCAAGGCTGTCAATTCAACTAAGTACCTGGGTGTTAAAATTACGAACAACTTCAGTTGGAAAGACCACATAGATAATATTGTGGGGAAGGCGAGCCAGAGGTTGCGTTTCATTGGCAGGGCACTTAGAAGATGCAACAAGTCCACTAAAGAGACAGCTTACACTACACTCGTTCGTCCTCTTTTAGAATATTGCTGCCCGGTGTGGGATCCTTACCAGGTGGGATTGACGGAGGACATCGAAAGGGTGCAAAAAAGGGCAGCTCGTTTTGTATTATCACGTAACAGGGGAGAGAGTGTGGCAGATATGACATGCGAGTTGGGATGGAAGTCATTAAAGCAACGACGGTTTTCGTCGTGGCGAGATCTATTTAAGAAATTTTAGTCACCAACTTTCTCTTCCGAATGCAAAAATATTTTGTTGAGCCCAACCTACATAGGTAGGAATGATCATCAAAATAAAACAAGAGAAATCAGAGCTCGAACAGAAAGGTTTAGGTATTCTTTTTTCCCGCGCGCTTTTCGGGAGTGGAATGCTAGAGAGATAGTATGATTGTGGTTCGATGAACCCACAGCCAAGCTCTTAAATGTGAGTTGCAGAGTAATCATGTAGATGTAGATGTAGATGACATTAAACAGAATTAATCAGTACGAAATATTTACAGTATTATAGTGTTGCAGGTTCAAACCCGCGTCCGGCCATCCTGATTTAGGTTTTCTTTGATATCCCTAAATAGCTTCAGGCAAATGCAAGGATGATTCCTTTGAAATGGCACGGCCGATTTCCTTCATCACCCTTCCTCATCCGATGGGACTGTTGACCTCATTGTTTGGTCTCCTCCCCCAAATCAGCAAATAACCATTGCGTATGCTATCTATCCATCTAATGTGCAGTATTGTGAATTTAAGTAACACATATTCTGACACTACTGTCGGATCTACTAAGAAAATAAATCAGCACGTTCTGTACGTGCTGCCTTCAATATGAGTTCAAGAGTTCTGGAACAGTTTTACATTTTTTTGCGAGAAGGTGTGCCCAATCCAGGCACAGATTTTTTTTACTCGAAAATAATTTTGTGATCGCTCGCTAATGTTACCGTGCCAGCCTGTATCGAAGACATTAATCAAACGCAGAAGCGATATTAAAATTTCATGTAAATCTCTTCGGGCGACGAATAATTAAAAGTGTCGACCTCTGAATAAATGAACTGCCAGCGCGGAAGGTTATCAGTATCGAGCGAAAGAGAAAAGTATAGCACGTGGGATAAAAACAAGAGGAACGCTTAACAAACCAGCCTTGTCCAGCTGATACGTTTCTGTGCAATACACGAATTTGTTCCTTTTTTTCCTTTTTCTAAAAAAAAAGGGAGAGGGAAAGTGATTCGCAATAATCCCTAGCAATGACGGATACAGGGATTAGCGACTGCAAGGTCGCTGTAGCGAGATTGCATATCGTGTCATCCAAATCCATCAAAATAAAACGCAAAATATATCTATTTAAAAAAATGAGACAAAAATTCTCTTGACGCACTCCTAGGAGACAGTTTCCACTCCCTCCAGACTAGTTACGCAAGTATGGACGAGATGTGGCTTATATTCAAAGTACGAGTAGTAGAATCGACGACATTTGATAGATTTATACGAAATAAATTGATAACACACGGAACTGATCTCCGTTGTTACACAAAACAGGTAAGAATACTGCTGCAGAACCAAGGAAAAAGTATGCCAAGTTTAAACGAAAACAAAATCCCCAAACTTGGTGAAGTGTTACCGAAGCTCGAAATTCAACGCGGACTTCAAAGAGAGATGCTTTTGATAACTTCTCCAACGACACCATATCTCGTAATCTGACAGGAAGTCCAAGGAGATTCTTGTGGTATGTTAAGTACACCAGCGCCAAGGCACAATCAATATCTTCACTGCGCGATAACAATGGAAATGTTACTGATGGCAGAGTCCCTAAAGCGGAGCTACTAAACACGGTTTTCAGAAAATCCTCCACCAAAGAAGACAATGAGATATTCCAGAATTCAAATTAAGAACACTGGACAGTACAATAACTTATAACTAGATATTCTCGCTGTAGTGCTACAGCTTAAATGACTTACTAAAAGCAAGTATCTGGTCCTAATTGTGTACCAATTGCTTCCTTTCAGAGTATTTTGATATAATAACTCCATACTCAACAGTTGTATACAACCTCACGCTCGATGAAAGATACTTACCTAAATGTTGGAAAGTTACACAGGTCACACCAATATTCAAAAAAGGAAATATGAGTAATCCGCTGGATTATAGATCCATATCAATGACGTCGACTTATAGTAGTATGTTGGAACACAAACTGTGCTCCAACGTTATGATTTACCTCTGAAAAAATGATATATTATCAAACAGTGAGCACGGATTCAGAAAATATCGTTCTTGTGAAACGTATTGTAAGTAGGCTGTTTAGGTTTTCTTATTGGTAACGCCGCTTAGCGCTCGATATGAAAAATCACTGGCTGTGCTGTGCACAGTCTGTGTTTAGTTTGCATTGTTGTCTGCCATTGTAGTGTTGGGCAGCGGCAGCTGGATGCTAACAGCGCGTAGCGTTGCGCAGTTGGAGGTGAGCCGCCAGGGGTTGTGGACGTGGGGAGAGAGAGATGCCGGAGTTTTGAAATTTGTAAGAATTGGTGTCACGAACTGATATATATATATTATGACTATTAAAGTAAATACATTGTTTGTTCCCTATTAAAATCTTTCATTTGCTAACTATGCCTGTCAGTAGTTAGTGCCTTCAGTAGTTTGAATCTTTTATTTAGCTGGCAGTAGTGGCGCTCGCTGTATTGCAGTAGCTTGAGTAACGAAGATTTTTGTGAGGTAAGTGATTTGTGAAACGTATAGGTTAATGTTAATCAGGGCCATTCTTTAGTAGGGAATTTTGGAAGTCAGATTGCGTTGCGCTAAAAATATTGTGTGTCAGCTTAAGCACATTCGTGTAGAATTTTTCTAAGGGGACGTTTCAGTATTATTCACACGAAGCAGTGAATAATGTCGATAGATTCCATATTTTTACATTTTCAAAAGGCTTTTGACAACATTCTTCACAAGCGGCTTTAAAAAAAAAATTGCAAGTCTACGAAGTATCGTCGCAATTGTGCGACCTAAGTCGTAATTTCCTGTCGGAAGTTCATGGTTCGTAGTAATTGACGGAAGGTCATCGAGTAAAACAGAAGTGACATATTGCATTCCCTCAAGCGAGCTACTGATCCTGATCCATACAGGGTGATTTTTTCCACCGCGTAGAAACTCTAGTGATTTATCGGTGAGAAGATATGGAGGAAAATAGCTCCAATTAACTTATGTCCGGAATCGCATGGTTTCGGTGCTAGAGAATATTTATTCGATCATACATTGTTACAGAGACAGCGTTCTAGTACGCTCAGTACCACGCAGCCACTGTTACAATGTGCGTGGTTTCCTCCTAGAGGGTGGTACTGTTCCTCATACGTCATGCCCTAGTGCCCTCTCCTGCCATAGTCATTGGTAATGTGTCCAATTCACGTCTCACGCTGACTCACCTTGTAGTGGATGTGACACAGCGTTGTACATAATGGTTGCGTATTCGAATCGAGAGCTTGCCGACATGGTGATTACTTACGGGAAGTCAAATGGCAATGGGCAGCGGGCTGCAAGGATGTATCAGGAGACCTATTCCCACCTCCTCCCCAACCCCCCCCCCCCCCCCTCCCACCCGACAACAACCACAGCAGTCAATGTTTGCAACAGTGTTTCGCCGTTTGTCTGAGACAGGGTCGCTTCGAGAGGCAGGAAATCATGAAGGACGTACCCGAAATATTCGGACTCCAGACTTGAGAAAAATGTGATTTACCATGTGGAAGGCGACCGCCGTGTCAGTACCAGGTAGTTGGCCCGCCAGTACAGGGTAAGCCAGACGACGGTGTGGAACATTGTCCGTGACAATTGTTATTAACCTTATCGCTTACAGCGTGCGCAGGGCTTACTAACGACAGACTTTTCACATCAGGAGCAGCTTTGTCATTGGTTTCTCCACCTGCAACCATGATTCCGCGATTTGTGTCATCCATCCTATTCAAAGATGAGGCCACCGTTACGGGGAGTGGTTTCTTCAACTTTCATAACAGTCATCTGTGCGACAGTATGCAGAACCCCCGTGGTATGGTGGCAGCGAATCATCAGCATCGGCGCAATGGGGATGTGTGACATTATTTTTGGACCAGTTTCCATCCACGTCGCCTAACAGGCCGGAACAACCACCATTTATTGCAGGTGATTTTGCGTCCCCTGCAGGAAGAAGTGCCATTGATGATTCGCAGTGTTATCTAGCTCCTACATGATGGTACTCCAGGCCACTTTCCCGTTTTCGTACCGACGCATCTCAATCGTGTCTTCCCTGGTTGATGGATCGGACGAGGGAATCCAGTTGCATGGCCTGCTAGTTCACCGGATCTTAACCTGTGCGATTTCTGGGTACAGGGTCCGTCTCCGTAGCGTAGCGGTAGCGCTACCGCCTTTCACGCAGGGGGCCCGGGTTCGATTCCCTGCAGGTGACTGGGTGTTGGCGTGTCCTTCATCATCATTTTCATCATCATTGACTCGCGAGTGGCCGAAGTGGCGTCAACTACAGAGCACTTGCAATAAGGCGGCCGAACTCCCCCGAATGTGGTGTCCCGGCCAACAATGCCATACGATCATGTCTGTTCTGGTTATAGGGCAATCTCAAAAGTATCGTGTATGCAGAACCCATTCCAGATACTGGAGCAGCGTATTCATGCTGCCTTTGATGCTGTTCGAATGCAGCCTGTCCGATGTGAATCTGTGAGACAGAACATGCTACGGCTCATGTACGCATGCGTTGAGGCACAAGGAAACCATTTGCAACACGTACTGTAACTGTGGCTTCGTGGTACAGCGCTTATTAGACTGCAGTCTCTATAACAATGTATGAAGTAATGGACGGTCTCTAGCACGGAAATCATGCATTTTCGGAGAAAAGTTCATTAGACTTTATTGTTCCGTATCCTCTTATCGATCAATCGCTAGAGTTTGTATACGATGGAAAAAATCAACATGTATAAACATTTTAGGAGACAATCTGAGCAGACTAGACTGCTGAAGATGCTGCCATTTTCCGACTAGTACAGTCATCAGAAGATCAAACCCAATTGCAAAATGATTTAGATAACAACCAAAAAGGCAACTGCTATGTAAATAAGTGGGAGCTCAGAATATCACTCCTGCTTGTCTGTCCATACTGCAGGCGACTGTCAGATTGCAGGCCGTTGTAACCGAGCGGTTCTAGGCGCTTCAGTCCGGAACCGCGCTGCTGCTACGGTCGCAGGTTCGAATCCTGCCTTGGGCGTGGATGTGTGTGATGTCCTTAGGTTACTTAGGTTTAAGTAGCAGGTTATTGATGACGTCAGATGTTGTGTCCCATAGTGCTCAGAGCCATTTGAACTTTTTTCTGTCTGATTGGAGTCCCACCGCTGTCTGTGCCGTTTCCAGACACACTTTCGCTGGTCATCGGGCCTTATTTTGAATCGACTCTCGTTTTTGTTAACAGTTCTACTCCAGTCAACGAGATTCCAACCTCACTGTCAGCTCCCACATAGCCCAACAACCAGGAGTGGTGGACTGTGTTGCATTTCATTTCATATCATAAGCAGTTTAGTTGTCATCCACAGAACAGCGTTACGTCGACGATATTCTGCACACCGTGTTGTTATCCCTCGTGGTAAGCCATCGTGGGTTTGTGTTTCAGCAACATAGGTCTCCACTGACTTCTTCGGCTTTCCGAACCCTGACTTGACCACCACAATCACAAAATCTGTCCCCAATGGGAACGTTTGGGGCATTATGGGCAGGACTCTCCAACCATCTCCGGATTTTGAAAATCTAACGTGCCACTCGGACAGAATTTGTCACGATATCCCTCAGGGGGACAGCCAATCGGTGCAAAGCCAAATAACTGCATGCATAAAGGCCAGAGATGGATCAATGCGTTATTGCGTAAACTCTTTCTCTTCAGTAAAACATCCAATTTTTCTAAAATTGCCGGCCGGAATGGCCGAGCTGTTCTGGGCGCTCAAGTCTGGAACCGCGCAACTGCTACGGTCGCAGGTTCAAATCCTGCCTCGGGCATGGATGTGTGTGATGTCCTTAGGTTAGTTAGGTTTAAGTAGTTCTAAGTTCTAGGGGACTGATGACCTCAGAAGTTAAGTCCCATAGTGCTCGGAGCCATTTTTCTAAAATTGTGATCATTTGTTTCTCTATACATGCAGATCATCTCCACACATTTCCATCCCATTCGGATACTTCCTTCGTCACGCGTCGCTCGTTTTCTTTATCTTAGCGTGTATTTAATATTCAGCACTATCTTCCATTCTCAATGTTCTGTTTCAAAATTGTTAACTATCTCACTGTGTCCTCACATAATTTGACCTCACTTACCTACGTCCACTCACGACGTGTATCAATTCTTAGATGTGCCTCTAGCTGCCCAGCTTGCCATCACTCCCCATCGGTACGTCTCCGCAGCAGACACCAGAAGGCAGCGTCCTTGCATCAAATGCTATGATTCCCACTTTTATCACAGTCTATGCCATAGGGCTGTTCCGCCTTTCAAGTATACACCCATATTTTCTAAGAATTTTTAGCATATTGCATCCCCGTCAGCAATTGTGTCAGACTAATATTTTGAAGAACCAGCCTCAGTTTGTGCAACTGAGGCTAATTCTTCACAATAATATCCATCCTTTCTTTGGTCTTTTACCTAAAGGTCTGAAATTTAAGGCTTGTTTTGGTAGTCTCGTATTGACACTTTTTTATTTATATGTCTGTGTCTGTACTTAAATTGCTGTACGACTGAGAAGATGAAACTTATACGTAATTTGATTCTCAAACAGCTGAGTAAAACTGATCGTACCGAGCCTATTTTCTCTTTACGTTTTCTTATCATGCCTACACTAACCCACAATATTCTAGCGCAACGCTAACTGACTGCTCAAAAAAAAAAAAAAAACCTGACTTCAAATAATTAATACAAAAGAATGACCCTGAATAAGAATCAATCCTAACTTCATTACGCGAACTACTGCAATACAGCGAGTGTCAATAATGTCAGCTGAATAAAACATTCTATCTACTATAGCCACTAACTACTAATAGGCATGTGGTTAGCAAAGGAAAGGTTTTGTTGCAAACCAAATAATGTATTATTTTACCTTAATAATGTGACATCCAGTTCAAACACGAATATACGCTACTGACCATTAAAACTGCTACACCACGAAGATGACGTGCGTAAGACGCGTTTTTTAACCGACAGGAAGAAGATGCTGTGATATGCAAACGATTAGCTTTTCAGAGCATTCACACAAGGTTGGCGCCGGTGGCCACACCTACAACGTGCTGACATGAGGAAAGTTTCCAACCGATTTCTCATACACAAACAGCAGTTCACCGCTGTTTCCCGGTGAAACGTTGTTGTGATGCCTCGTGTAAAGAGGAGAAATGCACACCATCACGTTTCCGACTTTGCTGAAGGTCGGACTGTAGCCTATCACGATTGCGGTTTATCGTATCGCGACATTGCTGCTCGCCTTCGTCGAGATTCAATGACTCTTAGCAGAATATGGAATCGGTGGGTTCAGGAGGGCAATACGGAACGCCGTGCTGGATCCCAACGGCCTCTTATCACTAGCAGTCGAGATGACAGGATCTTATCCGCATGGCTGATAATGTTCGACTGCCGCCCTGGCCGGCACATTCTCCAGATCTCTCACCAACTGAAAATGTCTGGCCAATGGTGGCCGTACAACTCGCTCTTCACAATATGCCAGTCGCTACTCTTGATGAACTGTGGTATCGTGTTGATGCTGCATGGTCAGCTGTATCAGTACACCCCATCCAAGCCGTCTTTGACTCAGTGCCCAGGCGTGGTATCAAGGCCGTTATTACGGCCAGAGGTGGTTGCTCTGGGTACTGATTTCTCAGGATCTATGCTCCAGATTGAGTGAAAATGTAATCACATGTCAGTTCTAGTATAGTATACTTGTCCAAAGAATACCTGTTTATCATCTGCAATTATTCTTCGTGGAGCAATTTTAATGGCCAGTAGTGTAAATCGTCATTGACATCCATTATAAAGATCATGAATAATTTCCAATCCCCAAGTCGGATACTTTCAGGTTTTAGCCTACACTAACACTTGAGACCTCTACCCTCCAGGAATGCTAACTTCTCATATCTAACATCCATCACTGATGGCTGTTCACCTGCAACTGCCCAACAGTACTTCCATCACTGCTGGCGACTAACTTCCAACTGCCCAACACCACTGGCGATTATCTTCCAACAACGAGTCCAACCAGCCACAGAGTCTCTTACAAAGAAAGCGCACTCAGAGATCTCATGCAATGCGCTACACAGCGCTGCCAACCCAGAAGCAGCCCACTTACAGTACCTGCCGTTGTTTGTTGATATTCTAGTCAGCTTCGTCGATTAGACTGCTCGCTACCGAACGGCTTACAGAATTGCACGGAGGCTCGATGCACTTGCCTACCGAACCAATCGTCTACTGGCTGGTGTCCAGGTCGATGAAGAACGGCTAACGGAGGAACCTTGGTGCCTGCTCCGTAGGATGGGCTGCTGGGGGGTGGCCGGCATAAGCCTTGGAACAAAAACGAATGCTGCTCGTTAGTCGTTAAACACGCAGCCGGAAGTATTTCCACAGGGAGCACGTCACTTGACTACAGCGTCATGATCGGTGAAGCGCTCTCTGCTGGTGGCGATACCGGCGCCTCATGTGGCTGTTGCAGGAGATACCGTGCACAACAGGCCAGCGAGATTTGGTCGTCGTCTGGTCAGTTTACACACACACACTGTGCGTGTGCCGGTCGCTACTGGCTTGGTGGGTCGTAGGTTGCGTCCGGTGGAAGACTGGAGCCTAGCTACCCGCCAGCCGCGAGTGTATGTCTGGTTGCAGAAGTAGTCGGCGAACAGCCTTAGTCTCGGTATGCTTTCCTCATCAAGCCGTCGGCACACGGACCGTGCTTTCGAACATCAGCGTCGAGCATACCGAGAATCAAGTGCTGCCAAACTCTCAGAAACTATGCGACTTATGCATGCTGTACTTGTACCTCAATGTCGTGTAGCCTACGCGATCTCAGCACGCTACAGAGCCAGTTGCCTCTATCTTGCTCGCAAATCAGGCTGCTTACGAAACCGACGTGCGTAAAATTCTTATGTTGGCCCTATTAAAACGCTCATTTACTCACTTGTCCATACGTTAATCATACTGTTGTGTCTGTAGTTCACACAAATAAAAAATTCAATATCCATGAACAAAACGAAAGTACCAGTCAATAAGGACATCGGCTTATAAAAATTCCATTACAAATATTGCGATAAAAATTTACAGTAGTTAATCGACATAAGATAAAAATTATTTCATTCTCTAATTTTTTTTTAGTAAAACCCGAAATTCATTCTTACTTGATTACTGTTCTTATCCAGTGCCAGAATTTTATATGTAAAATACAAACTTGCAACAACAAAGAGCAATATATCTTACTGCAAGTAGTGCAAGCTTTCTTGCGTATAAAGCCAGTCGAACAAGCTCACTTTTCAGAAATAGCGCACTTATATTTACACAGAATGTTATAGAACATAGTTGTATTAAACTAATAAGAAAGTATCAGAATCTCCTGTTAGCTTACAGTTCTGCGTCGCTACCAATTACGTTACACCCACTGTGAATGATTTGCGACTATCCTTTCCATCTTACCATCTCCTGCTTTGATCGTTGATTTGTTATTAAATGACATTTAATTATAACAAAGTGCGCGTTCTTGATGGATCCTCAAACATTGCCTTGAAATGGCATACTTTCGTAAAAAGCAAGGTATAATAATTGATTAACCACCAGTGTGACATTTCCCGTCGTTTCAGTAACTACGGTTTCTGGAGAAATCGTCAATTTACTGGTACTTATAAATGGTATATATTTATATGCGTAGGGGCATATATTTATATGCATGTGGCATCTCGCGACTCTGTACTGAAGAGAGATAGCGTCATCTGACGTAGGTGAGGTTCTTCCACCCCACTGGTCTACGTTCAAACGCACGTTCAGAATATCTGATGTGCTACATATTGCTCAGCACGTTAGGAAAGAATCCTCAACGTGCTTTTTCCACGCTATGACATCAGAATCTGAGCAGGCTCAAATCTGAACGTTCGAATCCACGATCTGTTTCCCGGCGGGTTTAGTAACGAGGTGGCGAAGCCATCTCGGTAATGGCTGAAGATCCTGCAGACATGATGGGTCGGTCACGCAACTACATAGATCTGAAGACGATCCACGGAGATCTAAACTAGTCTTATCGTAAAAACAATGTGCAACTGGGACTCAAAAATAAACGAAGTATTGAAACTGTCTTAGATGTCAGTACAGGTGCTGTTCTCTTGCAAAGAATATGCTGGCTACAGTAATAGCACATGCTGAAAGGAGAACTTAGAACGCCCTTTCATGTGTTATCGCCAGTCCGACTCTACACATTTTAGGTAATATACGAGCGAGCGAGCTAGTTGCAACTAGTAGATCACTGCCGGCAACTGCATGAACCGGCTGCTTACAGTTGAGGTCGAGGGAAGTTTTCAGTAAGTTAAAATTCACCCCAAGTTTCTGTGTCCCTTCACACGAACCAGATGTAGTCTTCTTTTTGACACATCCTGTACTCTAAAGGATACGCCTTGGCACTACAGCCACTTCGTTGAGCCTCACTTAAAAATCTGTCACTTGATAACTTTTTTCATCCCAGTTTCTTCGACAAGTATTTGCAACACGTTTCCGAGTTCCATCTCTGAACCTGTTATTCATTAATTAACAAACTGCTGGAAATCCATCTTTTGTACTATCCAAATTGATAGCCTATAATCCAAGTTTTTCTCTTTTTTATAAGTCTTTGAAGAGATGCTTTCATTTATTTCTTTTTCTGACGACATAGTATGAAAAAACACGTTGGGGAGTCTTTCCGAACGTGTAGGGCAATATCTAGCATATCAGGTATTCTGAATGTAAGTTTGAACGTAGACCAATAAGATGGGAGAGCGCCATCTACGTCAGATGACTCCATCTCTCTTCAGTACAGTGTCACGAAACGCCACATTAGCTTTCAGCTGAAGCCATATGAACACACATATATGCTGTTTATAAGCACCAGCAAATTGAGGATCTCTTGTTAACCCGACGTTAATTCTATGATTAGTTGAACTGAAATTCTATCATGACTCATCCATAACCACATTTCTGTCGCTTGTTGCGGCTGTCTGTAATTTTCCACCCCTTGCTCATTTCTTAATTCAATACAGCGGCACACTATAGACAAAATTTTTGGGAAAGAACTTTCCTACAGCGATGCTTTCTTAACAACAAACCTGTTTGCATCTTCGGTTTTGGATGTCAAGTCTTTCATGCTTTATCTCCAGCTAATACTGTGCAGCTACCACCACTTCCAAAATTCTGTTCTTGTCCTTTCCTGAATATATAATCAAAGCAATTATCATCTTCTTGTTCTTCTTCTTCTTTTCATTAATATTATATATAATATATCTAGTTCAGTCCTAGTATCCTAATTTCTTACATATTATTCCCTTGAAAAATCTCTAACTTTCCTTAGAAATCTTATGTCTACTGGTTGTACTGTACTATCATCACATTTTTTACGGACCAATGATTCACTTCCATGTAACAAAACGAATGTAGACCAAGTTTTACAAAATTTTAATCTTGTTTCGCTCTGTTTTTGTTTTGGAATGTCTTGAGTATCATTCCACATACTGACTGACACTTATCCGTCTTATTTTCTATTTCCTTTTCCATACCATCGCTCATATCATATCCTCAACAAAAACGACACACCACGAAGGTATCATCTGAATGCGACAGAAATCAGTAGATGTGGTGCACATATACAGACAAAAAAATTATTACAATTTCAGAAAAACTGGATGAGTTATTCAAAAGAAAGAGCTACACAAACTGAGCAAGTCAATAACGCATTAGTCCACCTCCGGACCTTCTGCAAGCAGGTATTCGACTTATAACTGGTAATAGAGTTGTTGGATGTCATCTTGAGGGATAGTGTGCCAAATTCTGTCCAATTAGCGCACTAGATCGTCAAAGTGCCTAGCTGGTTGCACTACCCTACCCATAACTACCCTACCCATAATGCTCCAAACATTCTCAATGGGGGAGAGGTCCAGCAACTTTGCTGGCCAAGGTAGTCTTGGAAAGCACGGTCTAGCAGCAGAAACTAGTGGTATTATCTTTCTCACATTTAAGCCCAGAATAGCTTTCCATGATGGGCAATAAAACAGAGTGTAGAATATCGTCAACGTGCCTCTGGGCCGCAAGGGTGCCGCGGATTATAACTGAAGGGAATGAAATGAAATGACACCCAGTCATCACTTCTGGCTGTCGCGCACTATGGTGGGTGGCAGTCAGGTTGCTATTCCGTTGCTGACTGGGGCGTCTCCAGACATGTCTTCATCTACTCGGAGGGTTCAATGAACCACCTTCGAGCTGTCTCTCTACGGTTCCACTCTCGAACGGCGCGCGGGAAAAACGAGCACTTAAATTTTTCTGTGCAAGCCCTGATTTCTCTTATTTTATCGTGATGATCATTTCTCCCTATGTAGGCGGGTGCTAACAGAATGTTTTTGCAATCAGAGGAGAAAACTAGTGATTGAAATTTCATGAGAAGATCCGCTGGAACTAAAAACACCTTTGTTTTAATGATTGCCACTCCAATTCACGTATCATGTTTGCAGCACTATCTCCCTTACTTCGCGATAATACAAAACGAGCCACTCTCCTTTGAACTTATTCAATACCATCCTGATACGCATCCCACACCGCACAGCAGTACTCCAGAATAGGGCGAACAAGCGTGGTGTAAGCAGTCTCTTTGGTAGACCTGTTGTACCTTGTAAGTGTTCTGCCAGTGAATCGCAGTCTTTGGTTTGCTCTACCCACAACATTATCTATGTGACCGTTCCAACTTAGGTTATTTGTAATTGTAATCTCTAAGTATTTAGTTGAATTTACAGCCTTCAAATTTGTGTGACGTATCACGTAATCGAAATTTAGCGGATTTCTTTTAGTACTCATGTGAATAACTTCACACTTTTCTTTATTCAGGGTCAATTGCCGCTTTTCGCAAAATGCAGATATCTTATCTAAATCATTTTTCAATTCGTTTTGGTCATCTCATGGCTTTAAAAGACGGTAAATGACAGCATCATCTGCAAATAATGTAATAGCGCTACTCAGATTGTCTCCTATGTCGTTAATATAGATCAGGACCAATAGAGGGCCTTCCTTGGGGAATGCCGGATATTACTTCTGTTTTACTCGATGACTTTGTATCTGTAACTTCGAACTGTGACCTTTCTGTCAGGAAATCACGAATCCAGTCGCACAAGTGAAGTGATATTTCATAGGCGCACAGTTTGGTTAGAACCTTCAGAAAATCTAAAAATATGGAGTCAACTTGACATCCCCTATCGATAGCACTCATTACTGCACGAGTATAAAGAGCTAGTTGTGTTCCGCAATAACTATATTTGCTGACTATGTGTCAATAAATCACTGTTTTTTTTTTAAAGTACTTCATAATGTTCTTAAAAACTTGGATTTTGACCACAATTTTTATTTTATCATGCTGAGACTTGCACCAGTTAATTTTGACATACATTGCCACATTATGACCAATTTCTGGCTTTCTGACTTACTATTTCCTTAAAAATATGGATTTATGAAAACTATTGATCTAATTACTCTCAGAGTTGACGTGTAAACATTATTACATTGAAATATATGTTGACAAAGTTTGAGAAAGCAATTTTAACTTTTAATTTTACTCTTAATTATGGTGCAATACTTGTGTGATACGCACAGACGCGTTGTGGTGACGTGGCGCTAATAGCAGTGAACTGAGGTGAGTCACGGCGCACTCGTTCGCCTCTGTATCTCTCACACGATACAGCACTTGTTTCACTACACTCTCTCGGCGTTCTGCAGTGGAGTTGTGGCGTTGTCTTGTCGCAAGGTTTCAAGAAGTTTCGTGCTTATCATCTTCTGGCTAATTTCGAACTGCTGCGTTTTGCGTATCGACGTAGGCGCTGGACCCCTGACCTCTTGTGTAGGCGGGCCAATCATTGTAACGTTGTATCATGCGACCTTCCTGTCGCAAACTGACGTTTTTCACTGCTTAACCATTTTTTTGGGCTTATGTATAGAGTGTGATTCGATGTGACTGAAAATTGTTTTGCTGGAGATTCGAATCATGTTTTCCTGAAGGAAGTATTTGAAAAGTACTGATGCGACGAGAGGGTCTGCTACGGTGAGAGACATATTTATGATTCTGAAGTTATGGCGGAAGTACACGCATACATGATTTGTGTCGCACAACCATACAGAACGTAGGTGGTTACAATTGGTTTTTCGAAGTATGTAGGAACTGCGACCAGTTTTCTTTTATTCCGCCACAGTTACGGGAAGTTGTTGAGTGTTTCCTGTAAAAACAGAACGTCCGTACACATTCCTGAAATCAGAATATTAATGGGAGTGTTTTACCCGTGGTGGGTAACGCTTGAATCGCAACCCATTGGAACTTCAATGGCCACTGTACAGTTTCGTGGAGAAAATTGTTCCTCTATTTAGCCAACACATGTTACCTTCTAAAGCCCATCTCTTAAAAAGATACTCGCCCGTCTTTGTTTCTCCATTTATTACTCCCTTCCGCACCTACTTCACTTATTATTTTTTCTTCTGTCTTGACCTTGAATTTCAGTATTATTCTGTTTTGCAGATTGCAGTATTATTCCAATTACTCCAAACAACGTATATCAATAGAAGAAATGCTAAATAATGTCCTCAACAGCGTTACTGAGTATTTTTGTTGAAATAATATCACACTCAAATTAAAAAAAGACACGTATTCAGTTCTGCACATCTTGGGATACTACACCTATACTAAACGTAACACATGTTGAAAATTTAGCTATGATAGAATCTCAAGTTTTAAGGTGTCCATACTGATGAGAATTTAAACTGGTACAAACACGTTTTTGTACTCCGAAAAAATCCCAGTTCAGCCACATTTGCTCTTCGAATAATTTCAAATCTTTTGAGAGTAAAAATCAGTTTATTGACATATTTTGCGTCTGTTAGTTCACTAATATTGTTTGCAATAATGTTCTGGGATAACACACTTCTAATAGTGTAAGTTTTCAGTGCTCAAAAACGTGCTGTGAGAACATCTATTGTAGTATGCTCCGGACCGTATTTATTCCTGCAAGAAGTTTCTGATAAATAACCCACAACAGTCCAGAAAGAACAAAGATGAACATAACTGTAATACCAAAAGAAAGGAATGACAAAAAGGTGTGCACAAAGCTGCCACCAAAATTTTTGCTAACGTACTCAATGATATAAAATGTGTAACAGACAGCAGAGTTAAATTTGAAAACAAACTGAAAAAGTTCCTCCTTAACAACCTCTTCTGTTCCATAGAATAATTCCTGTTTATGTAATATATGAAAGAGGATGGATAGGCATTATTAATTCAAATTTTACCTATTTTTTTAAAAATAAAAAGGGCATTTAAATGTTAGGCGCATATATGAATGTGTAATGAGAGTGTAAAATGACTCATTCCGCATCATTAGAGATTAATCGTACAAATGATCCGTGGAACATATCACTAGCTAACCAACTAACCAGACACAGCTCACCGATTTCATACACAGATGTATTGGCCACCTGTAGTGTGGTGACTGTATTGTTTAATTACCTTAATTATGGAGAACAGTGCTTCATTCATTTCACTGATGACATTCGATCGTACGCGATCAACCGTGTGAGGTGAAAGAATACCTAAATTCACAATTACGATGTCGGAACTCGACCCAGTTGCTATGTCGGAACTCACACATCAACGAAAATCTGTCGGTCTATAGGTATACAGCTATACAGGTGAATTTCAGAGGCAGAGACAAGATATTTGTGAGTGGTTTTCTTTTTCAATTCTTCTTGTTCACCTCTTTTATTCAGTGTTAGGTATTCAGATGCGTAAACTGCTTCACGTTTAATTATTGTTGCGTAGTGTTTAATTTTGCCTGGAATTATACGGATCTTTTATTATATCGGTTTTGGGTGAGTTTGTATACC
The DNA here is from genome assembly GCF_023897955.1 of Schistocerca gregaria. Classification (NCBI taxonomy): domain Eukaryota; kingdom Metazoa; phylum Arthropoda; class Insecta; order Orthoptera; family Acrididae; genus Schistocerca; species Schistocerca gregaria. The sequence goes on from NC_064921.1 coordinate 819,201,898, forward strand.
AATTCCAGTTTGCTCGATCTCCCTTCGATTGTGGTGTTATTTGATCCACTTGATTCTATCCATTCTCTAAAATACTTAAAGTTATCAACTCTTTTCATGTTTCCGTGTTGTGTCTGTGTATTTTTTCTCTATTCTGTTTGTGTTCAATGTATTCTGTTTCCTCGAACGATATTTTTAACTCATTTTTAGCTTCAATTTGGTGCAGTGTTTCTACCAATACCATTGCATCTGTTTTGTCCTCAGAAATTATTCTAATACCGTCAGCAAAAGCTAGACATTTCACCTCAGATCTTCGTCTTCCTTGTACTAGACGGTTCCGTCGTTTTTTTTTCTGTTGTAGTTCTTGGTTCCGTTGTTTTTTTTCTGTTGTAGTTCTTCATCCCACTCTCTCTGTGCCTAAGACAAATTATAGTCGCAAATAAGAAGCAAAAATAGCACTAAAATTTAATAAATTTATATCAAAAGTGCATACTGTTCTAGTGGTTTCATTTCGAAAACAAATGGTTCAAATTGCTCTGAGCACTATGGGCCTTAACTTCTGAGGTCATTAGTCCCCTACAACTTAGAACTACTTAAACCTAAGTAACCTAAAGACATCACACACAGCCATGCCCCAGGCAGGATTCTAACCTGCGACCGTAGCAGTCGCGCGGTTCCAGACTGTAGCGACTAGAACCGCTCGGCCACCCTGGCCGGCATTTCGAAAACACTCATGACAGCAGAAGTACAAACTCAAATTTCCGTTACAGTATCTTTAGATATACTTAATTTCATTGTCGATTATCTCCTCAATATAATCAGTGTAAAAACCACACATCACGGTTTTCTAGAATCAGGTACTAGCCGACTGTTGCTTTGACCACTGTAAGAGACAGATACAATTCACTGCATTCATAGAAATACGTACCACAAGACGTCTCTGACTTGCACTATAGACGGTGGTTATATGCGAAAGGCATTGATACTCCAAAAGAAAATTAATAAAATGTTGGTTCCAGGTAGAGACCACTTGTACTCAGAGGGTTAAGCAATACCCACCAGGTCGGATTTAAAGAAGATATCGGAGCAAGTCAGATGGGGGCTGCTAGATTTGTTATGGTAGTTTCGATCAACACGCAGGTATTGGGGAGATGCTTCAGCAACTCAAATGGGAACTCCTGGAGTGAAGACGACGTTCCTTTCGGGAAAAATTAGAGAACTGGCATTTGAAGCTACTGCCTCCAACGCACATTCCGCGTAAGGACGAAGAGGGTAAGAGAAACTAAGGCTTGTAAGGAGTCAAATAGATTGCCATTTTCCCTCTTTCTGTTTGCGAGTAGAAGAGGAACGGAAATGACTAGTATTGCTATAAGATACCCTCCACCACGCGCCATACTGTTGGCTGAGGAGTATCTATGTAGATGTAGATTCTTCCCTCGCTTCATATGTGTTTGCAATGGGAAGAAGCCCTAATAACTGACGCAGTGGGATGTACCCTCTGCCATGCACTTCACACTGTTTTGTAGAGTATAGATGTAGATCGGAGAAGAACGACAAAGAAAATCGGCAGTGCCGTTTTCCATTTAACTATTCCGGTGTTTGTCTTAAGCGTTGTAGGGAAACTATGGGTAAACCTGAAGCTGGATGGTTTGTGGAAGAGTAAGCAGCTGAGCGCTACCCCCGAAGCATTCTGGGACATGCCAGACACGGTGGACGTGCAGTCTCGACCCATATTATCTTCGGAGTAGGATCGTTCACAGAGAGCGGTATAGTACCGCGATATCGACCTGCCATGTTCTACTTTTCAGTCTTAGAGTGGATCGGTGTCTGAATTTCATGAATAAGGACGGTTATCTCCGCGGAAGCACCGGCATTTCTCAGGCGCCGGAGAAAGAACATAGCGCGAATGGAGTGGTCTGCATTTTCTCCTCACCGGAATCCCATCATAATCTAACACGTACAGCCACGACATTCCCGCTCGGCCTTTCCTTATAAACTGAAACAGCGACGCTCCTGTCGGGCAGTAAATGGTATTTCAAAGTACGACATCGGATGAGTGCGAATAGTGTTGCTAATGAAATTCGTCATAAATAAGTCATCACAATTTGAGAAGAAGAATACAGTTCGTCATAAATAATCCATTTACAATTTGAGAAGAAAAGTGATGTCCATGCCTACAACAGTATAGGGGGAAAATCTCCTTTATTACCCATTATTAAAGCTGTAAGTGGCACAGAAAGGAGTGCAATAAGTAGCAATACATTTTTTTATCGTTTGCCCAGTAACATAAAATGTCTGACAATCACTGAAACAAGTTTTAAATTTAACTTAAAATAATTTTTCCTGTGCGACTGCTTCTGTTCCACTACCAAATTTCTACTTAAAAATTGGTAGCCAGTAAAAAAATGTAGTTGCATGAGTAGGACTAAAATAGCGTATCCGTTAGTGGTAACACAAATCACGTATACATATCCTGCAAAACTTCTGACGGAGCATTATTAATCCAATTCCCTCAAATACCACTACTCATATGATTCTCCCTATTTATTATATTTTGAGCTATTCTAATTCAACTTAATAAAATAAACTTTTTCTCGTTGAAACCAAACCTAATTAAAAGAGCCGAAAAAGGAACGACTGCAATAAAGAACTTAATCTGGAAATGGTAACAAATTTAACCTCAACAGTTGATGCATCAACTAACATCTTTAATTTACCATTAAACCGAACTAGAATCACTATTTTGGTTCTACGTCATTTCGATAAAAGAATCGTTCAAATCATCTATGGAACCTGCAAGTACCTGACAAACTAACTTTGTATTCATTAGTAACATAGTTTGTACCTATAGGGAGCGTATGAAAGCCATAAAAATTTGCAAGAACTACAAAATGACTACACATTTGTCTTTATTTAGTTTACCACAGACCCTGGTGAGCATGAGAGTGTTTTTTACAGGACAGTTTATTTACGATTCTCCTGTAAATTACAGATATTTACTCACGAATCGTTTTCTTTTAAGAACAAAAATGCCTAGTAAAGAGCAGAAGGTCGTTTGCACAAAGACGTCGTACATGTACTCAATATCGTCAAGTGTTTTCAATACACTTACAGACAAACCAGCGACTGTGGAACGCAGGAAACTTCAATAGCGTGCAGTACCTACATTTTCAGTGTAGCCAATAACCTATCATTACTGTATCTGAACAGAAAAACACATAGGCATAATAATAAAACGTCAAAAGCAACAAAACTGTTGAAACCTTATGACAGTTTAAAACTGTGTGTGGGGCCGGACCTCGAACCCGGGACCTTTGCCTTCTGCGAGCAAATGATCTACCGACATTTTCTAAATTTTAATATAAATTTATTCATCTGCAGGTATCAGAAAACTTTTATTTCACTGAGCTACCCAAGCACAACTTCCGACCGTTCCTGACAGCTTTAATTCGTCGGGGGGGGGGGGGGGGGGGGGGGGAGGCGACGTCGTATTCAGATTGCTCAGTGGGTGGAGCACAGTTTTAATCTGCCAGGAAGTTTCAAGTGAGCGCACACTCCTCTGGAGACTGAAAGGTCGTTCTGGGAGTAAAACTGTTTCCAAAAACAGAGGAAACTCATTCCCCGAGTGTTACTACATCTGAGATACAAACGGCAAGAATCTTCAATACATTCGGTTTTGATGCAAAAGTAATTATATTTATAAACATTTTCGTGTATTAGAAAGCCGAGTGCAGTGCACTAATACAAAATTTTTATATGTCAACTGAAGTATCTATCACAAATAGAACAGACATTACATACATATGCTTCTCGTGCATGAAATATAACTGTGTTTGTATTCCCTTGCTTTCGGAGGAAGAAGCTGCTGTTACAAACATATTCTAAGGTATTTCTACATGAATAAGTTGTCCTTATGTCACTGATCACGATCATTCATAAATCTTGATAATTTCTAGTGCCTGGAACGCGAAAATTAAACAACTAATTTGTTAATTGAGTAACAAAATAGGTAAAAACAAACATAAGTCTTACGGCTGGCTTTCTCTTCGCAAAGGATGCTAACGTAGTCCTAACAGTCAAACGTTAAGAGCTTTCGAAACAGTGGCTGTTACTACTGCATATGCTAGCCTGTGATTACGCCGAGCATATCGGGAGTGATCTTGCAACGAGGACGTCATCACTTGGATCCCTTAAAGATATGCGAACTACATCAGGAACTGGATCATACACTTCTGAATAATCTACTGCAGAGTATTCCAAAACAAATGCAGATCGTTTGCAGTTGACGGTGGAAGTCAAATTCCCGAAAGATCTATTGGCAGAACAAACCAAATACTGCGATTCATTAGCAGAACACTTAGAAGGTGCAACAGGTTTACTAAAGAGACTGCTTACACCACGCTTGTCCGCCATATTCTGGAGTATTACTATGCGGTATGGGATCCGCATCAAGTGGGACTGACGGATGGTATCGAAAAAGTATAAAGAAGGGCGGCTTATTTTGTATTATCGCGAAATATGGGAGATAGTGGCACAGACACATGATATTGCCGTGCGGAGCCCTTCTCATCTTATTGGTAAATCTGAGTACAGTTTTGTGTCTGTTTCATCATGGGAAATGCGTAATTCCCTCCTCGAAGTACTACAGTTCGTTTAATTTGACGGCAATAGGATCTTTCTAAGGTAGACGGCGTACAAACAGATCACGCTAGAATGAAACCGTGTACCCACGACCTGCAACACACGTGCTATTAACTGATACATAAAAGTAACAACTAGTGGTGTCTTGCTGGGTGAGTTCCTGTTCCATCTTTTCTCCGTTTGCTTTTGTACGCTTTCTCGCCGAAGTGGCGAAATTGACTTACTACTGTCTTTCACTTCAACCGTTTCGCCCACTGGGTACATCACTCGTTCAGTACACTCAAGTTTATCCACAGCTGGAACAAGTTAGCTTGACAACTTGAAAAGTAATCATATGATGTTCATTTAATCTCTCAACTAGTAATTCCTCCATGCCTGATTTCTTAACTCCCGTGTACAAAACAGTTTGACTAGCCCCATTCTAAGAACAGGTGGTTCTTCACGTATCTCAGTGTTTATGACATCATATCTCCTAAACTATATGTCGTAATACGACATAATTTTGCAGGTACATTCAGTGGTATATGTAACTACTGTCTGCAAAATGTTTTCCGAATAAAGTTAGTAGAAAAAAAAAAACAATAAATTAAAGAGATACGCCTGGTACTGAAGTTTTACTGCATGAACAGCGAAAATGTAGTAAGCTACAAGTTTTTTCCTTTCATTATTTTGATAAGGGCATCAGTGAGCTAAAGTTTCATAGAGGTTTGAAATCATTTCTGAAGGTTGGTGAAAGTCGCTAAGTGCTCTTACCCTCTCATACTGGATGAATACAGTTTGCGTAATTTGTGCGACGTGAGTTGCATGCGACGTGAGTTACACTGCCTCGAAATAGAATTGTAAAACTGCCGTGGGCTACGGTAGACTATCAGAAGTAAGCGTACACTATGGTGGTTTTCCTAGTAGCCTTGGTCAGTTAAGATCGCAACCGCATTACCTATATGTTAGGTGTGTTACATACCTATCAGGCTTCTCCTCATTTCGATCGCTTTGTTTGCGTATGCGATCAGTGTCTTACAGCATTCCCGCAGACACTGGAAGCGATGTCGTCTGGAAAATGAGTGAGGATATACAAAGGACCGCGCAACCAAAGGAACATTTTTTTCTGCATAGTTATCCTCCTGTGTGTTACTTAAAAGTAAACAGTGTCCACAGCAAAATTATAATTCTCAATGTTTAATTTAGATTTTATTCTAAAATTGTGAATTTGTAACGTAAAACTGAGGGACGTTGTAATAAAAACAAAAAATTAAATAAACAAACAGATTTATCACACAGCGCTAGGAAACGCAAATTTCTCAAGAAAAGGCGAATTTAAAAAAAAAGACATATCAAACATCGCTTCAGTATTTGGCTAACTCATATAAAAGATGTTTTTGCTATTCATAAACAACTTCCGCAGTTATCAACTTTAATAGGGAAGTATTGTCTTTGATCATTGTGAAGAACTTCTATTGATTACAAAATAACAACAATAATTACATAAGTTTTTTATGTTCTTGCATGTAGCCTGTACTTGCGTCAAAAGTAATTGCTTTAGTTAGATGAAAGCATAGAAGTTACACGATCATGTAATTTTTATTACTTATAAAATGCAAATTATATTTTGTGAGGGTATAATATACATAATGGTCTAATGATGGACGGTTTTAATTATGTGCAAGCCAAACAAACAATAAAAAACAAAGAGCAGTCGTCGGCTGCTAGTTTTTCTTTCAGTCATTCATTTATATTTCTTTCCCTACCAATGCTACGGCAGTCCTACCACTTACTAGGTCATTTGTGTAACGAACCAAAACTACCAAACCGGAGTTTTGGTGGAACTCAACTCTACTCAATACACATTCTCTGGTTCTAATTTTAATGGGTGTATTGCGATACTTCTTCATTTGTGTGACGGTACAATACAGATGTAAAAAGAGAGTAATAGTGGCTTGTGTTGTGTTAACGCCAGAATACATAGTTGTGCAAAGCTGAGTGGTATTAAGCCAGAATCAACAGTGCCAAACAAATATACCAAAAAAACAACCCAAAAACGTGCAAGCAGACGCAGTTTCCTTATGTAAGCGAAAAGCCAGGCGTCAGATATCATCACTGGTGTTGTATTTCAAAAAAACGAAACGCATTTGGTGACAACAACAGGCGTTTTCTTGTAGTTGCAACGACTGTATCAAAATACCCACAAGATCGCGATAAACCTATAACTTAAAATTATACTTCTTAATGAATAGATTGTGACAACATTTTAACTTTTCAGATTCGGTCAATAATTGTATGGAATACTGAAAATGAGGCAGATGAAATGGAATACAAACATCTCAAAAATGAGATCGACAGGAAGTGCAAAATGGCAAAGCAGGAATGGCTAGGAGAGCAAATATGGATTTTCTTGAATTACAGCGTCAACTACCAAGAATCAAAACAAATGTTAAGACGTAATGTACGTAGTTTTTTATGTAAAATCTGATTCTGCAATAAAAATGGGGGTTCCCATTTGAAATTTTAAAGTTGCCTCCCACCTCGCCCCACCCCCAGGAGGCTGTGGTTTCGGGATAATTTTAGCACCAGCAGATGTCCCCCTCGAAAAAATCTGCTTTGGATTCTACACATTTTTTTTTCGTGTGAAGCTTATTCTTCGAGTTATTCTGGTTTGTCAACTTAAAATTTACACCCTGTATATAGAAGAAGATATAGACGCTTACCAATACATATACCACACAGTATTCCACATGATTGAAGCTGCCAACCCTCTGTTGCATCTCCATGTCTTCCCTTCTGCTTGAAAAAACTGAGGAAGAATCCGCCCATGATAAGTAACGTTAAGTTCAGTCAGAAGGTGAGGCCTTAGTACTGTTCACAACAGATCTTAGATGCATGCTTTCGATGTAAAAAACATTACATTGTGAATGTACAGTATAGCGCGAAAGAGGTGTTGTCGCTATTTTTAAAATTAACCCGTGCTTTGAGCTCTCTAAATAATCATTAATTGTGTAGTTTGCATTATTTGAGAGGTACGTTTGCACTACATTTTAAAATAGTCGTATTTCAATTGTCAATTTCATCTTCTTGGTCAGTTTACTACACCGTTGTCATCCCATACATAAAATTCTGTATTGCGTTTTGAGTGGTTTTTTCCTTGGTAAAAGAAACGTCCAAATACACTCTTGCGCTGTAAACAACTGGTGACACATTTACTACAATTATCCCTGGTGTGCACAGTGGTTTGGTAGCGACATGGAGTGACTGGTTTGTGGAAAGTGAGAGCAACAAGCGATCTCAGCAAAGTGATACTTAGAGAGCTACGTGTCCCATATGTGTTTACACAACAGTGTAAAAACATTTCCTAGACTTGAATTTACTAACCGCGTTCATCATCAATTAATACCATTTAGCTATAATGCTGTTTCTTATTTGCATGGCCGGCCGCGATGGTCTAGCGGTTCTAGGCGCTCAGTCCGGAACCGCGCGATTGCTACGGTCGCAGGTTCGAATCCTGCCTTGGGCATGGATGTGTGTGATGTCCTTAGGTTAGTTAGGTTTACGTAGCTCTAAGTTCTAGGGGACTGATGACCACAGATGTTAAGTCCCATAGTGCTCAGAGCCATTTGAATCATTTGAACCTATTTGCATATTAGTAATACTAAATTCATATAAATTTGTTTACAAGTTAATTCAAGTATTTTAATGCAATGTGATTAACACGAATCAAAACTTTTCTTTACCTGTCTATGAAGAAGGGATTTCCATCTCTGGGATCTCGTCTTCTGGCTTGCCGTTTCACGGCAATCCTGCAGTTAATGCTACTACGTGCTATTCTTATTGCTTTAAATTTATGAGGTAAATATCTGAGAAGCTGTGACTCTCATTTTTCTTAGTTTTTGACACTCTTCGGGTCACGTCCTAGACACTGCAGGATACTCACCTGCGATCAATAAATTATTAGCGAACGAGGTGTCGCAGCTAGATTCCACTGAAATCCTCTGCTATAGTTACGCTCTATTAGGTTTTCCGGAACTGTTAGGATGAATCCCTGGATAAAGGTTTCTTCAAAGCTGTCTAACCTGAGAAGTTTGTTTATTAGTACGATCACTGAGAATGGAAATATAAAATTAGTTACTTAGTTACATGTTCCATAGATCATTTGAATAGTTCTGTTATCGAAATGATTGGAACGAGTCAGTTTACAGGATATGTATGCATGGTTAGTGTTAACATTAACGAACAAATTATTATTTTCCGTCCTAGTCAGGCAAGTACACTTCTTTTTTTTTTTACTGGATAGCAGTTTTTTTAAGCACAAATTCGACAGTGGAAAAGAATAAAAAATCCGAAAGTACGCTCGCATCGAATGCCAAAAACTGATTTTTCCCGACGAATGTACATTTTTAAGACCAGAATCGATTTTGTTAGCGTGATCTAATATCGTCAGTTTTTCTTATGCGAGTGTCCTCTGGAAGTCAGTTGTTCTGGATTCCGATACAGTCGGCACCATGGCAATTTCTCGCCATCTAAATATACAATATGCATAACGTCTTGCTTAGTCCAGTTTTTCTTCTTCTCCTTCAGTGCGCAAAAATTAGTTCCATCCAGATTTGCCGACTTTTAAATGCAGGTACCAAGCTGACAGCGCAAGCCGGTTTCAAAAACAGTTGAGTGTTTGCATGGGTGCGAAGATCGATTGTAAAAAAGGAAATCCAGCAGTTACAAACCACATTTCCAAAATTGATACTGTAATGTTCACATCAACAGCCTTCCGTGTCAATAACAAGCCCAGCATGGTCACACGAGCTCGCAAGTTATGGAATCCAGTTAATTTTGGCTCGCTGCCTACGATTCTGTTTACTGCAAATAAAAATGGTTGTTACTGGCAGGTTACTCTTCGGACCTGAAGATGACACCATTTGGTGTCGAAACTGCTAGCATGTGTTTAAAGAATAAACAACGTTGATTCCAAATACAGCTGCTGGTTTTGCTATCATTATTCAAATACTTTCTTTTGGATAGCTGATAGGTAACGTGTTAACGTGTCCATGTTAGTTGCTGATCAACGGTTTGTCCAAGTGTATTTTAGTGTATTAGCTAACTGGACAGAAGGCCGTACATGGTAAGGTAAAAGCCATGGGGACAGAAGGTGCTGGCGGTTTGTCGTTTGATTATTGCGTAGTTTTTGGAGGGGTTGATGTTGAGAAGCCATTGTTTGCACCAGGAGATAAACGTATTGAGGTGGATATACAGGGATTTTTTGATTTCTTTAGAGTAGCATACTGAAGGAGCTGGACTGATTTAAATGGTTTGGACGCACCGGCAGTGGAGAGGAGGTAAAGGAGAGGAGAAAAAGAAGAGGAGAGAGGACGGAGCCTTGTGGCACGCCTGCAGTGGAATGGAAATATCTTCTGCAACAGCGACGATTTTTTATCCTGTGTCATATTTTTGTATGTCCATCCTTGTGATTCTAGGTCATGTGTCATATTGTTTCAGTTTCGCTTTAAATAACATAATTTTTGCCAAGCATCGTAAATTCACGTTGTGCACCTCGACTCGTGTTATCTTAAAAGGAGTGTTTAAAATAATATTTTTCCCAGTGTGTCTGCAAGCGCGCCTACCTTCAGGTAAAGACTGTCGGGCTGGTTGTTCTGCTTCGCCATCTGTCGAGCATTGCGGGAGCTCGCAGTTCCCGCTAACGCTGCTTCCTTTTTTGACCACAGAGGTGCGCCACCTGGTGGCGCAGCCCGACTTCCGCGAAGTGCGCCTGCGCTGGGAGACTGACGGCGGAGCTCCTGAGTCGCTCGGCTTCCTCGTGCACTACTGCGAGCTGCAGCCGTGGGGCGCGTACCGGTGTAAGGTCAAGGTGAGCTGCACATACCCTCTGTCTTGTTGTTGTTGTTGTTGTTGTCCTCGCTACGAAGCCCAGTTTGATACAACTCTCCACAGTAAGCTATTCTGTACAAATGTGTTCATTTCTTCATAGCCACTTCATCCTACATCGACGTTAACCTTCTCGCCGTAGTCAAGTAACAGACTTCATCTACTTTTTTATACTCGCACACGTCCCTCTTTTACCAGATTCACTGTACCTTGATACCTCGCGTTGTTTACTACCCGTCCAGACCTCTTTTTAGTCAAATCGTTCCATAAAGCTCCTGTCTCCCTAATTCAATTCAGATCTTTTTCGTTAGTTACTCATCGACCCACCTAATCTTCAGCATTCTTCAGCAACCCCACACCCCAAAACCTTCTATTTCCTTCCTGTCTGCACTGTTTACCGTCCACGTTTTACTTCCTTATAAGGCTACAGCCCAAAGAGAAATATCTGCAAAAGACTTCCAGAGCCTTAAATTTTTACACTATCCAGTCACATCAATGTGACCGCCTGCCAGAAGCCCTGATAACCATCTTTTGGAGCGCCGTCCGCTGCGAGACTCGCAGGAAGAGATTCAGTGAGGTTCTAGAAGGGACCGACAGGGATGTGGAGCCATACCGACTCCAGTGTGGTGGCCAGCTGCGGTAGTTTTCTCGGTTAAGGAGTCACGGGGCGAACAGTGCGGTCGGGATGGCTGTACAAATTCTCCACTGGATTTAAATGTGGGCAGTTTGGTGGACAATGGAGTAAGGTAAACTCATCCTGGTGATCTTTGAACCACGCACGTACACTACGAGTTGTGTAACACATTACATTGTCCTGTTGGCAGTGCCATCGCGCTGGCCATTAAAATTGTTACACCAAGAAGAAGCGCAGATGATAAACGATTATTAATTGGACAAATATATTATACTAGAACTGACGTGTGATTACATTTTCACGCAATTTGGGTGCATAGATCCTCAGAAATCAGTACCCAGAACAACCACCTCTGGCCGTAACAACGGCGTTGATACGCCTGGGCATTGAGTCAAACAGAGCTTGGATGGTGTGCACAGGTACAGCTGCCCATGCAGCTTCAACATGATTCCACAGTTCATCAAGAGTAGTGACTTGCGTATTGTGACGAGCCAGTTGCTCGGCCACCATTCACCAGACGTTTTCAATTGGTGAGAGATCTGAAGAATGTGCTGGCCAGGGCAGCAGTCGAACAATTTCTGTATCCAGAAAGGCCGGTACAGGACGTGCAAATTGCGGTCGTGCATTATCCTGCTGAAATGTAGGGTTTCGCCGGGATCGAATGAAGAGTAGAGCCATGCGTCGTAGCACATCTGAAATGTAACTGTTCAAGGCCGTTGGGATCCAGGAGGGCGTTCCGTATTACCCTCCTGAACCCACCGATTCCATATTCTGCTAACAGTCATTGTATCTCGACCAACGCGAGCAGCAATGTCGCGATACGATAAACCGCAATCGCGATAGGCTACAATCCGACCTTTATCAAAGTCGGAAAGGTGATGGTACGCGTTTCTCCTCATTACATGAGGCATCACAACGACGTTTCACCAGGGAACACCAGTCAACTGGTGTTTGTGTATGAGAAATCGTTTGGAAGCTTTCCTGATGTCAGCACGTTGTAGGTGTCGCTACCGGCGCCAACCTTGTCTGAATGCTCTGAAAAGCTAATCATTTGCATATGACAGCATCTTCTTCCTGTCGGTTAAATTTCGCGTCTGTAGTACGTCATCTTCGTGGTGTAGCAATTTTAATGGCCAGTTGTGTAAAAGGCATGTAGAGGTGGGCATTGTCCGCAAGGATAGATGTGTTGTGCCTTCCAGAATGACGATATCGCTCAAGGGATGCCATGGAAACATTTCCCAAATCGTAATGCTCCCACATCCGGCCTGGACCCTTCCGAAACGTGTTACAGGGCGTTTGCTTCCACACGGTCCGCTTCCGTAGCGTAGCGGCAGCGTTACCGCCTACCAGGCAGAGTGCCCGGGTTCGATTTCCGGAAGGGGACTGGGTGTTGTGTCTCTTTCATCATCACTTTCATCATCATTGACTCGCAATTCGCCGATGTGGGACACCTAAAAAGGACTTGCAATACGACTGCCGAACTCCCCCTAATGGAGTCTCCCGGCCAAAAATGCCATACGATCATTTCTATTTTTTGCTTCCGTACGTCTCACGCCTGACAGGCCAGCGGCCTTGTATCCGATGCAGGATAAACGTGATCCTCTGAAAAGGCCACCCGTCGCCACTCAGTGAACGCCACACTGCGGTAGTGGCCTGCAAATTCCAGCCTTCGTCGCCGATGAACGGCAGTCAGCATGGGTGGGTGAACCTGGCGCCTGCGACGGGTTGCCACGAGCAGCAACTTTCGCTGAACGCTCGTTGAGAAAACACTGTTCCTCACATATGTAAACGATCTTCCGTCTAATACGCAACAAGCGGAATTACTTCTTTTTACAGATGACACTAGTATTGTAATAAGTTCAAGCATACACACAGAAACGGAAGAGTGTTCTCAAAAGTGCCATTGACTGTTTTCCTGCAGATGGTCTCTCCTTTAATTTGAAAATGACACGACAGATACAGTTCTGCACATCTAGGGGTACTACACCAATGGTAAGTTTAAAACATGCTGAGGAAATAATAAGTAAGGTGGAAACTGGTTAGCCGAGCGGTCTAACGCATGGCATTCCGGAGTGGAAAAGAGCGCCTGGTCCCCGGCACGAATCCACCCGGTCGATTTGAGTCGAGGTCCGGTGAGCCGGCCAGTCTGTGGATGGTTTTCAGCGGTTTTCCATCTGCCTCGGCGAATGCGGGCTGGTTTCCCCTATTTCGCCTCAGCTAAACTACGTCGGCGATTGCTGCGCAATCAAACCATTACTCTAGCACGCAAACATAAGGGTTACACTCGTCTGGTGTGAGACGTTCGCTGGGGGGTCCACCGGGCACCGAACTGTACAATAACCCTGGGTTCGGTGTGGGGCGGTGGAGGGGTGAAGTGGACTGCGGTAGTCGTCGTGGGGCTGTGGACCACTGTGGCTGCGGCGGGGACGGAGCCTCTCCACCGTTTCTAGGTGCCCGGTTAACACACAATACAATACAATGTGGAAACTTCTAAAATTCCTAGGTGTCCCTACTGATGAGAATTAAAAATTGAAAAAGCACATCTTGAAACTCCTAAAACAACCTAGTCCAGACACATTTGCACTTAGGATCATAGCAAATCTTGAGACCAATCAGTAAGTTGACATATCCTGCATATTTTAATTCAGTAATGTTGTATGAAATAATTTTCTGAGCTAACTCTTCTTTCAGATAGCCTTCATTGCTCAGAAACTTGCTGTAAGAATAAAACATGGTATTCACCCGCAAGCGTTTTGAATACATCTGTTTAAGGAGTCGGACGTTTTGACTTCTGCTTCTCAGTATATTTATTTCGTCAAAATGTTGTTGTAAATAATCCACTACAGTTTCGCAGGAGCAATGACGTTCCTAATTATAATACCACAAAGAAAAAAGACATCATTACTCCACATTAAGGTTGCCTTTAGCAGAAAAAGGGATCACGATGCTCCAACTAAAATTTTTGATCACTTATCTTGTCATATAACATTTCTGACAAACAGCCAAGAAAAATTTGAATACAAACTGAGAAAGTTTCTGCTTGGCACATATTCTATTGCGCAGAAGCATTTTTATTATTGTAACGTGTAGAAGACGGTGGGTAGGAATTACTAACATCTGTATGTTTAAAGAGTGACCTTATAAATGTCAGCATGTAGGTATATTTACAAATTAATTTGCGGCGTGACTGTAAAATTACTCGGTCCACATCATTACGATTTATCGTTCAGAATGACCCATGGGACATGAAAGTAACTAACCAGCTGCTTGGCTCATCTGGGCATTCAGTCGCTCAACACTTGCAAGACTATTCGCCCATTCACATCTCCGCAGCCGTCTTTCACCCTCTGTCATCCATAGTCTGTGGCGCACCACAGTCCCTCAGCGCCATTTTTCGATACCGCCGTTTTGCCATGCACAGTATATTGCAACCACAGCGGTACGTAAAAAGTTTACAAATTTAGCCATTTCGGAATGCTTCCACCCATGGCTCGAAAGCCGTCAAATGTTTTCGCAGTACGACAACGACTGCACTGTTTTCCGCATGCCCCTCCCCCCCCCCCCCTCCTCCTCCACCCACCCACCGACCTGACACGCCTTGTATACTCTCCACGGCTAACGGCTACTGCTGCCACCTGTGACATGTTATTCCACTTCGACGCTGAACATAGGGGGTGGCCACATTAATGTGGCTGGACTCTATATTTTACTTGCGATATATCTACGGCCAGATAACTTGTCTGGCCTACTGGTAATGCATTATATACACAAACCTTTTTCGTGAATCAGTATACTTATTAGTTAAATCACTATGAAAATCCCTACAGTAGTTTCTGTCTACACGCCAGCAAACTAACCCACCTTGTCTCCGTGCTCCGTAGGCAAAATGTACTTTGGCGGAATATAATCATTTTGCAGTGAATCGCAAACGCCGGTTCTTTTAAGTTTCTCGATAGTGTTTCGCGAAGAAGTCGTCTTCCCACCAGGGATTTTTATTTGAGCTCAGGAAGCATCTCCGTAATACCTGCGTGCTCATCGGACCTAACAGTACCTCTCTGAATTGCTCCGATGTGTTCCTTTAATCTATCTCGCGGGAATTCCACACACTCGAACAATACTCGAAAACTGGTCGCACTGGTGTTGTATACACTGTGTCCTTTATAGATGAGCTACATATCCTCAAAGATCTACAGTCTCCCAAGAAACCACAGTTGACCATTCGGTGACCTAAAATGCTTATGCTATAGCTTACTTTGCAAAGTTACGCCTAGATATTTAATTGACGTAACTGTGTGAAGAAGTAATAAGGTAATCCAACATTACGGGAGTGTGTTTGTCCTCATCAACATTAACTTAAATTTTTCTATATTTATAGCAAGCTGCCATTCTTCACGCCAACTAGAAACTCAGTTTAAGTCATTTTGCATCGTTCTACAGTCACTCAACGACGACACCTTCTCATACAGCACAACAACCTCAGCAAACAGCTGTACAGTGCTTCTCACCCTGCCCGTCAAGTTATTTATGTATACAGAGTATAAGAGCAGTCCTTTCACACTTCCCTAGGGCATTCCTGAGGATACCCTTGCGTCTGAGGAACACCCATCATTGAGGACAACGTACTGGGTTCCATTACTTAAAAAGTCTTCAAGCCGCTTATATATCAGGGAGCCAGTTCGTATGCTCGGACTTTGGTTAACAGTATAAAGTGGGGCGTAGTGTCGAACTCATTCCGTAAATTTAAGAATGTGTACCCTGCCTTTTGTACTTCATCCATGGTTTGCAGGACATCTTGCGAGGAAAGGGCATCTGCAGAGGTTAGACAAAATTATGGAATCACCATGAGGAATGCATGGCAACACACTTATCGCAGTGAACACACCGGTTCCTGTCAGATCACCGAAGTTAAGTGCTGTCAGGAGTGGCCAGTAGTTGGATGGTGACCATCCAGGCCGCCATGCACTGTTGCCATTTTTCGGGGTGCACTCAGCCTCATGATGCCAAATTGAGGAGCTACTCGACCGAATAGTAGCGACTCCGGTCAAAGAAAACCATCATAACGATCCAGAACTGAGCACTATGGAACTTAACTTCTCAGGTCATCAATCCCCTAGAACTTAGAACTACTTAAACCTAACTAACCTAAGGACATCACACACATCCATGCCCGAGGCAGGATTCGAACCTGCGACCGTAGCTGTCGCGCCATTCCAGCCTGTAGCGCCTAGAACAGCTCGGCCACTCCGGGCGGCAACGACCCGGAGAGTGGTGTGCTGACCACATACCCCTCCTATCCGCATCCTCATGCGAGGATGACACGGCGGTCGGATGGTCCAGATGGGCCACTTGTGGCCTGAAGAGGGAGTGCTGTAGCTAGGAATGCATGCTTGAACATAAATGCAGATACTAGCCAAGCCAGCACGTACTGCTGTTATACACTCCTGGAAATGGAAAAAAGAACACATTGACACCGGTGTGTCAGACCCACCATACTTCCTCCGGACACTGCGAGAGGGCTGTAAAAGCAATGATCACGCGCACGGTACAGCGGACACACCAGGAACCGCGGTCTTGGCCGTCGAATGGCGCTAGCTGCGCAGCATTTGTGCACCGCCGCCGTTAGTGTCAGCCAGTTTGCCGTGGCATACGGAGCTCCATCGCAGTCTTTAACACTGGTAGCATGCCGCGACAGCGTGGACGTGAACCGTATGTGCAGTTGACCGACTTTGAGCGAGGGCCTATAGTGTGCATGCGGGAGGCCGGGTGGACGTACCGCCGAATTGCTCAACACGTGGGGCGTGAGGTCTCCACAGTACATCGATGTTGTCGCCAGTGGTCGGCGGAAGGTGCACGTGCCCGTCGACCTGGGACCGGACCGCAGCGACGCACGGATGCACGCCAAGACCGTAGGATCCTACGCAGTGCCGTAGGGGACCGCACCGCCACTTCCCAGCAAATTAGGGACACTGTTGCTCCTGGGGTATCGGCGAGGACCATTCGCAACCGTCTCCATGAAGCTGGGCTACGGTCCCGCACACCGTTACGCCGTCTTCCGCTCACGCCCCAACATCGTGCAGCCCGCCTCCAGTGGTGTCGCGACAGGCGTGAATGGAGGGACGAATGGAGACGTGTCGTCTTCAACGATGAGAGTCGCTTCTGCCTTGGTGCCAATGATGGTCGTATGCGTGTTTTGCGCCGTGCAGGTGAGCGCCACAATCAGGACTGCATACGACCGAGGCACACAGGGCCAACACCCGGCATCACGGTGTGGGGAGCGATCTCCTACACTGGCCGTGACCTCTGGTGATCGTCGAGGGGACACTGAATAGTGCACGGTACATCCAAACCGTCATCGAACCCATCGTTCTACCATTCCAAGACCGGCAAGGGAACTTGCTGTTCCAACAGGACAATGCACGTCCGCATGTATCCCGTGCCACCCAACGTGCTCTAGAAGGTGTAAGTCAACTACCCTGGCCAGCAAGATCTCCGGATCTGTCCCCCATTGAGCATGTTTGGGACTGGATGAAGCGTCGTCTCACGCGGTCTGCACGTCCAGCACGAACGCTGGTCCAACTGAGGCGCCAGGTGGAAATGGCATGGCAAGCCGTTCCACAGGACTACATCCAGCATCTCTACGATTGTCACCATGGGAGAATAGCAGCCTGGATTGCTGCGAAAGGTGGATATACACTGTACTAGTGCCGACATTGTGCAGGCTCTGTTGCCTGTGTCTATGTGCCTGTGGTTCTGTCAGTGTGATCATGTGATGTATCTGACCCCAGGAATGTGTCAATAAAATTTCCCATTCCTGGGACAATGAATTCGCGGTGTTCTTATTGCAATTTCCAGGAGTGTATTTGACCACGAATGGCACCTGTGCAAAATGGTGGGCGCTTCCTTAACAATGGAAGCCAAAGTGTTTGGTGTTTCATGAGGCAACGCATCGGAAATTAATACCGCATACACGGAAAGTGGAAAACATCCTCCTCTGCGTCACAACGCGGACGAAAGTGTGTGGTGAGTGATAGTGACAGACGGTCGTTAAAGAGAATTGTGACGAAAAATAAAGAAGACGGAAGCTGCAAAAGTCACTGCGGAACTGAATGTCGCACTCACAAACCCTGTCGGTACCAAAACAACACGATGGAAACTCCATTAGTAGAGAATTGAGAGACAAGTTGGAATTCCAGAATCACCCATTAGTCATGCAAATGCCCTTAACAGGAAAACGTGGTGCCAAGACAAAAAAACTTGGACTATGGGCCAATGGAAGAATGTCACTTGATCGGATGAGTCTTGCTGGACACTGTCTCCGACTTCTGACAGAATTCGCTCCCTAGACTGAAAGATAGTGGCGTTTCGGTGATGACTTGGCCAATCATACTGTGGTATTTCATTGGCCCCTTGGCTACTCTGCAAGGATTATGTGACCATTTTGGCTGATCAGGTCCATTCCTCCCAGGATACTATGTTTGTTCTCCAACGGGGATGTTGTGTTACAAGGCGACGGGGTCCCTGTCCACACACTTCGCATCGTCAAGGACTGGTTTTGTGAGGATGGAGATGAATTGTTGCATCTCCTGGGTCACCTGTCACCAGATCTCAATATTACTAAGTCTTTGTGGTCTATTTTGGAGAGAAGGATATGTGATAACTATCCTTCATCATCCTTACCCGAGCTTGTCACTATTTTGCCGGAAAAATTGCTACACCACGAAGATGACGTGCTACATGCGCGAAATTTAACCGACAGGAAGAAGATGCTGTGATATGCAAATGATTAGCTTTTCAGAGCATTCACACAAGGTTCGCGCCGGTGGCGACACCTACAACGTGCTGACATGAAGAAAGTTTGCAACCGATTTCTCATACACAAACAGCAATTGACCGGCGTTGCCTGGTGAAACGTTGTTGTGATGCCTGGTGTAAGGAGGAGAAAGGCGTGCCATCACGTTTCCGACTTTGATAAAGGTCGGATTGGAGCCTATCACCATTGCGGTTTATCGTATAGCGGCATTGCTGCTCGCGTTGGTCGAGATCTAATGACTGTTAGCAGAATATGGAATCTGTGGGTTCAGGAGGGTAATACGGAACGCCGTGGTGGATCCCAACGGCCTCGTATCACTAGCAGTCGAAATGACAGGCATCTTATTCGCATGCCTCTAACGGATCGTGCAGCCACGTCTCGATCCCTGAGTCAACTGATGGGGACGTTTACAAGACAACAACCATCTGCACAAACACTTCTACGTTTGCAGCAGCATGGACTATCAAATCGGAGACCATGGCTGCTGTTATCCTTGACGCTGCATCACAGACAGGAGCGCCTGCGATGGTGTACTCAACGACGAACCAGGGTGCACGAATGGCATAACGTCATTTTTTCAGATGAATCCAGGTTCTGTTTAAGGCATCATGTTGGTCGCATCCGTGTTTGGCGACATCGCGGTGAACGCACATTGGAAGCGTGTATTCATCTACTCCATACTGGCGTATCACCCGGCATGATGGCATGGGGTGCCATTGGATGCACGTCTCAGTCACCTCTTGTTCGTATTGACGGCACTTTGAACAGTGGACGTTACATTTCAGATGTATTGCGACCCGTGGCTCTACCCTTCATTCGATCCCTGCGAAACCCTACATTTCAGCAGGATAATGCACGATCGCATGTTGCAGGTCCTGCACGGCCTTTCTGGATACAGAAAATGTTAGACTACTGCCCTGGTCAGCACATTCTCCAATTGAAAACGTCTTGTCAATGTTGGCCGAGAACTGGCTCGTCACAATACGCCAGTCAGTACTCTTGATGAACTGTGGTATCGTGTTGAAGCTGCATGGGCAGCTGTACCTGTACATGCTCTCCAAGCTGCCCAGGCGTATGAATCCAGTTTCTGTTTACAGCATCATGATGGTCGCATCCGTGTTTGGCGACATCGCGGTGAACACACATTGGAAGCGTGTATTCGTCATCGCCATACTGGCGTATCACCCGGCGTGATGGTATGGAGTGCCATTGGTTACACGTCTCGGCCACCTCTTGTTCGCATTTACGGCACTTTGAACAGTGGACGTTACGTTTCAAGTGTGTTACGACCCGTCGCTCTACCCTTCATTCGATGCCTGCGAAACCCTACATTTCAGTAGGATAATGCACTACCGCATGTTGCAGATCCTGTACAGGCCTTTCTGGATATAGAACATGTTCGACTGCTGCCCTGGCCAGCACATTCTCTCACCAACTGAAAACGTCTGGTCAATGGTGGCCGAGCCAGTGGCTCGTCACAATATGACTACTCTTGATGAACTGTGGTAACGTGTTGAAGCTGCATGGAAAGCTTTACCTGTACACGCCATCCAAGCTCTGTTTGACTCAATGCCCAGGCGTATCAAGGCCGTTATTACAGCCAGAGGTGGTTGTTCTGGGTACTGATTTCTCAGAATCTATGCACCCAAAAAACCGTGACAATGTTATCACATGTCAGTTCTAGTATAATATATTTGTCCTATGAATACCCGTTTATCATCTACATTTCTTCTTGGTGTAACAATTTTAATGGCGAGTAGTTATTTACCCATTCCGAGACGACAGGAAGATGTTTTGAATGCCTACGGCTTTCCTATACAGTGTTACGTAGGGTATTGTGTTGTGCTTTTGGTCTTTCCATATTTTTGTCCAATACTTGTATTAGCGAGAACCGTATAAAAATCCCTGAGATTAGCCTTCACATACTGTCAGAAAAACGCGACGGGGGACTTTAATTTATTAATAAGTATAGATGTTCATATATTTCTCTTTTTTGGGAAGCTTTTCGTGCTACTGCCTGTATACATTTTATATCTGTTATCAGAGATTTTTTGTCCAATAGCAAAAATTGTGTACGGTACTTCTTTTAGCATCTCTTCCCGTCTTGTATTAAATTAGTTCGCGATATTCTTTCGTTGTTGTGTTGGGAAATATGTCTGAAAAACATCTTTGCAGTATTAGTCCTGTCGGTTATTTAGTCTGTTGTCAGCTGTCAAGAAAGTTACATTTGTTACTGAAACATCCGTGATCATTTTTATAAGAATGCTAAAAAAGTGCATCAAAGTCTTACAAATGTTAAATATTGCTTTTGTTATGAGTATATGAGTAAACGATGTTTCACCCGTGGTATGGGAGGTCTGAAGAAGGCCGTGAAGACGCCCTGGACGCTCCAGCACATCGCCAATGAAATCGTGCCAAAAGTGAAATAAATGATTTATAACCATTGCCGATACACAATCAGAGAATCGCTAATGATGGTGGCGTATCAACTGGCTCATGTTATCAAACTTTTTTTCTGATGTTTTGGGTATGAAACACATGACAGAAAAATGTGTCTCAAAATTGTTTCGAACAAAAACAGCTGTGAATACAAATTGCTCAAGAGTCGCTGGATGAAGTCAGCAACCATGCGAAATTACTGAAACGTGTCATAACAGTTGAAGAAACGTGGATATACTAATATGAAGTACAATTAAGGCTCAGCCGTTCTAGAGGAAGCATTCTGGATCGCCAAGACCCGAAAAACGTCAAGTGCGGCAAAATGAGAAGTTTACGTTCATTGTGTTCAACGATCTTAAAGACATATTGGACCATGAGTTCTTGCCTAGTTCGAACGTTCAGGAACGAGAAGTATTTACAAGTTCAACGCCATTTATGAGAAACAATCCGATGAAAACGTTCGGATTCGTGGCGAAATAATTGATGGCTTGTGCACCACAATAATGCAGTTTTTCATGCATTGTTGCTTTTCGTGAACTGTTTTTCAGAAACAATTCGGTAGTGATGCCCCAAACTCCATGTTCGCCATGCGCACCCCTGCCCCCCCCCCCCCAAAAAAAAACTGAAAGGTACTTGCTAACCAAAACACGAAATTGTCAGATGTCAGATACTGAACGGCTGCCGTCATATGAAAAACTATAATCTTGACAAAAGTGACTACTTAATTTTCCAGTCTTGTGATAAATCAAGTTGGTACTTTACTTTATTCAGTCTCTTTAAATTTTTAACTGATTTACTCACCTATATACGTCCTCAATCTGACAATGGATCTAGTTAAATGCAACGGATAACTTTACTTCCTTCAGTTCCTTCAACGAAATAATCAGAATGTCATAGCTAACTACACTAATAAACATTTGATCTTATTCCTTCACAAATGCATTAAGGATGGATATGGGAGTGTAGGACACAAATCGTAATCCCATAAGCATTCCGTCTAAATGATTTGTTAATCAAACAACTTATGCGTGGACAAATGGTTCAAATGGCTCTGAGCACTATGGGACTTAATTTCCATGGTCATCAGTCCCCTAGAACTTAGAACTACTTAAACCTAACTAACCCAAGGACATAACACACATCCATGCCCGAGGCAGGATTCGAACCTGCGACCATAGCGGTCGCGCGGTTCCAGACTGTAGCGCCTGGAACCGCTCGGCCACCTAGGCCGGCCGTGGGCAAAGGGTAGACAGGAAAAGTGCAGTTACAAAAATAAACACTATTCATACAAGAGTTAAATTAAATTTACCAGTGCACCAAACTGAGTAGCGATAGAGTCTTGCCAGGATAACGAAATAACACGCGAATAGAAATAGAAATAACTTAGACATTGTTTTTCACCACCGATACTGGTAGGAAGCCCACTGCTTAATCATCAGAGAGAATCTCAACTCAACCGTGAGCAGGTCGCAAACCAAGAAAAATCCATTAAATTCTATATAGTGAACGAAAATAAAAATAATTCGCATACATAGGTACTCGCTGTGCTTCACAAATTTAAGTCTGACCAACTAACAACAGAGATCTGAATTTCAACGTATAACACGTGTTAGAGCATACTACTATACATACAAAGAAACCCCATCTCTTACTCGATAAAATTCAGCTGTAATGCAATACTGTGCACATATATAACCACGAAGGCTAAAGTTATGTTTACTGGAAAATTATGAAAGAAAAAATTCAATTTGGCCAACCCCACAAAGTGCAAAAATCTGTTACTTACACTATTCCAGATTAATGAAAAATATGCTACCATATAAGCATGCATTCTGCTGTTCAAATCGAAGTCAATCTGATGATCATTAAGGAAATTCACTACACTGTACTCGGAGCAACACGTGTTGAACAGACCATGATTTACAGAAAGAAAACTGAAAGAAAAATCACTTGAAATTTTGAATCTTCAGTACTTTAGTGGGCATCACTCAAGAATGCAAGGCGCAAGCTTTTACTGAAAGTTAAATAATGATAAGACGTAAATCCTAGCATAACCCGCCATTCAAGGTGGCTTAACAAAGACATCTACTTTATAGTCCTCAGACTTATGCAAAATATAGAATTCAGCTCTGTTCTTCTCGCTGTTACGTTCCGCGAATTTTATTTACACATTTCTCCTTACCAGCTGTATGGGAGAGTGAAGTTTCTTTATATTATAGAACATCAGACACTGTGGGCAATTCACGCACACACAAAATACTCCGCACCAAGAGTACAAGAAAGAGTAAATCCATCTCGAATACACCTCCTACCAAAACTAACGTAGCTTTCCCAAAAGTCCAGAAAGGCTGAAGCAGAGATGGTTAAATGTTACACACTAATCACATTTCAGTAACTTGAAAAAGACTGGAGTAAAGACAGAGGACACCTGCTCTTACCTAGTTACAGAGGCCGAGTCAGGTACCTGGCAAACAGAGTGTGTCTTCCGCTTTTCAGTGGCCAGGGGATAGTCAAAGATGACCAGCGTACCGCCTGCAGCTTAACGGTATACCTGCTCGGGCACCTAACCTGCGGCAATTTAAAGCTCTCTGTCTTTCGACTGAAATTACCTCTATTAGTACAACTGCCCTAGCATATAACAAAATTGACTGAAGTCGGGAAGTGCCACGGGTTGAGCTGGTGTTCAGCTGAAATCGGAAATCGGTGACGTGATGTCCCTGGTTAGCTACTTTGAGACGACATATTGATTTCATCGTTCTTCCTTGTTTCCGTATTATAACTTGCGAATTATGACAGTATGCCATTTCAAGGCAACGGCGCATTGAAAATTTATCAAAGGCACGTCACTCTAGGTGTAATTAAATGTCAGTTAATTACACATCGGCTGGAAAAGTCCTCAGGAGAGTCTAGTGTGCACGAGAAAAATGTTAAAAATAGAATGTGATTGCTGTCATCATATGGTTCGAAAATGAAATGAAATGATCGTGTGGCATTGCTGGCCGGGACGCCCCTTACGGGAGAGTTCGGCTGCCGGGTTGCAAGTCTTATTTCAGATGACGCCACAATGGGCGACTTGCGTGTCGATGAAGATAATGAAAGGACGATGAGGAGAACACGACACCCCGTCCACGAGCGGAGAAAATCTCAAACCCGACCGAGAAACAAACCTAGGCCCACTGCATGCCAGGCAAACGCGTCACCACTCAGCTTAGCAGGTAGACATGTGCTGTTGCAATGTAGAAGAAGATTTGCGTCTTGGTAGATGCTAACTTTATTTTTCATCTTCTCGTAAGCAACAGATTCTGGGACTTTCTTGTTCATGTAACAGAAAAGCATTTTCTGCAGTAATTGGTGTTTCTTTTATTCCGTGACTTCAGTTTGATTAGAAAACGAAAGATGAAAAGAGCAGCAGTCGTATTTACAGTCTTGCTTGTCATAAATAAATAGCTGTGATCAAATGCATAACAGTGTTTTCGTAAATTTGGCGGGAAAGAGAAAGATCGCACCATACAGCAAGCGAGGGTTTCAGACGAATGGACGGACGTTGTGTGAGCTGTTAGATTTCAGCCGAACGTCAGCCGCACGCCGTAGCACTTCCTCATTGTCCATACAACAGATACTGGTTTCCCTTACGAAAACTAACACTCACTCATTTCAATCAAACACTGCAGATTAATAATAGGAAAGGGATATATGAAACATACGGGTGTAAAAGTCTGAAAGTGAATATTGAGGATAAAACTAGTCATTTCCTTCCGAGAGGCTTAGTACTTTGGCAGACAGATAGCAGTTGTCGATGTCAAAGAGAATGACTTCCAAGAGCAGATAAATATATGAGACGAATCTTGGAACACCCCCCCCCCCCCCCCACTCTCTTTGTCCGCCTCCTCCTGCCTCTCACTCTGTGCAGCTCTTCCTCTTCCCTTTCTCTGTCCATCTCCTCTTTCCCCTCTCTCTGTCCATCGCTTCCTTACCCTCTCTCTGTCCATTTCCTCCTTTCCCTCTCTCTCTCCATCTTCCCCATCCCTCCTCTTTATCCACCTCTTCCTTCCCCTCTTTCTGTCCATCTCCTCCTTTCCTTATATATCTTGAACAGTGATACAACTTTGCAGGTACATTGAGCGACGTATGTGGATGCTACCTGTTAAACGCGTTGCGAATAGAGTGGGTAGCAAGGAATTAATACATTTAAACATGACGTAATACCTGATGCTACAGTTTGACTGCATGAACAGCGAAAATGTAGTGTGGGATAAATTTTTTCCCTTTCATCATGGATGGGTGGAGGGTTCAGCGAGAAAAAAATTCGTGAAGGTTTTAAATTATGTATAAATTTTTTTTCACTTCAGTAAGAGCTCTCGTTCTGAAATACTGCATCAATAAAATCAACCCCCACCGCTTAGATAGCTTGGTGGTTCTTACCCCACACAGACCAAGTTTGGTTGAAATCGTTTCAGCGGTTCTAGACTGCTTCGCGAGAACAACGTCAATAACATAGTCAAAGTTGTTTGGCGACTCCATGGAGTGCTGTGTGCACAACGACCATATATGTTAAATTAGAAGGAAGGTCAGCGTTGGCCGTAATATTGATGGTTTATCAATAGCAAGATCGATTTTCAATCACACAGTGGTCATCTTCAGTGCTGGAAGTTAAAAATTTCACATAGCGATGACTGAATAAAAAAGAAAAACCACAAATACACCCGAGTATAAACCAAGTGTTGGAAAGAACATACCTGTGGTGTACAAATTAAAGTCATAGGCACTGGTATCGAGTTATTATCAGTAACCACAACTGAGAAACGATCACAATAACTGAAGCTGCTGTTTACATTCACCTATACAGCAGACCTCGGTTTGACATGGCCCTGGAACGCCCTCTATGTGACGTGTGTCACGTGAAGACTTAACAGTACTTTATTTGGCAAGAGATTACCACAAAAAACCAAAGTACAGATGCAAATTTTTATTTGAATATTTCAATTTTAAAACTGTACATCAAAAAACGCATAGCAAAAAAGAAAGGGGGAAATGCACATCTTGCCAACATACGCTAGCATGTTATTTTCAAACAACTTAAAAAACAAGTAAGAATAAAAATCAACAGGTAAAATTATATGATGTCAGATTAGAGGACTAGTAAAACAGAAAAACATACAAATAACATGACATCAAATATAACAGAATTTGTTATAACACAATCAGAGATATAAAGTTCTTAATTTACGTAAAATATTACATTGAAACCAAGAAGTCAAATACATAAATAGTGGTAATTATACAATGTATGCCACAACATAGCAGGTCAAAATGCCATGAAACACATTACGTGTTGTTTTTTTTTTTTTCAGTGTGCAGACTAACAATTTTTTATCGTATTTAACGACGTGATGATACACACATCTCATTCGTCCCGTTGAGACATGTGAACTTTTTATATAAATTTAAAAAATCATCGTCATTATGAAAGCAGATTGTTTTAAAATCACATTGTGGATGGAAAATTATTTTTATTTAAAAATTAAATTTTTAAATAAAAATAACTTTCCAAAAGTGACTTTTATTTTCAGTAGAACCACGAAAATCGGTTATTATATCAGTCAGCCAACGATGAAGTAGAGTGCTTACAATATCGTCTTTTTTCCATGATTCCCATTTAAATTCCCCGCGTAGTCCTGTTACATTTTCGTGCGGGCTATACTGGCCTATAGAATGCTAGGAGCGTGTCTCTGAATTCTGTGGAAGCCTACTGCCGTGCCTGTGTGATAAGGACTGCAGTTGGCGGCACAAGTGCCGTGCTGGATACAAACGCGTTGGCTGCTCCGCAGGCGGTGGACGGCGGCGGCGGCCGGGAGGCGGTGCAGGGCGGCCCTGGCGGCGGACGGGTGCGGCTCTTCTCCTCGGTGGTGAGCGGCCTCCGCATGGACACCAACTACACGTTTGAGGTGCGGCCCGCCGCCCCGCAGGGCGCCGCCGCCAAGGCGCGCGGGCAGACCATCGCCGTCGCCACCAGGGGCTGTGAGTAGGCGCCGCTCCAGCTGGCACCGTCGAGTGCATTAAGCGAGCACCGGACACAACATTGCGTCCGCCAGCTGAAGGCGTGCTAGTCGCTTTGGGGCGCAGCAGGTGGCGTAGAGCTGGTGCCAGGCTGTCACGTGACCTTCCACCACCGACCTAAGTCGCGCAAGTGAAATTTTGGAAATGTGTGGTAAGGTCCTGTTGGACCAAACTGCTGTGGTCATCGGTCCCTAACCCTTTCACTGCCCATTTACTCTCAGCGGCTCCCGCCCTGTGCACGTTATTTTCACCCGGTTCGTAAATAAACGACTGTAGCAGTCTACCGTTATTATTGAGATAAAAATGAGACGCAAAATCCAGTATTGTCGGTGTAAATCGTTTCCTTCTTATTTCGTTCAAAAAATGTACTTTATTGGGAGAAAAAAATTACGAGGGTCAGTCAAAAAGTAATGCCTCCTATTTTTTTTCTACGTTTAATTGTCAGGAAATTTAAATGCAATTACATAGGTTGAAAACCACAACATTGAGGATCATTTTGTCATTTTTCAATGTAATCTCCGCCCATCTCTACAGTTTTGGTCCATCTTTGAACAAGGGCATGTATCCCAGCACGGTAAAAATCACAGCTCTGCTTCCTAAGCCATTGACGCACGGATGTTTTGACGGCCTCCTCATCTTCAAAATGAATCCCACAATGAGCTTCTTTTAGTGGCCCGAACAGATGGAAGTC
Organism: Schistocerca gregaria; assembly: GCF_023897955.1. Taxonomy (NCBI): domain Eukaryota; kingdom Metazoa; phylum Arthropoda; class Insecta; order Orthoptera; family Acrididae; genus Schistocerca; species Schistocerca gregaria. Next base: position 819,230,014 of record NC_064921.1, read on the forward strand.
TGATGGTGCCAGGTCAGGGCTGTATGGGGGATGAGGCAAAACTTCCCATCCAATTTTGACAATCTCGTCAGAGGTGTGACGACTGGTGTGTGGTCTTGCATTGTCATCCAAAAGAAGAACATCTGCCATTGATTTTGTTGGGTGAACTCGCTGAAGACGTGCTTTAAGTTTTTTGAGGGTTGTGACGTATTGAACAGAATTTATTGTGCATCCCTGCTCCAAAAAATCAACCAGAATCACACCCTCTGTATCCCAGAAAACTGTTGCCATAACTTTCCCTGCCGATCGCACAGTTTTGAATTTTTTCTTCCTCGGCGAACTTGTGTGACGCCACTCCATTGACTGCCTCTTTGATTCGGGTTCAAAAAAATGCACCCATGTTTCGTCCCCGGTCACAATTTTTTTCAGAAACTCATCTCCCTCCAAACGGAAGCGCTGCAAGTGTTGGGAGGCTATTGTTTTCCTTGCCTCTTTATTCTGATCGGTTAACATTCTTGGAACCCACCGTGCACAAACTTTTGAGTACCCCAATTGTTTAATAATCGTGATCACACTGCCTTTACTAAGAGAAATAATGCGACACACTTCATCTGCAGTCACCCGACGGTCACCACGAATGATGTCATCAACTTGCTGAATGTTGTGTGGAGTCACTGCACTCACCGGCCTGCCGCTCCGCTTTTCGTCAGTCAACGGTGTTTGCCCTTCAGCTTCCTTACAACGACGAACCCATCGTCTAACAGTGCTGACATCCACTGTCACAACACCATACACCTTCTTCAGTCTTTCATGAATGCGTATGGGCGTTTCACCTTCTGCATTCAAGAATTCAATCACACAACGCTGTCTCAAACGAACATCGATGTCGGCCATCTTACAAACTTCTGCTGTGCTGCCACCTGTTGACACAGAAAGTTACTACTGCAGTGGATTGCAGAAGAAGGTTTGAGGAATGGCGCCAAATTCAAATTTTTCACTTAACTTAATTTTTTTAAGTAGAAAAAAAATGGGAGGCATTACTTTTTGACCGACCCTCGTACTTCGAAGTGTGATATCTCTCCAAACAAAAATTCAAACATAAAGGCACATTACATTTTACACAAGTCTATCTTGTGTCACTTCGTTTATCATGTTTTGTACATACAATATACCTTCCCTGGCCGGTCTTCTTCTTTGAAGAAACGACATAAAGTGGCGCTCGGTTAGGCGTAAGGGATTGTCACCATCAGCCGATCTTCTTCCACGACGTCCAAAAATGGTTTAAATGGCTCTGAGCACTATGGCACTTATCATCTGAGGTCATCAGTCCGCTAGAACTTAGAACTACTTAAACCTAACAAACCTAAGGACATCACACACATCCATGCCCGAGGCAGGGTTCGAAGCTGCGATCGTAGCGGTCGCGCGGTTCCGGACTGAAGCGCCTAGGACCGTTCGGCCACCCCGGCCGGCCCACGACGTCCCTCTGTTTGCACTTGGTGGAGAATCTCTAGGACCTCCTTGACAAGTTTCTGTTGAAAATCAGATACTGAAATATTTCGTCCCGTTTGAGTTTTATATAATCCATGCGCATTGAGCAGAGACAGATCCACCAAATGAAAAAATACGTTTTTATACCATTTTACAGTTTTTCCTACACATTTGACTGAACTTAGCATCATATCGCTCCTGTCGACGGCCCCCATATCTTCAGTGTAGCTTACGATGCAAGCTGGTTTTGTTTTTCGTTTATTCGTGGTTCTGTCAATTTTGTCAGTCGCTGTAATTTCACTTTATGAAGAGTTGAAAGCATCCTCACTTCCCGCTTGTGCTGCCACTTCAGAGCAAGGAGTTTATCTGTTGACATAATCTCGATCTCGCCTTTTCTAAGTTTTTTTTGTTAAAGCAGGCATGCCTTTGCGGTTTTTTCTCACAGTTCCACAGGCATTAGTCACTCTGTCATGCAAATAAAAAAATAACGTCGGGCTAGTGTACCAATTGTCAACATATAATATGTGACCTTTACCAAGGTAACGTCCAAGTAAAGTGAGAACAATGCTTCCAGGTATTCCAACATTTACACCAAAGTCAGATTCTTTTTTCACGTCTGTTGCTGCACCCACATAAATAATTAAGTCAAGAATATAACCAGTTTCACAATCACATAACACAAAAAAGTTTACACCAAATCAGTGGCGTTTGGGTGGAATGTACTGCTTGAAGAAGACACGACCTTTGAAGAGAACTAAACTTTCGTCAATGCACCAATTTTTAAAACGATAGAAAACACCTGGCAATACTTTTCTTAAGTGAGCCACAATTCGACGTAATTTCCAGATTTTGTCATCTCCAGGGTCCTCACTGTTATCAGCAAAATGTAACATTCTAAGTAACAGAAGATATCTATCTTTCGGAATGATTTACGCCAACACTGGAGTACACAGTAACTGATCATTGGTCCAATAACTGTTTATTTCATTTTTTATCACTTGAGCCATCAGAAAATTTACAGCAAGGAAACAGTAAACTTCGTCACAGTTTGTGTTTTTCCAATGCCGCAGTCCTGATTTTTCACTGGCGTCATTTCAAAGGTGTTCATAATATAAATTACATTGCTCAGCTATGTAGCTCACAATTTCTTGACTAAAAAAATCTTGGAAGCAGTCGTGTAGAGTATATAAATCATCTAAACTGACGATTTGGAACTGGAACCCCTGTTATCGAAATTATACACTTGAGGGTCCAAAACAGAGTCTTTCCATCTAAAATCAACTGTTTTGTGTCTATTAGAGGATTTTTCAAGCATACACTATGGCTCTTCTTCGGAATCGGTGAAAGAATTGACGATATCATCAAAATCTGGATCTGCATTTACTGGTGCAACGTCTGTTGGTTCACAAATATTTTTTATCGTCGTCATTATCTGTCCTCCAATAATCAGCTGGATTGGGCACGATGTCCTCGTCGTCACTTTGGTTTAGAGTACTCAGCAGCTCATCGTCTGTAAACGGACGGTAACGTCGCGTCATTTTATTCGGTAACGCGGAAACGGCCGCACACAAACTAGGTAACATAGCGATACGCATGAACTCAGCAGAAAGAGAATTCAGCATTCAATAATCGTTCAGGTATTTCCTAGTATTCCAACAATTAAACTGCATACTTGCGCAACAATTACCTCCGACTCGCTGGCCGATTGTCGGCGTTACACGTAACTATACGACTGTAGCAAATAGTGTATATACGTCTGGAGCACTGAAACGATTAGCGTATATTTACGTCTGGAGCAGTGAAGGGGCTAAGCTGACACACTACTTAATCTAACTTATGCTGAGGACAACACACACACCCATGCCAGAGGGAGGACTCGAACCTCTGACGCGGACCGTGACAAGGCGACCAAGACCGCGCAGCTACACGGCGCGGCCGCGTAAGTGACAAGTTGTGTATGTATAGCTGTAAAACTACCGTAGGCTACCGTAGACTGTCCTAGGTAAGCATAGACTACGGTACTTTTCCTAGCAGTCTTGGTCAGTAACGATCATAAACGTGTTACCTGTACTTTCGGTGAGTTACATCCTATGGACGTTACCTCATTTCGTTCACTTTGTTTGGTTATGCGATCAGTGTCATAGTATATTGCCCTAGAAACCGGAACCAGTGAACGGTCTAGCAACTGAGTAAGGATATGTAGAGGGCCTCATAACCTACAGAACACCTTCGTGCAAAATAGCTATCCTCATGTCCACTTAAAAATAAACGGTATTTATAGGAAAATTGAAATTGTAAATGTTAATTCGGGTCTCGTTCGAGAGTTGTTGATCTATAATGTAAAACAAAGGAATGATGTAGTAAATTTTTTTAAAAAATCGATACACACTTATCATACAGCGCTATAAAGAACAATTTCCTCAAACTGAAGGTAAAATTAAAGAAAAAAATTTCAGATTAAACAAAAACGTTCCGAACATTGCTTCAGTACTTTGACAACTTTATATACAACTTGCTTCTGTTGTTCATAAACAACTTTTGCACTTATCAATAATAACCGGATTCCATTGCCTTTAAACATCACGAAAAACGTTCTATTAATTATAACATAATAATAATAATTACATAGACTTCTTATGTTTCGCATGTAAACTGTACTTGAATTATAATTTATTTCTTTGGTTACGTAAAAGCGCAGAAATTACGCGATCGTCTAATTTCTTTTCTTTAAAAAATTTTTATATTTTTTAAGGATATAAAATACACAATAGTCTAACACTGAACGATGTGCGGTTCTAATTATATCAAAACAAAAAACAAAACAAAAAAACAGAAGTCGTCAGTTCCCAGTTTCTCTCTCACACATTCATGCATGTTTCTTTCCCTACCAATGTCATCCAGTACCATTGGTAACCGTATCATTTACTACGCCATTTATGTACCATACCAAAACCGCCGAACTGTAGTTTTGGTAGAGGACAACTCTGTGTGTTTGAGACATGGAATCACTCCAGTCTGGTGGGTCATTACTGAAGACAATTCTACTGCTCAGTTTCATTCTAGGCCTAAAAAGTGTCTGGAGACGCCCTAGACAGCGGCGGGATACTAACCTGACTGGCGCTAAGCCATTATTGATACTTAGAAAATCGTGCATTTCGCCAATATTAATGCTTGTCAAACTATTACTGGTCATAATGGTTTCTGAAGTTTTCAAGTAGACTTAATTTATGAAATTACTTCGTACAAGTTATTTAGTAGTTAAAAGGACCCAAGAAAACTCCTTTTCATTTAATTCATTCGTAGTAAAAATAACCTTTAGCCATTGCTGCTGCGAACTGCTGTAAACCACGTGGAAAAAGACAGTCATCTAAAGAGGTGAGTGCAAAACTTAAGGCCTAAACAGTGACAATGACACGCCACAACATATCATATACGCTAATCCACTGAATTCCGTTGCACAAGCCAGATTCTGTATAACTTGTAGATTCTTATTCAAATACGCAGTCAGCTACCTCAGGTATTCATTGCTACAGGTTCATTTGTTCCTGCAGTTTTTCACATTCAAATACGCAGTCAGATCTCTTATCCGAAGGTTAGCTTTAATTTTTCCATGTAACGGTCTGTTGAGGGCTTAAATGACAGTGAAAATGACACTCCCACAACACGCACATAGCGTTATGCAGGTTAGATTCAGATTACTGACACCTTAGGTTGCTTATCGAGTCCATTTTTAGAGATGAACTTAGGCTTGATTATTGCAAACTCGGGGTAACAATTTCGAGCGTAACCCTGCAATGGGGCCTTACTCTATGCTTGCGAATTTTACCTTGAATTCCATCTTCAAGAATAGCTAAGCCATCTAAATCTCTCCTTGCCATATAAATTAAATTATGTCTTGAATGTGCAAAGATCTGCCATCACCGATCTGAGGGCAGCGTGACACGTCTTCTGTCTCTGATCTCTCGACCAACGCTACTGAAATTTTACTCTCGCAGTCATACCTCGTGTCACAACAATGTTTAGAGTCATCCTCCCATGTTTCGCCCTCAGATTACAATCGATATCTAAATGCTTACTTATTTCCATTAGATAGAAAATCGCAAAATCTTACGCAAGTTGGCTATAATGTTTTCGATACTCAATGTAATATTTAATCAATGTAATGGAGAGTTCTGACACACTCCTTACAGTGTGTAAAATAAATGATGTAATACATATTTATATAAAGTTATGTTACTAAAAGTGCACAAACTTGCCCAATTTTACTGCATTTGAAAAGTGACGTTTAAGATCTTACAACGTTCCGGTTCAGGAAGAGCCATGGCTCGCAACGGACAGCAGTAAACAAAATATATAAAAGCGTATCTGATTGATAATTATTTTATTAGGTTGTATTCAATGCAATTATTGTAATTATTCTTCGTAATAGACCTTCCTTTTTTATATCAATAGGTATAAACTAAATACTATAAATTTCGACAGGGTGTTCGGAAATTCCCATTACAAACTTCTAAGGCTTGAGGAGGGGAGTGAGTACATAATATCCAGAATCAAAACCCATATACGGAAACGTGACGGTTTCAGTTCAGATGTGTTACGCGGCCATGTGTGCTGAGTAAAAGACAGAAGTCTCGGAGCTGCTTCTTGCTGGTATGCAATAGGGTAGAGAGGATGACGTCTACTACGTCAGATGGGCACCTGATGTCACTTAACGTATGCAAAGTTCGTTTTACGAGACTCCTGTAGAGACAAAGGAAGACCTTCTGGGACGAGTTCTGGCCATTGTTCTAAAAATTGAAGAGACACCAGGTGGGATGAAGAGTGAGTACCAGAACATGCTTCGTAACTACAATGTCTGTAACAACGTTGATGGTCTCCACATCGAGCCGCTGTTATAGTGCATCAGTATTGTTCTGAATGTACAGTATGTACAATAAGCTGGTACGTTTTTGATTTGGAATAATGTAGACACGTAATGTTTATGTGTTAAAACAAACAAGTGTGCTTAAGTGATAAACGGATGTTTCGTTAGGTTTCCTTTCGAATATTTACCTAACAGTTCTACTGCGTCACTACTAATTCTGTTCCTGAAGCAGAAGTGGGTAAGTTAAACATCTGAAGCGAAAGCGACGTAGAACGGAAACAGTACATTTCCAGACATGGGATCCTTTTCAAAATATTATGTACTCTCTCTTTTCTACAGATTCTAGAAGTGTGTAAGGGGAATTTCCGAGCACTCTGTATAAACACTGGCTTTAGATATTTCGAAGGTTGATTACATGGTTCAATTGAGAAGTCCTTGTGTATGCTGGTCTGTAGCCTCAACAAATTCTACGAATGGCATGCTAATAAAAAATGATGCACCAAACCTGTTTTTTTTCTACATTTTATGTACTGCTACCGATTTCGAGCGCTATATTATAAAATCTTAAATGTTATATTTGAAATGTAATCTACTTTTGCTTTGTCATGTTTGAACGTGGTTGTTATATTATCGGTGACAGATAACTCAGAACCAATTATCTGTAGCGTACCACTAGAGAATGAGCCATCGCTCAAAACTGGAAGCAGTAAATAATATATAAAAGGGGAACTATTGCGGGTCGGTATTACATTAGTATGCGATTCATACAATGGTTGCATTTAGTGTTTGTCAGCGATCTTTCTTCCCTTTATCGATCCACAAGAATAAAAATTAAACATCATAAAATTCGTGAAGCATAGTAGTCCGATGTATATAATGGGTATTAATCGTTTACTTGTGACCGAGAAAAACAGTATTGTAGTATCCGATGCACGTACAACACGCTCAGTGGCATTGTAGCGAGAAGGAAATGCTTCTCTAGGCGGTATCACTAACCTGGTGTCTTGCTGCTTTGGTTAAGTCCCTCGTAGCACAATAGTAGCGCTCAGTCGTCAGGTTCGATGTAGGTGGTGATCCTGCTGAAGTGGAGTGTTTAGGGATGCCAGTTATTAATTGTCAACAACGTTTGTACTATACTTGTTTTAATACAGAAATTGCTTTGTCACACACGTCACAGAATCAGCGATTGCAATATGGCGGCTCTGGACGCCGTTATATTCGACCCTTTACACACATTAACGTTTCTGATATTACATAACGATAGACACTGCCCACGACACGTGGCGTTCTTATACTTATAACTTCACTTTATATCTTGTTTAACATTTGAAATGTGCTCTCGCGACCGTTCTTTTAGAGCCGCCCCGGTTACTCGACCGTGCGTTTTGAGTGGCTCCTCACGACTAACTCGTCCTGTCTTCCCGAAGGACAAGAGAAATATATATATATATATATATATATATATATATATATATATATATATATATATATATATATATATATACAGGGTGATTCAGAAATGCATGTAAATATTTTAAGGGTGTATTTGTGAGGTAAATATAAGACAAAAATGTTCTATAAATGTTTTTCCATAAACGTTTAATTCCAGAGTTATCGTTAAAATACGAAAGTCATGTCCGTATCAAAACGACGTCAGTGCAAGCAGCAGGATGCCATATTCTGGTACGTAATGCACATACGTATCTCCCAACAGTTGATTCGAAACTGCATGAATAGTGTTTGTTTGTGTTTGCAATTACTGTTTACTCCTACTGTACAGAAGATGGCGCTGATGTTGTTGGTAACGGAAACGTACTTCCTGTCGTTCATTCATCGTCGGAAGGCTACAGGTTTCGTGCACATGATGTACTCAAACAGTGAGTATGCTGATATGCACCTTGTGTATGGTGCAGCAGATGGAAACGCACTTGCAGCAAGACGAAGGTACAGTGAGCTGTTTCCAAGACGACGGTTACCAAGTCATCAGACGTTTGTATCTGTGGACAGACGTATGCGGGAGTATGGCATTCGTCCTGGGCCACATTCAGGTCGACCACTTGAGCATGCAGTGAACGTCGAGGAACATGTTTTGGACCTGGTAGACCAAGATCCAGCCATCAGTACGAGACAAATTAGTGCAGATGTACGACTTCCACAATCTACTGTATGGCGGCTGCTTCGGAGACAACAGTTGCATCCATTTCACCTGCACAAAGTGCACGAATTGACACCTGCAGACTATCCTCGCAGTCAGCAATTCTGCCAGTGGTTACAAGAGCGTCATTTGAATGATCCAATGTTCATTCGGCGGATATTATTCACAGATGAGGCCATGTTTACTCGTGCGGGTGTAATCAATTCGCATAATATGCACCAGTGGGCTGTCGAGAATCCTGGCGCGAGAATTTTGCGTGGATATCAACATCAATTCTCCATAAACATTTGGTGTGGTATTGTGGGGAATGACTTACTCGGACCTCATGTTCTACCTCCAAGGCTGACTGGGCACGCTTACCGCGAATTTTTGGAGGGGGAATTGCCTGGATTGTTACAGGATGTCCCTCTTGCAACACGAGCCACCTTGTGGTTTATGCACGATGGTGCTCCTGCCCATTGCAGCCGCAACGTAAGGGCGTACCTCAATGATGCGTATCCACATCGATGGATAGGTCGCGGAGGACCAATTGCTTGGCCAGCCAGATCACCTGACCTGAACCCTTTAGACTTTTATTTATGGGGCCGACTAAAGACATTGGTGTATTCTTCTGCAGTACCGAACAAAGAAGTGCTACAACAAAGAATTGAAGGTGGTTGTGAAATTATTCGTGGAGAGTTGAACGGACTGTGTAATGTGCAGAGATCATTGCGGCGACGAGCACGGGTCTGTCTGCAAGTTCAGGGACAGCATTTTGAACATGCATTGCATTAAGATTTGTGAAAATACAGTACAGTACACTCTGTAAATTCTTCACGTATTTTCCTTAGTTATTTTGCATTGATTTAGTTCAATCAACAGGAACTAAAGTAATACAGTATTCGCGAGGAATTGTTTCAGTTTGTTACGTCACGTTTATTTACCAGTTTGCGTTTTTAGTCCAAATGCACTGTAATTAAACTGTGAACTCTGGGAAGTAAATACTTTACGTTGTATTGAATGTATTATCATGTTTTGTTCATAACTCTGTAATAAGCCAAGTATAGCAAAAATTGTATAGAACATTTTTGTCTTATATTTACCTCACAAATACACCCTTAAAATATTTACATGCATTTTTGAATCACCCTATATATATATATATATATATCCAAACTTTCAGCCAATGTCCTTTCAGATCGCTAGATCGCTGTTGCTAGGCAGGTCTGACGTCACGTTTGCGGACATTGTGAAGGGAATTTGTCTCTGAACACTGTTTCAGATTGTAAGATCATACTCCCTAATAGTCGTATCCTGTCCCTACTAAGGTTGCACAACACTACCTCCTATGATTTCAACACTAAAAAATTAACGCTCTTGCTGACGCTTAATTGTTAAATGTACATGTAGCTTGGCCGCTACTGAGCATTCCGGACCGCATAAATATGCATTATACTTGGCTTAAGCACGTGAAGGGAATGCACATATGCATTACACAAGGTCTGACACAGTACTGTAATATTCGATACACGGCCTAATTCGTTACGACGTGATGGACGTCAGTGGTTGAGGGTCACTCAAGAATATAAATTAAACATCATAAATTTCGTGAAGCATAGTAATCCGAAGTGTATTATGGGTATTATTCGTCTAGATGTCACAGTGCGAAACAGTATTGTAGTATCCAATACACCGCCTAGCACAGTATTGTAATATCCGATGCACGCCCTAAATCGTTACGAATTCCATTATGTACGTCAGTGATTGAGAGTGTAGCACCAGTTCCACATCATTTAAATCGTTCCAAAGTGACCAGTGTTCTTTTTTTTTTTTTTAAGAAGCGATTTGATAATATTTTGTCAACAAAACGCGGGGCGTTTGCGGCGCAGTCTCAGCGCGCGCGACCCTGTGCCTGCCCGAGGCGAGCGAGGTGGAGGTGGTGACGGGCCCGCACTTCGGCGGCCGCGTCGCGGCGGAGGGCGCCGCCGGGTCTCGCTGCTCGCTGGACGGCGACGCCCGCAGCGCGCGCGCCGTCTACGTGCTGCGCGTCGACCACGCGGCGTGCGGCGGCGCGCGCAACGCCACCGCCGTCACCACCTACGTCACCGTGCAGGAGAGCGCCGCCATACTGACGCACTCGACGCGCCGCTTCCTCGTCATCTGCTCCTTCCAGCCGGACACGCTCACCGTCAGGGCAGGGTGCGTCCTCCACTCCTTACCACTGGCCACTTGCTGGGGCCTTGAACACCTCGACATCAACCTGTGTTCATTTGAAATGGCATTAATACGAGCACCTAATACACTACTGGCCATTAAAATTGCTACACCAAGAAGAAATTCGGATGATAAACGGGTATTCATTGGACAAATATATTATACTAGAACTGACGTGTGATTACATTTTCACGCAATTTGGGTGCATAGATCATGAGAAGTCAGTACCCAGAACGACGACCTCTGGCCATAATAACGGCCTTGATACCCCTGGGCATTGAGTCAAACAGAGCTTGGATGGCGTGTACAGGTACAGCTTTCCTTGCAGCTTCAACACGTTACCACAGTTCATCAAGAGTAGTCATATTGTGACGAGCCAGTGGCTCAGCCACCATTGACCAGACGTTTTCAGTTGGTGAGAGAATGTGCTGGCCAGGGCAGCAGTCGAACATTTTCTGTATCCAGAAAGGCCTGTAGAGGATCTGCAACATGCGGTCGTGCATTACCCTGCTGAAATGTAGGGTTTCGCAGGCATCAAATGAAGGGTAGAGCGACGGGTCGTAACACACCTGAAACGTAACGTCCACTGTTCAAAGTGCCGTCAATGCGAACAAGAGGTGACCGAGACGTGTAACCAATGGCAGTCCATACCATCACGCCGTGTGATACGCCAGTATGGCGATGACGAATACACGCTTCCAATATGTGTTCACCGCGATGTCGCCAAACACGGATGCGACCATCATGGTGCTGTAAACAGAAACTGGATTCATCCGAAAAAATGATGTTTTGCGATTCGTGCCCCCAGGTTCGTATAACATCGCAGGCGCTCCTGTCTGTGATGCAGCGTCAAGGGTAACCGCAGCCATGGTCTCCGAGCTGATAGTCCATACTGCTTCAAACGTCGTCGAATTGTTCGTGCAGATGGTTGTTGTCTAGCAAACGTCCCCATCTGTTGACACATGGAACAAGACGTGGCTGCACGATCCGTTACTGCCATGCTGATAAGATGCCTGTCATCTCGACTGCTAGTGAAACGAGGCCATTGGGATCCAGCACGGCGTTCGGTATTACCCTACTGAACCCACCGATTCCATATTGTGCTAACAGTCATCGGATCTCGACCAACGCGAGCAGCAATGTCGCGATACGATTAACCGCTATCGCGATGGACTACAATAAGATTTTTATCAAAGTCGGAAACGTGATGGTACGCATTTCTCCTTCTTACACGATGCATCACAATAACGTTTCACCACGCAATACCGGTCAACTGCTGTTTGTGTATGAGAAATCGGTTGGAAACTTTCCTCATGTCAGCACGTTTCAGGTGTCGCCACCGGCGCCAACCTTGTGTGAATGGTGTGAAAAGCTTATCATTTGCATATCACAGCATCTTCTTCCTGTCGGTTAAATTTCACGTCTGTAGCACGTCATCTTCGTGGTGTAGCAATTTTAATGGCCAGTAGTGTAATAACGCACAATCCGAAACCCGCAACTTCTGTGAGTAAAATCACGTCGTTGCCATTTGTTATCCAATATTGCAGACGATCTCCTAATTATAAATGGAACCTCGCAGAATGCCAAAAAAAGACTAGAACTACTGATGCAGATAGCTAATAACGCAGGGCTACAAGTAAAAAAAGCAGAAACGTGACCAGTGAAAGTAACTTATGAAATATACTGAAAACTAAGTGTGGCAACATCAGGAAAACAGGCACGTTTAAATTTATGGGAGGAGATTTAACTATAATAAAAATGGCTCTGAGCACTATGGGTCTTAACTGCTGTGGTCATCATTCCCCTAGAACTTAGAACTACTTAAACCTAACTAACCTAAGGACATCGCACACATCCATGCCCGAGGCAGATTTCGAACCTGCGACCGTAGCAGTCGCACGGTTCCGGACTGAGCGCCTAGAATCGCTAGACCACCGCGGCCGGCGGGTAACTATAAAAGCTGAAGAAGAAGCAGCTAAAACCAGAAATGAAAAAATCTAAAGAGCATGCATAAAAGTGAGAAATCTATACAATAAAAAACGTTTTCCTAAAGATGTTAAATTCAGGCATTGTAATACGGCTGTAAAACCACAATTCCACTTTTATCTCTATGCAAAATGACATTACAAGACATCAGTTTCGTAATTCTCCTATCAAAGGGAACCGTTTGATACACATAACAATTACGTTCCGTTTAATTTAAATTTTTAATTTATATTTTTATCTGTTTTTAGCCTTCCACGTCTCTTTCAACATGGCTCAATCAACATTTAACCGTGATTTGCATGCGAACAGATCTGAAAATCTCAGTCACTCCAAAAGTCATTTAGATTGACCATATCATCCATCTAACACACCTTCAACATAACTTAAAATGATATGTAACTTAACCTGATTCGTAAGATAAGCTATACTTCTCACTTAAGGGGAATAACAAGCCACCTGAGAAAGATAAGCAGATTGAGCTGAGGGTAGGCAGTTGTGAGAGGCTTGGCACGATATCGACGGGTGTACCAAGCAGACGCTTTGACAGCTATAGATGTGCGTATTTTCAGGATCGCGCTGCATTTTATTATTACATTTTTTATAATGTGAAGATATAGAAAAGAAAGAAACAACAACCTTGCCAAAAAACTGAGGAACAAAGATGACAGCTGGGTTTTGAGACAAAATAAGGAAATATACTCATTCAGCCACGAACTGATGAGATTCGGGAAAAGGGACATCTAGACGGAATGAAGGAAGAAATATAAACACAGAAGATCCAAACATTCCTCTATAACAGGAAACCAGAGCAGATGGGTAATGTGGTAAGACATAAATGTAGAAGTCAACAGAGACGCATTCGTCCTAGAAGTCAAGAAATTCAAAGGAAGATAAAAGAAACAGGTCGAGTCAGTTGGGCGGATGAAAGGAAAACAGCTCGTTCAGAGGAAGTGAAATAGTCTTGCAGAAGGATGAAGCAAAAGAGAAATAAATAGTTGTCTTGTTTAGGTCCTTAATTACTCCAAACGAAAGAAGATACTTGAAAATTTGGGGCTACATTTGTTTATTTCGTCTCGAGACATAAATTACAGTACAAGTGAGACGCACTGAATTATTTTGCTGCATCAGTGTTGCCACCTTCACACTAGTAAAAAAAAAAACAGCGTCATCTTGAAAATAGAATGTCGCTTGCTACACCTGTCGATACTGAGCCAAGACTCTGACAACTGTCTACCCTCGGCTAATGGTGCTTTGATTAGATTAGATTAGATTAGTCTTTCGTTCCATAGATCCGTGCTGAGGAGATCCTCGTGGATGTGGAAACATGTCAATTTTTTTAAAGCTGAAATAACAATACTAATAGTATGAATATATGCAATGCATCATTTGTTTCTATTAAAAGATTCGTCAATGGAGTAGAAGGAGTTGGCCACTAGTAAGTCTTTCAGTCTCCTTTTAAACTGATCTTTATTTATAACTAAATTTTTAATGTTTCCTGGCAAATTATTGAAGATGAGTGTTCCTGAGTAGTGGACCCCTTTTTGAACTAAAGTAAGTGCTTTTAAGTCCTTGTGCAGATCATTTTTGTTCCTGGTATTTTATGTATGAACTGAGCTGTTTGTTGGAAAAATAGATATATTATTTAGGACAAATTTAACTAAGGAGTAAATATACTGAGAGGCAGTAGGTAGTATACCCAGGTCTTTGAAGAGGTTTCTACAGGACGTCCACAAATTTACTCCACAAATAATACGTATTACACGCTTTTGGATTCTGAAAACTTTTGTTTGACTTGAAGAGTTACCCCAAAATATTATACCATATGACATTATGGAATGAAAGTAGGCAAAGTATGCAAGCTTCTTCATTTTTATGTCGCCTATATCTGCTGACACTCGAATTGCAAATACAGATTTGTTAAGGCGTTTCTGTAGTTCTGTGGTGTGCTCCTCCCAACTGAATTTATTATCAAGTTGTAATCCCAGGAATTTAAGACTGTCAACCTCTTCTGCATATCTTATGCATATACTGGGTGGAAACCTCTTACAGGTTCTGAATTGCATATAGTGAGTATTTTCGAAGTTTGATGTCAGTGAGTTGGCTTTAAACCATTTATTAATATCCATGAAAATATCACTAGCAGATCTTTCTAGAACTACAATCGACATACTATTTATAGCAATACTTGTGTCATCTGCAAACAAAGTGAACTCTGCTTCTGGCAGTGTAACTGATGAGAGATCATTAATATACACAGCAAAAAGCAATGGCCCTAAGAGGGATCCTTGTGGGACACCACATGTAATTTCTTCCCATTCTTACGATGACTGATGACTTAATTCACTAGTCCCTTGCACTGACACCCTTTGTTTCCTGTAAGTGAGGTATGACTTGAACCATTTTGCAGCACTGCCCGTGATACCATACAATTCTAATTTATTTAAAATGATGTTGTGGTTTACACAATCGAATGCCTTTGACAAATCACAGAAAATACCTGCTTCTTGTAACTTGTTATTTAATGAATTAAGTACATTTTCACTGTAGGTGTAAATAGCCTTCTCGATATCAGAACTCTTCAGAAATCCAAACTGTGTTCTTGATAATATGATATTTGTGGTCAGATGGTTGAGAAGCTGCCTGTACATTACTTTTTCTAAAATTTTTGAGAATGCTGGCAAAAATGAAATCGGTCTGTAGTCTGATGGTATCTCTTTATCCCCTTACTTGAATAGAGGCTTAACATCTGCATATTTTAGCCATTCAGGAAATGTCCCAGTTATAATTGACTGGTTGCACAGGTAACTTAGAATTGTACTAAACTCCCAAGAACATGCCTTAATTAACTTTGGTGATATTTCATTGTAACCACAAGAACGCTTTGTTTTTAAAGATTTTATTATAGAAGTTATTTCTTTTGGTGAAGTTAGTGACATATTCATGTACCTGAATCTATTTGTAAAGGCTAATTTCAGATATTTAAGGGCATTATTTACTGATCCTGACAGTCCCATCCTATCAGTAACGGATATAAAGTACTTGTTAAATAGATTTGTCACACTATGCCCATCGGTTACTAATGTGCTATTTGCTCCTGTTCCTTTCTGGTTCTACCATTCTCCTCTTTCACTATATCCCGTATTGTTTTTATTTTGTTCCCTGACATTGCTATCTTCTTCTAGTAGTGCATTTGTTTAGATGTCTGAATTACTTTTTTCAATATTCTACAGTATTCTTTGTATTTAGCTAAATCATCAGCATTGGAGCTATTCTTGGTCGACAGATACATTTTCCTTTTTGTCTTACAGGAAATCTTTATTCCTTGTGTAATCCATGGTTTTATTATAGACTTCTGATTAATTTGAGTAACTTTTAGAGGAAAACGATTTTTAAACATGATACTGACATTGTTCATGAATGTGCTATATTTTTCATTCATCTTTCTCTGGTGGCTTGTTAGTCG
This sequence comes from Schistocerca gregaria, assembly GCF_023897955.1. Classification (NCBI taxonomy): domain Eukaryota; kingdom Metazoa; phylum Arthropoda; class Insecta; order Orthoptera; family Acrididae; genus Schistocerca; species Schistocerca gregaria. The sequence goes on from NC_064921.1 coordinate 819,246,145, forward strand.
CATTGCATCAAACAAGCCTTAAGCGAAAAGTACGACCTACCTTAAAAAACAAATTAAGTTACATATAATTTTAAGTTCTGCTGAAGGCCTATATGGATGATACAGTCCACCTAAATGACTTTTGGAATCGCTCAGAGATTTCCAGTTCTTTTCGTGTGCAACTCATCGCTTTGTGTTCATTGAACCATGTTGAAAGAGATGTGGAACGGCTAGAAATACATAAAAATAAAATTAGCAGAAACTTACTAAAATATGAATTAAACAGAATGTAACTGTCATCTTATCTGATGGTTTCATTTGATCGGAGGATTACGAAACTAATATCCGATTTCGTCTAGGGTAGGTGTTACGAGAATTATCGATGTGACTTTATTTTCAGTAAAATTTGTTACCGGAATCGATATATTTTGTGCTCTTGCTTCTACTGAAATTCAAAACGGTTTTCTAAACAAATGCGATATTTTCAGATGATCCTTTCTCTCCTATCAGGTTTGCCGGGATTAGTTAATAGAAGCAATCATCCATGCTGTTGCGGCGTTCTTGAGTCTGAAGATGGGTTTGATGCAGCTCTCCATGATACTCTATCATGTGCAAGCCTCTTCATTTCCGACAAACTATTGAAACTGAAATTCTTCTCAGTTTGCTTACTCTATTCATCTCTTGGCCTCCGTCTACTATTTTTACCTCCCGCACTTCCCCTCCGATACTAAACTGGTGATGCCTTAATGTCTCAGAATGTCTTCTATCAACCAATCCCTTCTTTTGGTCAAGTTGTGCCACAAATTTGATGTCTCCCTAAGTTTATTCAGTACCTCAGTTGCCTGTGTAATCTTCAACATTCTTCTATAGCACCAAATTTCAAAATCTTCTGTTCTCTTTTTATCTAAACTCTTTATCGTCCATGCTTCAGTTCCCTACACTCCGCTACACTCCAGACAAATACCTTCAGGAAATACTTCCTAACACTTCAATCAATATTCGATGTAAACAAAATTTCTCTTCTTCAATAACGCTTTTCTTGCCATTTCCAGTCTACATTTTATATCTATCAGTCATTTTGGTCCCCAAATAGCAAAACTCATCTACTACTTCTCGTTTCCTAATCTAATTCCCTTAGCGTCACCTGTTTAACGCGACTACATTCCATTATCCCTGTTTTGCTTTTGTTGATGTTGGTTTTATACACTCCTTTCAAGACGCTGTCCATTCCATTCAACTGCTCTTCCAAGCCCTTGGCTGTCTCTAACTGAATTACAATGTCATTGGCGAAAATGTTTTTGTTTCTTCTCCCTGGTTTCTGTGCAGGCTGTAAATGGCCTTTCGGTCTCTGTATTTTACGATGTCCTCCATAAAACCTGTTATATCAGCATGAATAAGAGGTGGTTCTGATTTCCAGTAAACATCGTACTGTTAGTCATAATTTAAAAAAACAAAAAAAAAGCGATAACTTGAATTGCACAACGAGAGATGTTATAGTAAATTTGAATAATACAGGGTGTCGCAAACAAACCTCCCTAATTTCAAAGACCCAGGAAGAAACCACAGTAGATACGACAATGAAAAACGCACCGCATTGTAGAGCACCTCAAAGAATTTATTTATTTCTCATCAGTATACCTATGTATGTGTACCATTTGTAGCACGAAGACTATCGAGTCTATATTTAATTTCTTGCCACGTTCTTTGTAACATTTCCTCTGTTACTGTTGCAATCGCATTAGTGACACGATGTCGCAATGTAGGGATATCGTCCACTTTGGTCGCATACACGAGGTTCTTCACGAATCCCCACGTGAAGAGATCAAGTGGTGTAATGTCGGGTGAACATGGTGGCCAGACAATGGGCCCTGTGCATCTGATCCAACGACTGGGAAATTTCCTATCCAGGAACTTGCGAACAGGCATTGACCAATGTGGCGGAGCTCCATCTTGTTGAAAAATGATGTTGGTTCTCAAGTCTTGTATCTGAGGGTACACAAACTGCTGCAACATGTCCAGATATACTGGCCCATTCACTGTTTGTTCCATAAAGGAGAACGGTCTAACAATCCTGTCGTGCATTAGCCCACACCCGATGTTTAGATCAGGGCTATTACAAACATGTTCAATGTCAACGTGCGGATTTTGTGAACCCCAAATCCCAACATTATGCCTGTTAACCCTTCCTGATAGATGAAAGGTTGGCTCATCTGAGAAGAAACATCTTTCCAGGAAGCTGGCGTCCATATCAATACGCTGCAGCAAATTGTTGTCGGCATGGTTTGTCGTTCAGCGTCAGATGTTGCAGAATTTGCACTTTGTAAGCACACATACAAAGACGCTGGTGAACTACATGATGCAATGTTGATCGAGGTACATCAGGTTGCCTAGATGCTTGACGAATTGACTTAGCTGGGCTTCTGAGAAACATTTGTGTGATGTCCTCCACTGTCTCTTCTGAAACTCCATAACGTGCACCGCCAGTATGTTTCAGAGCACTTCCTGTTGCCAGAAACTTCCTATACCATTCCTCAATTATTTTCATATCAGGTGGATCACATTCATACACTCGGCGATAATTTCTTTGCACAGTAATTGGTGATATTGTTTCTGCAAACCACACTACTGCTTGCGTGCGCTGCTGTGGAGTCACCAGTTTTCACTTCATGCGACCATGCTGCACTCTGGCGACGATACTTGGCACTTCTGACGCAGGAATATAAATTCTTTGAGATGATCTGCAATGTCGTGCATTTTTCGTTGCAGTGTGTACCGTGGTTTTTCTCTCCTGGGTCCTTGAAATCGGGGAGTTTTAATTGGGACACTCTGTATCTTTGAGTAAACAAGTAGCTGTCAAACTTGAATTTCTACGATTGTCAAAAATAATAAAAAACGTATTATAGTTTAAGTGCAAGTTCAAATCACAAACAGCTTTAAAATGTTACTGAAAAAATATTACATCCAGCAATTACGTACAGCAGTAACAGTTTTCTTGAAGTTGACATATATCCGTTTACAACGTCAGGCCATGTTCTGATGAACGCAATGAAGCCAAAAAGAGCTTATGGTAATATATCAAAGAGCATACTGTCTATTAATTATCTTCACACTGCATTTAGTTACAGAATTTCTATCGATGTTGTGCTGTAGCCAAAAGTATGTGTCATGTTACATCAGACCCAAATTTTATAAGGTAAAAATTTAGGTTTGTACTTCACAAATTAGGAACCGAAGCCATCCGTTAGATTCATGACGAGAGCTTACAATCGGTCTCGGATTAATGAAAAGAACGGCAAAATCAATAGAATTATATAGCATATCGATGAGTAGGGATAACTAGGGAGTGAGCGTTCAGATACGTAGAACAGAGGTTTTTTCACCAACATACACTGACTCCGAAAGCCAAATGGCTATGGGGCAGTGTCAACTTTCCCAGAAAACTGTGGAGTTTGTAGCTAGGGATGGAAAACATTGACAGAAGTAGTGAGTACATGTGGATACCGCTTCGGTAACATTAGGTCTCGTAAAGCAACCCCGCTTGAATAGGAATAACTTGTTTTCCTTTCACTCAGTTCAAAGCTTAACAGACTTAAGAAGTGAGCCACTTCCGAAGAAATCCATTCGTAAGAGAGCAGCTGAATTTCAAGTAACACAGTTAACAATGCATGACCAGATTACAAATGATATGAAAATGAAACGATTTAGACCTATGTTTTCGAATTAATACTTACGTGACAAGGACGTGAAGCGTGAGTTGGCTGTCGTGATTTGGTGGTGCACTCTTCAGATCCTGTGTTTCACTAAAGAGTCGCAGTTTACACTCCTCGAGTGTAAACTGCGATTTGCATATGTTGTAAACGTGTTCAAAACCTGTCCCCGAAGACAAAGCAGTTGTGGATCATGCAGGAAGGAGGTCCAGCACATGTGACTCAGCAATATTTGTAGCTCATTGAAATGGTCAACATAAAACCTGGATATTACCGCGCCTGACAAGTCATTATACCATGCGGCTCGACGTTGGTACATAACTAGCAACGAATTGCGTAAAAACGTTGATGGAGTCTGACTTCTGAGACGGTCCCAAAATGTTAAGGAGAACATTGTGGGTAACACACAGTAGAGGACACGTACAGCCATTGAATACGCAATTTTTAAATGTAAGTTCTCCGGTACACAACATTCATTATCTGATCAAAAGTACATGGACACCTGTTAGTGGACATTAATATGGTATATGTCCACCCTTCGCCTTCATGACGGCTTGAACTCTGCTTGGGAGGAATCGTAGCCCATTCTTCCTCAAGTGCGGAAACCAGAAAAGGTACTGGTGTAGCACTCTAGTGTCTGGAAAAAAGGACAGTTTCTAACTCATTCCAGACGTGTTCCACTGGGCTGAGGTCGCGAACCTGGGCAAGCCAGTCCATTTCAGGGATGTTATTGCCCACAAACTGTTGCCTCACGGATGCTGCTTGGTGACACAGTGCACTGTCATGCTGAAACATGCAATGATACTCTCTGAACTCTTCTACTGTACGAAGTACACAATGGTGAATAAAGTGTTCATACTCTTCCGCATTTACCGTTTCTTAGCTGCAACAAAGAGACTACATCGTAACCACAAAAAATTCTCATATCGTAAGATCACCTCCTATGTACTACACTCTGTTGGCTCTACGCATGATGCCAGGTAACTTCCTCCTGGTATCCACCAACCCCAAACACTTCCATCGGATTTCCACAATGTGTAACGTGATTCGCCACAACAAAACACTTGTTTCCAGTAATCCACTCTCCAGTGGTGTCGCTCTTTAAACCACATCAAGCGTCACTCAGCATTGACTGCAGACCTTTGAAAAGCTTATTTGAAGTCTTCACGGGTTGTGAGCCGAGTAGCGTCGTCGTCTAGTAGCAACGTTTCGATGGAATGCGTCTCCATCATCTTCAGTCGAAGTGTCGGGATATCTCTCTCTCACCTCTAAACTTTCCCCTTCTTGGGGAAGTGTTTTGAGGAGTGTGTAGCCTGTTGGCTTCTACTCGACTGGGTTCGTTTTGAGTTTATGATTGACTGTTTTGGCTATCTGTGTGTTGTGTTGGTGTTCTGGTGGTGTCTAGTACTTGTCTGAGGTTGGCGAGATGTTAGGTTTTTTTATGGATTAAGGATTGGGGTTAGGATTTGGGGATTTTTGGGATTTTCTATTCGACTTAGTCGTCGAAGATCGTCATGGGGCGTTTGTACTTTTCGCGGGACATGTCACACCGACCTAGGGATTGAATAAGCTTATTTCGAGGTCTTGAAGAACTCTCATAGATTTAAGCAGCGGCGTGCAGACCGTCAGTGGGTAATCTCATGGGTAGGTGCAGTGCCCTCCTGAGGGTGCGGTTCTGCAGCCTCTGGGGTTTTTCCAGGTGCTGCTTTGCCGCGTATCCCCAGACAGGCACGCATACTCCATTACTGGCCATATGAGGGCCTGATAGACGTTTAGGCCTACAGAGCAGGGAAGGGAGCTGGTTGTGTTGAGGATTGGGTACAGGGTGGACATTCTGGCGCAGACCTTCCTGTGGATCTCGTCTATATGGGGTTTCCACGTTAGTCTCGAGTCTAAGGTAATGCCGACATACTTGGCGGATCTGTGCCAGGGGAGTCGGGATCCATGTAGATGCTGGTGAAAGGGGGGGGGGGGGGGGGGGAGCGTTGAGGGGTCCGTGTCTCCCGGGTGATCAACATACCCTGTGTCTTTTCAGGATTGATGGTGACGCCCCAGTGACGGGCCCTGGTTTCTGTGTTATCTAAAACCCTTTGTAGCCTACGAATGACCAGGTGCTTATTCGCATTACCAGTGTAAAAGGCGGTATCGTCAGCGTACTGTGCGGTGTGCACCAGGGGGAGGGGGGGGGGGCATTAAGTGTCCGCACTGTACAGACTGCACAAAACGGGCCCCAGGACTGATCCCTGTGGCACCCCAGCACGAATACGCCATTTGGTGGAGGTGGCTGTTTCTACCTTGACAGAGAAGATTCTACTTGTGAGCTAGCTTCGGATTAACCTATGCTCCCAGGGAACCCTTGTGTGTATAACTTGTACAGTAGCCCTTTATGCCATAATTAGTCGATTGCTTTGGCTACATCAAGTAGCACTATCCCGCAGTAGCCTCTGTGGTTGAAGCCTTCTGTGGCTGCTTCCACTAGTCTGATGATCTGTTGTGGCTCGGAGTGTTTCTGTGGGAACCCGAAGTGGAAATCTGGCAAAAGTCGCTCGTTGTTGATGTGGTCTCGTATGGGAATAAGCAGGAGGCGCTCATAGATCTTGTTGAGAGTTGTCAAGAGGCTAATCGGCCTGTAGTGCTGCGGGAATAAAGTGTCTTTCCCTGGTTTGTATATCGCGATCACTTCCGCGTGTTTTCAGTATGCTGGGAACTCGCAGATACGAGTAATCTCTTTGAAGACGTTCGCGAGGTGTCCGAGGGCGGCTGGTTTTTAACTAGCTGGCTAGTGACACTGTCGTGCCCTGGCGCCTTTTTTGTAGGGAGGGACCTAATTCCTTTTGCCTCGTCTTCGGGGGCGAAAAGTGGGGGTTCGTCCTCTGGGTCTTCCTCAGCGTTGAGGAAGACAGCCAGTTGACGACGGATTGCCTCTTCATGCTCGTCATCCTGGGGTTCAGCCCCTTGAAACTGCTTCTCGAAAGCGTCGGCGAGGGCGTTGGCATTATCAGCATGGCTGTAGGCCAGACACCTCTCGCCATGCAGAGGCGGCAGCCTAGCGCGTCTTTTGGTAAATTGTTTGGTTGCTTGCCATAGTGTGTGATCGTCTACTTTGAGGGATGTGAGGCGGTTTTGCCAATGCTGGTTTCGGTGCTCACTGAGCGCTACCTTCAGCTCTCTCTGTGGACGGTTTAGCAGCCTCCTGGTGGCCTGGTTTCTGGTGATCTTCCACTCTTTTGCCACTCTGTTCTTGTGACGGATTTGGGCTAGTAGATGTTCCAGGAGTTGGGGGCAGGCCATCCCTTTGTGGGAGAGTGGCATCTTCCGCTGCCTGCAAGAGGGTTCCTCTTAGGTCTTGTTCTACTGTTTCGGCAGTAGGTGGCGGAGCGCGAGCGATATCAGAGGCGACAGTTTCTCGGTATCGCTCCCAGTCTGCACCGTTTTAGGACGTCTGGTACCATGGGAATGCTACCCATTCACCCACATCGACCTCTAGAATCACTGGGTTGTGATAGGAGGACATTCTGTTGATTCTCCTTGCGGCCACAAACCCCGCGATACTCCTAGTGCGGGCTATGTCTAACACGTGGGGCCCATTTTTTGAGAAATGTGTGGGCTCGACCGGACCCCATGTTTCGAAGTGGTAGTCGCGCTAGTCGTTGCAGTTTGGCGCCTGCTCTGGAGGTTACTCTAGAGTTCCAATCGGGGTGTTTGGCACTGAAGTCGCCCACTATTATGAGTTTGCTTTCAATTTGCCCTAGAGCAGCTGTGTCTCCCTCGTCTATCTCGTCTTGTGGGTGTCGGTAGATTGCAACGATTGTTAGGGGTCTGGTGGCTGTGGTTACTTCCAAGGCCACTGCTTCGATTTTGTTGATAGCTGGTATGAATACCTGGTGGTGGGGGATCCCTCTGTTTATGTATACGGCCAGTCCTCCGCCTTGGTTTGGCCTGTCTTTACGGTAGCTAACGTAGTTGGGAACTGTCGCTTTTATTCCCATCATGCATATGTGGATGGAGAACTCGTTCATGAGTTCTCTGAACTCGACCTCTTGATTAACAATGCCGTCTGCATTAAAGACGCACATTGTCAGGCCTTAGATATTTGGTCGTCTATCCATGATGGGGTTTTGTGACTATTGAGGAAGTCGCAGAGGGGAGCGACTGCTGGACTGTTGCCTGAAGGGCAACGAGGAACTGAGTGTTCTGCTTCTGGGCCTCCCTGAATTCCTTCATCATTTCCATGACGAGGTTCGTGGTCTGGTCCATAACGCCTAACAATTGATCCGAGGGGATGGAGTGCGTGTGGGGTTCCATAGAGCTTCCTCTGTCTTTGTGGACCTGGTCGTAAATGGCGCGTGATTGGCCAGCGGTGGGAAGCGGAGAGCGGTACAGCAGAGACAACAGCCCGCGACCGACGATATCCCGACACTTCGCCTGAAGATGATGTAGACGCATTCCATCGAAACGTTGCTACGAGACGATGACGCTACTCCACTGACAACCCATGAAGACTTCATATATGATTTCGCCGAGAAAGCCTTCACTCACTTATGAAGAGCTGCTCGACCGTTGTACGTCATTCTTCTTAAGTCCCTACGCACAGTCACTGTGTTAGGTGGACAACTGGCACCACTTTGGAAGTCACAAGCGACTGTGTCCAATGATTTACACGCGATTTTTGACAACCACTCTCGGCAATATTCGACGGTCCGTGACTGTCAGTATATGAGGCCTCCTTGGTCTCGGTTTAACTGCGGTGGTTTCTTCGCGTTTCCACTTCCCAATCACTTCACCAACAGTGGACATTGGAAGCTTAAGGATGGTTGAAATGTCCCTGATGGATTAGTTTCACAGATTATAGTCAATGACTAGCCCACGTTCGAAGCCATTAAGTTCTCCTAACCGATCTATCCTGCTATTAGTATTCTCTACTGAGAACACAATACAGTAGTGGAAATCAGTATGAAGGTATGAAAAATCGTAGGAAAATTAATATATTCGGTTGGAATAATCGTGCATAGTTTACTTGTGATAGTATGAGAATCAGTATATCGACAAACGCAGTCAAATGGTATCGCATTTGATGTCAGTAGTACAGTGTGTAACAAGACTTCAACGATTCCTGTAGTAGAGGGTGGAATTCGGTATAAAGCCAGTCGGTTCTGTAGGGTTTTCGTGTTTATTTACGTGGTTTTACTGCAGGTAGGGAACATACATTATTAGTGACAAGGTGTGTTATGTACATAAACCACGTCTGCGACAAGGCCACAGGGAAAACGGTTATAATGCGCTGAAAAAACAAAAATCGATTTGAAGAGAAATGTGGGACAGTCTGATAATGAAATCGGCAAGAAGTTGAAACGTTCATTTACAGTGACATAATTTCGTTACATTTGGGAGCGTGATATGGACAGGACAGAAAATATTTGCAAAGTAGAAAATTATCTGAGGAGCCCAAATGGTTAATTTTGTGCAAAGCAATTGTTACAAACCTTTATTCTTCTCAGCTTGTTGCTAGTTTGGAGTTGTAACTGCCAGATGTGTACGACAGATTCTGTCAGATGACTAACACCTTGCATTCGAGAAACGAATGCAGAAACCAGCTCTATCACCCAAACATAAACAAGATAGATTGGCGTTTGCTGAAAAACGTATGTCATTGACTTCCCAATAGGATAAAGAGCTCTTCAGTGATGAGGAGACGTTTAAGTGCTCTGGATTGATTTCGGTATTATTGACGTGATATGAGAACAGAGCAGCAGGCAAGAATGAACAGAAATTTTGGGGGTCGAAGTTTTGTGATATCGGCAGACTTGTGCGATAAAGACAAATTAAGCGTTGCTTGGCTGACGACTAGAATGCATTATAAAATGTACACGAAGTTGCTAGAGACAGAACTGATAAGCATGTATGAGGATCAAGGGAACGAAAGTCCCATATTTCAAGAAGATAATGCGTCTGTGCATGTTTTTGCTACAACCAAAACCTGGTTTGAAGATAGAGATATCAATGTATTGCCCTGGCCTGCACGTAGCCCGGATTTGAGCCCCACAGAAAAGCTTCTAGGAGTGCCTGCAAGGCGTGTTTATCGCAGTGGAAGGCTTCAATTTCATGCCGTGCGTGAGCTGAAAAGAGCGATACGAGAAGAGTATGAGACAATTTCATTGCAAGAACCACAAACCCTAACAAAATCAATAGCGAAGAGAATTTTTGAGATAATTAGGAAGAACGGAGTTCGTACAAAGTACTGACAATGCAGTAACACAATACGACAATGAGTGCCCTTATACCAATTTCCATCCAGGAAACGCAAACATCTTATTTTGTTACTCGTATTATGAACGAACTATGTAATTCCGTACCGAGCGAGGTGGCGCAGTGTCTAGCACACTGGACTCGCATTCGGAAGGGCGACGGTTCAATCTCGTGTCCTATCATCCTGATTGAGGTTTTCCGTGATTTCCCTAAATCTCTCCAGGTAAATACCGAGATGTTTCCTTCGGAAGAGCACGGCCGACTTCCTTCCCCGTCTTTCCGTAATCTGATGAGATCGATGACTTCGCTGTATGGTCTCCTTCTACACAACCCTCCCCCCCCCCCCCTCACAGGATATGAGATATATATGTAATTCCGCCACGATTATTTGTCTTACTTGTATCTACTACACTACTGGCCATTGCTACACCACCAAGATGACGTGCTACAGACGCGAAATTTAACCGATAGGAAGAAGATGCTGTGATATGCAAATGATTAGCTTTTTAGAGCATTTACACAAGGTTGGCGCCGGTGGCGACACCTACAACGTCCTGACATGAGGAAAGTTTCCAACCGATTTCTCATACACAAACAGCAGTTGATCGGCGTTGACTAGTGAAACGTTGTTGTGATGCCTCGTGTAAGGATGAGAAATGCGTACCATCACGTTTGCGACGTTGATAAAGGTCGGACTGTAGCCTATCGCGCGATTGCGGTTTATCGTATCGCGACATTGCTGCTCGCGTTGGTCGAGATCCATGAGTGTTACCAGAATATGGAATGGGGTTGTTTCAGGAGGGTGATACGGAACGCCGTGCTGGATCCCAACGGCTACGTATCTCTAGCAGTCGAGATGACAGGCATCTTATCCGCATGGCTGTAACGGGTCGTGCAGCCACGTCTCGATCCCTGAGTCAACAGATGGACACCTTTGCAAGACAACAACCATCTGCACGAACAGTTCGACGACATTTGCAGCAATTTGGACTACCAGCTCGGAGACCACGGCTGCGGTTACCCGTGACGCTGCATCATAGACAGGAGCGCCTGCGATGGTGTACTCAACGACGAACCTGGGTGCACAAATGGCAAAACGTCATTTTTTCGGATGAATCCAGGTTCTGTTTACAGCATCATGATGGTCGCATCCGTGTTTGGCGACATCGCGGTGAACGCACATTGGAAGCGTGTATTCGTCATCGCCATACTGGCGTATCACCCGGCATGATGGTATGGGGTGCCATTGGTTACACGTCTCGGTCACCTCTTGTTCGCATTGACGGCACTTTGAGCAGTGGACGTTACATTTCAGATGTGTTACGACCCGTAGCTCCACCCTTCATTCGATCCCTGTGAAACCTTACATTTGAGCAGGACGACGCACGATCGCATGTTGCAGGTCCTGTACGGGCCTTTCTGGATACAGAAAATATTCGACTGCTGTCATGACCAGCACATTCTCCAGATCTCTCACCAACTGAAAACGTCTGGTCAATGGTGGCCGAGCAACTGCGTCGTCACAATACGCCAGTCAGTACTCTTGATGAACTGTGGTATCTTGCTGAAGCTGCATGGGCAGCTGTACCTGTATACGCCTTGCAGGCTCTGTTTGACTCAATGCGCAGGCGTATCAAGGCCGTTATTCCGGCCAATGGTGGTGTTCTGGGTACTGATTTCTCAGGATCTATGCACCCAAATTCCGTTGAAAATGTAATCACATGTCAGGTCTAGTATAATATATTTGTCCAATACCCATTTATAATCTGCATTTCTTCTCGGTGTAGCAAATTTAATGGCCAGTAGTGTATTTTCATAATAAATTCTATGCATGTAATCTTCAGATATTTTACTTTTTAACTTTCGTAGGGACCCTGCCCTTATACTGATTTCGACTACTGTATCCTTGCCTCGTTTTATTGTGTCGGTTCCGCCTCTCGTTACATTTAGTGGTCGTTTCCACCTTTTACATAGGGGTGTCCGGGTACTTGTGATCACACGATGTACTGTTTCGACCTATGGACACGGAAACGTCTCGGACACAACGTGCACCAAAGGCCAAACATAAATTATGCGAAGTCTCCTGCCCAGGATACGGCTGCCAGTGCGAGACAACGAGGTGGACAACGAGGTGGAGGCGTCTGGAGCCGCTGGAGACGGCGGGGCCGATGAGGGCGCCGAGGTGGCCCGCGTGCGCTCCGCCATCTTGCCGTACGCGGACGCAGACGTCGACGCCGCGCTGCAGGCGGCAGACGTCGCGCTGGACGCAGACAGCGGCGTGCGAGCCGCGAGGCTGTTACACCACCGGCACGTCATTGATGACCTGGACATCGACGCCAGGGCTTCTGGTAATCTACCACTGTCAATTTGAGAATATCGGCGGGGTTTCGGTTCTAACAGTTCGAGCCCATTTGTGTCATAGGGATTTCTCTTTTTAGTAATTACCCTATATTAGATGGTCACTTTGATTCCAGGTACTGACAATACTTGTTTTATTTATTTAGTAGCTTCCTCGGGACTATGTGACCCCATGCTGCTTCCTCATGGAATGAAAGATAACTTAGCTTATAGAATGGTGTTAAGAATATTTATTTTGAAAACAATTAAAAACTTAATGACATGAGTCAAAATTGTGAGAAATTATACGAATAAATAGCATTACAGAAAAAAATTTCTGAGCTACTGCGAAGAATTCCTGTAGAGAACAGCAGGAGTGTGCCACAAAGACACTTGGATTTGAATACTTGGAGATTATCACTCAGTTCTGTTAGTTCTGCTGGAAGCCTGTAGAAATGAGACCTGTTGAGTAGCGTACACCTTTCCGTACAGTGCTTCTGAAGGTGTTATCCAAGTGCGTACCGTCTTCGCATCTAGTGCTCACTGATTGAATGAATGTTGCAGTCGACATTGTCAACAACAAATTCCATAACGCAGTATATGTACAGGAACAGCAGAGTTAGAATTCCGATACCCCTGAACAGCGGCTTACACGAAGTTCGCGAACTGACACCGCAGATCAGCCTTACCGTACTTTTGTGGGCGAAGAATATTCTCCGTGAATGAGCAGAGCTGCCGCAACAGACCAAAACGATATGATCGCAGCCCACCGGGATGTTGTATGCTGCCTCATGACCTTGCGGGTACGTAATGCGGTAACAAAACGTAAACCGATCAGACACGGACTGGGAATCAGCGAAGACATGGGCTGCAAATGGCGAAATCGTTTGAGTTAAGCGGCTTTGACAGAGAGTGGACTATTATTACGCGGAGCCTGTGAACGAATATCTCGAAAACGGCGCAACTGACAGAATGCTCACGTGCTACTGTCGTGAGCATCTACGCAAAGAGGTAGGACAGTGAAACCACCACTACGAGCTAAATGATTGGAAGTCCACGACTCTTCACAGAATATGGGCTTCGGAGGCTTGTCTGCTCTGTAAAGTATGATATACAGTGATCTGTGCCATGTCTGCCGAAAGAGCGCAGTGCTGGTGCACTCACAAGCGTTTTGGAGCACACCGTTCATCGTGCATTTTTGAACATGGAACTCCACAGCAGACCACCCCTACGTGTTCACATGTTGATCCAACGACGTCGACCATTACGATTTCAGTGGGGACGGAACCATTGGGATTCGACTGTCGATCAGTGGAAACGTGTCAGCTCCTCGGGTGAATCACATTTTTGCTACATTAGGTGGATGGTCGTCTCCACAAACGCCGTCATCGAGGTGAACGGCGGTTCGAAAGCACCACGGACTTAGGCTGGTGGGAGCAGAATTATGCTAAGGGAAACATTCTCCAGCGCTTGAATGGACCTGTGATAGTAATCGAAGACACACCGACTGCTGCGAACCACCTGCATCCCTTGATGCTTGATATCTTCCTCGAGGGCGATCTCATCTTTCACCAGTATAATTGTCCGTGTCTCGGAACCAGGGAACCGTGCTTCTGTAGTTTGCGGAGTATTATAGTGAACTCCCGCTGATGTCTCCGCAACCAAATTCGCCTGATGTAAATCCCATCTGGGTTGCTATTGGGTGTCATCGCTGCGTACGCAGATCAGCAGCCGATAATTTAAGTGAATTACATGGCCTGTGCTTAGACATACCTCCAAAACCCTGCCACAAACCGTCGAATCCCTGATAGGCAGAATCAGTTATGTATTTCGTTCCAAACAAGCTATTAAGCAGGTCGTCATAATGTTTTGGCTCATTAGCGTATAACACCATACAAGTCACAGACTGAATGTAAACAAAATAAAGAAGCCTTTGACTTTTGGTGTCACAGACAGTGGTGATCACCAGTCTGACAAAGGTCTGGTATCTTCACCAATGAAGACACCATCATTCAGTTCGTGCACAATACAGGGTAACTCCAAAGTTACTTGGTTGGTTGGTTGTTTGGGGAAGGAGACCAGACAGCGTGGTCATCGGTCTCATCGGATTAGGGAAGGATGGGGAAGGAAGTTGGCCGTGCTCTTTCAGAGGAACCATCCCGGCTTTTGCCTGGAGTGATTTAGGGAAATCACGGAAAACCTAAATCAGGATGGCCGGACGCGGGATTGAACCGTCGTCCTCCCGAATGCGAGCCAAAGTAACTGTACACATGTCGTGAGTGTAGTGCATACATAAAAATAAGACTAAAACGTTAAATAACATTTTGTCTGAAATTGCTTTATTTCCGAGTTATGCTGCATAATATCATTTGTGGTAGGCATTACATCATTGTTGTTGAGAACATCATGGAAGTAGTAGATGTAGATCCGACCATAAGTTTCCGCCTTATAAGTGTCACTGTAGCGGTTCCTCAGTCAATTGTAAGGTGCCTGCTACGGAGACAGCAGTACCGCCATTTTCACCAGCAGACAGGAGCTCACACCTGACGTCAGAATTTCTGTCAGCGGTTACTCGAGCGTCATGCTGCTGATCCACTGTTCGTTCGTCCGGTATCGTCTACAGATGAGAGCATCTTTACCCGTGCGGGTAGCGTGAACGGTCATAACATGCACGTGTGGACGTATGAGATTTCTAGTAAGAGGATATAAACGCAATTTGGCAACGAACATTTGGTGCGGTGTAGTGAAAAATCAGTTACTCGGACCACATATTATTCCTCAGCGTGCGGAGGAGCCGGTTAGTCTCTCATTACCCTTTAAACAACCAGTCCAGCAACCTGGATAGGTTTCAGGTTGTCTGATCCTTGACTCTGCGTTGGTAGATACTGCAAGAGCAGCTTTGACCAAACTTCAACTAAATACTTACCACACGAAGGCCACATAACTCCAGTCAATGGACAGTGACTGAAAGCTAAACTGTCGAGCGTTTCGGATATTTGCATGACTCATTTGAAAGAAAAAGTCTAAAATTTCCTTTAAGTTGGTTTATTATCTTTAACACTCGGAAAATGGCTATCAAGTCCATATTTAATATCTCAACATCAGTTACGCAATGTCACTGACTGTCTCCGTTACAAGTTCACACCCCAAAACAGCCAGAAGATATTTAGTCCGACTGGATATTCTGAACGTCCTAAACAGTCCCTGATCCATGACCACTTGCGAGCTAACACATTCAGTCGTTCAGCATATTCGTGTAAAGAAGTGCTTGCCATAATGTCTCGTAATCTGCTCGTAACACGTCACGCGGAATTTATGTGCAATATGAAATGTTCACACTCGAATATCTCCTATAACAACCCACTCACAGAGCTCAAACTTTCACAAAATAATCATTACTGTAGTCGCTTTCGTCATCGTCACGACAACCGATCAAACGCGCGAATTTCTTCCTTTTTGTACAAATCTGATCAGCGTGGTTTAACATAGGTATTTACCAGAAGAAGGCTCCCGAGCGAGTATCTCGACTCACAGATCTGAGGCAGCAAGGCCTACTCAAACGCGCGGGAAATGCTGAATTCCTACTGGCTAGTATGTTAAGCAGCCAATCATATAACCTCGGGCACTTCTCTACCCGCGGTACTCTAACGTCAGCCAATCAGATTACCACAAGTAATCTGGAATAGGAACCTCATAATTCCGAAACTAAATAAAATTCAATGAAAACAGAATCCGATTCCTTTCCATAAAATAAATTACTGGTAAATTTAATACTCAACGCCCCTTCTGGCTGCCTTTTACAAAATCAAGTTCCCTCGGACATAAGCCACAAATTCCACAGTTACACAACAACTTTCTGATGCAGACATTTACATAGCTTTAATAAAATATCACATCCTGGCTTTATGAATATCCTGCATTCACTCTCTCAGTCCCTCCAAAACACCGACACAACCAAACCAAAATGAAATAATAATAATGTTTCAAAGTACTTTTAATTACGTCAGAAATATGTGGTAATGAAACTAAAGAAAATTCCAGAAAATTAGATTATTATATACACCTGTCCTCTTGGTTGTGGTTTCAATTGATACTATAGATGAATACATTACAGTCCCTCCCTCTGTTTCTCAACGCCAGTACCGTTATTATGTGTTCTACGTAAAAATTTATATCCCAAAACTACTGAAGTTATTGATTTGAAATTTTAACAGTATGGTTGTGTTATCCATAGAATTTGGTATGCTAAGTATGAAAAAGATCGATTAATATTTAATAGTACTTCTTCAGATCCACAGAGAGTATGTGTAACGTCTTGTACACAGTAGCCCAGTAGCTGGCGTCAGCTGTGACAGCATGACAACCAAAATCCGTTCCACTCCAAGCTTCATGACAAGCTACGTTTTCAATGCAAGATGACAACTTGTAATAATTTGCCTGACTGGCAGAGTACATTGAAAGCTTTTGGAACAAGAACTGGGTCACCTGCTTCACGATGTCTGGGTCACCTGCTTCACGATGTCCCACTCGCTACAGAAACCAACTAATGGTTCACGCACAATGGTGCCCCCTGCACATTTCAGTCGGGAGGCATAATCTCAATACTACTTATCCCGATTAGTGGACAGGTCTTACAGGAGCTGTTGCTTCGCTCGCCAGCTCTTCGGATCTTAACCGCCTTGGCTTCTTCTACCCTTGGGGCCATCTCAAAGAGCTCGTGAGCTAGGTTGCAATTGAGAATGTGGCACAACGGCAGCAGCGAACTGTAAATGGCTGTGCAACTGAGCAGAAAGAGATGAACGGAGCGTGCAACATTTCGAGAGAGGTAAGACATCGAGCACGTCACTGCCTTCATCTACATGGACACCATTTTGAACCTGTACGGTACACAGTCGTATTGAATTTGAATTTCGAATCCCTTCGTGTCGTTGCTTTCTGAGAAGAATTAATTTTGTGTTGCTTTTTATGGAGCACTTGTGATCCCTATTCTGCTGCATATCTTGGAAATAAATCAGTTCCAGACAAAATTTTGTTTAATATTTTACTCTTATTTTGGGTCATACATTATACTCGCAAAATGTATACACTTACTTTTGAATCACCCTTTATATTGAATGTGAATCTGTAAGCCTGTTCCTAAGAGAAACTTCATAATGGAACGCTAGTTCCTAATTGGTGCTATTCACATACTTTCATGGGTGTCACTGAACACGTGTGGTACCTGTGTAACCAACGAATACAAATGGTGGACAACGTTTGCGTAATTGCATTCCATAATTTGTGCCAATTCCTGAGTTGTTTGGCCAGTATTACTGCGAAGCAACTGATTAAGGCGGTTTTCGTCACAAAGAGAAGGCGTCCCAGAACGTGGTTCATCACACGAGTCAAATTTTCCTTTTTGGAAACGAGAAAACTAAATCCGAGACATTTTCTCAGCAAATATTTCCCTTCCGTAGATATCACAAATTCTTCTCGTGGCCTCTGTAGTACTAGATCCAGTATTAAACTCGAAGAGTAAAATGTCTCGGGATTGTTTATTTTCCTCTACTTGACGCTCTATATTGATTAGCCTTGAAAATAGCCAGAAACATGCAAGCCACTGTTTCCAGTAATCAAACGCCAAATTGAAGAAAAACAATTGACTAACGAAAAATGAAGCCTTCATAATGCAATGAAGAACGACACGGACTTATTACGCACTGAGCCAATACTTCAAAACAAAAAATTCCACCTACCGTCAGTCCTAAGACTGATTGACTGATAGGCTTGCGACAGGAAAATTTCGCATCTGCAAGAGGTCCGTGTCGCACACAATATGCACTGCACTTAGTTACAATTAAGCATTAATCATTCTCTTGTCGGTAGCACTTGCGTCATCTACTAAGATATAAATTTTTGAGTCACCTGTCGTGTTTAGTGGCAGATCAATGCGCAAACGTACCCAGAACAGGACCCTGTCACACCCTCACTTTACACGGCCGCAGTCATGTTCATAAAAGTTCTCTGTTGACACTAGAGGACAGACTTCGCACTTCACTCCACTAACACTCTGTCGCTATTGCCTATCCCCTATACCATATAACATAACTAAAATACCTAATCTATGCTCCACCTCAGAGTCTTACTTACGACCACGTTAAGGTGTAATATACCAAAACATTATTGAAATAGTGCTACTGCTTTACGGCGAGGTGACAGAAGTCATGGGGTACCTCTTAACATAGTGTCGGATCTCCTTTTGCAGAAATTCGACGCGGCACGTTGGAAATCCTCTTCTCAATAGAGAAATTCTATTGAGCTATGCTCGTCTATAGCTGTCCGTAATTGTGAAAGTGGTGATGGTGAAGGATGCTGTGCGCGAACTGCCCCTCTATTATGTCCCATAAACTTTCAATGGAATTCGCGTAGGCTTATCTGTATGGCCAGATCATCGCTATAATTGTCCAGATTGTTCTTCAAACCATCCGTAAACAATATTGTGGCCCTGTGGCATAACAGATTGTAATGTATAAAACTTCCAATTTTATTTCGGACCACTAAGTCTAAGAATGGCAGCAAATGGTCTCCAAGTTGCCGGACATAACTATTTACAGTCAATCATCGATTCAGTAGGACCAGAGAATTCAGTAAATTCCATATAAACACAGCCTACACCATTATTTGAACCACTAACATGTTGTGCAGTACTTTGTTGACAACTTGGATCCATGTGTTCGTGGGATCTGCGCCACACTCAAACACCACCATCAGTTCTTACCAACTGAAACCTGGAGTCATCTGACTAGGACACGGTTTTCCAGTCGTGTCGGGTCCAACCAATATGATCTCGACCCCAAGAGTGGTGCAATATGTCATGTCATGCTGTTAGCAAAGTCACTTGCATCGGTTGTCTTCTTCAGAAGCCCATTCACACCAAATGTCGCATTCCTGACCTAACGGATCGATTACTCGTAGTTCTACAATGATTTATGAGTTTATTACAAGCATTGTTGCTTGTCTGTTAGCACTTACGACCCTAAACAAACGCCGCTGCTCTCGGTCGTTAAGTGAAGGCCGTCGGCCAATGCGTTCTCCATGGTAGAGGTAATGTCTGAAATTTAGTATTCTCGACACACTCATGACACTGTGGCTATCGAAATATTGATTCCCTGACGATTTCCGAAATGGAATGTCTGATGCAACTGGCTCCAAGTACCATTTCGTGTTCAGAGTCTGTTGATTCCATGCGTGCGGACATAATCACGTCGGAAACATTTTCACATGCATCAGCTAAGTACTAATGACAGCTCTGCCAACACACTGCCCTTTTATACCTTGTGTACGCGATACCATCGCAATCTGTAGGTGTGCATATCGTTGTCCCATGACTTTTTGTCATCTCAGAATGCAGCTCTCATGACTAAGGTATTCATTGTAGTTATCAACTCTGCAACCTTTATATGCCCCCTCTGCTTACAAGTAAATTGTCAAATCATTTTACTGGGCGGAGAACTCGAGAATAGACAAATTCTAACCTAATGTGCTCAGTGTCAGATCATCAAAATAGAGGTTCATTTTACAAGTCATGTAGTTTCGGAAGTCATTAACATAAACACTAAAGGGGAAGTGCTCAAAAACAGGACTCTCTGTGGCATTCCTCTCCATATTTTTATTGAACCACCGAGGTCAGTATTATAATTATTGTTAGTACTAGGGTGCAGGAAAGTGAGTGTGGATTCCCCAGTTTCCTCTTTCTCCACAGGACACTCCAACTGGCAGCTAACTCTGATGCTGGTGCTCACCTCGGCTGGGCTGGTGGGCTGCGCTCTGTCAGCCTGGTGGTTCTCCCCGTCCAACTGCCGCCGTCCACCTGGTAAGAGAGGCGTCTGCCTCTGACGATAGTGTAGTGTAAGGAGCGACATTTACGCATGCCGCTGTGTACCAAAAATGATGAATCGGCTTTTTGAATCTTGTTGAAAATGCAGGTCCTTCCTTTCGATTGCCTATCTGATATGCTGCTCATTCTCAAGACTCGTGATGAAGCTTCACGAACGAAATCAAATACTATGAACATAGAACGACCATCACTGCTACGATTATTTTTCACCATACAAAATAAGAACTGAGACTATTAATGTGCGTAGTATCACTCCATTTTCGTCATCACACTCGTTATTTATAGTGCTAATCTTATAAACAATGTGATAAAATATACTATGTAAACTGAATGTGGAGGGGGTTGAAAGGAAAAGGAAGAAATTATTGATGTCAGCTGCATCAGGACTTTATGTGGATCCAGCAGCAACGAGCTAAAATGTGTGACAGACCAGGAGTCTAATTATCATCTGCATCTTAGGCAGTTGCGTTAACCACTGCCCCATCTTGACACAGTGTTTACTGCAATTGCACTGATCACTTCGGGACGCCTCCCAGCCGACCCACACTCCCATCATGTTCCTCCTATCCGCAGCCCCCTCCATGCTTGCTGCTTTGAGATAGGAGGTCAAACGTAGTTGTGGATCCGCTCTGATGGTGGTGAATTCATTGCTCATCGAGGTAAATCAATTAAGTGTGTCATGTCTGTTCTTTCGGACATGTCCAAAATTGATTCATGTCAGTGGGCCATGAATCTTCAACCTTCAGTGCAGATACACAATTACGTTCGACATCCTGCAGAAATCTCAAAGGAGTGAACATGGAGGACATGGACAGTGGCTGCATATAGGTGGCACACGATCGGAGTGTGGATCGGCCAGGAGGCATGCCAAGTTAGTTTGTGCAACTGCAATACACATTGTGTCTGAATGACAGAGTGGGTAACGCAGATGACTGGTAAACAGGACATCCCACGTTTGAGTCCTGGACCAGCACACATTTTCACTCGTTGCCGCTGATTCCACTGTGTACTAAGTCAGTTGCAATCCGCACCTCGTGATGAACACACTGGATGGCCGTACTGCATGGAATTGTTTAAATAAAGATTTACGTCCAAGTCCTTTTCCCACAAATCCTTAGGCAGTGGTGGCGGTTGGGTGACTGAGGTTATTCCAAGAGTCCTTTCTATCGCGCCATTTTCTTAGCTTAGTAGAGATATGCAAATTGACTTTTGTTTACCGCCAAAATTCAAACTTGGTGGCAGGTCATAGGAAGAAGTGGCGGTGAGGTGACTTAGGTTATCCCAAGTGGTCTATCTTCCCACGGCGTTTTCTTAGGTTAGTAGAGATGAGTGTGGTGTGCTGCATTATCCTGTTGGAATTTGAACTTCCTGCCATTTATCCTGGGGGAGGGGGGCGTGGCGCTCTCCCACCAAAATTCATTTTCCCACAAAAATCCGCCATCTTGAATGACGTCATGGCCATCATCTTGCATAATGTCATGCACTGTTGGCAAGTCTACACACCGCCATCTTGGATGACGTCATCGTCGCCATCTTGGATGCATCTGGCAACAATTCAAAGTGTACTCATACTGCCCTTGCCCAAATACTGGTGGTTCCTACGCCAACAAAGATTGTTGCCTGATAGTAAGTGATGTGTGTACAAAGTTCGGTTGAAATCGTTCCAGTGGCTTAGGTGGAGATGTGGGAAACACGCATACACATACAAACACACACACAATCCCAAACACGTATATACACATGGATTATCAGAAATGTAGGTATCTGTGGCATGTTTAAGGTTGTAGTTGTGAGGGGGGAAGTTAGAGAGGACAGAGATACAGTTATCTCCACTGTCCGAATCAAAATCGTCTCTGAAAACAACTATTGTGTGGAACATAGCTTGCTCTGTTCGTCCACGAGACCCAGAACACAGTAGATAACTGCACTCACGTAGATTCTGTGTTCCTTGAATTCCAGAAGACAAGCTGTGTGATTGGAGTAAAGAGTTTCTTGCAAACAGAAAACGGAATGTGACTCTGAACAGAGAGAAGTCTTCAGATGTGAAAACAATATTGTGAGTGTACGCATGAAGTGTTGCAGGGCCATTACTTTTCACAATGAACACTGTGATTCTCCCCTGCCCACTCCATCTTCAATTTACTTTATATGTATCACAACTGCGGATTCCCCATTTCGTCTGCTCGTCCAGACATGTCCGAAAGAACAGAAAATATGCATTCACGTTACAAAATATACGGCTGAAAAAAGCTGTTGCTACAAAACACTGCCTCCACATAAAAATTAAAAGTCCATAGTACAAGCATTTACTTTCGATGCAAATACACAATTAGCATTCCAGGCTAGTCCAAACACATCGCAGTTAAAACGTCTGACGCTTTGTGACGTCAGAAACAACTGCGGAAAAAAAGTTTTAGCCCCAAGACATGTATTAAGAAAGGAGAGTACAGTATTTGTGATGTGTGATCCGCCTGACTGTTTACATCTAAGTTTACATTTCGCGGCTAATAATATTAAGAAGCCACAGTTCGTTCAGACACTTAACTACATTTGCAGTAGGTGATATGTTAAGACCAAGAACAACCCAGAAATGGAAAGATATATCTGCTGGGACAAAGAAGTCGTCAGCCTTTTTTGACAATTAGTGTTCGTTTGTTGTCATGTCGAAATAGAGGCTCAGTATTGTACTGAAGAATAAGTAATACTGAAGGACATAACAACCGATAAAAACCACTACAGGCAGTATCGTGCATTCACGAAGATGTCCAACATACAGGAAAAGCTCTTTGAGATGTCATATTCTCGTAGCTGTCAAGTTTCATTTTTTGGTAAAAATAAATAAGTTGTCATGTATTCGTTTAGTGCATTTGGTATGTCCAGCCAAAATATACTTTTCTTTCGTAAATAAAAGTAAAATTTTCAGATATTTTATATGTAAACACACACATTCTAACTGAATTTATTAACTTCCAAAACGTACGGCGCCCATAAAAAATCTGTATGTCTTTTCTCAAGTAAGGCTGACAAGGAACTGAACAATATTGATATGACTTCTTACTCTTGGGATCTTTAGTCGTAAAATTGGTTTGATGCAGCCCTCCACGCTACTCTTTTGTAAGCAAGCCTCTTCATCAAGAAATAACAGCTGCAATATACATCCATTTGCATCAGCTTACCGTTATCGTACCTTGCTCCCTCCGCAATTTTATGCGCCCCTCCCCCCTACTATTTCCACCCCTCCCACCTGCACTTTCCTTCAGTAGCAAATTCACATTTCCGTCATGTCTCAGGATTTGTCCCTTCTCTATTTCAAGCTGTGCCATCCCCCCCCCCCCCCCCCCCAATTCCGTTCAGTATCTCCTCGCTGGTAACTCATCTACCTTTCTAATTTTCAGCATTCTTCTGCAGCATCGTATTTCCAAAGCTTCTACTCTGATCTTCACTGTACTGCTTATCGCCTGCATTCACTTCCGTACAAGGCTACACTGGCTCTGGAGAGATTTAAATACGGAATTTTGACCGCGATTGTTTGTAAATATTTAACTCGGAAACTTATTGAAGCCAGTTTTAATATTCTAGACGCAAAAGAATTCGTTTCACTGCCAAAGTTACTGTAAATATCACAGTCGAATTTAGTAAACAGAACCCAGGAAGGACATAAAGTACAAATACCCATAAATAATATTGAAAAGAAGGTACAAAACTGTAATACCGCTAAAACTGGTTTGGGAATGCTGCAATAGAACGAGTTACACAACGTAAACACAAGCTCTTTATACCGGAGAGCAGTAGAATTTAAAATTAACGTTGTATTTATTTCTTGCCGCAATGAGGAATGGCGCGCTTTATTCTGGTTGCGCGGAGCCTTAAAACTAATTGCAGACGCCACGGATCACACTTTTTACGAAATACAGTATTTAAAATATCTAAAAGTACCAAAAAAATCACTTCATACATATATATCGAAGCACATCCCTGGCATACGTAAGATACATACAATGGCAATAAGATTAAAAAGACAGAAACAAAATTAGAAAACAATTCGGGAGATGAATAATAATGTGGTACACAATGACAACATGCAGTTTTGAATCCTCGCACTATAAGACTCCGTTCATTCATAGGAACATAGACTGAAGAGATTTCAAAGAGAAAAAACCGCGACACTTATGTTTATACCTAACTTCATTGTTACAGTTAAGCTTATCTTTCTTCTCAGTTGTCGACATATTTTGGAATCGGTAATAGTCCTATAATGATGCAGCAGCTGTAAAGCCCCTAGCGATAATGTATCTGCATGCGGCGAATTTGAAAGGAAAATGTAGGCACATTACTCATAAATAAAACCCTTTTCTTCAGGAATAAAAAAAGCTGCTATATACTTTTTATTGTAATACCTTCGTACATTTTCTGCAATGTTTAATTACTTACTAGGTATTTAGGTACAGTTTGCCAAGCCTGAAAGTGATGTAATATTACTAATCAGTAATCAGATACAAGTGACACATTTGGTACCAAAATTTAAGATTTCTTTTGACTGCAGACTGTTAAGGCAAGAGTGCTAACATGCCAAACAATATTCAATTGTAATGCTAACACAGGCCGCATTGCTCACTTTTTTTACATAATTAAACTTCGTACGGCTTCAGTCCCTAACGGAGACATAGTTTTAAGTGATGCCTCTTTACACCTCCTTTGGTTTTCGTTTTACTTGTCTTGAGGGGTATAAAGTGAAAGATCGGCAATTAGATATAGCGGTAGGTAATACGTGCTTTTCTTTTCAACATATCTCTTACTCCTTCGTTTGACATAAGACTATTTAAATCAAATTCAGTAGGCCTCTGTATTGTGGAAATATTTCTATAACGTTCTACTTCTAGGAAGCTTGTTTTCTATAAATATTTAATTAAATGAGGAATACTATTGCATGCATTTTGTTTCTCTTCTAAGTACGGGACATGTATGCCCCGAGTGAATGTCTCGAAACTCAAGTGAAAACCAGGATTGTCCCAACAAAACCTGTACGTCTGGTCAGCCTAAGGAAACACACAAATGAAATCACATTAAAATGACTAGAACTGCTTTCCAATTCTTTACTATAGGCCAGTGCTTATATGGGTGTGGGAGGAGACAATGAGTAATTTCATAGCCAGCTAGCTGGTGGCGGCGACAAATTCGCCTCAGATGCATGGTCAGCTTGGCGGTAATATCATTCTTCCGTCGACTTCATTCAAGTACAGGCTCGTCGAAAGCAACTAGTCTTATATCAAACGAAGTTTGTGTGAATACGATAATAACATTTCAAATACATTACGCAGTTATTGATTTCAAGTACACAGTTTTTAAACGATGCAAAATTCACTACAAAGTGAACTTAGTTGTCACATTTGCGAATTCACAGTCTGGCGAATAACTTTCAAATGTACAAAATTTCTTAACTTCTTTTTCGTAATTTGTAGGCTTACACACTACTTAATCTAACGTAAACTAACTTCCGCTAAGGACAACACATACACCTATGCCCGAGGGAGGACTCGAAGCTGGGGGAGCCCCGTGAACCGTGACTAGGCGCCCAAGACCGCGAGGCTAACCCGCGCGGCAGCTGTTTTTACAACGACTGTTAATATATTAATGCACGTGAAACCTCATTAAATTACAAATGGAAGATCTTAGAAGCTGACCCTAAGTTTTCCTGAAGTCCCTCGCTCGAGCATCACAGTATGATACAGGGTGACAGTTATTCAACTATATGAAAAAAAACGTAAATTAGTTACAAACTACGGCGTGCACGCACTTTATTCAACATGTAAACGTCACCACAGATATGTGGATTTAGGTTATGAGATGTTCGATGTGCCTGCCATCCTTGGCGATGAGCCGGCCAGTGTGGCCGTGCGGTTCTAGGCGCTTCAGTCTGGAACCGCGTGACCGCTACTGTCGCAGGTTCGAATCCTGCCTCGGGCATGGATGTGTGTGATGTCCTTAGGTTAGTTAGGTTTAAGTAGTTCTAAGTTCTAGGGGACTGATGCCCATAGATGTTAAGTCCCATAGTGCTCAGAGCCATTTGAACCATGGCGATGATGTGACGCAGGCGAACAGCGAAATTCTGCATGACCCGCTGAAGTGTCACAACATCGGTGCTGTCGATGACCTCCTGAATGTCTGTTTTAAGCTCAGCAATGATTTTGGTGTTATTGCTGTACATCTTGTCTTTAATATAGCCCAACAAAGAAGAGTCGCATGTGTTCAGATCCGGAGAATACGGCGGCCAATCGAGGCCTATGCCACTGGCCTCTGGGTACCCCAGAGCCAGATTGCGATCCCCGAAGTGCTCCTCCAGGACATCAAACACTCTCCTGCTTCAATGAAGTCGAGTTCCGTCTTGCATGATCCACATCTTGTCGAAATCAGGGTCACTTTGGATGATCATGAAATCATCTTCCAAAATCTTCACGTATCGTTCGGTAATCACTGTGCCATCAAGTAATATCGCACCGATTACTCCGTGACTGGCTATTACACACTACACAGTCACCTGCTGAGAGTGAAGAGACTTTTCGATCGCGGAATGCGGATTCTCAGTCCCTCAAACGCGCAAATTTTGGTTATTGACGAACTCAACCACCTTCGTCGCTAAATCGAACCTACTAATTCTCAACATGCCCCGCGGCCAACTGTGCAGTTTGAACGTCGTAACGCAAGCCGTTCAGAAGTTATGACGATTTTACTTCATATAGTTCAATAACTGTCACTTTCTATTAAGGGCTGACAGAGCTTCGGCTTCGATGAATCTGTCCACCAACCGAACAGCGAAGAGCAACGCACAACGGAGCAGAGCCAAGTTTCCCACACGGCACCAATCACACATCCAGTACGCCATCCGTGAGGTGAGAGTCTGTCAGAGACATTAAACATCTATTATGTCTGAAACAGTTTTGCATGTCGCTGTTCAAAGTTTACAGTGGCCACTACAGCACAGTGGCCAGAAAAGGAAATAGGGATAACGTCGATAGCAAGAATTCTACCACGTAAACAATCAGATAAATAAAACTTGTCGATGTGGCTGCAAGCGGTGGAGTTAAGAAACGTGTATCTAACCAAGGTTGGATATTTCTGCTCCCACACATCACGCAAACACATCGAAAGAACCGGTTCACATACACTCCTGGAAATTGAAATAAGAACACCGTGAATTCACTGTCCCAGGAAGGGGAAACTTTATTGACACATTCCTGGGGTCAGATACATCACATGATCACACTGACAGAACCACAGGCACATAGACACAGGCAACAGAGCATGCACAATGTCGGCACTAGTACAGTGTATATCCACCTTTCGCAGCAATGCAGGCTGCTATTCTCCCATGGAGACGATCGTAGAGATGCTGGATGTAGTCCTGAGGAACGGCTTGCCATGCCATTTCCACCTGGCGCCTCAGTTGGACCAGCGTTCGTGCTGGACGTGCAGACCGCGTGAGACGACGCTTCATCCAGTCCCAAACATGCTCAATGGGGGACAGATCCGGAGATCTTGCTGGCCAGGGTAGTTGACTTACACCTTCTAGAGCACGTTGGGTGGCACGGGATACACGCGGACGTGCATTGTCCTGTTTGAATAGCAAGTTCCTTTGCCGGTCTAGGAATGGTAGAACGATGGGTTAGATGACGGTTTGGATGTACCGTGCACTGTTCAGTGTCCCCTCGACGATCACCAGAGGTGTACGGCCAGTGTAGGAGATCGCTCCCCACACCATGATGCCGGGTGTTGGCCCTGTGTGCCTCGGTCGTATGCAGTCCTGATTGTGGCGCTAACCTGCACGGCGACAAACACGCATACGACCATCATTGGCACCAAGGCAGAAGCGACTCTCATAGCTGAAGACGACACGTCTCCATTCGTCCCTCCATTCACGCCTGTCGCGACACCACTGGAGGCGGGCTGCAAGATGTTGCGGCGTGAGCGGAAGACGGCTTAACGGTGTGCGGGACCGTAGCCCAGCTTCATGTAGACGGTTGCGAATGGTCCTCGCCGATACCCCAGGAGCAACAGTGTCCCTAATTTGCTGGGAAGTGGCGGTGCGGTCCCCTACGGCACTGCGTAGGATCCTACGGTCTTGGCGTGCATCCGTGCGTCGCTGCGGTCCGGTCCCAGGTCGACGGGCACGTGCACCTTCCGCCGACCACTGGCGACAACATCGATGTACTGTGGAGACCTCACGCCCCACGTGTTGAGCAATTCGGCGGTACGTCCACCCGGCCTCCCGCATGCCCACTATACGCCCTCGCTCAAAGTCCGTCAACTGCACATACGGTTCACGTCCACGCTGTCGCGGCATGCTACCAGTGTTAAAGACTGCGATGGAGCTCCGTATGCCACGGCAAACTGGCTGACACTGACGGCGGCGGTGCACAAATGCTGCGCAGCTAGCGCCATTCGACGGCCAACACCGCGGTTCCTGGTGTGTCCGCTGTGCCGTGCGTGTGATCATTGCTTGTACAGCCCTCTCGCAGTGTCCGAAGCAAGTATGGTGTGTTTGACACACCGGTGTCAATGTGTTCTTTTTTCCATTTCCAGGAGTGTAATTCAAGACAAAAATTATTATGTCGGGACTGATCTGCTAGGAGATAAGACACAATTACTATCGCCACCTAATGTCAGACACCGAGGACTCTTGCACAAAAGACAGACAATCTCCTCTTTGTAAAACAGCGAACACACCACTGTAGACCCAAACCAGAGAGTGCTTTTAAAACAACCAAGAGCAGGTAAAAGCACACACCCTATCCCTCCACCAGAATCAAGTACATCAGTATCGACGGTGAGTGTACCCTCACACCCATCGCATGTTCAGAAGCCACATTAAAAACAGTCTGAAATCCAGCGAGAGCAAAACTGGCGAACGAAACTTCTTGTAAAAGCACAATATCAGCACAAGAATTATAAACTGGCGTAACGAAGCCAAACCTAAACCTGGTTTAATTCCATTAACATTTAGGGTAATAAAAGTGCAAGTTTAAGTCTATTGATCAGAATAAGAAACACGTAAAAAAGGCAACAAAAAAAGACAACTTATTCGACCTCTCGGCTGTAACAATCCGCCGCTCCATCCGTCAACGGGTCTGAAGGAGGTAGGCTACCGCCATGTCCTGTCTATGTGTTTCTATTTTCTCCTTGCAACAGCGTGATCCGGCTCGAACCGTTGTTTGTGCCGACCTGTGGCAAGCTACCCTCCGCCGCTGGTGAGGTGGGAGGATCGTTTACTGTGTCCAATTCAATCACTGCCAACCCTGAATCGGAAGCCGTGTGGGCAGGAGGAGGCCCCAGCGAAAGTGGCCAACCCGTGTTAACAAGTCTATCAGGTGGCAGACCGGGCGTCACCGCAGACAAATCATGTGAAAAAAAACGACTTGTCTACGAGCAAGGAAATAGAGTCACCATCGGGAGTACAAAACAATGGAGCAACTGGGTGCTGAGGGTCAACCGGTGGAACGAACGGGACGGGCGACAAGCGTATCGATACCAAGTGTTCCGATCTCCGGAGTGGTTGAGAGGGGACATCCACGGAAATCGAAGGAGCACTACAATCTGCCATCTCAAATCTCGGCTCAGTAGTCCTGACTCCATCTGTACCACCCAGAGAATCAGCAGGTTACGAGGTTAAAGGGAGGGGATATTCTGTTTCACCTGCATTTCTACAAAACGAACCCCCTGTGACACTGAAGTCTGTGCTAGCTGGACAATGGTTTTTGACCTCAGCATACTTAAGCAAAACTTCTTTCAGGTGTAGACATATTGAACAGAGGCATAGTCATGTGTTCAACAACAGCGTTTGCAAGGAGGACTGTACTGAGTCATCTCTGTGACAGAAAGGAACCTGAGAATCATGTTTAAGCAGTAAGTTTTCGACTTGTAAGCAATTCACAAATGTAATAAAGAAATCGCAAAGTTCGGTGTCAAAATACGCTGTGTATACCGGAACCGAAGTCAAACCAAAACCATTTAGCACCCAGTCGTGGATTTCCAGAGAACTGCGCTGCACATGACAGGTCGACTTATCAAACGAAAAACGGACTATATCTTTACGTGGATCAGACATGGACGCTATGAAAACAACAGAAACTGACAATGCTACTACCGAGAGCACACTTGAGCACAAAGATGAATTCATCGTAGGGTGTATACTCGCGAAGCACAAATCCTCACGTAAATATCGCACTTACAGTTCTCTGTGACAGAGGGGAAGTAAACAACGTCCTACCTATAATACGCCGCAAGAGGATCTGATACCACTGAGCTATAAATGCATTATGCTACAGCTGCCGACATTTAGATATCTCTTACCGCTCATGACTCCACATACCAAAATGAAGTGCCTTTACTAAGTCTGCAATGCTACGAATGACATGGTACAGTTTTCTGTGTGTTTTTAGATTCCGCGTCCTTATGCTTAAGAGTCAAAAAGGTGTTAATCTTTCTACCACACACAGAGTTATATGTATTCTTTGAGCACATCTGCTCAACCCGAAACGCAATTGGCTTCGCTGTAACATTTTCCGTATCTCAAATTTCATGCACAGCCATTTTTTGTGCTGTCAAGTGTGTAAACTTTGATCATTCTTTCTTGCATATTCAAAAATGTAATACTGGTTACACAAATGTGTTCACAAGTTGTTAACACCCACAACAAACAATACATTTTAGTAGAAAACAATGAACTAGAATCATCCTCTCACTCCAGTGAAAATTTCAAAGCAAACAGTACACACTCCCATGCTTGCATCGTTGGATGTGGTGAAAGTACTTTCTCAGTATACCATTCAAAACAATATACAAATACGCACTTCCGTGTAGAAAATTTTTTCTGAGTAGTAGTACCTATCACAACAACTATGTATTCTGTTACTGAGACTACACACCAAACTCAGTGGCAAGAAGCAACAAAAATGGCTCTGAGCACTATAGGACTTAACTTCTGAGGTCATCAGTCTCCTAGAACTTAGAACTACTTAAACCTAACTAACCTAAGGACATCACACACATCCATGCCCGAGGCATGATTCGAACCTGCGACCGTAGCGGTCACGCGGTTCCAGACTGTAGCGCCTAGAACAGCTCGACCTCCCTGGCCGACAAGAAGCAACAACATTAAAGTAGAATTACATACTGATTTCTTGAGAAGAGGTAAGAAAGTTGGATACCGATTCTGTCAAAAGCTGCTAACATGTAGTTCTCCAGTAAATGCGAGTAAGTTCAAAAAATGAATGCAAACAAAAATAAAGTAGCATACGTGCGATATACTTACAATGCAACGAAATCCAGCAGTTAAAACACAGACTTGTAAGTGGGAGAAAATATACGTGGGTCCACAGAAAACCGCGCAATGAAATTATCTTTTGTTGTATACTAAACAAAAACAAATATGGGATCTTTTTCTCCACCAGTATTACAGATGGCAGCAAACATGAAGAAGACTATGAGTAACATACTTACAATACAATTCAGTAAGTGCAATACTCACATGAAGTCATAATCAGGAACACAATGCAATGATACCAACCTCTTTTTAGTATGTAACGAAAACAAATATGGAGACTTTAATTTACTCAATAAGAAATTGAGCTGATGAAGGATTGATAAGCTTACAGCGCTCCATGGTGTCCTGTCATGTAACCAAGGTTGTGTTACTGGGAGTTCCTATTCAAATTTAACCCCCCCCCCCCTCCCACCCCACCCCGCCACCACATATGCTCACGCCATAGATGTCACTGCTCTATAGTCTGCGACACTGAACGATGTGCTCTTCTTGCTATTGCTGGCTATCATGTAAGTTGTAGCTCTAGTCGGGGTAGTGTATGTGGCTGCCACAACAACGAGTCTGCTGTCAGGCAAAAGAGTTACTCGTGTGCTCAACATGAAATACAAAGAAACAGACATGTGTTAAGTACATGTTATATGTAATACCATAACACATGAACAACAAATATACAGGGTGTTACAAAAAGGTACGGCCAAACTTTCAGGAAACATTCCTCACACACAAAGAAAGAAAATATGTTATGTGGACATGTGTCCGGAAATGCTTACTTTCCATGTTAGAGCTCATTTCATTACTTCTCTTCAAATCACATTAATCATGGAATGGAAACACACAGCAACAGATCGTACCAGCGTGACTTCAAACACTTTGTTACAGGAAATGTTCAAAATGTTCTCCGTTAGCGAGGATACATTCATCCACCCTCCGTCGCTTGGAATCCCTGATGCGCTGATGCAGCCCTGGAGAATGGCGTATTGTATCACAGCCGTCCACAATACGAGCACGAAGAGTCTCTACATTTGGTACCGGGGTTGCGTAGACAAGAGCTTTCAAATGTCCCCATAAATGAAAGTCAAGAGGGTTGAGGTCATGAGAGCGTGGAGACCATGGAATTGGCCCGCCTCTACCAATCCATCGGTCACCGAATCTGTTGTTGAGAAGCGTGCGAACACTTCGACTGAAATGTGCACGAGCTCCATCGTGCATGAATCACGTGTTGTGTCGTACTTGTAAAGGCACATGTTCTAGCAGCACAGGTAGAGTATCCCATATGAAATCATGATAACGTGCTCCATTGGGCGTAGGTGGAAGAACATGGGGCCCAATCAAGACATTACCAACAATGCCTGCCCAAACGTTCACAGAAAATCTGTGTTGATGACGTGATTGCACAATTGCGTGGGAATTCTCGTCAGTCCGCACATGTTGATTGTGAAAATTTACAATTTGATCACTTTGGAATGAAGCCTCATCGGTAAAGAGAACATTTGCACTGAAATGAGGATTGACACATTGTTGGATGAACCATTCGCAGAAGTGTACCCGTGGAGGCCAATCAGCTGCCGATAGTGCCTGCACACGCTGTACATGGTACGGAAACAACTGGTTCTCCCGTAGTACTCTCTATACAGTGACGTGGTCAACGTTACCTTGTACAGCAGCAACTTTTCTGACGCTGACATTAGGGTTATCGACAACTGCACGAAGAATTGCCTCGTCCACTGCAGATGTCCTCGTCGTTCTAGGTCTTCCCCAGTCGCGAGTCATAGCCTGGATTGTTCCGTGCTCCCTAAGACGCCTATCAATAGCTTCGAACGTCTTCCTGTCGGGACACCTTCGTTATGGAAATCTGTCTCGATACAAACGTACCGCGCCACGGCTATTCCTCCGTGCTAATCCATACATCAAATGGGCATCTGCCAACTCCACATTTGAAAACATTGCACTGACTGCAAAACCACGTTCGTGATGAACACTAACCTGTTGATGCTACGTACTGATGTGCTTGATGCTAGTACTGTAGATCAATGAGTCGCATGTCAACACAAGCACCAAAGTTAACATTACCTTCCTTCAATTGGGCCAACTGGCGGTGAACCGAGGCAGTACAGTACATACTGACGAAACTAAAATAAGCTCTAACATGGAAATTAAGCGATTCCTGACACATGTGCACATAACATCTTTCCTTTATTTGTGTGTGAGGAATGTTTCCTGAAAGTTTGGCCGTACCTTTTTGTAACACCCTGTATAGTGCATACTGAACTCCAACGTACACTAACGAGCCAAAATATTAAGATTATTGCTCACTGCAAGAGTAAATGCCACTTGATGGCGATGTGGGGAAGTTAACGGATGAGAAAAGTATATAAGCACAGCAGATATGAATTGGGAATCATTCTAGCAATGATACAAGTAGAAAATGGTGAAGACGACTGCTATAGGCGCATTTGACAAAGGGTAGATTTTATGATCTGATGCCTAGAAACAACCATCTCAGAAATGGCGATGCTGATCAGTTGTTCGTGTGATCTTCTCGTGAGTGTCTAAGGAAAGTGGTTGAAGGATGGTGAAATGACGAGTAGGCGACAAGATGTTGGAAAAGGAAACAAGATTTGGTTTAATGTCCCATCGATACCAAATTCATTAGAGATGGAACACAAGCTTGGATTGTATCAAGGATGGGAAGGGCAATCGACCATGACCTTTCACAGGAACCATCCCAGCACGTACCTGGACCAGTTTAGGGAAATCAGAGAAAAGCTAAATCTACATCGCTGGATGTGGGTTTGAACCGTCATCCCCCTAACTGCGAGTCCACTGTGCTAACCACTGCACCACATCGCTCGGCATAGGGTGTTGGACATGCAAGTGTTATCACAGAACATAGAGTTCTTGGCTAAACTTTGCTGGAAAGTAGGATAGGTGCAATCTGTGGCACAACTGACAACAGAATACAATGTCGATACAAATGTTTTGGGGCACACCGTACAGTGCACATTGTTGAATTTGGGGTTCCGCAGCAGATGATCGATGTGTATTCCCATGCTGACTCAGCTACATCAGCCATTATTGTTGTCGTTGGCATCGGATCATCGAGGCTGCACCGTTTCTATTGAGTAACACGTCACCTGACCGGGTAAATCATGTTTCTTGTTACACTATGTGAATGGCCATGTCTGGATACGCCGTGATTGAGGCTAACGACTGCTTGAAACATGCACCACGCCACACAGGCGAGCATACGGGGACAGTATAATGCTGTGAGGGACATTCAGCTGGTTTCACCTGAGATTTGTGGCAATACGTGAAGACACCGTAACAAACGTGGAGTACATTAGCAGTATTGTGGACGACCTTCACCCGTACATGCTTGATATTTTCCCCAGTGGTAATGGTATGTTGTAGCACGATATCTGTGTGTGTCACGAGGCAAGAATCATGTTATGGTGGTTTGAGGATTGTGGTAGTGAACTTAAGTTGATGTATTGGCTACCACCTTCTCTTGATCTGGACCTGATGGAACACATCTGGGATGACCACTAATGACCTCGCCGCTTAGCGCCCTGTAGCGCTAATCGTCATCAACATCTGGGATGGTAATAGACGCCAGATCCGCGGCCGCAAACTACCAGCCCGCAATTTACAAGAATTGGGTGACTGCACAGAAATGTGATTCCACATCCTTCCAGTAATCTACCAAGTACTTTTCGAATCCATACTACACTACTGGCCATTACAAGTGCTTCACCAACAAGAAGTACAGATGATAAACGGGTATTCTAGTCTAATATATTTGTCCAAATATATAATACTAGTACTGACATGTGACTACATTTTCACGCAATTTGGGTGCATAGATCCTGAGAAATCAGTACCCAGAACAACCACCTCTGGCCGTAATAACGCCCTCGATACGCCTGGGCATTGAGTCAAACAGAGCTTGGATGGCACGTACAGGTACAGCTGCACATGCAGCTTCAACACGATACCACCGTTCGTCAAACTGGCGTTTGTGACGAGCCAGTTGCTCGGCCACCATTGACCAGACGTTTTCAATTAGTGAGAGATCTGGAGAATGTGCTGGCCAGGGCAGCATTCGAACATATTCTGTATCCAGAGAGGCCCATACAGGACCTGCAACATGCGGTTGTGCATTATCCTGCTGAAATGTAGGGTTTCGCAGGGATCGAATGAAGGGTAGTGCTAAGGGTCGTTACACATCTGAAATGTAACGTCCACTGTTCAAAGTGCCGTCAATGCGAACAAGAGGTGACCGAGATGTGTAATCAATGGCACCCCATACCATCACGCCGGGTGATACGCCAGTATGGCGATGACGAATACACGCTTCCAGTGTGCGTTCACCGCGATATCGCCAAACACGGATGCGACCATCATGATGCTGTAAACGGAACCTGGATTCATCCGAAAAAATGACGTTTTGCCATTCGTGCACCCAGGTTCGCCGTTGAGTACACCATCACAGGTGCTCCTGTCTGTGATGCAGCGTCAAGGGTAACCGCAGTTGTGGTCTCCGAGCTGGTTGTACTAGTTGCTGCAAACGTCGTCGAACTGTTAGCGCAGATGGTTGTTCTTTTGCAAACGTCCCCATCTGTTGACTCAGGGATCGAGACGTGGCTGCACGACCCGTTACAGGCAAGCGGATAAGATGCCTTTCATCTCGACTGCTGTTGATACGAGGTCGTTGGGATCCAGCACGGCGTTCCGTATTACCCTTCTGAACCCACCGATTCCATATTCTGCAAACAGTCATTGGATCTCGACCAACGCGAGCAGCAATGTCGTGATACGTAGGCTACAATCCGTCCTTGATCAAAGTCGGAAACGTGATGGTACGCATTTCGCCTCGTTACACGAGGCATCTGAACGTTTCACTAACCAAGGCCGGTCAACTGCTGTTTGTGTATGAGAAATCGGTTGGAAACTTTCCTCATGTCAGCACGTTATAGGTGTCGCCACTGGCGCCAGCCTTGTGTGAATGCTCTGGAAAGCTAATCATTTGCATATGGCGGCATCTTCTTCCTGTCGGTTAAATTTTCGCGTCTGTAACACGTCATCTTCGTCGTGTAGCAATTTTAATGGCCAGTGGTGATGTATGCGTTCCAAAGTTTTAGCAGTACGCTAGTAAGCAAGTGGTCATAATGTTTAGGGTCATCAGTGTGTGTTAGTATGACGAAGTCTACTCACTTGTAACCACTTAGGTAAGAAGCATAGCACCGTGGACTGATGCCACACTGTTTTCTGTTGGCAGAACTGGCTGACGACGGTTCATCGCTGTCAGCGTACGAGAACTTGACCAACTCTCTGCGAGACGCGGCGTCGGTGAGCAGCGGCTCCATCGGCTCTGGCGGGCGCTGCACGGCCTCGGAATGCGACGCGGACGGCGTCATCACCATCCGGCTGGGTTCCGACTCACACGAGCCGCACGTGGACGCCGCCTCCATTGCTTCCGCTGGCTGCCACTGTGTCCATGGCGGCGCCACTGCCGCCGCCGCTTCCGCACCGCCTCACGAGCCCTGTATTACTCTGGAGGACGCTTCCCAGTCCGAAGCCTGATGCAATCCGCTTCAGCAGGCACGTATTTCCCAACGGGGAACCGCCTTCCGCACCGAGTATTGGAGTAGGGGCAAAATAATTCCGGCTTTCGCAGCGAAACCCCCAAACGAACCACATCAAAATAAACTGCACCATCACATTTTACCTGTTCGGTGACACTTTACGAGGAGCAAAGGCAAGGATCTCTACCTAAACAAGACGTCCAGCGCCAGACACCCAAGCCTTCCGGCCAGCGACGATATTTTTCTGACTACAACCTTGGGGCCACGAGTGTAACCCGAACGCAAGACACAATTCTTTACGATTCTGTCTTCACATGCTCTTACTGCACCAGATATTCCAGATTTCTGGTGTACAACAAAATTAACTGTTTCGAAACCAGTGCAAGAAACGGTCACAAATTGCAGTAAATTACAAGTAAAACACCATTTGGAGGCTGCACATCAATTTTTATTTATTTTTTTAATTTTATTTATTAACTCGGACGCATTTCGCCCTTTCTTAACGAGGCATTCCCAGTGTGTGTGCCCTGGAATATTATGTTACCTTTTCGTTGTCACATATAGGTTATAGGTTTAAAAACACTTAATGAAAGGTTTTGTGTAGTAAAATGAAAAGGTATTGACAGTTGAGCGTCTGATTTCTTAACTAAAAACCATACAGCTTTCCCTCTTGTGAAAAAACGTTTGAAAGCCTCTACGTTTTCCTGCAATCCCTGTGGCTTCCTAATACAACATTTTAACTGTCATTTTCGGTGTCCAGCGTCTCATGTGCTTTTATGCAAGATGCCAGCTTTCTCTTTTCTGATTGTATGTGTGTTAATCTAAGTTGGAAACA
Organism: Schistocerca gregaria; assembly: GCF_023897955.1. Lineage (NCBI taxonomy): Eukaryota > Metazoa > Arthropoda > Insecta > Orthoptera > Acrididae > Schistocerca > Schistocerca gregaria. The sequence continues at coordinate 819,284,027 of NC_064921.1, forward strand.
TCTAACCCTTACAAGGAAGTCGCATTGTATACATCGAAAATGTCTGTTGAAGTCTCATATTACGAAGCCATAGTGACTACACGAAAAAATGGAGGCTTTCAACCGTTTTACACATGAAGGACAGATGCATGGTTCCCAAAGAAGAAATTAGTCGCTTTGCTGTAAGTGTCCTTCCATTTTACCATATAAACCTTCCATTAACCGTTTTTTAAATCTATGACCAAAACGGAACAACAGAAAAATCATGTAATATTGCAGGACACCCACTAAAGACGCCTTGTTAAAAAGAAGTGAAACGCCTCTAGGTGCATGAATTAAATACAAAATTCAAAAAATTCACATGCAGCGTGCAAAAGACTTTTTTCTTGTAAAGTACTGCAATTTACATACAGCTTCTGCGAAGTGCTAGGTTAATCAAAATGATATACACTCTTTCAAATGATTGTAAAAAGCTTTATATTGAGCCAAGATATTACACGATTGTTCAGGGAGTTTTTCATATCATATCTGTGAACCGTTAGCCATACGGCACACGTTTAGTCTATAGTGCAATTCGACCCATACATTTGCTGAATCACACTGCCAAGTGCTTGATAGAAATATACAGAGAAATCATCATATAAATTATTTAAACAATGATTTAAATTATTTTAAAATGTCGTAATAGATTCAACACTTATAGCCAAGGAATATTGATACATTACCTAAATCCAATGAAGAAAACTAACCAGAAATTGAGAAGCACATAATTGGAGATTAGAGTGATATGAAAACACAAACAGCAGCAAATTTAATAAAAACTCGTCACTATTTCGTGTAAAATAAAAAAGTGGATTTATATATTTGAGGATCTACAAGATACAGTAAAACTGCAGCACTTGTTCGAGGTTTCACAAACTTTTGCACTGAGCGGTTTTGTTGGCCTTGGGCGGAACTGGAGGAAAACAGCAAATGGTTTACAGATCGTTCTTCTTTCTTCTGCAGTCGCATAAAGAGTTATACTTGATGCCTGCTCGATGCAAGTGGGAACGACTTGAGCTATCGTTTGTGCGCAGTCATTCCACGGCAGTTAGCTTCCTGTTCGCTGAAATTTTTCGAAACCTGGGGAGTTGCTGCTAATTATTGGTTACCTTTAGGGTATACTGGAAGGCGTCAGTCCTCTGTTCATTCTTCCTCGGCGATTTTCCACATCCATAACTAGAAATAGGATGATGGTGGGGCGAAGTTCATTACAGGCTTCGAAACAACGGCCTCCTTCGCCACATGGTCCACTTTCTCTTTGCAAACCAGTCCTATATGAGCTGGGGCGCGTTGAAAGGAGATTAACGAGGAATAAATAAATGATACTAAGTAATATACAGATCGAGGGAAACTTTTTGGATAAATGTGGCGGATGACACAGACGACAGAAATGTGCAGGCGTGCTAAATCTTTTTGCCAAAGCACAGAGTTCTACATCCAAGTATGTAGAGATAACTGAGCCAATGGAACATTTACACATCTTTGACAGAAATTCCTTAACATACGTTACATTCCCCGCCATTTTATCATCCCAGAATATCCCCTGAGATAGAGATCTGCGATAACAGTGTGCAGTGCTCTATATCCTTTCTGCTAAAGTACTTGGTTACCCTCACTCGAGACTGGAAAAGGCATACGTGCAGTGGAAGCGTTATTTGGGTGTCTAGTCAGCACCAGACAGTAACTTATATTCCAGGAAGGTGTTCTGCCCCTACGCTCAGCTGTTAGTTAGAGGCAGTGGATGAAACCCCAGTCGAATAGTAACAGTTTTCTTTCTTTGGTTAAACATTTGATACGCTGTGTGAGGAGCCGTCTTTTTTTTTGACAGATTGGAAATACACCACCATCTTAAAAATAGAGATTCTTGCCGTCAACACTGTTACAAGTCGTGATAATTCAAATGCAAATTGTAGTGAATGAATGCGGAAAGAAGACAAAGCCTCTGTTATAATCATTCACTTACGTCACATGCGCTGTAAGATTTTACCAGTGGAACACGCACTGGTATGTCCGCCCTGAACAGTTTTTCATGTAAAGTCTTTTAGAAAAATATATGCTATTTCACATGCTGGATCTGCCGCTCGCTGTTTACTGTTATATGACTAGTCACTGACACTTAAAAGTGCACCTCAGCAACACTAATAAGTTCAATATTCATAGATATGTTAAATTTCATCACTATTTTTGATCGATAACATTGTCTTGAGAGTATAAAATGTAAATTTATACGAATTATTAATATGCTTTAATTTTGTAACAGACTTTTATATTATGTATAATATGAAATATTTATTTTATAAGAATTAAAATTTTGTAACAAACTGTATTCTTCAACAAGCAATAAAATGAGAAACTACAGTTCGTTTATATGGATGCCGTCCTAGATGAGAAACCAATTTTCTATTAATTATCGCTTAAACACAATAACTTTTTGCGCTCAGAAAGCATCTCGACAGTGTGCAAATAACTGTCAGAAATTTTAACAGAAATTGAAATTTCGCCATTTCATAACTGGAAATCTGTTTGAGAATCCTGACATTGATTAAGTAATGTTGTAGTGGTCAACAACAACTGGAGACCACCTTATGACCTTATGAAAAATTGCCATCAGCTACATGAATGCAGTAAAGATGGGAAGACAACGAGAATCCGTGTTTCATCTACTCTGATTGTTTCTAAATTTAGATATTAGTAATAGCATATAGTACTGGTTCTGTTTTTTGCGGGATGCTGTCATCAAAGTGGAACTTTTAAAAACAATCAGTGCAGTGGTCCACTAGTACTGTCTCCTCTTCCCCTTGGTTAAGACGTCTCACTATTTTATACACCATAAATTGTTGATTGCGTACTTCATCCTCTATCTTACCAATAAATCTGTTCCTTGACGCCGCGCGGGATAAGCCGAGCAGTCTTAGGCGCTGCAGTAATGGACTGAGCGGCTGATCCCGGCGGCTCCCTCGGGCATGGGTGTGTGTGTTTGTCCTTAGGATAGTTTAGGTTAAGTAGCGTGTAAGGTTAGGGACTGATGACATAAGCAGTTCAGTCCCATAAGATTTCATACACATTCGAACATTTTTGTGCCTTGACCCCCTATTCACATTTCGGCACAAATTTGTAAGTAAGATGGAGAATGAGGTGCTCGGGCACCCAACAAATACAAATAAAATAATGAGCGATCTTAACCATGAGGAAAGGAAACAGTTATCCTGATTTGATAACAATGGTGCATTGTCCTGAACATAGGAAGGCTATGTTTGATGATATCACAAAAGAAACAGGATCGGAATCGCTAGAGTTTTGATACCATAACACTTGCAGAAACTCAAAAACATTTGCTTTGGATCAAATAAATCCGTCTGTTTACGTGCTGTCAATACGGCGAAATTCTTGAAGATTTGCAAAGAGCTGGGATGATATTTATATTTAAAATTGGTAACAGAAATATGCTAACTCGTTTTGTAGGTATAATTCCACAGACAGAGTCGTTTAACGTAGTAGAGCCACGTCCAGCATGGCGTAATTTTAGATCCAAAAAGCTTACGTGAGAGAGGTAGAAGTTTATGAAACACCTTGTATAAATTAATATACGGAAAAATAATTAATGATAGATAAAATTCTATATCAGGCAACCAGCAAAAACCTAAGGAACTGATACTGTTTACAAAAGGTGTTTCATACAAAAGCGATGTTTCTCACAGTAATTAATGCTGCTCCTTGCAGTCACTGATTAGAAATATCCTTTGGTAGATGTAAGAGACATATCCTATGGGATATTTTGATTAAACAAGCATAACCTCTCCATTTAGCAGACATCATAAAAAGCTTATATAATGTGACTAAAAGAAATTAGAAGTATGAAACTTGTTATCTGAAGAATATTGCATCAGCTAAGAAGTATATCAAGGCTGGAGATATCTGCCTTACGTTTCAATATTTACGCTGATGATGTAATTAAAGAACGGTAGTCAGCAGCAAGCTTAAAAATTAAAATAAATGAAAGAATCCAGGAACTATCCTTGTTTAGTCCAATGGAAGTTGTGTTCCTCAGGTTCATATTCATCAATACACTAACATAGTTTGAATCAGTTCTTGGTTTCTTCTCGGCTGTCAGTACAGATTTCGTTGAAAGTGACGAAAAACTTTCTCGAAATCTATGAATCTCATTTAAAGCAATGATTCACACACATTACACCTTTCCATAATTTGCTTTATGATTTACTCATTTTCTGTTGTTCTGTATACACTTCCTGCGCCACCCCATTAAAATCTAAAGATTCTTCTGTGTCGTCGCCGGCCGGAGTGGCCGAGCGGTTCTAGGCGCTACAGTCTGGAACCGCGAGACCGCTACGGTCGCAGGTTCGAATCCTGCCTCGGGCATGGATGTGTGTGGTGTCCTTAGGTTAGTTAGGTTTAAGTAGTTCTAAGTTCTAGGGGACTTATGACCTCAGCAATTAAGTCCCATAGTCATCAGAGCCATTTGAACCATTTTTCTTCTTCTGTGTCGTTATTGACAATTTTGCTGAATGTCTCATACATTTCAAAGAGAAGGAAGATACCTGTAGGTCAACTGTTCTTTTTAATAGAACATTTATAGCATCATCACAGTTTTGTGGAATTGCCTTTGTCCGCAAACATTCTGAAACAACTTTGTGAGGCCCTCTCTAGGAAATTTGAATTTTTGATATCTGGCGATTTGTGTGGCGGTCTATGCAGCTTCTCTGTGCCGACAAACATTTACGTTATTTCGTTCACTAATCCTTTAATTTCGTAATTTCGTAACACTACATCTACCATCTCCTCTGAAAGTCCTGGAAATCTTGCTTCGTAATAGTTAGAAAAACTCAGGTAGTTTATACCTTTCAATGAAAAGGCTGAAATTCCTGCCACTGCGTCCATGAACACTGAATCGGTGTCATTTACGTATAAATTTTTGTCCTAAAACATAACATTAATCACCGATACAATCACTTTAATCGCAGAGACAGCAAATGCTAAGTGGTGCCATTTTCAATTAACAGCACGTGTTTATAATGAAAGTGCATCTACTCACAGAGGTCCAATGTAGGTAGTAATTATCGCATAGCAGAGAAACTTGGCAGATATTCTAATGCGTTAATGTGGGACCAATTTACTCTGGAAAAAAGTAGGTCCAATTTTCGCCACCAGGTGCAAGTCTGGCGCTGTGAGTACAAGAAAGACGTATAGAAATGTTACCATACATAATGGATTAGGAACGAGACATGGGCAGAAAAGGTCAACCGAGTGAGATAAGCACAATGTCGATTTTATTATTAACCACCACTTGCATAGTTTGTTCAGTCGGAGCATCGGAGACGTCGGCAAGAAGCTACATCAGTACAACGACATGATCAACAGTTGCTCGCAGCAGTTTCGGTGGGACCTGAGCAACGTGTTTCTCTACACTGGCCTTTAGATCAGATAGAGACCGGACGTGTCTCTCGTAAACACTTCTTTTAGATATCCCCGGAGTCAAAAGTCTGGAGATAACAGTCTGGCGGAAGGTTGCAAAGCAGAACTTTCACTGAGCGAGCGACGTGGAGTGTTGCCCCGTTTTGCATGAGAACAGTGGTTTCCACATAGTTGCACTCTTCCAAAGCAAGATCAAATGCTGTACAGGTACATCAAAGTACACCTGACAGGCCCTCTGGTTGTATTCTGTTCAAAGAAGAGCGGACCGAGAAAAAAGTTGCTTGTGACACCACACCAGTCACGTATGGCTGGTTGAATGACTATCCGTGCTCAACACACGGTTTAACAGTACCTCAAGTTTGGCAGTTTTATCAGTCACTGCAATCTGTAGTGTAAAATGTGCCTCGTCACTCCGCAGAATACTGCCGGGCTACGTATTATCAACTTCGATTCGTGCCAGAAACCGAAGAGCAAATTCAGAACGTTGCTGTGATTCATAAGCTTTCACTTGCTTCACCGTCTGGATGTTGTACAGGTGCCAGTCTAAAAATCCCGCAAAACTTTCCTTACTGTTCACCAGCGATACACACTTCACGTGACTAGGACTACCCGGGGCACTTGCTGTATGGTCAGATACAGCAACAGCAACATTGTCAACAACTTCAGCCAGCACAAGACGCCTTTCTCTTCTACCTGCCACGCTAAACTCATCCGTGTTTTCGAATTTCATTATCATATTTTTTAAATCATTTAATGACATCAGGCCTCTCCTCAGACCTTTCAGCTGGCGTTTGTCTCTCTACGCAGCACTGTAGCTGCTATCGTTTACTTGAAACAGTTTCACTAACAGCGCACAGTCTCTCTTCTCGTACACTTGAAACAGTTTCACTAATAAAATTGCTCTGAGCACTATGGGACTTAACTTCTGAGGTCATCAATCCCCTAGAACTTTGAACTACTTAAACCTAACTAACCTAAGGACATCACACACATCCATGCCCGAGGCAGGATTCGAACCTGCGACCGTAGCGGTCGCGCGGTTCCAGACTGTAGCGCCTAGAGCCGCTCGGCCACTCCGGCCGGCGTTTCACTAACAGCGCACGGTCTCTCTTCTCGATAGCTATACTGTTCACCCTTTGTAGCTTGTCGAACGACAGCGTGGATGTCATACCGCCATACACACGGTTGCAGCACCCGATTTGCACCTGGTGCATAAAATTGGAAGTAATTTGTTTTCCAGTGTAAATCTGTACATCTTCAACGCATTAGCATATATTCGATAGTTACAGCCACCACTGGACCTCTGTCAGTAGCTGCACTTTAAATGTAACCACCCAGTTCTTTCACGTTTTCTCTGCACAGAAACATCTACAACAATTCATGTACTGCAAATGCAGATTCAAATATTTAATTAATGGCACTACTCTATGTAGAAGGCCGGCCGCTGTGGCCGAGCGGTTCTAGGCGCTACAGTGTGGAACCGGGCAACCGCTACGGTCGCAGGTTCGAATCCTGCCTCGGGCATGGATGTGTGTGATGTTCTTAGGTTAGTTAGGTTTAAGTAGTTCTAAGTTCTAGGGGATTGATGGCCTCAGAAGTCAAGTCCCATAGTGCTCAGAGCCATTTGAACCATTTTTTCTATTTAGAATTTGTGTTACATTGGTTTTCATTAATGAAGAAAATACCACAATTTGCGTCAGTAGGGCAAACAAATATATGGTGAATGGGATGCATGTCACCTATCCAAAATAGAATATATGACATGCAGTTCCAGACAAAGAATTTTTTGTATGCAGCATAACTTTGATATTTACAAAGTGGATTGCATTTTTCTCGTAAATCTAGTCTCTGAGGGTCAGATCAGGGAACGGTAACCATGGGCAGCATCATTCAACTGGAAAGCATCTCAATAATGTTTGATTGTCTTTAGACCGGTAGAGGAACTCTACACCCCGGGGCCAAATTGTTTGCTGCAAACGATATTCAATCGTAATATGAGCCTTGTGTGGTCGAATATATTGTAGTCAACGATGAAATCATCAACTACTGTACTGCCATAATATTTCTATAGTACTGTGCAGTCACGGTGACGTGAGAAGACACGTAGGTGGCTACGTCCAACTATAAATGTGCCTTTCCACTTACAGGTACTATTTTCATCACTGTTTGTTTACAAAATGTAATTCTTCTGGATCTACGACTTTAATCGTGAACTTGTTAACTTTTCCAGCCAGACATTCGCCTTGTTGCATTTACGGATAGTATTAAAATTTTCTTATCTTAGGCGACTCTTCATTCCATCCACATAATGACAGCTGCAGGAAACCCACAGCACTGGCCCCCATAGATGAAAAAACTGATATTATCGTACAAAGTTGATAAGGTTTTCGAGGCCACTTGTTGACAAACAGCCTGTTGGCTTCTATCTCGGTTTCTTCGGCCGACGTTTGTTTGACGATTTTTCTGACGTTTCGTCAGCGCAAGTGGCTGACATTCTCAAAGCTTCACCCTCCACCAGAAATGGAGACAGAAGCCAATAGGCAGTTAAAATTCTGGACTTAAACTGTCTAAGCATATGCAGCAAAGTCCCAGAATTAGAAGTACTCCGAAAATGGATATGCTAGGTACAGAAAGCTAACTAAAACCCGAAATTGACAGAAGAGTTCTTGGGGTAAATTTTAGTTTAAAGCGAAAGGAAAGGCTACTGAAAAATGGAGGACGCGTTGTACGGTGTCAGGCAAATCCAACACCTTCCATGAAAACCCTGACATGATAGCAAATCCGGCAGTATGTCACCTAGCTCCGAATAAATTCTGACATTAAACTAACAAAAGTAATACGATCAACGACCGAGCAAATGGAATACCGCAGACTAACACAAGAACACCTAAATGCATGTCATACCTTCCCACCGTGAAACAGACGCAGTTCCGAGGGAAGAAACGAGAACAGAAGCCAAGAGCCGAGTCGTGTAGGCTAGGAGCCCCTACGATAAGTGACGGACACACACGTGTCTAGCCGATCGCCAGGACCACCCCCCAGCCCATGTTAAAAGATAGAGCCCTCCAGAAGAACAATATAGATCTTACGATAAGACTAAAAGGACCACACCAGCTGAAAGTTTTAGAGTGAGACTATACGTGTCTCTCTTACGTTTCAAACGTTAAAAACATTGTCCCACCATGAAAAGTATAACGTTTCTCATGGGATAGACAGAATTTTTGTAGGTGGAGCTTAAGGCTAACATTGAGACACTGATTGGTCAGTTGAAAACACAGCCAGATTCCTTTTTCCTAAACCAACTTCGGTAACTGTAGTAAGGAGAGGTTAGGAGAGAGTTGCTTCCGAGACGGTGATGTGCGTGGAGCTGCTCCGCCCGCCGCCCCCTGACGCTACCTAAACACCAACAAGGTAATGAACACACTCGGTGCCGCCATAAGGATTCACTCAGAACAGCAGAAGTCTCATCTGTTACATCCCCTTTTTAAGTAATACTAGTGTCCATCGTCAATTAAACTTCGTGGTATTCACATTTGCTACTAGAAGTTAAAATCTGAAACGCAATGATTTTTCTGTTATATAATTATTGAGAAGCCACATCAGCAACTGTAATTTTAAGACAAGTTAAATTAGTAATTAAAGATAATTGAGGATCACTGTAGACCATTTTGATAGTTTCCTCTTTTATGAAACTTAAATCTAGATTATAGATGTGATATGGCATATGTCACCCTTGGATCCATTGTAGAACTTGGAAACCTATTCAGGGAATATTCGTTCACATTTTTGTTGAACACAGTTGGTTTTTATCATCCTGTATTAAAATATTTCCTTTTATCAATAGTGCAATTTATAAACAATGTTTTGTGAGTAGAATAAAAATTCCAATGGTAAACTTAACTACTTTTTCGACTTTATTTTATCAGCTAACTAAAGATAAGAAAGCCTTGAACCCCTTACACTAAATTTAGTTAGTATTAAGATTCTTTTACAGGGATTGCAGTGGAGCTGACGCTGAAAACATTAAGTATTTGATTATATCATCGCTAGTCTCACTGAACTCTTCTGAATTCTACATGACATGTGTGGTCTGGCGTCTCCTTACTAGCAAAAGGTCCCAGGTTCAAACTAGTCAATTCCCTAAAAAACACGCTCAGAGCGTCGTTGAGAGAAAGTGATAGGGAGACAAACAGACACCACGCAGAATGTTAGAGCGTATCTTTCGAAGTAGAAGAGAAACTCAAATCCAAGAAAATAGAGCTTGTTTGAGGAAGACTGACAAGAAGTATATATAGGGCATAAACTTGCCCTATTGGAAACTTGTTTCGACCATCTGATTGGCCCCCACACACAAATAAAAACTTTAGAGAAAATCTGAGTTTGCCATTACGTACGCTCCCCAATCATACTGTCACCACTTGAAGAGGCTTAAATCACCCAAAAAACGAATGGATAAATTTCAGTTTTGTTATTGTTGGGCGTCACAAAACATCCTGCGAAACAATACTAAATTTCTTTTCTGACAACTACCTCGAACAGGTAGTTCAGAAGGCCTCTCATGATGGAAATATACTAAACACAATGGCAACACAGTCCTCACTTCCTTGAGGATGTCCATACTGTAACTGGTATTAGGTACCATGAGGTAACATGGATTACTAAAGTACAAAGGGCAGCTAAAACATGTAGGAAGATTTATATGTCCAGCAAACTAGATATAGAGACTGTTATGTCATATCTTAACAGGAACTCAAAACGTCTGCCTTCATATAGAAGATATGGCGATCTAATTTTGAATAGTTTATCATACTTTGGGTAGATACTTACCTAGTCGAACGGTTCGCGATGGGATGTAAACACTCACCGTAACAAAACTTCCAAAGAAAGCTTGACTTCACCGTAACATGTGTAAAACAAATCAAAGGGCTACAGCTGAAGAGGGAGTAAACGAAACGCGTTTGGCTGTCGAAGAGTGCAACACATCAGGCCTTCAGTACCCACCAAACCAAAAACAAATTCTGGTAGTATGTAATGGCTGCAGTTGCACTTAAGTGCCAAGACACTCTACATCTACATCATATTCCGCAAGCCACCTAATGGTGTGTGTGGTGGAGAGTACTTTCGGTACCGCTACCTGATCCCTCCAACCTTGTTCCACTCGCCACAATAGAGCATGGGAAGAATGATTGTCGGTAATCCTTTGTATTGGCTTTAATTTCTAGAATTTTCCCCTCGTGGTCAATACGCGAGATGTGGGGGGGGGGGGGGGGGGGGGGAGGTAATATGTTGTCCGACTCCTCCTGAAAAATTCTGTCTCGAACTTTCAACAGTAAATCTCTCCGAAATGCACAACACCTCTCTTGTAAAGTCTGCCAGTGGCGTTTGTTTAGCGTCTCCGTAACGCTCTACCGCCAGCTAAACGATCCCGTGACGAAACGCGCCGCTCTTCGTTGAATCTTCTCCATCTCCTCTATCAGTCCTATCTGATAGGGATTCGAGGTAGATCAACAATACTCAAGAATCGGGTTAACAAGATACTTATAAACCACTTCTTTCATGGAAGAGTTACATTCCCTTAAGATTTTTTCTATGAATCTGAGTCTGGTGTCTGCTTTTCCCACTATCTGATTTATATGGTCATTCCGTTTAAGGTCGCTCTGGATAGTTACGCCTAGATATTTTACGGCAGACGCTGTCTCCAGCTGTTCGTCATCAATAGTGTAGCTGTACAGTAGTGGATTTCTTTTCCTATGTACGTGCAGCACGTTACATTTATTTCCGTTCAGGGTCAACTGCCAAAGCCGGCACCATTCGTCAGTTCTCTGCAGGTAGTTCTGCAAATTCTTACTATCTTCTGGCGTTGCTACTTTGGTGTAAACAACTGCATCATCTGCGAATAGCCTTCAAAAGCATCCGACGCTTTCTACTAGGTCATTAATATATATTTTAAGCAGCAGCGGTCCTGTCACACTTCCATGTGGTACTCCGGATATTACCTTTAGTTTCGCTAAGAGCGATGTGTTGAGTTCTGTCTGCAAGATAGAACTCAGGTCTGCTCCGATACTCCGTAAGCTCGTATTTTTTCATGAAACGGTAATGCAGGACGATGTCAAATACCTTACTGAAATCAAGGAACACGACATCAACCTGAGCGCCGTTGTCCACTGCGCTGTGGATCTCATGGAGGAACAGAGCGAATTGAGTTTCGCAGGATCTCTGTTTGCGGAATCCATGTTGATTTTTACGGAGGAGATGTTCATTTTCCGAAAACGTCATAATTCTTGAGCATAAAACATGTTCCATAATTCTACAACAGATTGACGTCAACGATATAGGTCCATAATTGTGTGGATCTTTCTTAACGGCCTTTCTTAAAAACGGGAATGACGTGCGCTTGTTCCAGTCGGTAGGTACCTTTCGTTGCTCAAGCGATCAACGATAAATTACTGGTGGAAGGGGAGCAAGTTCTTTCGCATAATCTTTATAGAACTTATACATATCTCATCTGGCCCTGAAGCCTTTCCGCTCTAAGCGATTGTAGCTGCTTTTCAACTTCGTGATCGGTTATCTCAATATCTGCCATTTCGACGTACGTACGACGATTGAAAGGAGGGACTGTGTTGCGATCTATCGCGGTGAAATAACTTCGGAAGACCGAGTTCAGTATTTCGGCCTTCTCTCTGTTATCTTCCGTTTCGGTGCCGGAGTGGTCACTGAGAGAATGAATGGATGATTTTGACCCACTTACTGATTTTACACACGACCAAAATCTCTTAGGGTTTTTACTCAGTTCGGTTGACGACATCTTACTTTCAAAATCATTCAACGCTTCTCTCATTGCTCTCCTTAGCTCATTTTCGCTCCGTTCAGCTTTTGTTTGTCAGCTAGGTTTTTACTTCTCTTGAATCAGAGATGAAGTGCTCTTTGTTCACGTAGCGCTTTCCTAACATGGCTATTAAACCATGTTGGATCTTTCCCATCCCTTAAAACCTTACTCGGAACATACTTATCAAGGGCATATTGAACGATGCCTTTGAATTTTTCCATTTGTTCTCCACATCTTCGTCCTGTTCCGAGTAATTTGATGCTGACTGCTGAGATATTGTGACGCAGAAACTGAAATCGAGGGTAGCAAAGCAACTATGAAAATTCTTAATCCCATTTTCATGTATTCCTTTACTAAGGCGGATACAGAAATATTGTCAGAGTTTAGTTCACGCAACATTGCGAAGATGGGTGGTAGATTAGTGTGTTTCGCATTGAGAAACAACTGAAATCTTTGAAATTAAACAAGGCTCCCGAATCTGACCGAGTAGCTACCACATTCTTCCACAGAATTCGCAACTGAGTTCGTTCTTATTTTAGCAATTATATAGCGTAGATATCTTGAGCCAAAAAAAAAAGTCTCCTACTAATTGAAAGCAAGCGCAGGTCGCACTCGTCTGCAAGTACGATGACAGGAGCGATGCACAAAACTATCGTCGACACTTGTTACAGTATCCTAGACCATATTCTATACTCAAAAATAATGAGAACTCTCTAACAGACTGAGCCCCTCCGCTACAACCAGCATGAAATCTGAAAACATCGATCATGTGCAACCCAACTCGCTTCTCTCACGTAACATCTTAAGAGCCAAGGTGCAGTCAGGTGGACGCCAGTATTTTTAACTTCAGAAAATCATTTGATACGGTAACACACCAACCATTTATTAAAAGAAGTTCCAACTAGATTGGATATGAAATGAGACTTGTAATTGAACTGAATACCCATGATAGGGATGACGTAGTAGTTTATCATGGACGGAGGGTGATTGACAACGGTTAAAGTATCCTCAGATATGCCACAGAGAAGTACGTTGGGACCCTTCGATGTATTGTATGTTAATGAACCTCACAGATAACGTCGACTTGCTGCAGATAATGCTGTTTTCTACGATGAAGTCGTATCTGCAAAAAGCTGCTCCAACATCAGGTCTAGATAAGATTTAAAAATGGAACAAAGATCTTAAACTTGGTTCAAATGTTCAGAATGTAAAATTCTACAGTTCTCCAAACTCATGAAAGTAGTATCCCATGAATCTAACATCAAAGAGTCACAACTGGAATCAATTAACTCATACAAGCACCTGTGTGGAACAATTTTTTTATTAATTTAGTGTATGGCTGGTACAGTCATACCAGTGATTATATATACATACACACATACACATATATATACAGATGACAAACTTAATAAAGTTTGTGCTTTAAAACTGGATATCCAGTCCTTCAATCCAGCATACAGCATCTGGAGTTGCCAACAGGAAGCCCTCTTCATCACCGTGATAGGATCGACTCCTGACAGTGCGTTGAATAGTCTGGCGTGGAACTCAGCTTTTTCCATTTGTGGAGAGCATCTACGCACCGGTCAAGACCCGTTCTGATCCTCTTCAGGACAGTCCAGATCCTGCACGGCAAATGGGATCCACTTCGAACTCTTGTGCCTGTAAATATGTTATACAGAGGCACAGGTGGAAATATTATAGTATCAGTGGCTGATAAGGCAGATGGTTTATGTGCATCATTGGTAGGACACTAGGTTAGTGCAGTCCGTCTACACTCGTGTGACAGAACCAAGAGCATTAGTCAAATGTGTGGGCCCCACACAATATAGAACTAACAGGGTATATTGAATGTATACAAGAAAGGGAATCACGAACAGTGACAGTGTTGTATGACTCACAAAATGCGGCGTGTTGAACTCTTAAAGCTTTTTAAATAAAACTAACATTATTACCATTCTACATCTTTATTCTTCAAGTCTAATTTCTCAACATAGTCTACATCTACATCCATACTCCGCAAACCACCTGACGGAGTGTGGCGGAGGGTACCTTGAGTACCTCTATCGGTTCTCCCTTCTATTCCAGTCTCGTATTGTTCGTGGAAAGAAGGATTGTCGGTATGCCTCTGTGTGGGCTCTAATCTCTCTGTTTTTATCCTCATGGTCTCTTCGCGAGATATACGTAGGAGGGAGCAATGTACTGCTTGACTCCTCGGTGAAGGTATGTTCTCGAAGCTTCACCAAAATCCCGTACTACTGAGCGTCTCTCCTGCAGAGTCTTCTACTGGAGTTTATCTATCAGCTCCGTAATGCTTTCGCGATTACTAAATCATCCTGTAACGAAGCGCGCTGCTCTCCGTTGGGTCCTCAAAAAAAAAAAAAAAAGAAAAAAAAAGGTTCAAATGGCTCTGAGGACTATGGGACTCAACTGGTGTGGTCATTAGTCCCCTAGAACTTAGAACTACTTAAACCTAACTAACCTAAGGACATCACACACATCCATGCCCGAGGCAGGATTCGAACCTGCGACCGCAGCAGTCGCACGGTTCCGGACTGCGCGCCTAGAACCGCGAGACCACCGTGGCCGGCCGTTGGGTCCTCCCTATCTCTTCTATCAACCTTATATGGTACGGATCCCACACTGCTGAGCAGTATTCAAGCAGTGGGCGAACAAGCGTACTGCAATCTACTTCCTTTCTTTTCGGATTATATTTCCTTAGGATTCTTCCAATGAATGTCAGTCTGGCATCTACTTTACCGACGATCAACTTTATATGATCATTCCATTTTTAATCACTCCTAATGCCTACTCCCAGATAATTAATGGAATTAACTGCTTTCAGTTGCTGACCTGCTATATTGTAGCTAAATGATAAGGGATCTTTCTTCAAATGTATTCGCAGCACATTACACTTATCTACATTGAGATTCAATTGCCATTCCCTGCACCATGCGTCAATTCGTTGCAGATCCTCCTGCATTTCAGTACAACTTTCCATTGTTACAACCTCTCGATATACCACAGCATCATTCGCAAAAAGCCTCAGTGAACTTCCGATGTCATCCACAAGGTCATTTACGTATATTGCGAATAGCAACGGTCCTACGACACTCCCCTGCGACACACCTGAAATCACTCTTACTTCGGACGACTTCTCTCCGTTGAGAATGACATGCTGTGTTCTGTTATCTAGGAACTCTTCAATCCAATCACACAATTGGTCTGATAGTCCATATGCTCTTACTTTGTTCATTAAACTACTGTGGGGAACTGTATCGAACGCCTTGCGGAGGTCAAGAAACCTGGTGACGAACGCATTTCTCCCAGTTTGTTGATACCGTCACTGGAGAACGTTTGAATTTGTTCACGGGGCGAAAACCTCACCTCTGCTTGCACCGCTTCAGTCCTATCAAAGTGAAGTCCCCGAAGGTTTTTTTTAACTTTTGTAAACATTTGAAAATCGGATTGGGCCAAGTCGGGACTGTATGGAGAGTGATTGCTGACACTGATACCAAGGCATCGGATTGTTGCAGACCCCGCAGCAATCGTGTGTGGTCTGGCCTTGTCATGATGAAGGAGAGGGTGCAGAATTTGTGGGTGAAGTTACCCGCGTTTAGAAACTCTACTACAGCACGCTGTTCCTCACGCAAAGACATAGTTGCGTCGCACACTGCCATGATGCACGCTACAATGCGGGACCCTTTATCTGCTTTCACACTGGCGATTTCGTCGCCGCGATACAATCGCTGCAATGCGCGTGTATCGCGCGGCTGAACCGTGCGACTGAATCGCTAGGCACGCGCCTCATTCACGCGCCAGCAGCTCTGTGGCGGGAGCTGTTTGTGTGCTTATGCCAGCCAGTTCCGACATGGATTCTGAGGAAGAAGTGTTGCTTATCGTTCTGTTGTTGTAAAGGAAATACAGACGCCGCCGACGTCAAAGAAAATACTGGATTCATCCTCTACTGAATACTCGAGAGAAACACGGACATTTTTTCACAATTTATTGCGAATTCAGAGAAAACACTGCAAAATTCATGAACTATTTCAGAATGTCTGCGACATCTTTTGATGAATTATGTGCTATGCTAAGGCCAAATTTCACAAACCAAAATACGCAAATGAAGAACAGTATTTCACCAGAGGAAAGAATAATGATTACTTTAAGGCAAAGAAAATGCTTATTTTACATATACCTTTATTTTTAAATATTAATTTGCTCCAATTTAATAATCTGCTTATTTTATGTATACCTTTATTTCTAATTATTAATTTGCTCCAATTTAATAATTTGCTCTAATATGTACCATTAAAATACAGTAAGCCAAAACTGTGATATTTCGCTACCCAGAGAATAAATCAGTGACCAGTGATGAATCTGATGATACAGGTGAAAGTGTGGCATCACGATTGGATGCACATGGGCTTGAATTACAAGCAGGTACAGTTATGGGTGAATTTGAGTATACAGGCACTGGTATTTGTGAAGTGAACTGAAGATTATAGTTGCCTAGTGAACTGTAAGACCTGCTGTACTTCCTCAAAACTGAATTCTTCCAAATTTAGCGTCCATTTTCGAATGTTGTGGCACAGATTTTAAATCATCTAATAATGATAGTAGAAAATGTTTGTCAAGATCATCTGCTTCGGTCATTGATACGTTTTTTTTTTCCTTGATGTATGTTGCAAGTACCTGAAATAATTTCTCCTCGTCTGTCATCTTTTGTCTCTTACTGGAATAGGAGGCAACTCCATCTTGTACATCAGAATTATTTGCCTCATCAATATGTGCATCAGCTTCTTTCAACTCTGGTGATAGGAAGGAAGGATTGATATAGCAAAAAAATTTAAAGTGTATGCTGATTTTCCGAACTGTCTTGGTGCAATTGATGGAAAGCATGTAACAATTGTTAAACCCGAACACAGTGATTCTGTACATCATAACGACAAACACTTTTTCCCAATAGTGTTACAAGCAGTTTGTGACGCTTACTTTACATTCACAGACGTAGGTTCACATGGCAACAGTGGGGACTCAAAAAGTTACAAAACAATGAGCTTTACAAAAGAATGAAAGACAATAATTTAAATTTGCCAGAGCTTCGACCTTTGACTGACTCGGGTGAGCCTCTTCCATTCTGCTTTGTTGGAGATGAAGCATTTGCACTTGAAGAAAACATGCAACGTCTGTACAGTGGAAAAAATTTGACAGAAAAGATAGGTTTATAATTACAGGTTATCGATTGCGCGACGTTACACTGAGTGCACTTTGGAATACTATCCAACAAATGGTGAATGTTTCATCGCCCCTTAAATGTGAATTACGGCTTGTATGTAGGAATAATTAAATAATGTTGCGTTCTGCACAACTTCGTTCGCCAAAGAGATTTGTTCAGACTGGATGAAACTTTAGAAATAGTTAGGCTGGGCGATGTACAGAGCACCACGCCTGTAAGGAGCCGCTATGCCGCGAGTGTACGAGGCAAATTTGCTGATTATTTTGTCAGCAGTGAATGTGCTCTTGGCAAATGAGCAAGATATAAAATGAATTCCAATTTTTATAAAAAAACAGTCTAGGGCGTAAACTTTTGAATTTATTAGCACCTAGTTTCAATCCATAGGTGGATCATCTTCGGCAATACCACAGTTGGCGTGGAACGGAGCAGGTGCTACGGATGCCTCAAGGTGCTGTAAATGCTTATGAAAATTGAAACAAAGTTTACGCTCTAGACTGTTTCTTATAAAAGTTCAAAGACGAAAAGAGCACTGTTTACCCAAAATGTTCCCAAAAATATAAGATATATTCTAATGAGAAATAAACAGAATAATACATACCACTTTCGTTTTGCTCCGATACTGTTTTATTTTCGAAGTCAGGAACAAATTTTTTATACATCTCCAAAGCATTACGTTTTTCGATCTAATTACTGTAATCCTTGTTTCTTGAATCCCAAATTGCAGGGCGATGTTCTACTTCAATGATGAAAAGTTCCACGTCGAAAGTTATTTTTGTAGCAAAAATAGCACAACAGCGCGCAAGTCAACAATCACACTGGAGAAGCGAGGCGCGACGTCAGCTGTTTACCCCCTCCCCAGCTGCGCAGCCGCGCTGTCAGATCGCCGCGTGTGAAAGGGTCAAACGCGGCTGAATCCCCTCTACTTGTCGTGTGTACCGGCGGGCGCACAGCGTGTGCGCGGCCAAATCGCCAGTGTGAAAGGGGCCTTTAACGGCAGAGAACTGCAAATATCTAGACATGAAGAATAAAGATGTAGAATGCTAATAACTTTTTTTAAAAAAGCTTTAAAAATTTTGACATAAAGAATTCGGGGGCATTGTTTTTCAGCATGTCCTCGAGTATTGCTAGTAATTGCAAGTCTAAAGGAAGGCGTTTGGCATTGAAAGGGGTATTTCGGAAAGAATGAGCTGATTTCTAAACTTCGTTTTTACTGATAAAAACATTCTGCAGACATGGGATTAGTTACAAAATTCTCACAAAATCTTAACGTTTTAGCTAAGCTACTACAGTGTGTTAACTGTAAGACGGCAGAGTTGCGAAGGGAGTGAGGGAAGAGGAGGATGCAAGCATTGGCTGGCGAGGGGAGAGAAACCATTGGGTGGAAGGGGGGGGGGGGGACGAAGGCACGCCTCCCTGTTGCAGTGCTGGCACTACAAATTGCGCGTCTTGCTTACACGAAAGCAGATGAAAGGCTTGGAAGTATAACTCGCTTTAAATGTTGTTCGTAAACGAAACTGAAATCGTCATGTACATTAATATATTAATGTACATGACGATTTCAGTTTCGTTTATATGCGCTCACAAACCATTTGGAAATGTACTGTACTATGAATGTGTTTCGAAATAATACAGCAAACAGTGGTGTTTCCATACAAAGCAATACGGTAGCAAGGAAAAATGAAATATAAGGTAATTCGGACGAAATAGGAGCTCCTTCAAAGTGATCGCGAACAAAATATCTGAAATGGAAATCTTTTCTTGCCAGGTGTTTTTGGTGATATGCCAGGATGATCCTTGGAAAACTGTTTGAATTTTCCAATGCTGTGCATGTTTTGTCCTGTGTATGTAGCAGCTCTCACTGAAGATTTGTAAATAGGGGGGAAGGATTTTTCTCTGCTCCCTTTCCCTTTCGCAGCATTCAATCACACGCAATATAATTTTGCCAGCATCGCTACGTAATACTGGTTTCCTTCTAACCGTAGGCCTACCGGTAGGGGTTGTTGGCGACTCCCGAGATGGGCCAGCAACTGCCTCTTCACTCATTTGGAGAATGTTTAGCACAGCTGCACAATAAAAACACGCAGGACAGTGCAGCGCTAAACAATAACAAAGCAGACGACAATTTCTACCTTGTACAACACTGTCAGCTACGTAATGTTGGCAAAAGTTGAAACTGCGTGGCTACCGAAGCCTCCCGACGTTTACCGACTTCTACCGGTTCAGGACTAGGGAGAGGTCTGCCATCTAAAAGTTTACACACTGTGCAAATGCCCTATGTGTCCAGCAGCAGCAGACGATTTCTAAATTCGTCATAAACTTCCCATAGGGTAACTGCCTTTACAGAAGTTATGGCGGCTGTTACTTTGTTCTTCACGCCTTCTATGTCACAAGGTAAACAGGAGATGAGCACACTTTGCTTCACGTATCCCCATAAGAAAAATTTGTATGGGGTTATGGTTGGCGATCTTGGAGGGCAACAATGCCGGCTATTGTCTCGTGTGCCGTATCCAGCCTTGCGCGAGTGTCATTGAAAAACTGTCATACGTTGTTGTGGCAATGCGGTGGAGCCATGCTGCTGGAAAATGAAGTCATCAGAGTCCTCCTGAAGTTGTGGAAAAAGCCAGTTATGCAACATTTGAACATAGCTTATTCCATCCACTGTGTTTTTCTTAAAAAAGAAGGGACCGTAAACTTTTTCATGAGAAATGGCACAAAAAACCCTGACGTCTCGTTCTCAATAATGTCATGCGAGTTCTCGGGCATCATATGCGCACGTTATGTCGGTTTATTTTACCGCTAACATGAAGTGTTGCTTCATCACTGACGAGTTAGCTATCGTCTAAATGGTGTTCGTACTGCTGATTGTAATGGGATAGCTAAAACCTCAAGGTATTGTGAGTATTTTACAGTTCATCCCATGTTTGTGGTATGTTTGTATCAACAAATACGAAGTTCAAATTTCATCATGTAATTTTTATGTTATATGCGAGCGTGGAATTGTATACTGTTGTATTTGTGGCAACAGAATTGTGTAGAGATAAGTCCAGGAGAATGATAGAGTAAAACCTGATCCATTATCTCTCATTAATCAATATCAATAGTTATCAGGGCTGCTCCAGGGATTCTGCTGCCCCGTGAGAAACTTTCAAGCGCCAAATCCCCCCCCCCCCCCCCCCTCCGTTCCCGGAACTTGCATTTTCAGACATAATCAACGTTTTGACATTATCATTCGTCCATGGTGTCTTATTTTTACTTATCACACTTACTAATATGTCTTTTTGACGTGAATACATCTTCAACACCATATCCAGATACGGGCACTAGTAGGTGTCTGACATATGTGGCCATAAATCAGCTTGCAGTTTCTCAGTGGCAGCGATCACGGCGGAAAGTTGGCTGTAAATATGGATCGGTACAGCACGATCTACGTCCAACAATGAGGCCAACACACATACGTTTGGTTTCACAGTTTTTCCTTCTATAAACGTTAGACCCCTCTCACTGAATTAGTTATGGTCAATCCCTATCTTGATTTCTTCGCTAAGTCTCATTTACCAGGTATGCACATACTTCACCTTCTCGTTATACACTCCTGGAAATTGAAATAAGAACACCGTGAATTCATTGTCCCAGGAAGGGGAAACTTTATTGACACATTCCTGGGGTCAGATACATCACATGATCACACTGACAGAACCACAGGCACATAGACACAAACAACAGAGCATGCACAATGTCGGCACTAGCACAGTGTATATCCACCTTTCGCAGCAATGCAGGCTGCTATTCTCCCATGGAGACTATCGTAGAGATGCTGGATGTAGTCCTGTGGAACGGCTTGCCATGACATTTCCACCTGGCGCCTCAGTTGGACCAGCGTTCGTGCTGGACGTGCAGACCGCGTGAGACGACGCTTCATCCAGTCCCAAACATGCTCAATGGGGGACAGATCCGGAGATCTTGCTGGCCAGGGTAGTTGACTTACACCTTCTAGAGCACGTTGGGTGGCACGGGATACATGCGGACGTGCATTGTCCTGTTGGAACAGCAAGTTCCCTTGCCGGGCTAGGAATGGTAGAACGATGGGTTCGATGACGGTTTGGATGTACCGTGCACTATTCAGTGTCCCCTCGACGATCACCAGAGGTGTACGGCCAGTGTAGGAGATAGCTCCCCACACCATGATGCCGGGTGTTGGCCCTGTGTGCCTCGGTCGTATGCAGTCCTGATTGTGGCGCTCACCTGCACGGCGCCAAACACGCATACGACCATCATTGGCACCAAGGCAGAAGCGACTCTCATCGCTGAAGACCACACGTCTCCATTCGTCCATCCATTCACGCCTGTAGCGACACCACTGGAGGCGGGCTGCACGATGTTGGGGCGTGAGCGAAAGACGGCCTAACGGTGTGCGGGACCGTAGCTCAGCTTCATGGAGACGGTTGCGAATGGTCCTCGCCGATACCCCAGGAGCAACAGTGTCCCTAATTTGCTGGGAAGTGGCGGTGCGGTCCCCTACGGCACTGCATAAGATCCTACGGTCTTGGCGTGCATCCGTGCGTCGCTGCGGTCCGGTCCCAGGTCGACGGGCACGTGCACCTTCCGCCGACCACTGGCGACAACATCGATGTACTGTGGAGACCTCACGCCCCACGTGTTGAGCAATTCGGCGGTACGTCCACCCGGCCTCCCGCATGCCCACTATACGCCCTCGCTCAAAGTCCGTCAACTGCACATACGGTTCACGTCCACGCTGTCGCGGCATGCTACCAGTGTTAAAGTCTGCGATGGAGCTCCGTATGCCACAGCAAACTGGCTGACACTGACGGCGGCGGTGCACAAATGCTGTGCAGCTAGCGCCATTCGACGGCCAACACCGTGGTTCCTGGTGTGTCCGCTGTGCCATGCGTGTGATCATTGCTTGTACAGCCCTCTCGCAGTGTCCGGAGCAAGTATGGTGGGTCTGGCACACCGGTGTCAATGTGTTCTTTTTTCCATTTCCAGGAGTGTATAATAGTTAATCGGTGATCATTGTTAATCGTCGTACTTCACAGTCCGTCTTCTTACTCACGACAACATATCATTGCACCATTACATTACTGCTGTTTTTACTGACATGGGTTCCACTTTCGAATGATTCAAATTAATTAGGAAATTATTGTGACTAAGTTAATTTAGCAAATTTGGGCCTATTCTTTTACCTGGAATTGCAGAATTACACCTATATCTTATGACACATCTCTCACTAACACAAATGATGATAAAAAAGCAAAAAAATCACTTAAGGGGGTAAATAACAAAACAAAAGGGAATGAGTCCCAGAATGCTTTGCTACTGTTGGAAGAGGAGAAACAGGTTCTGTTAAAGAGCCTGTGTTACATAGACGTTTATTTTCACATGCGATGTTTAATTCGTAGCCCACCGTAAAGACAAAGTAACAAACACACGCCTGTTCACTGCTCACTGAACGAGTTCACTGTAGTGCTGAACAATGGAAGGTCGCATACGTTGGCGGAAGTTGGAAGAGCCACGAAACCTACCGAATTAATTCAACGAATTCCGTGCAAAACTGAGAGTCTCAGGAAACAAGAAAAGGTAAACAGACTGTGTATGTGAAATACCACCTCCAACAATGGATTTTCCAGATGGGTGACTTCCGGCAGGCTGGTGACATTCCGTAACCTATTTGGCCTTTAGACAAAGCAAATGAATGTCTACCATATAACGAATATTTCTTAAGTAAATGAATGAAGCACGATGTAAATAAACAAAACCAAAATTTTATTTTTCGCGCTTTGGCAGCGGCGAACTCCTGTATAGCTTTGTTGAAATCCAAACATTTGGGTAGCTGATGTTAGATCGCCACCTTTGCCAGTCTGTACAGTCTTGCCTGGCAAGTTGTTGACCTTAGCTCAGCTTTTAAATAGCTTAAACTACAAAACAAAACAAAAATCCTCCTGGCACTCACCGATTGTAAGAGTTTCAAAGTTTCAGTTGGTGTGCTAGCAGACTTCACCAACGTTGGGAACAATTTAAGTTCATCTTTGAAACAGACAAGATTGATGTCCTTAGCCTGTCCATGACAAACTGTTGCATATTATGGAACACCTGTCACTTAGAAAGTCAGGCGATATGTCTTTAATTTCTGCTTAAATCGCTCACTGAGGGCATGTACTTTAAAGTAAAAATCTGCAGTGTACTCCATTTCTGGACCTTCAGCTTTCTCATCTTCTCCCTCATACTGGAACTATTTCTTCTTCCATCTCTTTGGTATCTGCGTTGTACCACCTACGGTTTTCTGTACCGAGTTGTGTTCCCAGTCCCTTCGCTTGTAGTAGGTAAACTTGGAATGTGAGGTCCTCTGCAGTTTGTGAAATACTCCGCTGTCTTTTCGAGTGACGCAATAGCTTTCGATATATCTGCGGTAACACTTTGTAGGTTTTGGCTGACAACAGAATGGCTACTGCGAGAAGAGGGCGAGGGAGGGGGGGGGGGGGGGGGGGGGGGAGAGGGGCAGGAGACATAAAAAACCCTAGGATTTATATTTAAATTCCACTTTTGCGCTCCTAAGTTCTTGTCTTTCAAGCTAGAATGGTTATCGTAGCCTTGCCCTCTCATATTCTCCAAAGATTCTTCATTTCCTCTAACTCTTTTTAAGACTTCCTCTATGAGCCCCAAACCAGGTAAATCTCTTACAGTTACAAAGGATACAATGTTCACTAATCCTTATATGATATGCGTCAACATCTGTAGAATCCACATTAAAGAAGCTCCCTATCTTTGTCATTCACTCAGCACCAGAAAAATCTGGGATGCAGTCCGACATTATACTATACTTTCAGTAAAGACCATATTTCATTTTTAATTTTTGACGTAGAATGTGAATTATTTCATTTTGTATGCGTTTTTTCCCAGATAATGACGAGACTTAATTTCACCACTAGTTGTTCTTCTTACATGTTTTCCCAAAACTGAATCAAATTTTCCAAATAATTCGACTAACTTTACGACAGTCCTACTGATGTGAGTAAACAGTTTGTTTGAAGTTCCTCTTAAAGGAAGACACTATATAGCCAAAAAAAACCGAATAATTGCTGTACGGTCTTTGATTACACCTCTCCACCGCCGGCTTTCAGTATTTACTATCCACAGAGTTCCTGTTGTGGCGGTTGTTGTGTATCATCAACATCGACAAGTGCAAATGAATATGGATGACACGATACTCTATGGTATTCTGCGGTGAGAATTCACTGTTCTTTTTTTTTTTAGCAGTTGGATTGATTTGAATTTGTAAATGGTACTGACAATATTATACACATGTATAAAGCATTATTCAAACTACAACTTCTCCCAGATAATTATTTTGTTCAAATTGCACAAGAATTCCGCCTGACGTAATTTAATAATGTTGACTGTAAGCAGTGTTCATATCACTAAAATAACAAATCGTACATCATAGCTTTTATAATTTTTTTTGTCTTCGATGGATTTAATTATTCTTAGCAAATTGATCATGAAAAGGAACCACAGAATACCACCCGCACACAACACTGACGTATGCTACCAAAAAATATTTTTCTCCTTGATTCGTCTGTAGTTTAATTTTGGCCACTTGGTTTTAAGAACACTTGGTTTTAAGAATCATGAAAGAAGGTTGTATACGTGGAAGAACCCTGGAGATACTAAAAGGTATCAGATAGATTATATAATGGTAAGACAGAGATTTAGGAACCAGGTTTTAAGTTGTAAGACATTTCCAGGGGCAGATGTGGACTCTGACCACAATCTATTGGTTATGACCTGTAGATTAAAACTGAAGAAACTGCAAAAATGTGGGAAATTAAGGAGATGGGACCTGGATAAACTGAAAGAACCAGAGGTTGTACAGAGTTTCAGGGAGAGCATAAGGGAACAATTGATAGGAATAGGGGAAAGAAATACAGTAGAAGAAGAATGGGTAGCTCTGAGGGATGTAGTAGTGCAGGCAGCAGAGGATAAAGTAGGTACAAAGAAGAGGGCTGCTAGAAATCCTTGGGTAACAGAAGAAATATTGAATTTAATTGATGAAAGGAGAAAATATAAAAATGCAGTAAATGAAGCAGGCAAAAAGGAATACAAACGTCTCAAAAATGAGATCGACAGGAAGTGCAAAGTGGCTAAACAGGGATGGCTAGAGGACAAATGTAAGGATGTAGAAGCTTATCTCACTAGGGGTAAGATAGATACTGCCTACAGGAAAATTAAAGAGACCTTTGGAGAGAAGAGAACCACTTGTATGAATATCAAGAGCTCAGATGGCAGCCCAGTTCTAAGCAAAGAAGGGAAGGCAGAAAGGTGGAAGGAGTATATAGAAGGTTTATACAAGGGCGATGTACTTGAGGACAATATTATGGAAATGGAAGAGGATGTAGATGAAGACGAAATGGGAGATACGATACTGCGTGAAGAGTTTGACAGAGCACTGAAAGACCTGAGTCGAAACAAGGCCCCCGGAGTAGACAACATTCCGTTAGAACTACTGACGGCCTTGGGCAACCAGTCCTGACAAAACTCTACCAGCTGGTGAGCAAGATGTATGAGACAGGCGAAATACCCTCAGACTTCAAGAAGAATATAATAATTCCAATCCCAAAGAAAGCAGGTGCTGACAGATGTGAAAATTACCGAACTATCAGTTTAATAAGCCACGGCTGCAAAATACTAACGCGAATTCTTTACAGACGAATGGAAAAACTGGTAGATGCAGACCTCGGGGAGGATCAGTTTGGATTCCGTCGAAATGTTGGAACACGTGAGGCAATACTGACCTTACGACTTATCTTAGAAGAAAGATTAAGAAAAGGCAAACCTACGTTTCTAGCATTTGTAGACTTAGAGAAAGCTTTTGACAATGTTGACTGGAATACTCTTTTTCAAATTCTAAAGGTGGCAGGGGTAAAACACAGGGAGCGAAAGGCTATTTATAATTTGTACAGAAACCAGATGGCAGTCATAAGAGTCGAGGGGCATGAAAGGGAAGCAGTAGTTGGGAAAGGAGTGAGACAGGGTTGTAGCCTCTCCCCGATGTTATTCAATCTGTATATTGAGCAAGCAGTAAAGGAAACTAAAGAAAAATTTGGAGTAGGTATTAAAATTCATGGAGACGAAGTAAAAACTTTGAGGTTCGCCGATGACATTGTAATTCTGTCAGAGACGGCAAAGGACTTGGAAGAGCAGTTGAACGGAATGGACAGTGTCTTGAAAGGAGGATATAAGATGAACATTAACAAAAGCAAAACGAGGATAATGGAATGTAGTCAAATTAAATCGGGTGATGCTGAGGGAATTAGATTAGGAAATGAGACACTTAAAGTAGTAAAGGAGTTTTGCTATTTAGGAAGTAAAATAACTGATGATGGTCGAAGTAGAGAGGATATAAAATGTAGACTGGCAATGGCAAGGAAAGCATTTCTGAAGAAGAGAAATTTGTTAACATCGAATATAGATTTATGCATCAGGAAGTCGTTTCTGAAAGTATTTGTTTGGAGTGTAGCCATGTATGGAAGTGAAACATGGACGATAACTAGTTTGGACAAGAAGAGAATAGAAGCTTTCGAAATGTGGTGCTACAGAAGAATACTGAAGATAAGGTGGATAGATCACGTAACTAATGAGGAGGTATTGAATAGGATTGGGGAGAAGAGAAGTTTGTGGCACAACTTGACTAGAAGAAGGGATCGGTTGGTAGGACATGTTTTGAGGCATCAAGGGATCACAAATTTAGCATTGGAGGGCAGCGTGGAGGGTAAAAATCGTAGAGGGAGACCGAGAGATGAGTACACTAAGCAGATTCAGAAGGATGTAGGTTGCAGTAGGTACTGGGAGATGAAGCAGCTTGCACAGGATAGAGTAGCATGGAGAGCTGCATCAAACCAATCTCAGGACTGAAGACAACAACAACAACACATCAGCAATGAAATCTTGTTCAACAATAAATACCATCAGCACTGTTCTTGGAAAATGCAGACTGATTCGATTAATTTTTTCTTTTATAAATGGAGTTCAGTACCACCGGTGCACATTTATGTCTTACACATCGGAATATTGAAAATTTGCAGTTTCAAGTAATTTAAATTTGCCGCTGTAATAAAAGATAAAAGATAAAACAATTAATACAAAATTATAATTAAAACAGGAAGTGAATTTTCAATAATTAATCATAAAGAGTTTTAACGCATTTTGGCCCTATTTGTTTTATCAGCAAATGAACATAAAAGTACAATAATTTTACATTAAATGTTTTTCATTAAACACACCTCAAATCGATTCGTGTCTTGCGTCGGCGATGTACATCAGAAGAAGACGACAAAATGGTACAAAACAAAAGAAAAGAATGACATAGATTAACAAAGAATGTGAGACAAATATTGTCTGTGTGTTACATAATTATCATCTTTTTAAGAAATAATTACATAAGTGAATGAATATTATCCACATGTTCATATTCCACTCATAATAATATATATATATATATATATATATATATATATATATATATATATATATATATATCGTGGATGTTATAATGTGTAGACAGTATTTACAGATTTTAAGTTTCTGGAGAGCTCCGCCCACTTTTGGTGCTATTCTAAGTGCACTTGGGACCAATCGTAGATAGCTAATGTCTCGGCATTGCGCCAGTTACTGTAACCACCTGAAATGAGTAATATTTTAATGTTAGAAAAGAGCTTGGAGCAGAACAACAAACTATATCTCAACTTTTTGAATACACTAACTGTTTTCTACGTACAATTTCACCATGGCATAAATTGGTTTTAGAAGTAAAGAAAGGATTAGCATCATTCTTAGGACTGCTGTCAAATTCGATTATTTGTTCTGGAGGGCCTCTTTTGACCAAGGCTGTCCTAACAAAGTCGTCTATTTTGTCAGGCCATTTTGTGGGGACTGGAATGAACAACATACACTATGTGATCAAAAGTATCCATGA
The DNA here is from genome assembly GCF_023897955.1 of Schistocerca gregaria. Classification (NCBI taxonomy): domain Eukaryota; kingdom Metazoa; phylum Arthropoda; class Insecta; order Orthoptera; family Acrididae; genus Schistocerca; species Schistocerca gregaria. The sequence goes on from NC_064921.1 coordinate 819,312,527, forward strand.
TTTATAAGTTCGTGGCGCCCTCCATCGGTAATGCTGGAATTCAGTATGGTGTTGGTCAACCAATAGCCCTTATGACACCTTCCAATCTCGCAGGCATACGTTCAGAATGGTGCTGGAAGGATTCTTGAGGAATGACAACCAATTCTTCATGGAGTGCCGTGCAGAGGAGAGGTATCGATGTCGGTTCGGTGAGGCCTTGAACGAAGTCGGCGCTCCAAAACAACCCAAAGGTTTTCTGTAGGATTCACGTCAGGACTCTGTGCAGGCCAGTCCATTCCAGGGCTGTTTTTGTCGTATAACCACTCCGCCACAGGCCGTGCATTATGAACAGGTGCTCGATCGCAGTGAAAGATGCATTCGCCATCCCCGAATTTCTCTTCAAATGTGGGAAGCAAGAAGGTGCTTAAAACATCAATGTAAGCCTGTGCTGTGATAGTGCCAAGCAAAACAACAAGGAGTGCAAGCCCAGTCCATGAAAATTACGACCACACTATCACACCACCGCCTCCGAATTTTACTATTGGCACTACACACGCTGGCAGATGACGATCACTGGGCACTCGCCATATCCACACCCTGACATCGGATCGCCACATTGTGTACCGTGACACGTCACTCCACACACCGTTTTTCCTCTGTTCAATCGTCCAATGTTTACGCTTCTTATACCAAGTGAGGCGTCGTTTTGCATTTACCGGAATGATGTGTGGCTTATGAGTAGCCAATCGACCATGAAATCCAACTTTTCCCACCTCCCGCCTAACTGTCATAGTATTTGCATTGGATCCTGATGCAGTTTGGAATTCCTGTCTGCTACTCTGGATATATGGCTACATATTACACTTTACGACCGTCTTCAACAGTCGGTGGCCTCTGTCAGTCAATAGACGAGGTCGGCCTTTACGCTTTCGTGCTGTACGTGTGTCCTCACATTTCCACTTCGCTATCACATCGGAAACAGTGGACCTATGGATTTTTAGGAGTGTGGAAATCTCGCGTACAGACGTATGACACAAGTGACGCCCAATCAACTGCCGCCGCTCGAAGTCGGCGAATTCCGCGGAGCGCCCCATTCTGCTCACTCACAGTGTCTAATAACTACTGAGGTCGCTGATATGGAGCACGTGGAAGTAGGTGGCGGCACAATGCACCTAATGTGAAAAACGTCTGTTTCGGAGGTGTCCGGATACTTCTGATCACATAGTATCACTTCCACATTTAATGTAAGATATACACTCCTGGAAATGGAAAAAAGAACACATTGACACCGGTGTGTCAGACCCACCATAATTGCTCCGGACACTGCGAGAGGGCTGTACAAGCAATGATCACACGCACGGTACAGCGGACACACCAGGAAACGCGGTGTTGGCCGTCGAATTGCGCTAGCTGCGCAGCATTTGTGCACCGCCGCCGTCAGTGTCAGCCAGTTTGCCGTGGCATACGGAGCTCCATCGCAGTCTTTAACACTGGTAGCATGCCGCGACAGCGTGGACGTGAACCGTATGTGCAGTTGACGGACTTTGAGCGAGGGCGTATAGTGGGCATGCGGGAGGCCGGGTGGACGTACCGCCGAATTGCTCAACACGTGGGGCGTGAGGTCTCCACAGTACATCGATGTTGTCGCCAGTGGTCGGCGGAAGGTGCACGTGCCCGTCGACCTGGGACCGGACCGCAGCGACGCACGGATGCACGCCAAGACCGTAGGACTCTACGCAGTGCCATAGGGGACCGCACCGCCACTTCCCAGCAAATTAGGGACACTGTTGCTCCTGGGGTATCGGCGAGGACCATTCGCAACCGTCTCCATGAAGCTGGGCTACGGTCCCGCACACCGTTAGGCCGTCTTCCGCTCACGCCCCAACATCGTGCAACCCGCCTCCAGTGGTGTCGCGACAGGCGTGAATGGAGGGACGAATGGAGACGTGTCGTCTTCAGCGATGAGAGTCGCTTCTGCCTTGGTGCCAGTGATGGTCGTATGCGTGTTTGGCGCCGTGCAGGTGAGCGCCACAATCAGGACTGCATACGACCGAGGCACACAGGGCCAACACCCGGCATCATGGTGTGGGGAGCGATCTCCTACACTGGCCGTACACCTCTGGTGATCGTCGAGGGGACACTGAATAGTGCACGGTACATCCAAACCGTCATCGAACCCATCGTTCTACCATTCCTAGACCGGCAAGGGAACTTGCTGTTCCAACAGGACAATGTACGTCCGCATGTATCCCGTGCCACCCAACGTGCTCTGGAAGGTGTAAGTCAACTACCCTGGCCAGCAAGATCTTCGGATCTGTCCCCTATTGAGCATGTTTGGGACTGGATGAAGCGTCGTCTCACGCGGTCTGCACGTCCAGCACGAACGCTGGTCCAACTGAGGCGCCAGGTGGAAATGTCATGGCAAGCCGTTCCACAGGACTACATCCAGCATCTCTACGATCGTCTCCATGTGAGAATAGCAGCCTACATTGCTGCGAAAGGTGGATATACACTGTACTAGTGCCGACATTGTGCATGCTCTGTTGCCTGTGTCTATGTGCCTGTGGTTCTGTCAGTGTGATCATGTGATGTATCTGACCCCAGGAATGTGTCAATAAAGTTTCCCCTTCCTGGGACAATGAATTCACGGTGTTCTTATTTCAATTTCCAGGAGTGTATTTCGCTAGACTGAACTGAAATTGTTCCGTATTCATAAGAGAGCTCAAACACGAAGTCCAGTTTTCCCTGTGGTGCTGGAGGGGCATCTTCACCTACCGATGGCTTACCGTGATTTACGTCTGTATCTGCATCCGTGCTGGGAGCGTCTTGATCAAAACCTGTTTTAGGTTGAAAAAATGTATCTGACTAAAATTTCAATTTTTTATCGGCATATTTTCTTTCAGCTTGCCTTTCCCCATACCGACTTCCGGAGAGGCGCTTTCTGTCGTCAAATGTTGTAAGAGTTTATAACATTCGCAATACAGCCTAATGAAAGCAGGTCATGTCACTGAGAAAAAAATTTCACATTATAGGCTACTACTAATCCCCAGATACAGTCAGCTGAATGCACAAATATTAACTTGTGAGACGATCGCTGTCGTCTACTAAACAGCCTACAGCAGGAATGATCAGACCGGTAGCAGAACCTTTTTACCTAAATGATTATTGTTGAAGAGACAAAAATAAATTGTGTGTGGCAAATGAAATATGTTTCTAACAAGCACAGCACGCACAGACCCTTCGGCGACTCAAACCACAGTGCACTCGTACACAACTGTAAGTTATGTTCCATCAACAAAGCAAACGAACGCTGTTAACTGCAAGACATTGCAAACCGTCGGCTGCTGGCTACCAGGAGAGTAGAGTTGGCAACGCCGCCCTGCCGTGACAACAATCGGGGCACGAAACCTGGAGCAAACAGCACAGCACTGTATTGTCGACGGCATCGTCGGGGCTTCTGCTGTACAAAGAGGAAGGTCACAGGATATAGAGTGACTTCCATGTAAGTCCCTTACCTTTTGGGAAAAAGTATATAAGTCACTAGTACCAATTTAGTGTGTTTGTAGTGCACAGGAAGAAACAGCCGTGATCGGATATCGAGAAAGCGTTCTTGCCGACATGCCACGATCACGATTTATGGCTCAAACCAAGCAGTTCTGAAAGCACTTTCGTTTATTGTAAGGAAAAGTAACAGTTCAGTATTAAGTAAAGTTGCTGGAACGCAAATAGTATGAAATACGACGAAATTGGATAAACAATTCGTGCAGACAGATTAGTTGCTACAGCTCCAAAATAAGGTTTAATACATTTTTCCCGTGTCATCTTAATAATTAATCGAGAAAGAAAAGGAAATTAGGGAAAACTTAAATAAGTTTTAGACGAAGCAGAACAAAATAAGTTTAGAAGCGCGTGTCAGGAAGACGAGAAATGAAATGGTATTAATGGCAGCACCAAAGAAGAGCGAGTCCTTTGGGAAGGATTTTATATTTCTTTCCACGTGTAAATGCAGCTTAATCACAACGTCTGGGTTCAAAATGCTTTGACATGTGACGGGCAGTTCATATATTATTTTTTCCATATTTATTTTGTACAAAATATTTTTCTTTGCAATACTAAGTTTGTGTTTAAGAAATGTTTCGCAATCATATACCGATATTTATCTTAATTTCGTATTATACGGTTTTCAGCTTTTGTAGGTTCTTTCTAGATGCAATAGGTACATTTCAGGTGTTGTGTAGGCGCATTGTAGAAATGGAGCTGGCAACACTACCACCAAGAAACTTTGCTAAGAGGGTTGAAGCTTAAAATAGTGTGACCTCGCGGTTCTAGGCACTACAGTCTGGAACCGGGCAACCGCTACGTTCGCAGGTTCGAATTCTGCCTTGGGCATGGATGTGTGTGATGTGCTTAGATTAGTTAGGTTTAATCAGTTCTAAGCGACGGATGACCTCAGAAGTTAAGACGCATAGTGCTCAGACCCATTTGAACCTTAAAATAGTGGCAACTATTTATTTACAACCAATACAAAAGAGTTACATGTTTGCACCTGTGACTGGCCTTCAAAGTAGTTACCAGCGTTGTGTAGAACCCGTTGCCAGCGTTGTGCAAGGCGTAGCATACCGTTAGCAGAGCCTGTTATGTTGATGGTGCGAATGTAGCCGTCTACTGCCTGTCGAATCTCTAGAACAGTTCTGCAGCGAATGCCACGAAGTGGTTCCTTCATCCCCGGAATTAAATCAAAGTCACAAGGACTTAAGTCGTATAACTGTTCGTTGTTGGAGCAGTACCTGCAACCAGCTTTGCGAAAGAAGCGGCGACACTTTCTGCGCAACCTACCAATCATTTTGCACGACAATGCGCGAGCGTATACAGCGCAAGCTGCGGCTGCTCTGTTGGGTCGATGGGGCTGGGAAGTGCTGTACAATCCACCATACTCACCGGACTTAGGTCCTTGTGACTTTGATTAGATTTCGAAGATGAAGGAACCACTTCCTGGCATTCGCTTCAGAACTGTTCCAGACATTCGACACGCAGTAGACCGATCCATTCGCACCATGAACAGAACAGGCTCCTAACGGTATACTACGCCTTCCACATCGCTGGCTACGGGTTTTACTCAACGCTGGTGACTACTTTGAAGGACATTAACAAGTGTAAACATGTAACTCTTTTGTATCGGTTGTGAATAAATAGTTGCCACTATTTAAGTTCCAACCCTTGTATTTTGGAAGACGCATCCAAGGGACCAACTCCAGCGTTTCATTTGTCATCTGTTTCAAAATACTGTAGATAATTACCTGTAAGACACTGGATTTTATGACTGATCTGTACGTTCCACTTATTTTCACACGTCTCCATTTATGCAAAACTCTCATTTTATTTGTTGTTGTTGTTGTTGTTGTTGTGGTCTGCAGTCCTGAGACTGGTTTGATGCAGCTCTCCATGCTACTCTATCGTGTGCAAGTTTCTTCATCTCCCAGTACCTACGGCAGCCCACATCCATCTGAATCTGCTTAGTGTATTCATCTCTTGCTCTCCTTCTTCCATTTTTGCCGTCCACGCTGCCCTCCAGTACTAAATTAGTGATCCCTTGATGCCTCAGAACATGCCCTACCAACCGGTCCCTTCTTCTAGTCAAGTTGTGCCACAAACTCCTCTTCTCCCAAATTCTATTCAATACCTCCTCATTAGTTATGTGATCTACCCATCCAATCTTCAGCATTTTTTTTTTTTTTTTTTGTAGCGCCACATTTCGAAAGCTTCTATTCTCTTCTTGTCTAAACTATTTATCGCACATGTTTCAGTTCCATACATGGCTACACTCCATACAAATACTTTCAGAAACGACTTCCTGACACTTAAATCGATCCTCGATGTTAACAAATTTCTCTTCTTCAGAAACGCTTTCCTTGCCATTGCCAGTCTACATTTCATATCCTCTCTACATCGACCATCATCAGTAATTTTGCTCCCCAAATAGAAAAACTCCTTCACTACTTTAAGTGTCTCATTTCCTAATCTAATTCCCTCAGCATCACCCGACTGAATTCGACTACATTCCATTATCCTCGTTTTGCTTTTGTTGATGTTCATCTTATACCCTTCTTTCAAGACACTGTCCATTCCGTTCAACTGCTCTTCCAAGTCCTTTGCTGTCTCTGACAGAATTAAGATGTCATCGGCGAACCTCAAAGTTTTTATTTCTTCTCCATGGATTTTAATACCTACTCCGAATTTTTCTTTAGTTTCCTTCACTGTTTGCTCAATATAAAGATTGAATAACATCGGCGAAAGGCTACAACCCTGTCTCACTCCCTTCCCAACCACTGCTTCCCTTTCATGCCCCTCGACTCTTATAACTGCCATCTGGTTTCTGTACAAATTGTAAATAGTCTTTCGCTCCCCCTATTTTAGCCCTGCCACCTTCAGAAGTTGAAAGGGAGTATTCCAGTCAACATTGTCATTAGCTTTCTCTAAGTCTACAAATGCTAGAAACGTAGGTTTGCCTTTCCTTAATCTACCTTCTGAGATAAGTCGTACAGTCAGTATTGCCTCACGTGTTCCAACATTTCTGCAGAATCCAAACTGATCTTCCCCGAGGTCGGCTTCTACCAATTTTTCCATTCGTCTGTAAAGAATTCGCGTTAGTATTTTGCATCTGTGACTTATTAAACTGATAGTTCGGTTATTTTCACATCTGTCAACACCTGTTTCCTTTGGGTTTGGAATTATTATATTCTTCTTGAAGTCTGAGGGAATTTCGCCTGTCTCATACATCTTGCTCACCAGATGGTAGAGTTTTGTCAGGACTGGCTCTCCCAAGGCCTTCAGTAGTTCCAATGGAATGTTGTCTACACCGGGGGCCTTGCTTCGACTCAGGTCTTTCAGTGCTCTGTCAAACTCTTCATGCAGTATCGTATCTCCCATTTCATCTTCATCTACATCCTCTTCCATTTCCATAATATTGTCCTCAAGTATCATCGCCCTTGTATAGACCCTCTATATACTCCTTTCAGCTTTCTGCTTTCCCTTCTTTGCTTATAACTGGGGTTCCCTCTTAGCTCTTGATATTCATACAAGTGGTTTTCTTTTCTCCAAAGGTCTCTTTTATTTTCCTGTAGGCAGTATCTTATCTTACCCCTCGTGAGGTAAGCCTCTACAACCTTACATTTGTCCTCTAGCCATCCCTGCTTAGCCATTTTGCACTTCCTGTCGATCTCATTTTTGAGATATTTGTATTCCTTTTTGTCTGCTTCATTTCCTGCATTTTTATATTTTCTCCTTTCATCAATAAAGTTCAATATTTCTTCTGTTACCCAAGGATTTCGACTAGCCCTTGTCTTTTTACCTACTTGATTCTCTGCTGCCTTCACTATTTCATCCCTCAAAGCTACCCATTCTTCTTCTACTGTATTTTTTTCCCCCATTCCTGTCAATTGTTCCCATATGCTCTCCCTGAAGCTATGTACAACCTCTAGTTCTTTCAGTTTATCCAGGTCCCATCTCCATTAATTCCCACCTTTTTGCAGTTTGTTCAGTTTTAATCAACAGTTCATAACCAATAGATTGTGGTCAGAGTCCACATCTGCCCCTGGAAATGTCTAAAAATTTAAAACCTGTTTCCTGAATCTCTGTCTTACCATTATATAATCTATCTGATACTTTCTTGTATCTCCAGGGTTCTTCCATGTATACAACCTTCTTTCATGATTCTTGAACCAAGTGTTTGCTAAGATCAAGTTATGCTCTGTGCAAAACTCTACCAGGCGGCTTCCTCTTTCATTTCTTAGCCCCAATCCATATTCACCTACTACGTTTCCTTCTCTCCCTTTTCCTACTATTGAATTCCAGTCACCCATGACTATTAAATTTTCATCTCCATTCACTACCTGAATAATTTCTTTTATCTCATCATATATTTCATCAACGTCTTCGTCATCTGCGGAGCTACTTGGCATATAAACTAGTACTACTGTAGTAGGCGTGGGCTTGGTGTCTATCTTGGCCACAATAATGCGTTCACTATGCTGTTTGTAGTAGCTTATCCGCACTCCTATTTCTTTATTCGTTATTAAACCAACTCCTGCATTACCCCTATTTGATTTTGTGTTTATAACCCTGTAGTCATCTGACCAAAAGTCTTGTTCCTTCTGCCACCGAACTTCACTAATTCAACTATATCCAACTTTAACCTATCCCTTTCCCTTTTTAAATTTTCTAACCTACTTGCCCGATTAAGGGATCTGACATTCCACGCTCCGGTCCGTAGAACGCCAGTTTTCCTTCTCCTGATAACGACGTCCTCTTGAGTAGTCCCCACTCGGAGATCCGAATGGGGGACTATTTTACCTCTGGTATGTTTTACCCAAGAGGATGCCATAATCATTTAATCATACAGTAAAGCTGCGTGCCCTCGGGAAAAATTAAGGCCGTAGTTTCCCCTTGTTTTCAGCCGTTCGCAGTACCACAACAGCAAGGCCGTTACACGGCCAGATCAGTCAACCATCAGGACTGTTGCAAATGAAACTACTGAAAAGGCTGCTGCCCCTGTTCAGGAACCACACGTTTGTCTGGCCTCTCAACAGATACCCCACCATTGTGGTTGCACCTACGGTACGGATATCTGTATCGCTGAGGCACGCAAGCCTCCCCACCAACAGCAAGGTCCATGGTTCATGGGGGTGCTCATTTTGTTTAATTCATCGTTTTAGAGCCATAGTGTAATTTAATATTTTTCCGCCCCCGAAACCTGCCACCTCGTCGATGGTATGGTTCGCCCGCCACACACACACACACACACACACACACACACACACACACTAGAGGCGGCCCTAGAAGTTATGTGTCTCTGAAGCGGGGAAATACAGATGACGTGAAGGGTGCTAAAAGGTAGTGCGCTCACCAGATCGTTCAGAGAGATCAAGACACAGCCTTAGTAGGCAGTCAATAGAGTAAGACGTAGTGAGCGTGGCCACACTGAGATCTCAGGACATTGAGTATAATTATAATAGGCTCACCCTAGTAAATTTGATGTGAATGGGTCGTATTTACTCAGCAAAAGCCAGAACAATGTTCTGTGATAATAGTTTTGTGTATGAAGTCAATTTGTGATAACTGTAGTTTGAGTGCAGTTGCCGCAAGTACAGTGGTGTGTGCTCTTGCGGGATGTGGGTAACATATAATGCTGTGGAGGTTTTCTGTTCTCATCTAATAAACTGTCTACATCACATACTGCAAGCGGAGTATATATGCATGTAGTGCATACAAGTACGTGCTATGTGCTTGTATTATGTGGAACTATATCTAAGAGCAGCTACAAGCTGATCACATAATTCGTCGACGGTAACCAACAAATGGCGAGATCGAAAAATTGTATGTATTAAATTTCTAAGAGGGTGCGAATTAACCCTAGGACTCACTCTGGGGTCATAGGTGACCCCAATCATCTTTACTATGGATAAAATAATATTTCTATTTCTTGTAAAAATACAGAATTTTATGACTTTTACCACACAGTATTGTAGTTCTCTCACAAATTTTTTTAGATCGCTTGACGCAACATTTAAATCAGTAATTAACAAAAATTACTGTTGGGGTCAATTATGACCCCAGATAGATTATATGTAACATTCATAGAATGTATAGATTATCAACTAACAATCTCTTCCTTAGGTATTTTGAGTTGGTAACACTGAATTCAGGTGTTATTCAGGCGTTACTCAGAACTAACCTCAAACTGGAAGTTCGTTTGTACGTTTGTTGTACGTTTGTTGTTGCAGTGTAATTTCAGCATGGATGGAATACGTTTTGCTCCTGGCTATAGTGTAGAACAAGCTACAGAAGACTTACTTCGTAGCAGTAGTGATTCAGAAGGTAGTGACGACGAAGATGATGGAACAGAGACATAGGTAGACCAAAGTGATGAAATTTGTTTACATGAATTAGAAGAAAATGTTATTCTTGCTGAAAATGATGACAGTGGAGAAGATGAAAGTACAGTACTGATAAGCAGGGATCGGGATATTGCATGGAGTACAAAAGAACCATCAATTAGTAGATTTCCAATCCGCAACATACAACGATTTTCAGCAGGTATTCCTAGTACAGTTAGTGTTAGCACAGGTGTTGACTGTTTCAGGCAGTTTATTACTAATGAATTGCTGGATATAATAATTCAGTTCACAAATCAACGAGGAAATGAATTGAAAGTGTCTGGAAAATTAGTTGACTGGCGTGATACAGACAGATGCGAGCTTCTTTCATTTTTAGGCTTGCTGATTATGTATGGCGTACAGAAGAGCCCGGAGAAACCTATTGACGAATTTTGGGACTCTGAATATGGCACTCCTCTATTCCGTGCTACTATGTCGAGGAGGCGATATCAGGACATTCTGCGTTCACTTCGTTTTGACGACCGCATCACAAGACTTGAAAGGAAAGAGAGGACTGGAAATAAGGCTGAAGCTGTACACGAAATATTTGATTTGTTTGCCGTGCAATGTCAAACATCATTTATACCTTCCAGCAACATTACTGTTGATGAACATCTTTGCGTATACAGAGGTCGGTGCAGTTTCAAGGTCTACATTCCTTCAAAGCCAGGAAAGTATGGCATCAAGATATGGTGCGCAGTAGACTGTAACATGGTTATCTGAAATATCTTCAAATGTACACTGGAAGGAGTGGTGATGTGAGAGAAGTGAATCAAGGCAAGAGAGTGGTCTTAGATTTAGTGCGTCATCTGGCTGGCAGTGGTAGGAATATTACCACTGACATTTTTTTCACGAGCTATGACCTTGGCCAAGAATTGTTGAAAATGAAGTTGACACTTGTAGGTACTCTACGTTCTACAAGAAAAGAAATCTTAAAAGAGTTTTTGCCTTCGAAAACTAGGGAAGAATGCACTACCAGATTTGCATACAGTGGTAAAACCCTATTAGTTTCGTATGTTCCAAAAAGAAATAAGGATGTGCTACTCCTGTCAACACAACATCAATCATTTGAAGTGCCCAAAGAAAAAAACATGAAACGAAAACCAGAAGTAGTGTTGTATTACAACTCAACAAAGTCAGGTGTTGATACGCTAGATCAAATGAGCTCTTACTATTCTGTGAAAAAGGGTACAAAACGTTGTCCATTAGCAGTATTTTATGATCTTGTCGATGTAGCTGCACTCAATGCCTACAGACTCTTCTGTGTTGCTGTTGAAAAAACAGATAAACGTCTTTTTCTAATGAAGTTGGCCAAAGAAATGGCAAAGCCCCAGGTGGAACGTCGTTTGAGTTTACCACAAGCAAGGAACAAGGATATTATCAGCAGTATCCAACGGTGTGAATTTGATGATCTGTTAGACAATGGACATGCAGACGTAATACCCGACAATCAGAATAGAAAGCGAGGCAGATGCTCCATTTGCCCCCGATCAAAGGACACAAAATACTGTCCAACATGCAAAAAGTGTAACAAATTTGTTTGCAAGGAACATTCTGAAATAGTTACTACTTGCAAAATATGCGAAGATGACTATGGTACGGATTACGGTTAGAATTATGTTTCCTGTTGAGTTTTTCATCACATTTTCTGTAAATTTGAAGCCATTGTGAAACATATATGAGTGAAACAAATTATGACTTAGAGTAATATTGTAACTTCTGATATGTAATTACTCTGCCATATGTAATTTAATTCTACTATGTATATACCTGTTAAAAAAGCTGTGAAATGTGTCTAAATAAAAAATAAAATGTAAACAAGCAGTATTAAACGACAGTACATTGTTCTCTGAATGATTAGTACACACAGTCAATTATATATTGCTTGGGGTCACGTATGACCCCAGATGGAGTACTAGGGAAATTTTAGCAGAGTGAGTCCTAGGGTTAATGATGTTTGCTAGTTTTCAAAAATATATGTCATAAAGAGATTAACTGTATGTTAGGACGTCTCAGTCCTTTCACTTTACGTTGCTTTGTGCGTGTGGCTAGAAATATCTCCAAAGTATTTGCTTGATTAATGAAGCGATCTTAGGACTGCTTCACAATAACTGAGGTAGTGAGGAGTTTCGAAGTGATTACTTTTACATGTTTTGTATGAGCGGGTTCAGGTAGCAAAGTCCTATAGCTGTAAAGAATGTCACTATTTTTTCATGGGACCAGTAAAACGAGATGTAATTATTTTCATACAGTTACTACATACTCGGACAACAAGTACAGTAATTAATTCACTCCTGGCCATTAAAATTGCTACACCAAGAAGAAATGCAGATGATGAACGGGTATTTATTGGACAAATATATTATACTAGAAATGGCATGTGATTACATTGTCACGCAATTTGGGTGCATAGCACCTGAGAAATCAGTACCCAGAACAACCACCTCTGACGTAATCACGGCCTTCATACGCCTGGGAATTGAGACAAACAGAGCTAGGATGGCGTGTACAGGTACACCTGCCCATGCAGCCTCAACACGATACCACAGTGCATCAAGAGTAGTGACTGGCGTATTGTGACGAGCCAGTTACTCAGCCCCCATTGACCAGACGTTTTCAATTTGTTGAGAGATCTGTAGACTGTGTTGGCCAGGGCAGCAGTTGAACATTTTCTGTATCCAGAAAGGCCCGTACAGGACCTGCAACATGCGGTCGTGCAATATCCTGCTGAAATGTAGGGTTTCGCAGGGATCGAATGAAGGGTAGAGCCACGGGTTGTAACATATCTGTTCAAAGTGGCGTCAATGAGAACAAGAGGTGACCGAGACATGTAATCAATGGCCCCCATACCATCACGTCGGGTGATACGCAAGTACAGCGATGGCGAATACACGCTTCCAATTTGTGTTCACCGCGATGTCGCCAAACACGGATGCGACCATCATGATGCTGTAAATAGAACCTGGGTTCATCCGAAAAAATGACGTTTTGCCATTCGTGCATCCAGGTTCGTCGTTGAGTACACCATCGCAGGCGCTCCTGACTGTGATGCAGCGTCAAGGGTAACCGCAGCCATGGTCTCCGAGCTGATAGTCCATGCTGCTGCAAACGTCGTCGAACTGTTCGTGCAGATGGTTGTTGTCTTGCAAACGTCCCCATCAGTTGACTCAGGGATCGAGACGTGGCTGCACGATCCGCTAGAGGCATGAGGATAAGATGCCAGTCATCTCGACTGCTAGTGATACAAGGCCGTTGGGATCCAGCAGGGCGTTCCCTATTACCCTCCTGAACCCACCGATTCCATATTCTGCTAACAGTCATTGGATCTCGACCAACGCGAGCAGCAATGTCGCGATACGATAAACCGCAATCGCGATAGGCTACAATCCGACCTTTATCAAAGTCTGAAACGTGATAGTATGCATTTCTTCTCCTTACACGAGGCATCACAACAACGTTTCACCAGGCAACGCCGGTCAATTGCTGTTTGTGGATGAGAAATCGGCTGGAAACGTTCCTCGTGTCAGCACGTTGTAGTTGTCGCCACCGGCGCCAACCTTGTGTGAATACTCTGAAAAGCTAATCATTTGCATATCACAGCATCTTCTTCCTGACGGTTAATTTTCGCGTCTGTAGCACGTCATCTTCGTGGTGTAGCAATTGTAATGGTCAGTAGTGTACTACTGTTTGCAAAACGTAAGGACGAAAGTAACTTTCAGGGGTTGTGTCACTGCCCAACTAACATAGGTCGGTGACTACTGGACCTTGTATAGAAAGAACTTCTACACTGAAAGAAATACGCAATGAGACGAACAGAAATGACACTTTTATTCAAAGACAATAATTACGCTTACGTCACCGCGATTTATGATGGTCCTCTGGACACTGCAAAATGAAGGAAATGCTTCTTAACAGGGTATGTGGTTACGCATGCTGTGCAACGTGTTCCCATAGCGGTCACGAGCTTGGTAGGGAGTTCTTGTGGTAGGGCGTTCCATTCCTCTACCAGTTCGGATGACTACTGCTGGGTGATGATTGCTGCATGCGGACGTGCTGCAATATTTCTCCCCGCCACGTCCCACGTGTGCTCGAGGGGACTTAAGTTGGGGAAACGGTCAGACCAGTCCATTCGCCGAATGTCCTCTCGTTCCACGAACTCCTGCGTCTGATCTGTTCGATGCGGTCGCGCACTGTCAGCCATAACAATGAAGTCACGGCCGAGCGCACACCTGAAAAACGCTCGTTTGGTACGAGTACAGTGTCATAATAACGTTGACTGACGAATGTACTGTGTTTCAAGACTTGGAAGTCAGTACGCCCGTGCAATATTATGCCACCATAACACTTGCACCACCAAAACATGAGGGTACGTTCAGAATTACTACTCAGACTGAATCTGCTCTCATCCGACCCCACTCGCAAACGGGGCCACCAATGTGCGGTTATCAACGGGGCACAAATTGCCACTGTGGAGTGTCAGATTGCGTGAGTTGTACTTCTGTTAAATGTGACTGCAATTGATGGATACAGGGAGGAAAACAACAATGTACATACTAGTTATTAAAAGTCACCGAAAAATGTAAACCATACGGTCGCCTCAGTTATATCGGAAACAAGCTACAAGCCTTCTCATTTGAAACTGGAGCTGACTGCCTTTGCGAGCGATATGAATCAGTGGTCGTCTAAGACCGAATAAAATATTCGTGCGGCCTGGTGTTTTCAGCTTATTTTATGACAATACGCATCTGCCAGCTAACAGCCCAATTCGGAACGTAACCTAACGTTAAGAGCTTCTTAAAGAGTGTTAAGAATCCTTACACCTTAGCGGCAGATTGGTAAGTACCGCAGCTACTGAGGAATCAATGTGATAGGGGGAATGTTTTATCGTTTGTCTACAATAACTGACAATGGACGGGCGTACGCAAGGCGTTCCGATCAACTGCTATCTGCAACATCTAAAGCATAATTTACTATTTTTCTTCAGTATTAATGCATTTTATTCGGTAATTAATCACTGAAGGACAGAAGCTTCTAGAACTTTCAATATTACATCGCTGATGGAAAATGCTTCAAAATGATTCAAATGGCTCTGAGCACTATGGGACTCAACATCTGAGGTCATCAGTCCCCTAGACTTATAACTACTTAAACCTAACTAACCTAAGAATATCACACACATCCATGCCCGAGGCAGGATTCGAACCTGTGACTGTAGCAGCAGCGCGGTTCCGAACTTAAGCGCCTAGAACCGATCGGCCACAACGGCCGGCGCTGATTGAATTTGGTTTATTATTTTTCTCTCGCTCGGTCTGAGGTTTTAGTCTCCTATCGTCACTCTTTCCGATATCGACAGTGATACAAGGAGGGTGAAGTTCTGAGGGCCAAGAGGAATGTTCGATACGAATCGTTCACTTTGGCCGGTGACGTAACGTTGATAACTACTGTCACGTCACCTTTTGACTCTTATATTCATTGTTTTGTTATTAGTTGGTGAAGCCAAGGAATTAAAAAAAAAAACTGGTTGAAATTACACACTGACTTGTAGCTTTGTCCGAGGTGGTTAGATTGGAAGGTCACAGGCTGCTGTGAGTTGGCGAAGCCTACGAATGTGATAGTAAAAACCCTAGTTGTGATCACAGATTGATATTAACTTAGACCATCTGAAAAAAATCGTCAGTAACGCACGTTTTAGTCGCCATATCCTTTACGGTTCTTGATGTTTACTGTATGGTTAAATGATGATGGCGTCCTCTTGGGTAAAATATTCCGGAGGTAAAATAGTCCTCCATTCGGATCTCCGCGCAGAGACTACTCAGGAGGACGTCGTTATCGGAAAAAACAAAACTGGCGTCCTACGGATCAGAGAGTGGAATGTCAGATCCCTTGATCGGGTAGTTAGGGTAGAAAATTTAAGAAGGGAAATGAATCGGTTAACGTTAGATATAGTGGGAATTAGTGAAGTTCGGTATCAGGAAGAACAAGACTTCTGGTCAGGTTATAAATATAAAATCAAATACGGATTATGCAGGAGTAGGTTTAATAATGAATAAAAAATAGTTATGCCGATAAGCTACCATAAACACCATAGTGAACGCACTATTGTAGCCAAGAGAGACACAAAGCCCATGCATACCACAGCAGTACAAGTTCATATGCCGACTAGCTGTGTAGATGATGAATAGATTGAAAAAATGTATGATGTGATAAAAGGAATTATTTAGATAGTTAAGGGACTGGAATTCGATAGTAGGGAAAGGAAGAGAAGGATACGTGAATAGGGACTGGGGGGTAAGGACTGAAAAAAGAGGCCGTCTGCGAGAATGTTGCACAGAGCATAAGCTTGGTTTAAAAATCAATAAGGAGGTTGTATACGTGGAAGAGGGCTGGAGACACTGGAAGTTTTCAGGTAGATTATATAATGGTACGACAGAGATTTAGGAACCAGGTTTTAAACTATAAGACATTTCCGGGACAGATGTAGACTCTGACCATAATTTATCGGTCATTAACTGTAGATTAAAACTGAAGAAACTGCAAAAAGGTAGGAATTTAAAGAAGATGGAACGTGAATAAACCGAAAGAAAAAGAGGTTGTGGAGAGTTTCAGAGAGAGCATAAGGGAATGGTTGACAAGAACAGGGGAAAGAAATGCAGTAAAAGAACAATAAATAGCTTTGTGAGATGAAATAGTGAAGGCAGCAGAAAACCAAGTAGGTAAAAAGGCGAGGGCTTGTAGAAATCCTTGGGTAACAGAAGAGGTATTGAACTTAAATGATGAAAGGAGAAAATATAAAAATGCAGTAAATGAAGCAGGCTAAAAGGAATGCAAATGTCTCAAAAATGAGATAGATGGGAAGTGTAAAACGGATAAACAGGGATGACTAGAGGACAAATGTAAGAATATAGAAGCATGTATCACTAGGGGTAAGATAGATACTGCCTACAGGAAAATTAAAGACACCTTTGGAGAAAAGAGAACCACCCGTATGTGTATCAAGAGCTCGGAGGAAAACCAGTACTAAGCAAAGAAGGGAAAGCGGAAAGATAGAAGGAGTATTTACAGGGTCTATACAAGGGCGATGTACTTGAGGGCAATATTATGACAATGGAAGTGGACGTCGATGAAGATGAAGCGGGAGATATGATACAGCGTGAAGAATTTGACAGAGTACTGAAAGACCTGAGTCGAAACAGTGCCCCGAGAATAGACAACATACCATTAGAACTACTGATAGCCTTGGAAGAGACAGCCGTGACAAAACTCTTTCATCTGGTGAGCAAGATATGTGAGACAGGCTTCAAGAGGAATATAATAAATCCAAGCCCAAGGAAAACAGGTGATGACAGGCGTGAAAATTACCGAAATATCAGTTTAATAAGCAATGGTTGCAAAATATTGACAAGAATTCTTTACAAACGAATGGAAGAACTAGTAGAAGCCGATCTCGGGAAAGATCAGTTTGGATTCCATAGAAATGTTGGAACACGCGAAGCAATACTGACCCTACGACATATCTTAGAAGATAGGTTAAGGGAAGACAAACCTACGTTTCTAGCCCTTGTAGACATAGAAAAGGCTTTTGATAATGTTGACTGGAATACTCTATTTCAAATTCTGACGGTGGCAGATGTAAAATACAGGGAGGGAAAGGCTATTTACAATTAGTACAGAAGCCAGATGGCGATTATAGGAGTCGAGGGGAATGAAAGGGAAACAGTATTTGAGAAGTGAGTGAGACGGGGTTTTATCCTATCTCTGATGTTATTCAATCTGTATACTGAGCAAGCAGTAAAGGAAACAAAAGAAAAATTTTTTAGTAGGAATTAAAAATCCATGGAGAAGAAATAAAAACTTTGTGGTTTTGCCGATGACATTGTAATCCTGTGAAAGACAGAAAGGACATGAAAGAGCAGCTGAACGGAATGGACAGTGGCTTGAAAGGAGGATATAAGATGAAAATCAACAAAAGCAAAATGGCGATAATGGAATGTGGTGGAATTAAATCAGGTGGTGCTGAGAGAATTAGATTAGATTAAGGACACAGGGTACTTATAAATGGTGGGAAAATCGAATTTTTTATGACTTTATTGAATTCTACAGTCTTTCCTGATTACATTGATATATACATTATAGGGTTTCCAAAGAAAAATGACCTATATATACCAAATTTTAAAATTATGGTCATGTATGCCACCACACCCCATTTATTTCTGTAACAGAAACCACTATTATTTCGAAAAGAACTGTGAAATTTCTCTTTAAATCGATTATACGTATGATCCATTGTATATGATGGTAACAGTGCAGGTTTCTAGTGTTTGTAAATGATTATCTTTGCTAGTATTTACTTTTGTTTCGTTGAAGCAGTTTGTTCACGTGTTACTGAAGTGTGTTGCCCAAGTGGTACATATGTTAGTGGAAGTACATATACTTTAGTCTGCAATAAATACGAACTATACCACGCATCAAGGAATTCAATAAAAGGAAATTCCGTGGTAACCAGTTCAAAAACAAAGCAACCCACACTGTTGAAAGTGGCCTATGTATCAGTTCTTCAGGGAAGAAACTCCCACATGGCACACCTCCTGGTGATTCAAAATTTTGTGTTAAAAATGACCCGTTTGTAGTGGATTGTTGTTGTTGATGTGGGCATCTTATCTTAATTGATAAAGGAAGTGGCGAAATGTAAACAGTGTGATGGTGTATGCTGTCTGGAAATAACTGAGCAACAAAATGGCAGGAAGGATCTAGCGTCAAAATTAGTTGTTCTGTGCAGATCCTGCAATAAATCTACCTCGAAAATGATTTCGATAATTCATATGATGTAAATTTGAAGTTAGTGTATGCAATGCGTGCAATAGGAAAAGGAAAAAGGCTGCTCAAACGTTTTGTTGTTTGATGGACCTTCCGCCTCCTCCCAGTAGCTTCAGCAAATACATAAAAATACCTTTAGGATGCCATGGTAACACTGAAGGACACATTGAACATCAGTTTTCTAAGAATTATGGTGGATTATATGGAGTGTGATGGAGCTCTAAAAATATTTCAGACGTCGGTGACCGTTTATAACGTGAGATATACGAAGTACCTCGGCGATGGGGACTCTAAAGCTTTCAATAAAATTAATGAGTTGAATTTTTATGGTGGTATCTTGGGAACAAAACTGGAGTGTTGTGGACATGTGCAAAAGAGGATGGGTGCTTCATTGAGGAAGCTATGAACAGAAATGAAAGGAAAGTTGCTATCTGATGGAAAATCTCTTTCTGGCCGCGGCAGATTGACAGAAGCTGAAACAGACCTTCTTCACAGTTATTATGACTGGCCATTAGACGAAATGCATCTGTCAATGATGTTACAGCAATGAGAAAAGCTGAATGGGCCACCTAATTTCCTACGTTGTCCACAGATGACCACCCTGTTCACGGACTTTGCCCTAAAGGAGCAGATTGTCGGTGTGGTTGTCAAAAAGCAAAATAAAATGGTCAAATATACCATCACAGACATTCTCTTTCTGAGCCTGTTATGAATGAAATAAAATCAGTTTTTAGAGACCTGAGTGATCCTGTTTTGCTTAGTAAATGTCTTCGTGGGGGCACTCAGAATACAAATGAAACTTTCAACCATTGCATATGGGAAAGAGTACCCAAGAATGTTTTTGTAGGACTAAATACATTAAACGTTGGTGTACTAGATGCAGCGATATGTTTCAGTGATGGAGTGATAGGAAGGTTGGAAGTCCTGAGAAATATGGAAGATCAATTGCTTGTGTGTGACAAACAACAGCTGAATGAAGCTGAAAGATTCGTTCTTCAAGTTATCAAAGAAGCGAGAAGTGCTAAAAGGAATGCCAAGAGGAAGCTTGAAGATGAAGAAATGCTGCAGGATGAAGACTACGTTTCAGGAATGTTCTGAGGCACAGTTTAATTGGACTCATATTTTCATTCACAATTTCCCACAAGTTGTATTGTACAGAATTCAGGTACAAATATTTTCAAAAGTTTATAAAGCATTGCTCTAATTTTTTCTGTAACTTGCAATAGCCCATATTTATGTAGTAGACCTAAGCTTTATTGCAGATCAACTAAATTGTAGAAAAAAATAACATTTTTATTAGGAAAACAATTATAAAATTTAAAATGTAAGATGTGGTATTTTTTATCCTTGTAATATCCAGAATAGGTGGAATTAAATAGGTCTAGTACCTCAGCCATCATTTCATGCATATCTGGTAAAAATTTGGTCTCCTTCAAATGTATAACACTGGATTAAATGGCACCTCAATTTGAGGAAGCATTTTGGCAAAAAATTTCGTCAATTTCTTTGTAATTTTTAATAACTCTAAGCAGGTTCAAAAATATTCAAAATACTTCTAATTTGTTTAGAAAGTGGGCTGATATCAACAAAACATCTGTAAAACGTGTACATTATAAACAGTGCCTGAAAGAACTACGTGTTGATTTGTATACAATATTGAGCCAGAAAAGTACCTTGTATCCTTAAAGTAGTTTTGCAATTTGGGCAGCAAAATAACTTATGATGGTCGAAGTAGATGGGATATAAAATGTAGATTAGGTATGGCAAGGAAAGCTTTCCTGAAGAAGATAAATTTGTTAACACCAAGTGTAGATGTAGGGGTTAGGAAGCATTTTCTGAAAGTATTTGTAAGGAGTGTAGCTATGTATGGAACTGAAATATGGACGATAAATAGTTTTGACAAGAAGAGAATAGAAGCTTTCGAAATGTGGTGCTACAGAAGAATGCTGAAGATTAGATGGGTAGACCACGTAACTAATGAGGAAGTACTGAATAGAATTGGGGAGAAGAGGAGTTTGTGGCACAACTTGACTAGAAGAAGGGATCGTTTGGTAGATCACGTTCTGAGGCATCAAGGGATCACGAATTTAGTACTAGAGGTAAGCGTGGAGGGTAAAGATCGTAGAGGGAGACCAAGAGATGAATGCACTAAGCAGATTCAGAAGGATGTTGGTTGCAGTAGTTATTCGGAGATGAAGAGGTTTGCACAGGATAGAGTAGCATGAAGAGCTGCATCAAACCAAACTCTGGACTGAAGACCACAACAAGATTCTTTACAGCGTTTCTCGGATGTTTCCAGGTCACTAGCCAAGACCAACGACTCGTACCGAACATTCTTCTAAATCCAGTTCTAAATGCTCACATTAAGTACGTACTATAAGTGGTGTAAGGCACTCAAGGACATAGCGATTCATTTGATACATCTATATCTGCATGGATACTCTCCAAATCACTTTTAAGTGCCTGGCAGATAGTTCACAATAATTCTCTGTTGTTCCAATCTCGTACAGAGCAAGAAAAAAACGAACTCCAGTATTTTCCGTGCGAACTCTGATTTCCTACTTTTATTACGAAGATTGTTTCTTCGTGTGTAGGTTGGCGTTAACAAAGTATTTTAGCATTCGGAAAAGAAAGTTGGTGATTAAAATTTCATGAGAAGATTCCACCGCAACGAAAAACGCCTTTGTTTTAATGATTTCCACCCCAAATCCTGTATCATTTCAGTGACACTCTCTCCTCTACTGCGCGATAATACAAAATGTGTACCCAATCTCCGATTTTCTCGATGTACTTACTATCTGGTAAGGATCCATTCACGGCGCAGCACTATTCTAAAAGAGAACGGACACGCCTACTGTGGGCAGTCTCTTTAGTATATCACATTTTCTAACTGTCCTGCAAATAAAAGGCAGTCTTTCGTTAGCCTTCCGCACAAAATTTTCTATGTGTTCTTTCCAATTTAAGTTGTTTGTAATTGTAATTCTTAGGTATTTAGTCGAATTTACGGCCGTCAGATCCGAATTATTTATCGTGTACCGAAGTTATCGGATTCCTTTTAGCACTCGTGTGGATGACCTCATACTTTTCGTTATTTAGAGGCAATTGTCAATTTTCGCATCATGCAGATATCTTTTCAAATCGTTTTGCAATTTGTTTTTATCTTCTGATGACTTTACTAGTCGATAAACGACAGTATCATCTGCAAACAACCTAAGATGGCTGCTCAGATTGTCTCCTAAATCGTTTATGTTGTTGTTGTGGTCTGCAGTCCTGAGACTGGTTTGATGCAGCTCTACATGCTACTCTATCCTGTGCAAGCTTCTTCATCTGCCAGTACCTACTGCAACTTACATCCTCTTGAATCTGCTTAGTGTATTCATCTCTTTGTCTCCCTCTACGATTTTTACCCTCCACGCTGCCCTCCAATACTAAATTGGTGATCCCTTGATGCCTCAGGACATGTCCTACCAACCGATCCCTTCTTCTAGTCAAGTTATGCCACAAACTTCGCTTCTCCCCAATCCTATTCAATACCTCCTCATTAGTTATGTGATCCACCCATCTAATCTTCAGCATTCTTCTGTAGTAACCACATTTCGAAAGCTTCTATTCTCTTCTTGTCCAAACTATTTATCGTCCATGTTTCACTTCCATACATGGCTACACTCCATACAAATACTTTCATAAATGACTTCCTGACACTTAAATCTATATTCGATGTTAACTAATTGCCAGTCTACATTTTATATCCTCTCTACTTCGGCCATCATCAGTTATTTTGCTCCCCAAATAGAAAAACTCCTTTACTACTTTTAGTGTCTCATTTCCTAATCTAATTCCCTCAGCATCACCCCACTTAATTCGACTACATTCTATTATCCTCGTTTTGCTTTTGTTGAAGTTCATCTTATATCCTCCTTTCAAGACACTATCCATTCCGTTCAACTGCTCTTCCATGCCCTTTGATGTCTCTGACAGAATTGCGATGTCATCGGCAAACCTCGAAGTATTTATTAGTTGTGACTTCTGAAATTTTCCCGGCGTATTTGTTCTTCTAATAATTTCCGGGTATGCAGTCGGATCCCGTCGACATTCTGCCACGATATTTCGGCCCAGAGGCGTCCGGCCATCATCAGGTGAGTACACAACTACTGAAGAGCCCAGGTGCAGTCGCGGTATTTATGCCGAATCTCGCGCATGCGAAATGTACTGGCATCCTACAGCGCATGCGTCACGTGTTGACATGCGCGGCATAGCCGACTTGTACGTGCTGCCCTCGGTGATGAAAGTAAAAGATCATCTAGTCATTGAGTATCGAATGACGCTGTCTATTCCGCTGTGATTGTATAATTTTAATAACAGGATTCCAATTTTTATCCATTTGAAAGCAGTTGTCACGATTTATAAGATTATCGGCAAGACGTATTTCCACTGATTCCTTGATTACGGAATCCCAAAATCCGGAAACCGGAGCTAAAATTTTTGTTCCATTGTATTCCATTGAATGTCCCAATGAAATACATTGCTCTGCTACTGCCGATTTTGACGGTTGCCGCAGACGGGTGTATCTTTCATGTTCTGTACATCGTTCATGGACAGCTCACAGCGGAATAGACAGCGTCATTAGATACTCAATGACTAGATGATCTTCTACTTTCACCACCGAGGGCAGCACGTACAACTCGGCTATGCCACGCATGTCAACACGTGACGCATGCGCTGTGGGATGCCAGTACATTTCGCATGCGCGAGATTCGGCATAAATACCGCGACTGCACCTGGGCTCTTCAGTAGTTGTGTACTCACCTGATGATGGCCGGACGTCTCTGGGCCGAAATATCGTGGCAGAATGTCGACAGGATCCGGCTGCATACCCGGAAATTATTAGAAGTATTTATTACTTCTCCATGGATTTTAATACCTACTCCGAATTTTTCTTTTGTTTCCTTCACTGCGTGCTCAATGTAAAGATTGAATAACATCGGGGAAAGATTACAACCCTGTCTCGTTCCCTTCCCAACCACTGCTTCCCTTTCATGTCCCTCGACTCTTATAACTGCGATCTGGTTTCTGTACAAATTGTAAATAGCCTTTCGCTCCCTGTATTTTACCCCTGCCACCTTCAGAATTTGAAAGAGAGTTTTTCAGTCAACATTGTCAAACGCTAGAAACGTAGGTTTGCCTTTCCTTAATCTATCTGCTAAGATAAGTCGTAGGGTCAGTATTGCCTCACGTGTTCCAATATTTCTACGGAATCCAAACTGATCTTCCCCGAGGTCGGCTTCTACTAGTTTTTCTATTCGTCTGTAAAGAATTTGCGTTAGTATTTTGTAGCTGTGGCTTATTAAACTGATATGGATACGGAACAGTAAAGGGCCTAAAACACTACTTGGTGAAACGTCAGAAAACACTTGTTTTACTGGATGACTTTCTGTCAGGTACCACGAACTGTGACCTCTCTGAAAAAAAATCACATAACTGACACGATATACCATAAGCATGCAATTTCACTACAAACCGCTTGTGTGGTATAGTGTTGAAAGCCTTTTGGAAATCTAGAAATACGGAATCCATTTCAAATCCCTTGTCAATAGCACTCAACACTTGGTGTAAGTAAAGCGCTAGTTGTGTTTCACAAGAACGATGTTTTCTAAATCCGTGTTGACTGTGTCAATAGCCCGTTCACTTGGAGGTTAGGCATATAGTTCGAATGCAATATATGTCCCAGAATGCTGCTGCAAATCGTCGTTAATGCTGTGAGTCTGTAATTTAGTGGTTTAGTTCTACTACCTTTCTTGAATATTTGTATGGCCTATACAACTTTCCAGTCTTTAAGTATGAATCTCTCTTTGTGCGAATGGTTGTATATGATTGTTAAGTATAGAGCTATTTTTTGATTGGATTTTTTGAGTCATTAAATATAAGGTAAATGAACGTATATGCATTTCTCATCTCGTGAACTGAATGTAATCATTGTTCAAAGATATCTCTTTTGTTGAAGTTACTATTGTTAGTATTGTGGCGTTGCGCAAACTTGTGGTCTAAGAGACTGCAGCAGGAAAAATCACATGGTAACTACTGATGCAACATTTTATCCGCACAGGGTGTCATTGGTTGTTCCAATGATATAAGTGCCTGCATATCGGTGTTGTTGTGATTTAAATTTCCAGCTCATCATTATTTTCATTCAAAATTATTCGTATGCTATTAATTATTCATATTTAAATGAAGCATTTTGTAAACATAATATAGGAAATTATTTTAAATTTGGTGGACGCTAAATATGGTACAAATTTTGTCATAGAACATGGATTCGTGAATGCACGTTCCAAAGACGGTTATCTTCAAATGCGGTACTTATTTATAGCAAAGAATATAAAATTAAATTAAGGCTGTTTTAATACACAGTAAACATTTTTGATCGTGTCTCGTGTTGCATAATGCATTTACATAGAAGCTCAGTTACTGATATTAACAATTAATCACCTGCTTAAAATGGCAACACAGCAATACTTCGTCAGGCAACTGCAGTGTCACACCGCGCCCTTGCTATAGCTAGTGTACGGCGGGCACATTACTTATCAGTTTATGTAGGTTACCAATTAATTATAGGATCGGTACATATGCGGCCCGAGATGGCTCCCACAAAGTCAATATTGGCTCTTGAAGGAAGAAGGTTGACGACTACTGATATGAATGTTTCTAGAATATTTCTAGCAATGAACAGCATTATCTAATAACACAATTCATCGATACGGGGCGTGGTGGTTTCAGGCCTTATCTCAGTACATCCTGCAGAACGGCTCAGACCGAGGCGGAATGAAGAAAATTCTAGGTTAAATGTCAATTCCTATAGCTACAAAGCTAGGGTGATAAGGAATAGTGAAGCAGCGGGAGTACCAGTATTTTTTAAAACATTTCACTCAGTTTCTTGGATTAAACTTTTCCTTTTACACGCAATCAAAACATCTTTAATAATAACTGGCAAGTGACAAACTTATCCACGAGTAAAGCACACTAACCCAGAATCTACTCTGTAGGAATCAACATGGATTCCGGAAACAGAGATCATGTGAGACCCAACTCGCTGTATTTGTTCATGAGACCCAGAAAATATTCGATACAGGCTCCCAGGTAGATGCCATTTTTCTTGACTTTCGGAAGGCGTTCGATACAGTTCCGCACTGTCGCCTGATAAACAAAGTAAGAGCCTACGTAATATCAGACCATCTGTGTGGCTGGATTGAATAGTTTTTAGCAAACAGAACACAGCATGTTGTTCTCCATGGAGAGACGTCTACAGACGTTAAAGTAACCTCTGACGTGCCACAAGGGAGTGTTATGGGACCATTGCTTTTCACAATATATATAAATGACCTAGTAGATAGTGTCGGAAGTTACATGTGGCTTTTCGCGAATGATGCTGTAGTATACAGAGAAGTTGCAACATTAGAAAATTGCACCGAAATGCAGGAAGATCTGCAGCGGATAGGCACTTGGTGCAGGGAGTGGCAACTGACCCTTAACGTAGACAAATGTAATGTATTGCGAATACGTAGAAGGAAGGATCCTTTATTGTATTATTATATGATAGCGGAACAAACACTGGTAGCAGTTACTTCTGTAATATATACGGGAGTATGCGTACGGAACGATTTGAAGTGGAATGATCATATAAAATTAATTGTTGGTAGGGCGGGTGCCAGGTTGAGATTCATTGGGAGAGTCCTTAGAAAATGTAGTCCATCAACAAAGGAGGTGGCTTACAAAACACTTGCTCGACCTATACTTGAGTACTGCTCATCAGTGTGGGAGGCTGATCAGAAAGCCTCCCCGGTGCGTCTGACAAACCGGTTTCAGGCACTGTCTCTGGCTGAGCCAGATGCAGCTGCCTGCCCTGTTTCAGAGGATCATTCTCAGCCTTCAAGGTCCGGGCAATCGCAGAGGGTGGGCTTACTGGTAGTTGGGAGCTCCAATGTTAGGCGCGTAATGGGGCCCCTTAGGGATACGGCGGCTAAGGAGGGGAAGAAATCCAGTGTGCACTCCGTGTGCATTCCGGGAGGAGTCATTCCTGATGTGGAAAGGGTCCTTCCGGATGCCATGAAGAGCACAGGGTGCAGCCAGCTGCAGGTGGTGGCACATGTCGGCACTAATGACGTGTGTCGCTTTGGATCTGAGGAAATTCTCTCTGGATTCCAGCGGCTATCTGATTTGGTGAAGGTTGCCGGTCTTGCTACGAGATGAAGGCAGAGCTCACCATCTGCAGCATCGTTGACAGAACCGACTGCGGACCTTTGGTGCAGAGCCGGGTGGAGGGTCTGAATCAGAGGCTCAGACGGTTTTGCGACCGTATTGGCTGCAGATTCCTTGACTTGCGCCATAGGGTGGTGGGGTTTCGGGTTCCGCTGAATAGGTCAGGAGTTCACTACACTCAGCTGGCGGCTACACAGGTAGCGGAGGCTGTGTGGCGTGGACTGGGCGGTTTTTTAGGTTAGAAGGCCTCGGGAAAGTGCGGGATGGGCTGCAATGTCAAAGGGTGCTTGGCAATTACAGGACGTGCTTGGATCAAGGAACAGTCGGAATTATAGTTGTAAATTGTAGTAGTTGCGCTGGAAAAGTCCCTGAGCTTCAAGCGCTAATAGAAAGCACAGAAGCTGATATCGTTATAGGTACAGAAAGCAGGCTAAAGCCTGAAATAAGCTCTGCAGAAGTTTTTATGGTGTTCAGGAAAGATAGATTAGGCAGAATTGGTGGTGGAGTGTTTGTGTCTGTCAGTAGTGGTTTATCTTGTAGTGAAGTCGAAGTAGATACTCCGTGCGAATTGGTATGGGTGGAGGTTATACTTAACAGCCGAATTAAGTTAATAATTGGCTCCTTCTACCGACCCCCAGACTCCGACGATACAGTTGCGGAACAGTTCAGAGAAAGTTTGAGCCTCGTAACAAATAAATACCCCACTCATACGGTTATAGTTGGTGGGGACTTCAACCTACCCTCGGTATGTTGGCAAAAACACATGTTCAAAACCGGTGGTAGGCAGAAAACGTCTTCCGAGATTGTCCTAAATGCTTTCTCCGAAAATTATTTCGAGCAGTTAGTCCGCGAACCCACGCGAATTGTAAATGGTTGCGAAAACACACTTGACCTCTTAGCCACAAACAATCCAGAGCTGATAGAGAGCATCATGACTGATACAGGGATTAGTGATCACTAGGTCATTGTAGCTAGGCTCAATACCATTTCTTCCAAATCCATCAGAAACAAACGCAAAATAATTTTATTTAAAAAAGCGGATAAAGTGCCACTAGAAGCCTTCCTAAAAGACAATTTCCATTCCTTCCGAACTGACTATGCGAATGTAGACGAAATGTGGCTCAAATTCAAAGATGTAGTAGCAACAGCAATTGAGATATTCATACCTCATAAATTGGTAAGAGATGGAACGGGTCCCCCGTGGTACACAAAAAAGGTCCGAACGCTGTTGCAGAGGCAACGGAAAAAGCAAGCGAAGTTCAGAAGAACGCGAAATCCCGAAGATGGGCTAAAATTTACAGGCGCGCGAAATTTGGCACGTACTTCGATGCGAGATGCCTTTAATAGGTTCCACAACGAAACATTGTCTCGAAATTTGGTAGAAAATCCGAAGAAATTCTGGTCATATGTAAAGTACACAAGCGGCAAGACGCAGTCAATACCTTCGCTGCGCAGTGCCGATGGTACTGTTATCGACGACTGTGCGGCTAAAGCGGAGTTATTGAACGCAGTTTTCCGAAATTCCTTCAACAGGGAAGACGAATGGAATATTCCAGAATTTGAAACACGAACATCTGCTAGCATGAGTTTCTTAGAAGTAGATACCTTAGGGGTTGCGAAGCAACTCAAATCGCTTGATACGGGCAAGTCTTCAGGTCCAGATTGTATACCGATTAGGTTTCTTTCAGATTACGCTGATACTATAGCTCCCTACTTAGCACTCATATACAACCGCTCGCTCACCGATAGATCTGTACCTACAGATTGGAAAATTGCGCAGGTCGCACCAGTGTTCAAGAAGGGTAATAGGAGTAATCCATTTAACTACAGACCTATATCATTGACGTCGGTTTGCAGTAGGGTTTTGGAGCATATACTGTATTCAAACATTATGAATCACCTCGAAGGGAACGATCTATTGACACGTAATCAGCATGGCTTCAGAAAACATCGCTCTTGTGCAACGCAGCTAGCTCTTTATTCGCACGAAGTAATGGCCGCTATCGACAGGGGACCTCAAGTTGATTCCGTATTTCTAGATTTCCGGAAAGCTTTTGACACCGTTCCTCATTAGCGACTTCTAATCAAGCTGCGGAGCTATGGGGTATCGTCTCAGTTGTGCGACTGGATTCGTGATTTCCTGTCAGGAAGGTCGCAGTTCGTAGTAATAGACGGCAACTCATCGAGTAAAACTGAAGTGATATCAGGTGTTCCCCAGGGAAGCGTCCTGGGACCTCTACTGTTCCTGATCTATATAAATGACCTGGGTGACAATCTGAGCAGTTCTTTTAGACTGTTCGCAGATGATGCTGTAATTTACCGTCTAGTAAGGTCATCCGAAGACCAGTATCAGTTGCAAAGCGATTTAGAAAAGATTGCTGTATGGTGTGTCAGGTGGCAGTTGACGCTAAATAACGAAAAGTGTGAGGTGATCCACATGAGTTCCAAAAGAAATCCGTTGGAATTCGATTACTCGATAAATAGTACAATTCTCAAGGCTGTCAATTCAGCTAAGTACCTGGGTGTTAAAATTACGAACAACTTCAGTTGGAAGGACCACATAGATAATATTGTCGGGAAGGCGAGCCAAAGGTTGCGTTTCATTGGCAGGACACTTAGAAGATGCAACAAGTCCACTAAAGAGACAGCTTACACTACACTCGTTCGTCCTCTATTAGAATATTGCTGCGCGGTGTGGGATCCTTACCAGGTGGGATTGACGGAGGACATCGAAAGGGTGCAAAAAAGGGCAGCTCGTTTTGTATTATCACGTTATAGGGGAGAGAGTGTGGCAGATATGATACACGAGTTGGGATGGAAGTCATTACAGCATAGACGTTTTTCGTCGCGGCGAGAGCTTTTTACGAAATTTCAGTCACCAACTTTCTCTTCCGAATGCGAAAATATTTTGTTGAGCCCAACCTTCATAGGTAGGAATGATCATCAGAATAAAATAAGAGAAATCAGAGCTCGAACAGAAAGGTTTAGGTGTTCGTTTTTCCCGCTCGCTGTTCGGGAGTGGAATAGTAGAGAGATAGTATGATTGTGGTTCGATGAACCCTCAGCCAAGCACTTAAATGTGAATTGCAGAGTAGTCATGTAGATGTAGATGTAGATCCGTACCAGGTCGGGTTGACGGAGGAGATAGAGAAGATCCACAGAAGAGCAACGCGTTTCGTCACAGGGTTACATGATAAGCGTGATAGCAAACTCAAGTGGCAGACTCTGCAAGAGAGGCGTTCTGCTTCGCGGTGTAGCTTGCTGTCCAGGTTTCGAGAGGGTGCGTTTCTCGATGAGGTATCGAATATATTGCTTCCCCCTACACAAAGGCTTTCCGGCAGTCGTTCTTCCCGCGAACCATACGCGACTGGAACAGGAAAGGGAGGTAATGACAGTGGCACGTAAAGTGCTCTCGGCCACACACTGTTGGGTGGTTTGCGGAGTATAAATGTATATGTAGAACCTCATAAGCTCCCTGAACAGACTCGTGCAGGAGGAATGTGGTTTTCTGTATCTTAAAAGGAAGAAAAGTACATTATAGTTTCTAAAACTCTAAAAAAGTTTGTCTTCCAGAATATTTAAATGTCGAGGAACTTCATTCAGTTTTCTTACTAAATGTCTAGACATTTGGACTTCTTATGAAACATTCTACTTCAGAAGACAGCTTTCTGTCTACATTTTCGTTATCCTTACTGTATCAACTGGCTTATCAGTTCTGTATGTCCCAAAGTTCAACATCGCTTTCGACTACTCTCGAACGGAAATATGCTGTTGGTATGATGAACAGAAAGCTAAAATAACTGATTTCAACAGGAAAATATATACTGAAACAAGAGAAGGAAATAGGAAAATGCTGCAGGGGGATCACAAGAACATGGAAAATGAAAGTATACTGCACCGCAAGAAGGCTGAATGGCTCTACATGACGAAAAGAAAAGCCAAAAAGGAGGCAAAACAATCACCAACTACTGAGGTCATTGCAGTAGATTTCGGTAAACATCGCCCTGCACCAAATTAACCTCAAGTGAGGTCTACTTCAGAAGACAGCTTTCTGTCTACATTTTCGTTATCCATACTGTATCAACTGGCTTATCAGTTGTATATGTATGCCGTGACAAAGAAGGCGTCGGATGATGTTGCGTCAATGCTTCATCATTTTTGTCTAGAGTTACCTGTAGAAAGAGCTTCAAACGCTTCATGTTTTCGCGTACTCATGCGGGGGACAAAACAAAAACCACAACATCATTCAATTCTTGACCCCTTCACTGCTGAATTAATGCGATCTGAGAAGTTGATCTCTACACATGCAGTGCGTGGTCATTCTTTGATGAAGCCAGGTGACGATTTGGTACTGAACCCCAAGTGTGCAAAGGCTAAAACTCCTGAGAGCTGGAGAGAAGTGATCGCAGAGGCCGGAGTAGAGCCAAGTCTGTTTCATCTACATCTACATCTACATCCATACTCCGCAAGCCACCTGACGGTGTGTGGCGGAGGGTACCCTGAGTACCTCTATCGGTTCTCCCTTCTATTCCAGTCTCGTATTGTACGTGGAAAGAAGGATTGTCGGTATGCTTCTGTGTGGGCTCTAATCTCTCTGATTTTATCCTCATGGTCTCTTCGCGAGATATACGTAGGAGGGAGCAATATACTGCTTGACTCTTCGGTGAAGGTATGTTCTCGAAACTTTAACAAAAGCCCGTACCGAGCTACTGAGCGTCTCTCCTGCAGAGTCTTCCACTGGAGTTTATCTATCATCTCCGTAACGCTTTCGCAATTACTAAATGATCCTGTAACGAAGCGCGCTGCTCTCCGTTGGATCTTCTCTATCTCATCTATCAACCCTACCTGGTGCGGATCCCACACTGCTGAGCAGTATTCAAGCATTGTTGTCTCGCGTGAACAGCTGCGCGACCGCTATGGTTTCAGGTTCGAATCCTGCCTCGGGCATGAATGTCAGTGATGTCCTTAGGTTAGTTAGGTTTAAGTAGTTCTAAGTTCTAGGGGACTGATGACCTCAGAAGTTAAGTCCCATAGTGCTCAGAGCCATTTTTTAAAAGCTGGAGTAAATTTCTTTCTTCCAAGTCATACATGAAAATGCTTTATTTTGCTGTTAGACCAATGAAACAGTTAAGATTCCTTCGAATAAAATCAAAAACCCATATCAGATAAAAAATGAAATGATCGTACATCATTGTTGCCCGGGTGGCCACATTGAGAGGGGGGGGGGGGATGGGGTTTGGTCGGCCGCCGTATTGCAAGTCCTTTTTAGCTGACGCCACGTCGGCGATTTGCGTGTCAATGCTGATGAAAATGATGATGAAGGACACACAACACCCAGCCCCCTGCCAGGAATCGAACCCGGGCCCCAATCACATAGAGACGCTTGTAACGGACTATTCTTCATAGCGTACATAAAGGATCATCGGAAGAAGCAGGCGAAACAACGATATCTCCTAGATCTTCAGGAACCTGAACATCCCTGCCAGGCGCCTATTCTTCTGCCCAAAGGTGCAAAGACTTGTATGTTATGGTCTGTGAGGATGAGAGGTCCAGGGAGAATTGCAGCCAACGTCTTGCTGTCCATCAGCTCAGACTGTCATCTGAACAATAAGATATCTCCGATAATGAATCCGATTTTAAAGGGAATGCCATTTTATTACACATGGTTCCTGAACCTGGTTTATTTTCTGAACTTTGATTATAGTAGGTCAAAGTCTTTATAGACTGAAATAATATTCACTGTCAACACAAAACAATGTGCTCTCAAATAGTGTTATAAGAAGTTCCGAACCCCCCCCCCCCCCCCCAGGATGGTAGTATTGTACCCCAGCTGTCTGCATCCAGTGTAAGTCATGAAATAGTGCGAACGTTTTCAAATGTCTGTGAGTCGTGAAACTGAGACGGAACTTGGGGACCACCCCA
This sequence comes from Schistocerca gregaria, assembly GCF_023897955.1. NCBI lineage: Eukaryota > Metazoa > Arthropoda > Insecta > Orthoptera > Acrididae > Schistocerca > Schistocerca gregaria. The sequence continues at coordinate 819,345,427 of NC_064921.1, forward strand.
GTATTCACCTAGCGGGATGTGGAAAACCGCCTAAAAACCACATCCAGGCTGGCCGGCAAACTGGCCCTCGTCGTAAATCCGCCAGGCGCATTCGATCTGGGGATGGCGCGCCTATCCGAGTCCAGGAGGCAGCGCATTAGTGCTGACCACCTCCTCTTCTATTTAGGTTAAAACCAACAGTCGAGATCGCAATAATATTTGTTTATCTACCGGTTTCTGCTTATTTTGAAGCCATCTTCAGAATGTTTTGCCTCCTATGGTTGCTGCTGCCGGCTCCTCGGTTTTTCGTGATACCACGGTCGTACACCTCATCCTCTTTGGGCAGCAGTGCCCGTGTTTTGGATCGCTTCTCATGCACGTGACACAATGCTACGCGCAATATCGAACTCCTGGGGTACAGACGTCACACTTCGTTCTTATTCCAGCTACCCGACAGTTCTTTCCCATGTGAAATTGTCCAAATGTGGTCTCCAGGCCACCTTGTAATGAAGAGCACCAACACGGTTCACTGTAACCGCTCGTTCCATCAACTGCCTCGTGTTGTAGGGGCCAGCCCATTTGGCGTTATAGACACGCTGACATACCGGTATCATCTGACATATGTGTTTGAGTGGGGTCCGCCTTTAGCAAAACACAATTTTGTTTTTTGTCACAGACGTGTTTCACTGGAGTTGCAGCATCAGTGTTTTTTTTAATATTATTATGGCTGTTAAACATAATGAATGTTCTTTACTGTTTAAATACATACAAATATTAGTTTCTAAATCGTAATTATAGGTTTTTGAGGAGCACATAAAATTGTGTATTCATACCTTCTTACCACATGGTGTCATTTTCCTGCTGTATTACGTTTTTATTGTGTCTGTTTTTCTTTGCAGTTTGTCGTATTACGTTTTTATGGTGCTGTTATTCCTTACACTTTGTCCCCTGCAACTACTTGATGTAGGCAAAACGTTTACGCAAAAATTACAATATCTAAACAGTTGTGGCTATGCCTGGGATTAATAATTTATGTGAAAGGTTTTGTGTATGTGTATCTGTTTACATCATGTTTCACTTACATTTTATTTTTTCGTGTTCTTCTTCATTGTCTAGTTCAGTGTTTTGAGTTGTCATTGTCACTGTGTGACAGCTGTGATAACAAGAGCCGGCCAGAGTGGCCGTGCTGTTCTAGGCGCTACAGTCTGGAACCGAGCGACCGCTACGGTCGCAGGTTCGAATCCTGCCTCGGGCATGGATGTGTGTGATGTCCTTAGGTTAGTTAGGTTTAATTAGTTCTAAGTTCTAGGCGACTGATGACCTCAGGAGTTAAGTCGCATAGTGCTCAGAGCCAGTTGATAACAAGATAGCGGACAGTGGAATAGTGCAAGGTGTGAAAACAAGATGGCAGACAGTGGAAAAGTTGAAGAGGTCATTGCCGCTAGTTTTTAATCTCTGATGAGAGAGAGAGAGAGAGAGAGAGAGAGAGAGAGAGAGAGAATGTGTGTGTGTGTGTGTGTGTGTTTGGGGGGAGGGGGGGGGGGGGTTCTACAGTTTGGCATTATCTACTAATTCTTTGAGGGCAGAGAACAGAGTTCCATTGCAGAGAGCCGTGTATTCATTTATTACTTCCTTTCCTTCAACTATGGCTTTTTGTATTTGATAATTTTCTTCAATTATTAGTTTTTGTAGGGGGACTGTTGCTACATCTGAGAAATTTCAAATCAGTCTTTATGTCTGTTGGGATATGGTTATTGTCCATAAAAAAATCACTCCGTCTTCAGGCCACAAGTAGCCCATCGGGACTATCCGACCGCCGTGCCATTCTCGGTTGAGAACGCGGATAGGAGGGGCATGTGGTCAGCACACCGCTCTCCCAGTCGGTATGATGGTTTTCTTTGGCCGGAGCCGCTACTATTCGGTCGAGTAGCTCCTCAATTGGCATCACGAGCCTGAGTGCACCTGAAAAACGGCAACAGTACATGGTGGCCCGGATGGCCACCCATCCAAGTGTCAGCCACGTATAACTTCGCTGATCTCACGGGAACCGGTGTATCCACTGCGGCAAGGCCATTGCCTATTGTCCATAAGGTGTTCAGCAAATGTGGAGTGACAGTTGTTACTTTTTAATGCTCTCCTGAGTTCTGTGTATCTGATATTATAGTTTCTGCTTGTCTGACCTATATAAACTGATTTCCAGTCTTGATACGTTAGTTGGTAAATAACAGATGTGTTGTGTTTGTCTGTGCTTGTGTTGGTTGTCCTTAGTATCCTCTGTGTTGAGTTGTTTGTCCTGTAGGCTCTTTTTAGCCCTTGGTTTTTGAGTATGTTGCCTATTCTGTGAGCTGCTTTGTTGTTTTAGATAAGAGTGAACCACTCGTTTGTTGCTGTGGGTGTTTCTTATGCATGTGTGCTCGTTTGTGTGTTTGCAAGTGGGTGAGAAGGCTTTTGCCTTTTGTGTGTTGGGTGTCTTTTTCAATTTTGTGGTTCGACTGGAAGACTTCTGGCAACGTCCTCCCGCGCTTTCATTCATTCTCATCGAGTTGTTAGTATGTTATCTTCCTTTATCTATCTTGTCATTAAGTTCTGCATGGCAGTGGTGTACTTTGTGGAGACTACTTGAAACAAACAGTGTTTTTGTGCTGTATTTCTTCAGTAATAGTGAAAGTAGTTATATCAATGCTTACTGAAGCTTATGAAAGTAATAACAGATACACTCATTATTGGCTAACAGAGCATATAACTGCGGCTGATTTTTATCTCTTAAAGTATACAGTACTGAGAAGTAATGAAGTGATTACAGTATTAGGCTACAGCGGAAGTAAATGAAATATAGTTTGCTATTGCAATGCGGTTAATGTACGTACGAAACTTGAAAAACTTGAAATTGCTGTATGACTTGCTTTTGATTATACGGAACAAGTGGTAGTGATTCTCAGTGTCTGTGAAGTTTGCTTTTGTAGCCTCACATTCTTAACTTTCCAAGTAACTACATTGCGTTAGTGGTTAGTTAAATTCATGCCGAGAAATAACTTCTAAGTCTACACAGTATTTTAATCGATACAGTACTGAATTTAGCACAGGAAACAGTAATTCTATTTTCTCATGTTTTAAGACATCGTAAGAGCTTTCCAAGTCAGCCAGAGCTAATGTTAGTTTACATAATATTTATGTTACTTTTCGAAGTTAATTTTCTGGACTGTAATCTGATTATCGTACAATAAACTTCTCAAGTATAAGTCTTTCACAATTTTTTTTTTTAAGGATCATTTAACTTTCAAGTTGATCGTTCAATGTAAGTAGTGGCTACTGTCTCAGCTATGTCTACTGCACTCCCACAAACTGTACTGAAGACGAAGATGGACGAGGAGGTAGGAAGTAATTGTGCTTATTAACGACTAATGTGCAGTGATCTCGGATGTTGATTGCCTATTTGTTTGGTATGTAACAGTCTAGGCGCATTGTACCCATTTCTAGTGTTCACTGGTTAACTGTTGTGTACAACAAGCAGCACTCATGCACTTATTTTCTTAACTTGAAGTAATTAATTACGCTAATTTCCTTGCATTAAACTAAGCAGTTTCTTCAAAATTACTATGTAGCGGCGACCATTTGTCTACATTATTGAGAGTGATTAAGTACCTTAGTCAAGTGCACAGTACTAATTAATCAACTGAAATTTAGAGAAAAAAAAGGAAAGCAACGTGCGTCTTTAGATTTGGCTGTCGATTTATAGGAGAGTTGGGATAGGGCCGTTAGAACATGACGAATTTTTGACCAAACAAAACCAAACACGCTAGACTTAAAAACGAATGTTGAACTGCAGCGAAAGTAACAATGAATGTGCCCCGACGAATGCTTTTACTGCACAGGACCCATTTTTCAGATGTATTCAAAAGCACTATCAAATTTCAAACATTTTACATGGCGGTTACAGCAGCCAATAAAAATGTTGTGAATTTATGGTATACGGGCTGGGTGCGATGAACTTTATACGCTAACAGCCTGTCGGCTACGCCGCTACCTACAGGAAACACCATCGAAGATGATAGTACGGAAATGAAGAGCGACTTAAAACAGTGGTTGTATTTGGTGTACTCAGCTCTTTATATAAAGTTAAATACATGACACTGCTCTTAACAAAGGAAAGCCCCACAACAGTACTTGATATTAAGATCAGTGGTAATCTTATTGAAACCTGTTCAAACATCCATCGTTAATAAAATGAAGCGACGTGAATTGCCATAAATATCTGAAATCAGTAGGAGGTGAGGCGAATGTTGATTTAGACTTATGGGCAGCTTTCGGGAAGGCTCTGTTTACAAGACATGGAAACCGAACACAATAAAAAAGAGAGACCTAATAATCTAGAGAGATTATTCTGGAGTTTCTTTGTCAGTGTTTGGAGTATTTGTCAAATAAAGAAAATACCTCACAGAATCAGAGATGCGGTGTCAGAACCGTAAAGGGTCAGTACAGGTTAAGGAACTGAAATGATCTGTTCGTGCAGATGGCTGTGTAACAAGTCGACTACATCCATCACATTACATTTTCCATACAGGGGCCATGAAAATAATCTAAGACAGAGATTGTGGCACGTATAGGGGCAAAGACACAGCCTTTTTCCTTCGCATTGTACGTGTATGAAATACATAGACAAACTCGCTAATACCTCCATCATGCATTACATAGTGTATGAAAATCGTATGTTTATTCGAATATCACGTAACTGCACTAAGTGAATTTATCGGCGTGAAGTTAAACAATGCGGCATACTGAATGATCATTTGCATATTACAGGTTAATTACTACGAACTTTATATTGACAATTATTTTCTTTTCGTGCCCTAGTGAACACAGTACTTTTCAAAATATAACCATCTGGATTAAAATAAGAATTGACAGTATTCCAAAGTGGCCTACAGTCGATGAAATTTTAAACATATTTTCTGAAAATTAGTGGAAGTAGTATATTTTTATGTCATTGAATACATGATACGTTCACCGCCAATTTCTGTGGGACTGTATTTACATTTATCCCATGAAAATATAAAAACAATAGTGAAAGATTTGGCGAAACCAATTTATTCACTTTTTTGTCTTTTAAAACTGTATCCGTTCCATTAGCGGGGTGCCGACATAAACAAAGTTAGGCTCAACTCATCTTTAGAGAAACTGTGCTATAGACTGCAGCCATATTTCCTTTAATTTGAACCGATCTGCTCTTTTTACGAAGTGGAATTCGTGCACTAATTGAAATAGAGTTATTAGTTGAGAACTGGTTTTATTAGACGATATGTCATCATATTCTTGCGTTTGTTAGCGAATAAGACGACTTGTCACTGTTTAGTAGACTCTTCTATTCGTCACTCAATACAGGAAAACATACTTCAACTACAAACGGGGTTTAAGGAATTTCTACATGCGTCATTCCATGTAGGGTAATAAATGGACTAACGTCTACATTTCGAAACACATTAAAAATTCATTTAGCAGACTGAAAGATATTTCTCTGCTCAGTATGCTCTAGCAAAAACACAGACGTACTACGATCTGCATCACTTTTTATAGCCGGTGTTTAAGAAACACAGTGAGCGTAAAATTTCGACTTCTTTCCATATGCATTTTTTTTTTCAGGAATACCGTCAGCCAGAGATGCCTTAGTCCAGAGATAACACTGGTAACCGCATGTTGGATAAGCATCCATGCACAAATGTGCTTTCAAGCATATAATTACACGTGTCGCCGTTTTTAACAGTTGAACAACTGGGAATGTATTCGCTGGATGAATGTTTTAAAAGAAGAGGGAACAAACTAAGAAGTAATATGCACAGAAGGTCCAGCTGACTGGACAACAACGTACGAGAAAGTAAAGCTGCAATAGCTTTTCCTGTATTTTTCATCTTTTTTGTTGTCGTATGTGCATCTCATTCTTAAATGGATTCATTCGTTTTCCAAAGCTACTCTCTCCATAGCTGCTTCTCACCCTTAAGCTAATATCCTCTGATCGCTGTCTTCAAGAGTAACATTAAAGGCATTTTTTTTTTAAATCCAGAACAGTGCTACTTAAAAACTCAGTATTACATCAGAAGAAAGACTCATTCTACCAAGGCGAGATTATATCAAGGATGCTTTTATAATTCTTTACTAAAAAAGTTACTAAATTAAACACAAGAATATCCAGCTGCAGCATTTATTTCGAAATTTGTCTTTTACATTAATATTGGCTACAGCACTTGGAGGGGATATGCAGTTCCGGCATTCGCCTTACAACCAAGGAAAACCTCCAAAAAACCTCGGTCGGAACTGAGAGTTCGTTCTTGAGTTATAAACTGCTTGATGTGCAGCGCTGCCGACATCTTCGCCATGATGATCGATACTGTATGAATTTCACTTCCAGCAGAGACCATCTGTAGACCTGGAGATATGTAGACCCACACATGTGTAGACTGAGAAGGCATGTGTGACCGAAGCAGCGATATGTGAACTAAACAGGCATGTGTAGACGAAGCAGGCATGTGTAGACTAAGCAGACATGTATGTACTCAGCAGGAATGTTGGACTAAGCAGGCATATGTGACTAAGCAGGTGTATGTGAATTATGCAGGCACATGTGGACTAAGCAGGCATGTGCGATCTACCCAAGCATGTGTGTACTAAGGAGGCATGTGTGTACTAAGCAGGCATGTGTGTACTAGGCAGACATGTGTGTACTAAGCAGGCATATGTCAACTAAGCAGGCATGTGTGATCTTCCCAGGCATGTGTGTACTAAGCAGGCATGTGTGGACTAAGCAGACATGTGTGGACTAAGCAGGCATATGTGTACTAGGCAGACATGTGTATACTAAGAAGGCATATGTCAACTAGGCAGGCATGTGGGGCCTTCCCAGACATGTGTGTACTAAGGAGGCATGTGTGTACTAACCAGGCATGTGTGTACTAAGGAGGCATGTGTGTACTAAGCACACATGTGTAGACTAAGAAAGCATGTGTGGACTAAGAAGGAATGTGTGGACTAAGAAGGCATGTGTGGACTAAGCAGGCATGTGTGAACTAAGCACACATTTGTGGACTAAGCCAGCATGTGTGAACTAAGCAGGCATGTGTGTACTAAGCAGTCATATTTGGACTAAGGAGGCATGTGTGGACTAAGCAGGCATACATGAAATAACCAGGCATGTGTGGACTAAGGTGGCATGTGTGGACTAAGCAGGCATGTTTGGACTAAGCAGGCATATGTGACTAAGCAGGTGTATGTGAATTATGCAGGCACATGTGGAATAAACAGGCATATTTGGACTAAGCAGGCATATGTGGACTATGCAGGCATGTGCGATATTCCCAGGCATGTGCGATCTTCCCAGGCATGTGCGATCTTCCCAGGCATGTGTGGACTAAGCAGGCATGTGTGGACTAGGCAGGTATGTGTGGACTAAGCAGGTATGTGTGTACTAAGCAGGCATATGCATACTAGGCAGACATATGTGTACTAACCAGGCATATGTCAACTAGGCAGGCATGTGTGACCTTTCCAGACATGTGTGTACAAAGGAGGCATGTGTGTACTAAGGAGGCATGTGTGTACTAAGCAGGCATGTGTGTACTAAGCAGGCATGTGTAGACTAAGAAGGCATGTGTGGACTAAGCAGGCATGTGTGGACTAAGCAGGCATATGTGAACTAAGCACACATATGTGGTCTAAGCCTGCATGTTTGAACTAAGCAGGCATGTGTGTACTAAGCAGTCATATTTGGACTAAGGAGGCATGTGTGGACTAAGAAGGGATATGTGAAATAAGCAAGCATGTGTGAACTAAGAAGGCACGTAAGGACTATGCAGTCATATTTAGACTAAACAGGCATTTGTGGACTAAGCTGGCATGTGTGAACTAAGCAGGTGTATGTGAACTATGCAGGCATGTGTGTACTATGCAGGCATGTATGGACTGAGCAGGCATGTGTGGACTAAGCAGGCATGTGTGGACTGAGCATGCATGTGTGGACTGAGCAGGCATGTGTGGACTAAGCAGGCATGTATGTACTAAGCATGTTTGTGTAGACTAAGCAGGCATGTGTGGACTGAGCAGGCATTTGTGGACTAAGCAGGCATGTATGTACTAAGCATGTTTGTGTAGACTAAGCAGGCATGTGTGGACTAAGCAGGCATGTGTGGACTTAGCAAGCATGTGTGAACTAAGAAGGCACGTATTGACTATGCAGTCATATTTAGACTAAGCAGGCATTTGTGGACTAAGCTGGCATGTTTGGACTAAGTAAGCATGTGTGTACTAAGCAGACATGTGTGTACTAAGCAGGCATATGTCAACTAAGCAGGCATGTCAGATCTTTCCAGAAATGTGTGTACTAAGCAGGCATGTGTGTACTAAGAAGGCATGTGTGTACTAAGCAGGCATGTGTAGACTAAGAAGGCATGTGTGGACTAAGCAGGGATGTGTGGACTAAGCCAGCATGTTTGAACTAAGCAGGCATGTGTGTACTAAGCAGTCATATTTGGACTAAGCAGGCATGTGTGGACTAAGCAGGCATATGTGAAATAAGTAGGCATGTGTGGACTAAGCAGGCATGTTTGGACTAAGCAGACATATGTGACTAAGCAGGTGTATGTGACTTATGCAGGCACATGTGGAATAAGCAGGCATGTTTGGACTAAGCAGGCATATGTGGACTACGCAGGCATGTGCGATCTTCTCAGGCATGTGTGGACTAAGCAGGCATGTGTGGACTAAGCAGGTATGTGTGGACTAAGTAGGTATGTGTGTACTAAGCAAGCATATGTGTACTAGGCAGACATGTGTGTACTAAGCAGGCATATGTCAACTAGGCAGGCATGTGTGATCTTCCCAGACATGTGTGTACTAAGGAGGCATGTGTGTACTAATGAGGCATGTGTGTATTAAGCAGGTATGTGTGTACTAAGCAGGCATGTGTAGACTAAGAAGGCATGTGTGGACTAAGCAGGCATGTGTGAACTAAGCAGGCATGTGTGAACTAAGCAGGCATGTGTGGACTAAGCAAGCATGTGTGAACTAAGAAGGCACGTATGGACTATGCACTCATATTTAAACTAAGCAGGCATTTGTGGACTAGACTGGCATATCTGAACTAAGCAGGCATGTGTGTACTAAGCAGGCATGTGTAGACTAAGAAGGCATGTGTGAACTAAGCAGGCATATGTGTTCTAGGCAGACATGTGTATACTAAGCAGGCATATGTCAACTAGGCATGCATCTGCGATCTTCTCAAGCATGTGTGTACTAAGCAGACATGTGTGTACTAAGCAGGCATATGACAACTAAGCAGGCATGTCTGATCTTTCCAGAAATGTGTGTACTAAGCAGGCATGTGTGCACTAAGAAGGCATGTGTGTACTAAGCAGGCATGTGTAGACTAAGAAGGCATGTGTGGACTAAGCAGGGATGTGTGGACTAAGCCAGCATGTTTGAACTAAGCAGGCATGTGTGTACTAAGCAGTCATATTTGGACTAAGCAGGCATGTGTGGACTAAGCAGGCATATGTGAAATAAGTAGGCATGTGTGGACTAAGCAGGCATGTTTGGACTAAGCAGGCATATGTGACTAAGCAGGTGTATGTGACTTATGCAGGCACATGTGGAATAAGCAGGCATGTTTGGACTAAGCAGGCATATGTGGACTACGCAGGCATGTGCGATCTTCTCAGGCATGTGTGCACTAAACAGGCATTTGTGGACTAGCAGGTATATGTGGACTAAGCAGGTATGTGTATACTAAGCAGGCATATGTGTACTAGGCAGACATGTGTGTACTAAGGAGGCATGTGTAGACTAAGAAGGCATGTGTGGACTATGCAGGGATGTGTGGACTAAGCCAGCGTGTTTGAACTAAGCAGGCATGTGTGTACTAAGCAGTCATATTTGGACTAAGCAGGCATGTGTGGACTAAGCAGGCATATGTGAAATAAACAGGCATGTGTGGACTAAGCAGGCATGTGTGGACTAAGCAGGCATGTTTGGACTAAGCAGGCATATGTGACTAAGCAGGTGTATGTGAATTATGCAGGCACATGTGGAATAAGCAGGCATGTTTGGACTAAGCAGGCATATGTGGACTATGCAGGAATGTGCGATCTTCCCAGGCATGTGTGGACTAAGCAGGCATGTGTGGACTAAGCAGGTATGTGTGGACTAAGCAGGTATGTGTGTACTAAGCAGGCATATGTGTACTAAGCAGGCATAATTGTACTAGGCAGACATGTGTGTACTAAGCAGGCATATGTCAACTAGGCAGGCATGTGCGATCTTCCCAGATATGTGTGTACTAAGGAGGCATGTGTGTACTAAGGAGGCATGTGTGTACTAAGCAGGTATGTGTGTACTAAGCAGGCATGTGTAGACTAAGAAGGCATGTGTGGACTAAGCAGGCATGTGTGGACTAATCAGGCATATGTGAACTAAGCAGGCATGTGTGTACTAAGCAGGCATGTGTGGACTAAGCAGGCATATGCGATCTACCAAAGCATGTGTGTACTAAGGAGGCATGTGTGGACTAAGCAGGCATGTGTGTACTAGGCAGACATGTGTGTAGTAAGCAGTCATATTTGGACTAAGGAGGCATGTGTGGACTAAGCAGGCATATGGGAAATAAGCAATCATGTGTGAACTAAGCAGGCACGTATGGACTATGCAGTCATATTTAGACTAAGCAGGCATTCGTGGACTAAGCTGGCATGTGTGAAGCAAGCAGGTGTATGTGAACTATGCAGGCATGTGTGTACTATGCAGGCATGTGGGGACTGAGCAGGCATGAGTGGACGGAGCAGGCATGTGTGGACTAAGCAGGCATGTGTGGACTAAGCAGGCATGTGTGGACTAAGCAGGCATGTGTGGACTAAGCAGGCATGTGTGGACTAAGCAGGCATATGCGATCTACCAAAGCATGTGTGTACTAAGGAGGCATGTGTGGACTAAGCAGGCATGTTTGTACTAGGCAGACATGTGTGTAATAAGCAGGCTTATGTCAACTAAGCAGGCATGTGTGATCTTCCCAGGCATGTGTGAACTAAGCAGGCATGTGTGTACTAAGCAGGCATGTGTGGACTAAGCAGACATGTGTGGACTAAGCAAGCATATGTGGACTAAGCAGGCATATGTGTACTAGGCAGACATGTGTACTAAGCAGGCATATGTCAACTAGGCAGGCATGTGGGGCCTTCCCAGACATGTGTGTACTAAGGAGGCATGTGTGTACTAACCAGGCATGTGTGTACTAAGCACGCATGTGTAGACTAAGAAAGCATGTGTAGACTAAGAAGGCATGTGTAGACTAAGAAGGCATGTGTAGACTAAGAAGGCATGTGTAGACTAAGAAGGCAAGTGTGGACTAAGAAGGCATGTGTGGACTAAGCAGCCATGTGTGAACTAAGCACACATTTGTGGACTAAGCCAGCATGTTTGAACTAAGCAGGCATGTGTGTACTAAGCAGGCATGTGTGGACTAAGCAGACATGTGTGGACTAAGCAAGCATATGTGGACTAAGCAGGCATATGTGTACTAGGCAGACATGTGTACTAAGCAGGCATATGTCAACTAGGCAGGCATGTGGGGCCTTCCCAGACATGTGTGTACTAAGGAGGCATGTGTGTACTAACCAGGCATGTGTGTACTAAGCACGCATGTGTAGACTAAGAAAGCATGTGTAGACTAAGAAGGCATGTGTAGACTAAGAAGGCATGTGTAGACTAAAAAGGCATGTGTAGACTAAGAAGGCAAGTGTGGACTAAGAAGGCATGTGTGGACTAAGCAGCCATGTGTGAACTAAGCACACATTTGTGGACTAAGCCAGCATGTTTGAACTAATCAGGCATGTGTGTACTAAGCAGTCATATTTGAACTTAGGAGGCATGTGTGGACTAAGCAGGGATACGTGAAATAACCAGGCATGTGTGGACTAAGGAGGCATGTGTGGACTGAGCAGGCATGTTTGGACTAAGCAGGCATATGTGACTAAGCAGGTGTATGTGAATTATGCAGGCACATGTGGAATAAACAGGCATATTTGGACTAAGCAGGCATATGTGGACTACGCAGGCATGTGCGATATTCCCAGGCATGTGCGATATTCCCAGGCATGTGCGAACTTCCCAGGCATGTGCGATCTTCCCAGGCATGTGTGGACTAAGCAGGCATGTGTGGACTAGGCAGGTATGTGTGGACTAAGCAGGTATGTGTGTACTAAGCAGACATATGCGTACTAGGCAGACATGTGTGTACTAACCAGGCATATGTCAACTAGGCAGGCATGAGTGACCTTCCCAGACATGTGTGTACTAAGGAGGCATGTGTGTACTAAGGAGGCATGTGTGTACTAAGGAGGCATGTCTGTACTAAGCAGACATGTGTAGACTAAGAAGGCATGTGTGGACTAAGCAGGCATGTGTGGACTATGCAGGCATATGTGAACTAAGCACACATGTGTGGACTAAGCCAGCATGTTTGAACTAAGCAGGCATGTGTGTCTAAGCAGTCATATTTGGACTAAGGAGGCATGTGTGGACTAAGCAGGGATATGTGAAATAAGCAAGCATGTGTGAACTAAGAAGGCACGTAAGGACTATGCAGTCATATTTAGACTAAACAGGCATTTGTGGACTAAGCTGGCATGTGTGAACTAAGCAGGTGTATGTGAACTATGCAGGCATGTGTGGACTGAGCAGGCATGTGTGGACTGAGCAGGCATGTGTGGACTAAGCAGGCATGAGTGGACTGAGCAGGCATGTGTGGACTGAGCAAGCTTGTGTAGACTAAGCAGGCATGTGTGGACTAAGCAGGCATGTGTGAACTAAGCAGGTGTATGTAAACTATGCAGGCAGGCGTGGACTGAGCAGGCATGTGTGGACTAAGCAGGCATGTGTGGACTAAGCAGGCATGTGTGGGCTAAGCAGGCATGTGTGGACTAAGCAAGCATGTGTGAACTAAGAAGGCACGTATTGACTATGCAGTCATATTTAGACTAAGCAGGCATTTGTGGACTAAGCTGGCATGTTTGGACTAAGCAGGCATATGTGTACTAGGCAGACATGTGTGTACTAAGCAGGCATATGTCAACTAGGCTGGCATGTGGGGCCCTCCCAGACATGTGTGTACTAAGGAGGCATGTGTGTACTAAGCAGGCATGTGTGTACTAAGCACGCATGTGTAGACTAAGAAAGCATGTGTGGACTAAGAAGGCATGTGTGGACTAAGAAGGCATGTGTGGACTAAACAGGCATGTGTGAACTAAGCACACATTTGTGGACTAAGCCAGCATGTTTGAACTAAGCAGGAATGTGTGTACTAAGCAGTCATATTTGGACTTAGGAGGCATGTGTGGACTAAGCAGGCATACGTGAAATAACCAGGCATGTGTGGACTAAGGAGGCATGTGTGCACTAAGCAGGCATGTTTGGACTAAGCAGGCATATATGACTAAGCAGGTGTATGTGAATTATGCAGGCACATGTGGAATAAACAGGCATATTTGGACTAAGCAGGCAAGTGTGGACTACGCAGGCATGTGCGATATTCCCAGGCATGTGCGATATTCCCAGGCATGTGCGATCTTCCCAGGCATGTGTGGACTAAGCAGGCATGTGTGGACTAAGCAGGTATGTGTGGACTAAGCAGGTATGTGTGTACTAAGCAGGCATATGCGTACTAGGCTGACATGTGTGTACTAAGCAGGCATGTGTGTACTAAGCAGGCATGTGTAGACTAAGAAGGCATGTGTGGACTAAGCAGGGATGTGTGGACTATGCCAGCATGTTTGAACTAAGCAGGCATGTGTGTACTCTGCAGTCATATTTGGACTAAGCAGGCATGTGTGGACTAAGCAGGCATATGTGAAATAAGTAGGCATGTGTGGACTAAGCAGGCATTTTTGGACTAAGCAGGCATATGTGACTAAGCAGGTGTATGTGACTTATGCAGGCACATGTGGAATAAGCAGGCATGATTGGACGAAGCAGGCATATGTGGACTACGCAGGCATGTGCGGTCTCTCAGGCATGTGTGGACTAAGCAGGCATGTGTGGACTAAGCAGGTATGTGTGGACTAAGCAGGTATGTGTGTACTAAGCAGGCATATGTGTACTATGCAGACATGTGTATACTAAGCAGGCATATGTCAACTAGGCAGGCATGTGTGATCTTCCCAGACATGTGTGTACTAAGGAGGCATGTGTGTACTAATGAGGCATGTGTGTATTGAGCAAGTATGTGTGTACTAAGCAGGCATGTGTAGACTAAGAAGGCATGTGTGGACTAAGCAGGCATGTGTGAACTAAGCAGGCATGTGTGAACTAAGCAGGCATGTGTGGTCTAACCAAGCATGTTTGAACTAAGAAGGCACGTATGGACTATGCACTTATATTTAAACCAAGCAGGCGTTTGTGCACTAGTCTGGCATATCTGAACTAAGCAGGCATGTGTGTACTAGCAGACATGTGTGTACTAAGCAGGCATATGTCATCTAAGCAGGCATGTGTCATCTTTCCAGAAATGTGTGTACTAAGCAGGCATGTGTGTATTAAGGACGCATGTGTGTACTAAACAGGCATGTGTGTACTAAGCACGCATGTGTGGACTAAGCAGGCATGTGTGAACTAAGCAGGCATATGTGTTCTAGGCAGACATGTGTGTACTAAGCAGGTATATGTCAACTAGGCAGGCATGTGTGGTCTTCCAAGACATGTGTGTACTAAGCAGGCATGTGTGTACTAAGCAGGTATGTGTAGACTAAGAAGGCATGTGTGGACTAAGCAGGGATGTGTGGATGAAGCCAGCGTGTTTGAACTAAGCAGGCATGTGTGGACTAAGCAGGTATGTGTGGACTAAGCAGGTATGTGTGTACTAAGCAGGCATATGTGTACTAGGCAGACATGTGTATACTAAGCAGGCATATGTCAACTAGGCAGGCATGTGTGATCTTCCCAGACATGTGTGTACTAAGGAGGCATGTGTGTACTAATGAGGCATGTGTGTATTGAGCAGGTATGTGTGTACTAAGCAGGCATGTGTAGACTAAGAAGGCATGTGTGGACTAAGCAGGCATGTGTGAACTAAGCAGGCATGTGTGAACTAAACAGGCATGTGTGGTCTAACCAAGCATGTTTGAACTAAGAAGGCACGTATGGACTATGCACTCATATTTAAACCAAGCAGGTGTTTGTGCACTAGTCTGGCATATCTGAACTAAGCAGGCATATGTGTACTAGCAGACATGTGTGTACTAAGCAGGCATATGTCATCTAAGCAGGCATGTGTCATCTTTCCAGAAATGTGTGTACTAAGCAGGCATGTGTGTATTAAGGACGCATGTGTGTACTAAACAGGCATGTGTGTACTAAGCACGCATGTGTGGACTAAGCAGGCATGTGTGAACTAAGCAGGCATATGTGTTCTAGGCAGACATGTGTGTACTAAGCAGGTATATGTCAACTAGGCAGGCATGTGTGGTCTTCCGAGACATGTGTGTACTAAGCAGGCATGTGTGTACTAAGCAGGTATGTGTAGACTAAGAAGGCATGTGTGGACTAAGCAGGGATGTGTGGACGAAGCCAGCATGTTTGAACTAAGCAGGCATGTGTGTACTAAGCAGGCATGTGTGTACTAAGCAGGTATGTGTAGACTAAGAAGGCATGTGTGGACTAAGCAGGGATGTGTGGACGAAGCCAGCGTGTTTGAACTAAGCAGGCATGTGTGTACTGAGCAGTCATATTTGGACTAAGCAGGCATGTGTGGACTAAGCAGGCATATGTGAAATAAGCAGGCATGTGTGGACTAAGCAGGCATGTGCGGACTAAGCAGGCATATGTGAAATAAGCAAGCATGTGTGGACTAAGCACTCATGTGTGGACTAAGCAGGCATATGTGACTAAGCAGGTGTATGTGAATTATGCAGGCACATGTGGAATAAGCAGGCATATTTGGACTAAGCAGACATATGTAGATACGCAGGCATGTGCGATCTTCCCAGGCACGTGTGTACTAAACAGGCATTTGTGGACTAAGCAGGTATGTGTGGACTAAGCAGGTATGTGTGTACTAAGCAGGCATATGTGTACTAGGCAGACATGTGTGTACTAAGCAGGCATGTGTGTACTAAGCAGGCATGTGTGTACTAAGCAGGCATGTGTAGACTAAGAAGGCATGTGTGGACTAAGCAGGGATGTGTGGATGAAGCCTGCGTGTTTGAACTAAGCAGGCATGAGTGTACTAAGCAGTCATATTTGTACTAAGCAGGCATGTGTGGACTAAGCAGGCATATGTGAAATATGCAGACATGTGTGGACTAAGCAGGTCTATGTGAACTATGCAGGCATGTGTGTACTATGCAGGCATGTGTGTTCTGAGCAGGCATGTATGGACTGAGCAGGCATGTGTGGACTGAGCAGGCATGTGTGGACTGAGCAGGCATATGTGGACTGAGCAGGCATGTGTGGAATAAGCAGGCATATGTGGACTGAGCAGGCATGTGTGGACTAAGCAGGCATGTGTGGTCAAAGCAGGCATGTGTGTACTAAGCATGTTTGTGTAGACTAAGCAGGCATGTGTGAACTAGGCAGGTGTATGTGAACTATGCAGGCATGTGTGGACTGAGCAGGCATGTGTGGACTGAGCAGGTATGTGTGGACTATGCAGGCATGTGTGGACTAAGCAGGCATGTGTGTACTAAGCATGTTTGTGTAGACTAAGCAGGCATGTGTGAACCAAGCAGGTGTATGTGAACTTTTCAGGCATGTGTGGACTAAGCAGGCATGTGTGAACTAAGCAGGTATGTGTGAACTAAGCAGGCATGTGTGGACTAAGCAAGCATGTGTGAACTAAGAAGGCACATATGGACTATGCAGTCATATTTAAACTAAGCAGGCATTTGTGGACTAGACTGGCATATCTGAACTAAGCAGGCATGTGTGTACTAGCAGACATGTGTGTATTAAGCAGGCATATGTCAACTAAGCAGGCATGTGTCATCTTTCCAGAAATGTGTGTACTAAGCAGGCATGTGTGTATTAAGTAGGCATGTGTGTACTAAGCAGGCATGTGTGGACTAAGCAGGCATGTGTGAATTAATCTGGCATATGTGTTCTAGGCAGACATGTGTGTACTAAGCAGGCATATGTCAACTAGGCAGGCATGTGTGGTCTTCCGAGACATGTGTGTACTACGCAGGCATGTGTGTACTAAGCAGGCATGTGTAGATTAAGAAGGCATGTGTGAACTAAGCATGCATGTGTGGACTAAGCCAGCATGTTTGAACTAAACAGGCATGTGTGTACTGATCAGTCATATTTGGACTAAGCAGGCATGTGTGGACTAAGCAGGCATATGTGAAATAAGCAGGCATGTGTGGACTAAGCAGGCATATGTGACTAAGCAGGTGTATGTGAATTATACAGGCACATGTGGAATAAGCAGGCATATGTGGACTACGCAGGCATGTGCTATCTTCCCAGGCACGTGTGTAATAAACAGGCATTTGTGGACTAAGCAGGTTTGTGCGGACTAAGCAGGTATGTGTGTACTAAGCAGGCATATGTGTACTAGGCATACATGTGTGTAATAAGCAGTCATATGTCAACTAGGCAGGCATGTGTGATCTTCCTAGACATGTGTGTACTAAGGAGGCATGTGTGTACTAAGGTGGCATGTGTGTACTAAGCAGGCATGTGTGTACTAAGCAGGCATGTGTAGCCTGAGAAGGCATGTGTGGACTAAGCAGGCATTTGTGAACTAAGCACGCATCTGTGGACTAAGCCAGCATATTTGAACTAAGCAGGCATGTGTGTACTAAGCAGTCATATTCTGATTAAGGAGGCATGTGTGGAGTAAGCAGGCATGTGTGGAGTAAGCAGGCATGTGTAGACTAAGAGGGCAAGTGTGGACTAAGCAGGCATATGTGAACTAAGCAGGCATGTGTAGACTCAGCAGGTAGGTATGTACCAAGCGGGCATGTGTAGACTAAGCAGGCTTGTGTGGACTAAGCAGGCATATGTAAACTAAGCAGATATATATGGAGTAAGCAAGAATGTGTGGTCTAAGCACAGGCACGTATGTACTAAGCATTTTTGTGTAGACTAACCAGGCATGTGTGGCCTAAGCAGGTGTATGTGAACTATGCAGGCATGTTTGTACTATGCAGGCATGTATGGACTAAGCAGACAGGATTGTACTAAGGTGGCATGTGTGGACTAAGTGTGTGGACTAAGCAGGTGTATATGATCTAAGCAGGCATATGTGAACTAAGCAGGCATGTGTTGACTAAGCAAGCATAAGTCAACTAATCAGTCACCTGCGATCTTCCCAGGCATGTGTGTACTATGCAGTCATGTGTGTACTAAGCAGGCATTTGTGGACTAAGCAGGTATGTGTAGACTAAGCAGGCATTAGTGGAGTAAGCGGGCATGTGTAGACTAAGAAGGCATGTGTAGACAAAGAGGCATATGTGAACTAAGCAGGCATGTGTGGACTAAGCAGTCATATTTGGACTAATCAGTCATGTGTGGAGCAATCAGGCATGTGTAGACTAAGAATGCATGTGTGGACTAAGAAGGAATGTGTGGACTAAGCAGGCATATGTGGACTAAGCAGCCAATGTGGTGCAAGAAAGCATGTGTGGACTAAGAAGGCATGTGTGGAATCAGCAGACAGGTATGTACTAAGCAGGCATGTGTGGACTAAGCAGGCATGAGTGGACTAAGCAGGCATATATGAACTAAGTAGGCATGTGAGGACTAAGCCAGCATGTTTGGACTAAGCAGGCATGTGTGTACTAAGCAGTCATAATTGGACTAAACAGGAATGTGTGGAGTAAGCAGGCATCTGTAGACTAAGAAGGCATGTATGCACTAGCAGGCATATGTGAATTAAGCAAGCATGTGTGGACTAAGCAAGCAGGTGTGTACTAAGGAGGCATTTGTGGACTAAGCAGGTATGTCTAGACTAAGCAGGCATGTGTGGACTGAGCAGGCATGTGTGGACTAATCAGACAGGTATGTACTAAGCAGGCATGTGTGGACTAAGAAGGCATGTGTAGACAAAGCAGGAATATGTGAACTAAGCAGTCATTTTTGGACTAAGCAGGCATGTGTGGAGCAATCAGGCATGTGTAGACTAAGAACGCATGTGTGGACTAAGCATGAATATGTGGACTAAGCAGGCATATGTGGACTAAGCAGGCATGTGTGGAGTAAGAATGCATGTGTGGTCTAAGCAGGCATGTGTGGACCAAGCAGAAAGGTATGTACTAAGAAGGCATGTGTGGACTAAGCAAGCATGTGTGGACTAATCAGACAGGTATGTACTAAGCAGGCATGTGTGGACTAAGCAGGGATATATGAACTAAGCAGGCATGTGTGGACTAAGCCAGCAAGTTTGGACTAAGCAATAATGTTTGTACTAAGCAGTCATATTTGGACTAAGCAGGAATGTGTGGAGTAAGCAGGCATCTGTAGACTAGGAAGGAATCTATAGACTAGCAGGCATATGTGTAGTAAGCAAGCATGTGTGGACTAAGCAGGCAGGTATGTACTAGGCGGGCATGTGTAGACTAAGCAGATGTATGTGAATTATGCATGCATATGTCAACTAAGCAATCATGTTTGGAGCAATCAGGCATGTGTAGACTAAGAAGGCATGTATGGACTAAGTAAGCATGTGTGGGCTAAGCAGGCAGGTATGTACTAAGCGGACAAGTGTAGACTAATCAGGTTTGTATGGAATATGCAGGCATATGTAAACTAAGCAGACATGTATGGTCTAAGCAGGAATGTGTGAACTAAGCAGAGGCATATGTGAACTTACCAGTGTGGTCTTAGCAGGCATATGTGAACTAAGCAGGTGTATGTGAACTATGCAGGCATGTGTGTAATAAGCACTCATATTTGGACTAAGCAGGCAAATGTGGAGTAAGTGGCATGTGTACACTAAGAAGGCTAACGTGGACTAAGCAGGCATTGTGGAGTAAGCAGGCATGTGTAGACTAAGAAGGCATGTGTGGACTAAGCAGGCATATGTAAACTAAGCAGAAATGTATGGACTAAGCAGGCATGTGTGGTCGAAGCAGGCATGTGCGAAGTAAGAATGGATGTGTGGACTAAGCAGTCATATTTGGACTAAGCAGGCATGTGTGGACTAATCACACATATGTGGATTAAGCAGGCATGTTTGAACTAAGCAGGTATATATGAACTATGCTGGCATGTGTGTACTAAGCAGGCATGTGTGTACTAAGCAGCCATGTGTGGACAATGCAGTCATATTTAGAGTAAGCAGACATGTGTGGACTAAGCAGGCATGTGTGTAGTAAGCAGTCATAATTCGACTAAGCAGTCATATTTGGACTAAGCAGGCATATGCGGATTAAGCAGGCATAAGTAAACTAAGCAGGCGTTTGTGGACTAAGCCAGCATGTTTGGACTAAGCAGGCATGTGTGTACTATGCAGTCATATTTGGACTAAGCAGGCATGTGTGGGGTAATCAGGCATGTGTGGAGTAAGCAGGCATGTGTGGAGTATGCAGGCATGTGTAGACTAAGAAGGCATGTGTGGACTAAGCATGCATATGTCAACTATGCAGGTATGTGTGGACTAAGCAGTCAGGTATGTACTAAGCAGGCATGTGTAGACTAAGCAGGCACGTGTGGACTAAGCAGGTATATGAAATCTAAGCAGAAATGTATGGTCTAAGCAGGCATGTGTAGACTAAGAAGGCATGTGTGGACTAAGCAGGCATAAGTGGACTAAGCAGGCATATGTAAACTAAGCAGAAATGTATGGACTAAGCAGGCATGTGCGAAGTAAGAATGCATGTGTGGACTAAGCAGTCATATTTCGACTAAGCAAGCATATGTGGATTAAGCAGGCATGTGTGAACTAAGCAGGTGTATATGAACTATGCTGGCATGAGTGTACTAAGCAGGCATGTGTGTACTAAGCAGGCATGTGTGTACTAAGCAGGCATGTGTGTACTAAGCAGGCATGTGTGAACTAAGCAGGTGTATATGAACTATGCTGGCATGTGTGTACTAAGCAGGCATGTGTGTACTAAGCAGGCATGTGTGTACTAAGCAGGCATGTGTGTACTAAGCAGGCATGTGTGTAGTAAGCAGGCATGTGTGGACTATGCAGTCATATTTGGAGTAAGCAGGCATGTGTGGACTAAGCAGGCATGTGTGGACTAAGCATGCATATGTGAACTAAGTAGGCATGTGAGGACTAAGCCAGCATGTTTTGACTAAGCAGGCATGTGTGTACTAAGCAGTCATATTTGGACTAAGCAGTCATATTTGGACTAAGCAGGCATATGTGGATTAAGCAGGCATATGTGAACTGAGCAGCCATTTGTGGACTAAGCCTGCATATTTGGACTAAGCAGGCATGTGTAGTAAACAGTCATATTTGGACTAAGCAGGTATGTGTGGAGTAAGCAGGCATGTGCGAACTAAGAATGCATGTGTGGACTAAGCAGTCATATTTGGACTAAGCAGGCATGTGTGGACTAAGCAGACATATGTGGATTAAGCAGGCATGTGTGGACTAAGCCAGCATGTTTGGACTAGGCAGGCTTGTGTGTACTAAGCACGTATGTGTGGACTAAGCAGGCATGTGTGGACTAAGCAGGCATGAGTAGGCTCATGTGTGGACTAAGCAGGGATGTGTAAACAAAGCAATTGTATATCGACTAAAAAGGGCATGTGGATTGAACAAGCATATGTAAAGTAAACAAGCAAGCGTGAGCTAAGCAAGTACATGTGAGTGAGCAGGCATGTGTGCGATTGAGCAGATATATATGTGAGAGAGCAGGCATATGTGTGAGAGAGCAGGCGTATGCGTGACTAAGCATACATGTGTGGACTAAGCATGCATGTGTAGACTAAGCAGCCATGTGTACTAAGTAGGTGTATGTTAACACGCATGTGTGGACTAAGCAGGCATGTTTGGACTAAGCAGGCACATGTGGACTAAGCAGACATATGTCAATTAAGCATTCATGTGTAATCTAACCAGGCATGTGTCTACTAAGGAAGCATGTGTGAACATACCAAGTATATGTGTACTAAGCAGTCATGTGTGTACTAAGCAGGCATGTGTGTACTAACCATATTCATGTAGACTAAGCAGGCATGTGTGAACTAAGCAGGTTTATATGACCTTTGCAGTCATGTGTGTACTAAGCAGGCATGTGTGAACTAAGCAGGCATGTGTGAACTAAGCAGGCATGTGTGAGCTAAGAAGGCATGTGTGGACTATGCAGTCATGTGTGGACTGAGCAGGCATGTGTGACTATGCCGGCATGTTTGGACTGAGCAGGCATATGTGGACAAAGCTGGCATGTTTGGACTAAGCGGGCATGTTTGTACTAAGCAGTCATATTTGGACTAATCAGGCATATGTGGACTAAGCAGGCATTTGTGGAGTAAGCAGGCATGTGTAGACTAAGAAGGCATGTGTGGACTAAGCAGGCATATTTGGACTAAGCAGGCATATGTGGACTAAGCAGGCATATATGGTTTAAGCAGGCATATGTGGACTAAGCAGGCATATGTGGACTAAGCAATCATGTGTGAACTTACCAGGCACGTGTAGATTGAGCAGGCATGTGAATATTAAGAAGGCATGTGTGGACTAAGCTGGCATGTTTGGACTATGCAGGTTATGTGTACTACACAGGCATGTGTGTACTAAGCAGGCATGTATAGACTAAGCAGGCCTGTGTGGACTAAGCGGGCATGTGTTTACTAAGCAGACATGTGTGAACTAAGCAGGCATGTTCGGACTAAGCAGCATGTGTGGACTAAGCAGGCTCATTTAAACATACCAGGTATATGTGTACTAAACAGGCATGTGTGTACTAAGCAGCCATATTTGAACTAAGCAAGCATGTGGGGACTAAGCAAACATGTGTGGACTAAGCATGTGTATGTGAGCTATGCAGTCATGTGTGGTCTAAGCTGGCATGTTTGGACTAAGGGGGCATGTGTGAACTTACTAGGAATGTTTGGATTTAGCAGGCATGTGTAGAATAAGCAGGCATGTGTGGACTAAGGAGGCATGTGTAGACTAAGCAGATATTATGGACTAAGCAGCCATGTGTGGACTAAGGAGGTATATATGAACTACGCAGGCATGTGTGTACCTAACAGGCATGTGTGGACTAAGCAGGCATATGTGAACTAAGTAGGCATATGTGGACCATGCAGTCACATTTGGACTAAGCAACCATGTGTGGACTAAGCAGACATATGTGGATTAAGCAGGCATATGTGAACTATGCAGGCATGTGTGGATTAATCCAGCATGTCTGGACTAAGCTGGCATGTGTGCACTATGCAGGCATGTGTGGACTAAGCAGGCATATGTGAACTTACCAGGCATGTGTGTACTAAGCAGGCATGTGTGGACTAAGCAGGACATGTGTGGACCAAGCAGGCATGTGTAGACTCATGTTTTCGGATAAGCAGTCATGTGTAAACTAACCAGGTATGTGTGGACTAAGCAAGTGAATGTAGACTAAGCAAGCACATGTAAATTTTGCAAGCATGTGTGATGTAAGCAAATATGTGTGAGTGAGCAGGCATATGTGTGAGTGAGCAGGCATATGTGTGACTATGTGGACTAAGCATGCATGTGTGGACTGAGAAGCCATGCGTGGACTAAGCGGGCCTGTGTAGAGTAAGCTGGCATGTGTGGACTACGCAGGCAGATGTGCAGTAAGCAGGCATGTGTGTACCAAGCAGGCACATATAATAATGAGTTGTGGAGTTAGCAGGCATTTGTGATCCAAACTGACATATATGGGCTGAGTCAGCATGTGTAGACTAAACAGGCAACTGTAGACTAACCAAGTATGTGTGAACTAAGCTGGCATGTTTTTACTAAGCATGTACATGTGTTCTAAGCAGGCATATGAAGACTATGCATGTCTGTGTGTACTAATTAGGTATATGTGAACTAAGAAGGCATGAAGGTATGTGCAGGCAAAGCAAACATATGTGGAAGAAAGAGGTACATGTTAACTAAGCAGGAATATGTGGACTAAGCAGGCATATTTGGACTAAGCAAGTACATGCGAACTACACAGACATATCTGAAGTAAGCAGGCATGTGTGGACTAAGCAGGCATGAGTGGACTAAGGTGGCATGTGTACACTCGCTGGTGTATAGACTCACCAACATCTGACAGGTACTTCTCTCATCGCAAGACTGGTCTGAATTTCGCGCCCGCTGCAGTTATTATATAACCTCTGTGCTCTGTTGAGATGTCATTTCCTTGGAAACCCTACAGCTTATTGTTGTTCCGCCAACCTTAAAATAATAATGGGCAGTACGCTCTGTATGTGTTCATGCTACAATTCCTATTTGGATACACTCTATGTTATTAGTTCTGTGAACGGCGCTGTGAACTTCAGTCATGTTTTCAAGTAGTGAATGGCAAATTCAGAACTACGACATACACATGTTATCAAGTGTTAGTATCGACTCATGTTAACATTACGAGAGCCGAGAAAGTTGTCGACTATGTAGAAATCTACATCCAAGTCTACAATCATAATCCGCAATCCACCATACGGTAAATGGCGGAGGGTACCTTGTATCACTGCAAGTCATTAGCTTTCCGCCTCCACTCGCAAGTGAAGCGAGGAAATAACAACTGTCAATATGATATCGTACGATCCCTCATTTCTCTCATCTTGTCTTCGAGGTCCTTGCATGAAATCTATGTTGGCGACGTTAGAAGTATTCTGCAGCCTCGTGCAAATGCCCCTACTCTAAACTTTCTAAATAATGTTTCGTGAGAATTTCCCAATAAATAAAAGTCGACCAACTCGTTCCCTACACCGACCTTATGTGATCGTTAAATTTCATATCGCTGTGCACGGATACACCCAAATATTTTTATCGAAGTGGCAGTGTCATGCAGAATACAGCTCATACTGTGTTCAAAAATTACATGATTGTCTTCCCTACTCATCGAAGTTATCTTACATTTTTCACGTTTCCCGCTAACTGCCATTCATCGCACGAAATAGAAATTCTGTGCAAGTCATCCTATACCCTCTTACAGTCACCCAACGACGATGCTTTCCTGCACACTACAGCCTATGAGCAACTGTTCCATATTTCTGCTCACCCTCTCCTACAGATCGTTGATTTAAATACAGAACAAGGCTAGTTTTATCAAATTTCTGTGGACTCTGACGATACCTTTACTTCTGATAAACATTCGACGTCCAGTACAACATGCTGGGTCCCATGACTTAAAAGGTCCTCGAGCCACATATCTGGGAGCATTTTACGTATGCTCGGAATTTCGTTAACGGACTGTCGCGTGGCATTGTGTCAAACGGTACCCGGAAATTTGGGAATATGGAATCTACCTATTGCTTTTAATCCATCGCAGGATATCGTGCTAGAGAAGGGAAAGCTAGGTTTCTAACTCTGTTTTCATTAACGGACAGAAGCTTCTTTCTCTCAAGGAAATTTATTATATTTGAATATGGTATATACCCAATAATTGTACAGCACACAGCCGCTAAGGATATTGATCCGTAGTTTTCTGGGTCCGTTCTTTCATCCTTCTTATATACTGAAGTCACTTGACGTTTTTTCCAGTCGCTTTGATACATGCCTCATCTAAAACTCTTAGCCTTTTCGTGTTTTAAGTGAAAACTGAAGTTACATGAATAGATCAGTAATTTTCGCGATGAAATGCCTCAGTATTACTAAAACTGCTCGCGTCTGCTTCAACGTTGTTACACTTGGAACTTGATACTACTTTTATGGTCACATGCATGTTGATGTTTCGTTAAACAGCAATCTAACATACAGTATGCAAACAGTTTCCTATTACAGGATTTCAGTGCGTGTTTTGACGATCGAGTATTCAAAAATCTACACTCTTATAAAATATTAAGGGCTTGACTCTACAATCGATATCATCTCGTCCGAATCACGTGGAGGATAAGCAACATGGCATGGTATCAAGGGGAATGGAGGGATAGAAGATTTATATTACTTGACGAAGGGCTTCTTGGCAGCACAGTAGTGTTATAGACAATCACTGACGTCTTCTGTATCTTTCGAAAGATGAGCGAAAGGCCCTAAAACCGGTAATTAGCAATGTGGCGTTACATGTCAGCACCTCACCAAAGAACATGGGTGCCGTAATCTTGATCGTCGTAAAAGCAGAACAAGCGGGACTATTCAGTCGTATGGACCGCTGTTTAGAAGTAAAAGAAAGTCAAAACTATTTAGGATTTACCTGAGCAGATGAATCTGTTTCGTCGCATTGATGGCAGCGTGAGAACACGCTGTCATCCCTGAAAGAGGCAGTCGAACTTTTTGTCGAAGTAGATATCTCGTAAAGGCATTTTGTATATACCATTTTATCAGGACGCCGCTATTTTTGAAGCTTTATTTAACAGTCTTAAATTTAGACGATAGTTGATTTCGGCTGCGTTGCTATTTTTAAGCGATCTGCAATTATATAGTGCTATTAGTATATACAGTTTTTACGCTATATATCTCATTGATTTGTAACAATTCGTCCACTACAAAAACAAGTTGGTCTGTGCTAAAAATACAATACACAGAAGTATTTGACAGCTACAACGTCAACGATGAGATATGGAAGTAAGTACTCGACACACTGTTAACAATCAGATCTAAAATGTAAAAATTGTACATACTAATAGTGCTATATAACGGAATACATAGAAAGAAGGATCTTTTATTGTATGATTATATGATAGCGGAACAAACACTGGTAGCAGTTACTTCTGTAAAATATCTGGAAGTATGCGTGCGGAACGATATGAAGTGGAATGATCATATAAAATTAATTGTTGGTAAGGCGGGTACCAGGTTGAGATTCATTGAGAGAGTCCTTAGAAAATGTAGTCCATCAACAAAAGAGGAGGCTTACAAAACACTCGTTCGACCTATACTTGAGTATTGCTCATCAGTGTGGGATCTGTACCAGATCGGGTTGACGGAGGAGATAGAGAAGATCCAAAGTAGAGCGGCGCGTTTCGTCACTGGGTTATTTGGTAACCGTGATAGCGTTACGGAGATGTTTAACAAACTCAACTGACAAACTCTGCAAGAGAGGCGCTCTGCATCGCGGTGTAGCTTGCTTGCCAGGTTTCGAGAGGGTGCGTTTCTGGATGAGGTATCGAATATATTGCTTCCCCCTACTTATACCTCCCGAGGAGATCACGAATGTAAAATTAGAGAGATTAGAGCGCGCACGGAGGCCTCCAGACAGTCTTTCTTCCCGCGAACCATACGAGACTGGAACAGGAAAGAGAGGTAATGACAGTGGCACGTAAAGTGCCCTCCGCCACACACCGTTGGGTGGCTTGCGGAGTACAAATGTAGATGTAGAATATCGCTTGAAAATGGCAACGCAGTAGAAATAAGCTTATCGCCTGGATGTACAATTGCTAAATAAAACTTCAAAAAATAGCAGTCCTGTTAATGCAATATATATGCCTTTACAAGTTACTCGAATGTACCGAGCAAGATGGCGCATTCGTAAGACGCTGAACTCGCATTCATGTGAATGGCGGGTGAAAGTGCCGTATAGACATCCAGATACAGTCAAAATGAATCTTCGCTCTGTAACATAAAGTGCTGGATTGAAACTTCCTGGCAGATTAGAGTTGTGTGGACGGATGGAACCCACAACCTAGCACCTTTGCCTTTCGTGGACAAGTGCTCTTAACCGAGTGAGCAATCCAAGCACGACACACGACCCGCTCTCGAAGTTTCACTTCCAGCAGTAGCTGTTTTCCTATCTTCTAAACTTCACAGAAGTTCTCTTTTATTACTGGAAGAAAGACGATTCTCATCTGCAGAGAGAAATCATCTCCTCGGTTGTGGTTAATCTACTTCTCCGCAGTATCCTTTCTTGTAGGAATTCTAGTTAGGCATGGTATATAGAAGAACTTCTGTGAAGTTTGGAGGCAGGATAAGAGGTACTGGTGGAAGTAAAGCCAAGAGGGCGGATAGTGAGTCAAGTTTTTGGTTATCTCAACAGGAAGGCAAGGGTCCCAGGTTAGAATTCCAGACCGACATACAGCTTTTATCTGCCAGGGAGTTTCAGGATTTTCTTTAGCATGTCGGAGGTGAAAGCGGTAGAAGCGGATCATCATCCGGCTACAAGAAGCAGATTAAAATGAATGTGGGTGGCAATATTTATGCAGAGATAATGAGACTTCAGTCGGACAGATGACAGCTGCATCAAAGCAGTAATCTGACTGACTACAACAACAGCAACTACGGAAAAAAATTTATGAGATAAGGAGGGTTGGTTCCCCGGTATTTCCAAATACAGGTACAGTGCGTTTACCACAGCGCCAGAGTATCTGTTCTGTCCTGCATTGTAGCATGTAAAAAAAGGAAGAATACTCTTTTTATGCGAGTCCACAGCCACATCAAATTTCCTGAAAGCAATCATTTGCTGTGTAGAGTCTCTTTTTATTTCTTTCTTGTTATTCTTATTATTTGTCAGGCATGGAGAGCTGGGCTACATGGATTATTCCCTTGGCTCAGAGGATGAGGTACAATAATACATCCCTTATTCACAAGAGTTGTTTATTAACAAACATTTCCTTGAAAACAGTGCATTCAGCGGACTTCAATCGGTTGACTTTACTCGCTTGATTCAGTACTTCCTTAGCAACACGGCGTAGTGGCCTCGGTGCTGGCGGCGGCGGGAGATGCTAACGTAGACTGCAAGGAATGCCCCAGAAACAGCAGCTGACGAAGGCCGCACGTGGCGAGCGCTGCTTACGCGGCAAGACTGTGTGCCGGCGAGTGTACTGGCTTGCAATTCCGAGCGGCTGGACGGCCACTGCTATGACGAAAGTTGCCCCGTGCTAGGAACGAACCCGTGTTCTCAGATTCGGCGGCTCTGGGCGGCGTCCATTGAACTGGAGTTCTTCCCAATTCACGGGTGACTTCACTGGTTCGGCCGCATCCCTTCGTCCGAACCAGTCACCCGGGTTATTCACTATACGTCTCCCTCTGTTGCTATAGGTGAGACTTCTGTGACTTACTGGCGAAGGGACGACATCTTCTTCTTTCTTCGTAAGTCTTGGTAACTAGACGCTGCTATCAGGTTCGATGCTGTCCTAGACGCTGCTATCAGGTTCGATGCTGTCCTATGACCTCCATAGCTGCCGCTTCTTCTTCATGCGTACCGTCGGGAGCACATCAGTACTCCCAGCAACCGTCACGAGGCTTCCGGAACATGACAAGCGTACTCCATAAGTTGACCAGCACTTCCAGCAGACTCCCAGCAGACTTCAGAAGAAGCTGCGAACTTCGAGATGGAGCTGCCTCTTTCCGGGGTATTTATTTCGTGTTCCTGCTGACGGCGTGACGTTTGTAGCACAGTGACTGACCTCTGTGGTTCGATGCTAGAAGGTTCCCTCGTGTATCGTACACGTGACTTATGCTGGCTCCTGATCCGTCTGCCCTGCTTTCAGCGGGGCGGGCAATGTCCTCCGGACGACGCCCCCAGTAGACTGCTGACTGCTTGGTTCGCATACTCGATCGGTCGATTACCTCTCCGCGGTCCTGCTCCACTTCCGTGTCTCTGCTAGCATACTTGAGTGCCTGTAACTTCCTTCACCAAGTCTTTACTTAATTTTATAACTAATATTTACACATACGATCACTACACCTGCTGCTTGAAGATGTTTTCTATTTGAAAAGAAAACTATGTTTAATTGGAAATTAGCTAAGTTCGATCTCTTGGGTATTAACAAGCAACATCAAGCACAGAAGTTTTGGATGTTAGCTAGACTCCTACCAAAATTATTAGATACAACAGAATATTTCAAGGCGTCACTGGTTGCTACATGCACCTTGATGATGAGCCCATCATGGCTCTTAAAATTTTGTTTTACTCATTTGTTTGTTTTGTGAGCATGCAATGGCCCACACAGAAGTGGGGAAAGATCAACATGTAATTGTGTAACTGATTCCCTTTGAATGGCTATACATTGTAAAATTTCAGATGTGACATTCTTACGAAATAAACGCAGCCTATATTCCCATTTATCCACCGAAGCAATACGCAAAGTACAATAAAACAGGTCAGCGTAAGTCTTCAAATAACAACACGCATTACCCATTTAGCATCTTACAGATTTATAAAAAAATGATAGGCAGACAAACTGATAATACAAGGTAATTTTGTACAACGATGCTTGATAATCTAATGCAAGAACAGCTAATACCTAAAAAATAAAGTGTTTGTTTCGTGTAAGAAACTGCACATTGCAAAAAATGATTTCTTTCAAAAAATAATAATACATTTTTGAAAAATTCATTTATCTAACATTTTCTTCCGATTTTCCCAATTTTATATTGTTCTATCTGTTGTAACGAAAACAGATAAATTTACTTCTGTTCAACTTTGTAAATTACCTGCTCGTTTCTTAAATTCGGATTACGTGCAAATGGGTAACCTTTAATATGCCCTGAATGAAAAGTTTCCACGTTACATGTAAAATGTAAACCCATGCATTTGTATGATAACGCTGAGTGACTGTACCTACACACACATATGACACAATAAGAGGTGACTGTTACTTTGCATTTTTTTGAGTCATTAGTCATCTGGCTGGTTTGATGCCGCATGTCACGAATTTCTCTCCTAGGCCAACCTCTACATCTCAAAGTAGCACTTGCAATGTACGTCCTCAAATATGTGCTGTATATATTCCAATCTCTGTTTTCCTCTAGTTTTTTACGCTCTACAGCTCCCTCTAGTATCGTGGAAGTCATTCTGTGATGTCGTACTATCCTGTCCCTTCTTCTTGTCATTATTTCCCAGTGTTTCCTCGCCGGTTTTGCGGAGAACCTCCTCATTCCGTACCTTATCAGCCCACCTAACATTCAAAATTCCTCTGTAACACCACAATCAGATGATTCGATTCCCTTCTTTTCCGGTTTTCCCACAATCCATATTTAACTAACATACAATGCTGTGCTCCAAAAGTACATTCTCAGAGCTTTCTTCCTTAAATTTAGGGCCTATATTTGATACTAGTAGACTTCTCTCGGCCAGGAACGTCCTTTTTGCTAGTGCTAGTCTGCTTTTTATGTCCTCATAGTTCCATCTGTCAAGGGGTATCTTACTGCCTAGGTAGCAGAACTCCTTAACTTCATGTACTAAAAGTGGGCAAAAATAGACATTTGACTGAATTCTATACCATATGAAGTATCGGCATTGATGTGCACATGGCCTAACTTTCAGAATGTCTAATACAGCTTATAGCAGAATCACGTTCTACGGGAGTGTCTGCCCAGTCTATTAGCATAGTCTTCCTATTTAGAAATCTGAATGTTCAAAGACAAGCGAATATATGATTCATAGAACGATGGAACTACCAGCTCCTTCTGGAGCTCCGACTGTTGACTTCCATTTTGTTCTGTAAAAATCACGCACAGGTAATATACCAAGCGTGTTACCCACAGCTGTTTTTGAAGCACATGTTTTCTGGCACAGTGCTAATTCAGGAGAATTACTGCCTCTGCTGAACCAGAATAACCCTCACAAAAAATAGCTTAATGGCAGTTGCAAGGTACAATTCGACCGCAAAGATACCAAAATTGTTAGTGACAAGGGATTATGAGTGAATTCAACAATCTGTTAGTAAGACACTTTATTTTTGTATTTAAAGCATGAATAAACCCACCCTGATGTACACCACATCTGTGTGCAAAAAATGTAATACAAAGAATCACTGCAGATGAAGTACAATCATAGGGAACCCGATATGCATCGGAAAGTATTGAAAAAAATGCTCTCTAAATGTGGCTAATTCAACCCTGATATTCGGATGGATTGATATTAAGCTGATTGTTTACCGTGGTTCGAGGTTCACAAATTTGACCAAGCCACGATGTATTGTCTCAATATAAAAAGCGCCCAGCAAGTTCCGAAATACTGGAAATATCACCACGCCAAGTCTTGCAATACGAATTAGGAAATAGGAACGTATTTACAGCATGATATCTGCGAATGTACAACAGACTCTGGCTTCAGTTCCACATAAATTTCACTGTTCCCTATTGCATCAGCTTCGTGTATATAATCCAAGACTTGCTGAAATTTTTAACAAAATGGAGGTGTGTGACTATTTAACATCAAACCACGACTTCTTTGTGCAGGAACTGTAGAACTTTAATGTAACCATAGTTATAGGAGAGGGATGACACTACTTTTATGCGCTTTAAAATTGGAAAGACAGAACAATCAGAGATATGGTGTCAAGACAAAACTGTCGTAGTCCTGTTCCAGTAGGCTATACTGCACCAGAATTAGGCATATCGGAAAAAAAATTAGCGGGGAAGCGCTGGAAACGATTTACAGGAAATATAAGTAAACCTGTGGCTATGCAATACAAAGCTGGCCCAAGTTGTAATGTAGGTCTTTGCTGGGATTTTTAGCAAGTGGAAATGTGGGCTGCCTAAAATTAAGCTACCACTTATGTGAGCAATAGGAAGGCTACCAGGGCCGTAGTAATGTTATTCACAGTCCACACGTGTGTGGTTTAGTGTCTATAAGGGCTGTTTTTGACACTGAGCGCTGGGTGTTGGCGTAAGATTTTCTGACTGGTGATTAATCCAGTTATTCTATATCCACATTAATTTGCATGATACTTTGGAACATGGAGGACATAGATATGAGTTGATAATTTACAGATGATACACGGTTTACATTGCATTACAGATACAGTTGGTACATAAAGTACACCAACGGCATACCTTCACTGCGCAGTAGCAATAGTAATGTTACTAAGGACAAAAGTCACTAAAGCAGTTTTCAGAAATTCTTTCTCGAAAGAAGAGGAAGAAATTGAACCAAGACAACTACCAAAATGAGTCATTTACAAATAGATATCCTCGGTGTAGCGAAGTAGCTTACATCATTGAATAAAGGCAAGGCCTCTGGTGCAGATTTTATACCAATTGGGTTCCTTTCAGAGAATGCTGATACAGTAGTTCCATACTGAGCAATCATATACAACTGCTCGCTCTTCGAAAGACTGGAAAATTGCACAGATCACATCAATACTCAAGCAAAGAAATAGGAGTAATTCGCTGAATTACAGACCCATAGGATTACCGTCGATTTGCCGTAGGATTTTGGAACTTATACTGCATTCGAACATTATGAATTATCTAGAAGAAAATGTTATTGGCAAATGGGCAATAACGATTCAGAAAATATAATTTGTGTGAAAAACAACAGGCTCTGTATTTTCGAAAGTTAATGAGTGCTATCGACAGGAGACCTCAAATTGATTTCATATTTTTATACTTCCAGAAGGCTCTTCGCGCCGTTCCTCACAAGCGGCTTGTAATCAAATTGCATGCCTGTAGAGTATCGTCTCAGATGTGTGACTAGTTTCGTGACTTCCTGTTGGAACAGTCACTGTTCGTAGTAACTGATGGGAAGTCCTCGAGCAAAATAAAAGTAACATCTGGCGTTCCACAATGAGGTATTACAGGCTCCCTGCTGTTCCTGACCTACATAAATGATTTAGGAGACAAACTGAGCACCATCTCAAATTGTTTGCAGATGATGTTGTCAGTTACCGCCTTGTAAAGTCATCAGATGGTGAAAACCACTTGCAAATGATTTAGACAGGATGTCTGTATGGCGCAAAAAGTGGCAATTGATTCTAAATTATGAAAAGTTTAAGTCATCCACATGAGTACTAAAAAGAAACCTCTAAAATTCGGTTACTAAATAAATCACACGAATCTAAAGGCTGTGAATTTAACTAAATCCTTAGGGATCACAATTACAAATAACTTAAAATGGAACAATTACGTGGATCATGCGGGCAAAGCGAACCAAAGACTACAATTTGTTGGCAGAGCACATAGAAAATGTCACAGGTCTATTAAAGAGACTGCTCACGCCACACTTGTCCGTCCTCTTGTGGAGTATCGCTGTACAGTGTGGGATCTGCATTACTTGAGACTGACGGAGGACATCGACTAGGTTGAAAGAAGGGCAGCTCGTTTTGTATTATAGTGAAATAGGGGAGAGAGAGCCACAGACATGATACATGAATTGAAGTGGCAATAATTAAAGCAAAGGAGTTTTTCGTTGTGGTAGGATCTTCTTTTAAAATTACAGTCACCAGCTGTCTCCTCTGAATACAAAAATATTTTTTTAGCGTCCACTTACTTATGGAGGAATGGTCATCATAATAAAAAAGAGAAATCAAAGTTTGCACAGGAAGATTTAGGTACTCGTTTTTCCAGTGCTCTGTTCAAGAACAGAACGGTGGATAAATAGGTGGTTTTATGAAGCGCTCCCCATTTCCACTATAAGCTGATGTGACACTACTGTCATTTTGCAATTTTTTCCTGCTGCAAGGGGGGGGGGAATTCTTTTTCTACTTATTTCTTCTTACATGTTATACACCTACAAACCAGGAGGAGGAGACTGTTAACAAAGATGACATATTATAGATAACTGCTATATTAAAGCTCGAGAAAATTATTTTATTCAATACAGGACATTCTTCTCCGTAATACTGTCAAATATATATCTGAGGTTTGTTCATCATGGAGGATGATCCAGTTAATCACTAAACCTTGATTCACGTTATAAAGTAGATCTATTAGAAGATAACTAAGCATCATAACGGTTTGTACATAAAGTATCATACGGTTGCAAGACATAGATGGTGACAGATTGGCTCTAATAAGTGTTGATAATTTGAAGTTGTTGATAAATTTGAGCTCGTCTTACAAACAGCAGAAGAATTAGCTTTTTTCGTGTGATATAATTATAAATTAATAATTTTCGGATTTTGTGCAGTTCTTCTTGCTAAATTTCCTCACTGTAGACAAAAGGGGAGTGCACTATGGGTTTTGATCAGTAACTTTGTGTGTATCAAAATATGTGACATAAATGGCTGTACCTTTTGATTACATTGACCTAGAAGCTAAC
This sequence comes from Schistocerca gregaria, assembly GCF_023897955.1. NCBI lineage: Eukaryota > Metazoa > Arthropoda > Insecta > Orthoptera > Acrididae > Schistocerca > Schistocerca gregaria. The sequence continues at coordinate 819,380,436 of NC_064921.1, forward strand.
ATTCATTATACCAACAAGGGACCACAGACCTTAGTATGTGACATAAATTTCAACTTGATACCATCTGTTCATTCCTGAGAAAAAGGGTTTGAACACCCTGACAGACAGACACACAGATGGGTGACAAAGTGACCCTATGACGGTTCCGTTTTTACCAACTGAGGTGCAGAACCGTAAAAAGGGACAAAACCTCATATTTCAACATAGACACCTGAGTAAATGGAAGTGTCTACCATACATTTTTTACTACAGATTTTGTGTCTTATTTTCAAAGTCAACAATTGGATCAAGTTTCAACACCTCGGTTCCCTGTGTAAAAATAAATACTGTACAGCAATTGTAAGAAAGAAATATAATATTTCGACAAGCACACAACAAATCAGTAGCTAAAAAATTACATTCTTGATGCAGATCTATTTTTATCTACAAAGAAAAGGAACCTGAGACGTCTGTCAGCAACTTACTAATAGGGAAAAACTAAGAAAATGTGTAGAAAATATAATTTAATGCCTATAATTGAAGCTGTTATGTTTTATGCTGGGTAAGAACAGACAGTATTTTACCCTGTTGTATTCGAATGATCTACCTCAAAAGTATTAACTCCGAATTTTTGGTTTGGCCTAATGGAAGACCTTGTGTTCTTTGATTCAAAACGTTGCCAGTTTTGCACAAATGTTTGAGTATTGAAATTGTTCAGTAAGCTAAATTTAAAAAGCTGAAAGTTATGTCTTTGTTCTGTGCAAATTCAGGCAATGAGTTAAAATCAGCTTTACAAATTTGTCGAAGAAGGAATAAGTACACAAGTCATACCATAAAAAATTGACTCATGTGATGTAATAATTCCTTAACTACTTTTTGAAAATTAAATGAATCCCAGATTATTTCAGTATTTTTGACGGGACTGCTGATTTCAGTGGGATAGAAAAGGTTTCTTTGCATGATGACAAGGAATTATAATTGCTAAGGAAAGATTCATACAATTCATTCTCTTAGCAAATTTGTCAGGAAACGTTCTGTGGAGTTTGGAAGGTAGGAGACGAGCCACTGGCAGGGCCGAAGCTGTGAGAATGGGTCATGAGTCGTGCTTGAGTAGCTCAGATGGTAGAGCACTTTCCTGCAAAAGGCAAAGGTCCCAAGGTCGAGTCTCGATCTGGCACACAGTTTTAATCTGCCAGGAAGTTTCAACATCTTATCTGTTAGAAAAGCTGAAAGAAATTGGTGTAGATGCTTCATATCTAAGAAGACAAGATTATGGTGGAAATCCACCTACATCAGGGAATCTGCAAGGAGTGTAAGCTGTAGTTACAGCAACATATCCTACAGCACTCTACATCCACTGTTCAAACCACTGTCTTAATTAAGTAATATTTGCAGAAGCTGAAATTCAGGCTATTAGGAACTCTTTAGAGAGTAATGAGACAGCTCATTACTTTTTGGGTACTTGGATCACATAGTGCAGAAACTCTGAAAAGTTTTTTGCAACTCAGACAACTGAAAGATCTCATGCTGTCGCTGATTTCTTGTTGCTTCTGGTGCTCTTGATTGAAGCAGTGACTGTCATATCAGCTGGCCAAATGATTATTTACACACAGCTACAGAGGCAAACTCTTTAATGTGTTCTATTTTGCAGTGTCAGTTTGCCTTCCTTCTCTTAGTGATAGCTGATGTATTTGCATTTGGTTGTATATTAAGCAAAATTCTTCAGAAACCATGAAATCTGCTGAAGACACTAGAGAAGAATTGGAAGTTGTGTGGCATGATGCTACAAAAACTTTCGTGACTGTTTTTGAGAGAGGAGATGAAATCCGTCAAAAGTTTGATCTATCAGTCGTGGTTCCCCAAAGGATTAAGATCCAAAAGACCAAACTATTTGATGCATGGTTCTGAAGAGTACTACTGAGTGGCACTCTTTATCCCATTTTAGATTGTTTCTAATAGAGTGAAGGCTTACAGAATATAAGGAAGCGCTGTCTGGATTTTCTTCACTGATCCTGGTTTCAACCATTGAATTTCCCTTAAGTAGTGAAGAATGAGAAGACTTCAAGGTCTTAACTGAATTCCACATTGAAGATATAGATGTGTATCTGAAGATGTCCTTGCTGAATTTTTTTATGGAAAAGAAAATCTATGAAAAGATTCCAAACCTTCATTTGCCATGGAAGCACTTCAACAAAGACATGTATCCAAATATTAACAAGCTTCTGAAGATACTGGTCGTACTTCCTTTAACTATAGCCACAGCAAAGAGGCCATTCTCCACTTTAAAGAGAGTCGAAATATAACTGCAAAACTCAAGAAGAAATACTAGGTTTAAAGTTTATTGTCTCACATTAAGTCATATAACAATTACTAGGTCATCAATTATTAATTTTTACAAGTTCTAAAAATATGTAATGTACGCTGCTGTACCCGTTGAATTAAGTTCATGATTGTGTTTTGATCTATCAGAGAAGGCTAAATGGATTAGCACTATTGTCCATTCACCGTTCAGAATCTTTTACACGAATAGAGGTGACGGACAACCTCGTCAAAAGAAAGAAGAAACTGGTTATGTCATTGTGGGGAAAACGCTTCTTATTGCTGGTACCTTTGTTTTACTTTTAAGAGTATTAGACCATGATGTATTTACTTATTAATTCATCTGTATAACAATATAATTTGTATGGATGTCACCAATACTTCGTACTATGCTCCTTATATTTGGTGCTGAAACACTACTAGGAAGAACAGTTTTTAGAAACACTGATCCGCAGGCTGATTAAACATTTGCTCATTTATTCTTCTGCGTGTCACGTTTTGTGAACTGCGTTGTTTCCAGAGAAACTATTCTGAGAAATAAAGCATTTGAGTGGACTGTCATATAACACGCAGCTTATAAGTGTTAAATATCGTGATTTTTGTAAAAACTTATATGCTTCGCAACTTTTCTACTACAATGTTTTCATTTCCATTCAATTTTATCATAATTTTCAGTACATGTAACCTGTGTTCCAGTTCTGAATACTGGCAATCTATGAAACTTCAGCTGCTCATATTTTGAGATACTGATCTGAATGAACATCTTGTACTTGAACAGAATTGACCTCCCCTCCGACCATTCCAAAGAGAAAAAAATTCTTGCTTTGAGGTGAAGTACGTACATTTTTATGTACATAAGTCGCTATCAGTAACTATTACTACTCAAAAGTACTGATGTTAAAATACTGATTTTGCTAAAAAAAAAAAAAAAAAAAAAAAAACGAATTTCTGGCGTCCACCACAGTTAGACCACAGACTGTGGTTAGACTGTGCGTCAACCATGAAAGTATCTTTCGTCATTCGTCTGTATAAACCAAGTGCGTTGGTGATATCTTTCCTGCAATTTTGCTTTGGACGTAAACTGTCAGTCTCAGCTGTTTTGTGTTTGTTGTGCGTTTTTGATCGCGTGGTGAAGCGGATTTAGTGAAACAATGAATGAAGAAATTGACGACCAAGATTTTCATTATGACTTTACGGCAGCATCGGAATGGGAGATGTTTATGTTTCGTTTAGAAGAAATCATTCGCGAATGGAAGATTCCACAACTCAAACGTGGACCTCTGTTAAAGAAAGGAGAACTCAGTACTGGTAAATGGGAAACGAAAACGGAAAACATTAATTTTGCAGGTAAATGACGTTTCACATCACATTAGGTACAATTTCCAAACGGTGACTGACTTACTTATCGTCTGAAACTGAGTTTTCGATAAATTCACTATTGCTACATTATGTTAACGTCCTTGTAAATATTAAACATAAGCTGTTAGAGAACTGTCATGAGCCTTGTGTTTCACAAAAGCTTAGGTACGTGTTTTTATGCAGTCTTATACCTTTCTTCGGAACGATCTCTAATCAAATTACTTAAATTCGTCCATAGTGTTCCGTAGAGCCCATCAGGTGGAATGTTTAGGTATGTAAAACGATGAATGAAAGACAAGCAAATCATGGGAACTTAATCTGAACACAATATTGATAATGAAATATTACTGTACTCCTTAAGTAAATTAGCAAGAAAAATGCAGCTGCTTCCTCAGTTAGTTCTAAAGAGTTGCTGTCTGTAGCCTGTTTGCAGTTTAATTTAATTGATTACACGGGTACTTTTCAACGAAAATAATAACTGCTGTCTGTAAACACTGAGTACTGTCTGCGATACAGTGCTGTGTGTTTTGCAGCTTCATAGTGAACATTGCTACTTGCCATATGGCAAACATACCTCTTCTATCCTTGAATCTACATATTAAAACGATTTGCAGAAAAAAGTGGCTAATGAGTTGTATTTTAATTTTCTTTTGCATTGGTATGGCTTCGCTGTTTTGTGTCAAATACGTTTGTTGGTGTGCCTGCAGAACCATTTAGAGTTTTGTATGAATAGCTGAATAGCTACAGTTGACAATTCATGGGCTGCATCAACGAAACTTATTTCCATAATTTTTCTAGCATGCATCTTTCGTGAAAATTATATAAAATTTGTCCATGATGATTTTGTTTTTGAGAAATCCATGACAGTTTCCAATCTGAAAGTATTAATTTTGTTACCTCTAAGAATTTTTATAATTTATAGATCATTTGAATAGATCACAGGGACGCACTTAAGCATAGCTGTCATAAACAGACAGTATTTTACCCTGTTGTATTCGAATGATCTACCTCAAAAGTATTAACTTGGATTTTTTGGTTAGGCCTTATGAAAGACCTTGTGTTCTTTGATTCAAAACGTTGCCAGTTTTGCACAAATGTTTGAGTACTGAAATTGTTCAGTAATCTAAATTTAAAAGCTGAAAGTTATGTCTTTCTTCTGTGAACAATTATTTTTTTAATTTTATTTATTTTTTATATGAGGAAATAATCTACAGATAACCCCCCCCCCCCCCCTTGTACACCATACTGTGTGCCACTGTTATGTCTGTTATGTTACTGAAATATGAATGCTACTCTCTAGAATAAATGTTTTAGAACACACGAAGACCTTATTTTACTTACACATATTTTCCTTTTCTGATTTGGGTTTTGTGTAAAATGTTAATTACTTTTTTTTTCTTATGTCTTTCCATTCTACTTCTCTTTGTCGTCTCTTACTTTTTCACAAGCCCTTTTAACATTTATCTTTTCCAACCACTCTTACTATTCACTTTTAATTTCATCCTTGTCTTGTTTCTTCTACTTCTATTTATGCTTCTTTAATCATGTTTTTTTTTTGCTTTTTTACTCTTATTTGAAACTTACTTAATTATCATTTATTTTCTAATTTGTCCTTTATTGGCTTTGTTCATATTCTCTCGTATGTTCTTTATCCCAGTTTATACCTACTGCTTGTTCTCTGATGCCTATGTTCTGATACTGGTACCTACTGGTAGTCTTCTTTTTTGGGCATTATGAAAGCATCTGATTCCACCCGTAATGTCATTAAGGTGGCCGATACCCATACTTTCAGCATGTACAGTATGGTGACTATAACATCAGTTACATACATATGCTAACAAAAATAAAAAGACTTGAGAATATTTCACTACAGCACAGCAATAAAATGAAACTTACCAGGACAACCTCTGGAAGTAGAAGTTTCAGAACCAGGATGAGCTAAATATGCAACAATACAAAAAAGAGCGTCATCACAAAACAAAAGCTATCCACAAAATGGAACCCAAAAAATTCGCATCATATAACATAATGCTACAGATAAGAAAATCTCTATATAGCACAAACAAAACCCTTGATACTAAAAAAATTAGCACATGCTACTCCAAAATGGGCAATTGGAAAATTCCCTTCACTTATGTAGTTAAAACAAAGTCAGCGACTCCAAAAACACACACACAAAGTGAAAACTCAAAATCCGCAGATACATATGCACTTGGCCAATTAAAATAAAAGAAAGGCTACACACCAAAACAAACAGATGATAAACAATGCATTAAAACTAATTAAACACACACATTAACCAGTCCTCAGAAAGCAAAACAATATAACTCCTCAAAGATGTAAAGATGAATGATAACAGAAAAGGTGTGAGTAAAACAGTCTCCCTGATGGCCACTTAGATCTTGAACCAGCCCCCCCCCCCCCCCCCCCATTGGATAGATCGCCAAATATTGTCAAGGTGACACCATCCTGAGTTCCTGGTCCGAGAAGATAGGACTCTAGTCAGCTACATACTCCCATTACATATGAGACTTCATGTAGTCAGAAATCAGGCCAAACTGTTGCAAAAACCTTATGGTCATCATATCATTCAACCAGTGCAACTCAGAATGAATAAGTATTAAATTTTTCCATTATATCCATCTCTAACAAAAGAAAGCACTATTACATTCCAGTCCATAAAAAATCCCAACACTAATCATACCTGTCACCGCACAGGAACCCCCGAAACAATAAATCAGCGTACCTCACTAGCAATATGGCACACTCTTCAACTACAAATTCACACAGTGATGACACAAAGCGAAATGACTGAATACTGCACATAAGACATTCATCTTCAGACATGACCATCCACCTTAAGAGTGTGCCACTAAATACAACAACATTCCACCTACAAACATAACCCAATCCAAAAACACAGCTGCACAGTGACGTCACAAAACACAGCGTACTTACACCAGGGGGCAAGGCAGATGGGTGATATGTTTCTTTTGACCCTTTTCTGCTAAGTGTTAGCAGTTTTCTTGGTGTTGGCTCTCTTCATAAATCTTGTTGATTTGATTCAGTTCTGGTCTCACCTTCTGAGTCTCTTGTCCCATTGTGTCTCCCTTGGCAACTTATATAATCTTTGTGCTGTCTTATCCTCACTTTCTTGTAAAAGTTTCAGTAGCATTTCATGCCAAGCGGACAACTTTTGTCTATCTGTGGTTTGATGGCAATAGTACCACTACTGATTAGAGCACATTTAACTCTGAGATTAGTCATGTTACTTATTCATTACAGATGTTGAATTCAGACTTACAAGACACCGCCTGCTTGTCGACTCATCTGATGATATTTCCAGTCCATTGGATGAGGAAAATGAGGAATCTAAGTCACAGGTTCTAGAAGACATCATGAGATTTGAGCATGATTTCCCACCACATTCAATGAATAATGGAACACCTCAACCACATCCTCTTGCTGTGTGGTATGGAATTCGAGATTTCCTCATTCTTTCAGCTTGGAGTGGAATATCATCATACTCAGAGAGTAAAGTGAAAATACTCTTGAGTTCCATATATGTGGCAGTAAATAACTCGAACTGGTGAGTTAGTAATTTTTTATATAAATATCTTCTTAGTTACTGATAGTAGGACTTACAATTAAAAATATAAAGGAGGTTATGCCTGAAGTAATATATTTAGCTTTCACTTCAAAAATACACAAGGTACTGTAAATTAAAGAACAAAAATTAAAGAAATGTAGTGAGGTGAAGAAAATTGTCAAAATAGGTGATTAAGACTCCAACATAAATAGTGAAAGACAAACGTGTTTCTAAAATATGTAGCAAAGCAGTTTCAGTAGTGATACTCGCTCGCATGTATAACAGTATTGAACATTGCTAGCTCACTAGTTAGAAGTCATGAAAAGTTTTGCTACACTACTTGAGTTGTGCAGGCGTGTGGGAACAGTCAAAATGGCTATCGAGCCAAAATTCTCTAGACATCCATGACTGGTCATCTCAAAGATACCAGATGTGTGATTAATAGCACGTGGAACTTAATTATGCATTTATTATAGTGTTAACCTTTGGAGAACACCAAAGTTTCAGTTTTTGCAAAACATATTCAGGAAACTGAAGAAAGGTGTATAGTTATTGTCAGGTTCTCTGGTTAACTGATTTGCTGTGAGGACTTCTATGGAAATGACGGGGTACACACAACCCTTGGCTGGGGACTGGTCAGTGCTGCCAGTCCTATGTAAATTCTAGGTGTATTTCAGTGTTCTCATTAGGCACAGCAATGGAGTTGTGTGTGGCACACAGGGAGCAGGAATTTTGAGTTGACCACAGAGGTCATGTGGTTGATACCAATCTCTTTAAAAAAAAATCTCAACCTGAAGGTAAATTGAGTGTCAATGGAATGGATTGTGCTTGGGGTAGTCACTAGTGGATAGCCTCTGGAACATCTGCCAATCTCATTTGCAGTAGGTTTGATTATGTTGGACTCTGTCTAAGTCAACATGTATTTTCTGTGGTATCAGTGGACCTACTAATCAAAACAATAAAATTAGTTTTGGAGAGATTGAGTCACTTACGAGTAAAACCATACAACCAGTTAAGAGAACAAATCAAAGCTGTTCCACAGAGAAGTCATATTCAAAGGACTTTTAAGACTGGAATATGATTCAGGCATCGTAAAATGTAGTTTAGTCGTAAAGAAACACAATGGACCATTTCAAAAAGTTTTCACTTTTTCTGTCCAGGAAAGTTAAGCCAGGCTTGCTGGGAATTTAGGAAACACTTTTAGTTGAAATAACTGTGTATCAACAAACTACTGCCCTTCTTAAAAAGAAAATACTATGGGAGTATCCTATTGTGTAGAGCTAAATATACTATGTAATCAAAAGTATCTGGACACCTGGCTGAAAATGACTTAAAAGTTCATGGCGCTCTCCATCAATAATGCCAGAATTCAGTATGGTGTTGGCCCACCCTTAACCTTGATGGCAGCTTCCACTCTCACAGGAATACGTTCAAACAGGTACTGGAAGGTTTCTTGGGGAATGGCAGCCCATTCTTTATGAAGTGCTACACTGAGGAGAGGTATTGATGTCAGTTGGTGAGGCCTGACATGAAGTCGGCATTGCAAAATATCCCCACGGTGTTCTATAGGATTCAGGTCAGGACTCTGTACAGGCCAGTCCATTCCAAGGATGTTATTGTCATGTAAAGATCCGCCACAGGCCATGCATTATGAGCAAGTGCTCGATCGTGTTGAATGATGCAGTCACCATCCCCGAGTTACTCTTCAACAGTGGGAAGCAAGCAGGTGCTTAAAACATCAATTTAGGCCTGTGCTGCAATAGTGCCATGCAAAACAAGTGGTGTAAGCCCCCTCCATGAAAAACATGACCACACCATAACAGCAATGCCTCCTAATTTTACTGTTGGCACCACACATTCTGGCATATGACGATCACCAGGCATTCGCCATACCCACACCCTGACATCAGATTGTAATGTTGTGTAGTGTGATTCGTCACTCCACACAACATTTTTCCACTGTTCAATTGTCCAATGTTTATGGTCCTTACAGCAGGTGAGGCAGCATTTTGCATTTACTGGCATGATGTGTGGTTTATGAGTAGCTGCACGACCATGAAATCCAAGTTTTTTCACCTCCTCCCTCGGTAGCTGAGTGGTCAGTGCGACATAATGTCAAGCCTAAGGGCCGGGGTTCGTTGCCCGGCTGGGTTGGAGATTTTCTCCGCTCAGGGAGTGGGTGTTGTGTTGTCCTAATCATCGTCATTTCATCCCCATCGACTCGCAAGTTGCCGAAGTGGTATGAAATCGAAAGGCTTGCACCTGGCAAACAGTCTACCCGACGGGAGGCCCTAGTCACATGACATTACATTTACACCTCCTGCCTGACTGTCATAGTGCTTGCAGTGAACACTGATGCAGTTAGGAATTCCTGTGTGATGGTCTGGATAGATGTTTGCCTATTACACGTTACGACCCTCTTCAACTGTCGGCGGTCTCTGTCAGTCAACAGACGAAGTTGGCCTGTATGCTTTTGTGCTGCATGTGTCCCTTCGCATTTCCGCACCACTATCACATCAGAAACAGTGGACCTAGGGATGTTTTGGAGTGTGGAAATCTTGCGTACAGGCATATGACACAAGTGACACCCAATCACCTGACCACATTTGAAGTTTGTGAGTTCCACGGAGCACCCCATTCTGCTCTCTCATGATGTCTTAATGACTGCTGAGGTCGCTGATATGGAGTATCTGGCAGTAGGTGGCAGCACAATATACTTAATATGAAAAACATATGTTTTTGGAGTAATGGAAATGAGCGTTTGGCGTCATTGGCTGGGAGGCTCCTTGCAGGGCAAGTCCGGCTGCCTTGGTGCAGGTCTTATCACATTTGATGCCACATTGGGCGACTTGGGTGCCAGATGGGGATGAAATGATGATGAAGACAGTGCAACACCCAGTCCCTGAGCAGAGGAAATTCCCGACCCAGCCCGGAATCGAACCCGAGCCTGTAGAACAGCAGTCAGTCACACTGACCACTCAGCTATTGGGGTGCACTGTTTTTGGAGTGACCGGATACTTTTGATCACACAGTGTATCGTCACCAGTTTTAACAAAGGTGATGTATCATGTAAAGATTTTATACACAGCCCAACACTGGAACCCAAGGTGGAGCAGGAAGGAAAAGTAGAATCGGAGATTTGCAACATTACGAAATGAATGAGCAGGAAGAAACAGTGACTTTCATGTCTATCTTAGACAGTGTAACATTGCCTGAGTACTTTAAAACAGGATTCATCAATTTAAGGATATATCTTGGATCCCATGAATTGCAACTGTTGGCAATGGTTTGGACACATGTCATTTCCACATGGAGACAAAGCTGTATGTGAAAAATGTGACTGATATGTACATAAGTTGTAAATGTTATGCACCTTCCTTCCACTTTCTATCACTTACTCTGGTGACCACACACAATGGGATGATAACTCTCCTGTGTTTACTAAGGAGAGAAAATTTCAAAATGTGAATGTTACCTAATGATAAGGAAACACTGAAGCGAGAAAAGCAGTTACGCAGCTCCCAGTGTTTGCTATATCAGTTGTGTCTACCATCCACAAAATCCTCACAAAATTACTGGCTGCCACAGGTGCATAGTGATACTGCCACAAATACTACCTGCACAGGCAAAGCAGTGCGCACAATTCTCAGTGAGAAGTTTCAGGTACCATCAATAAAACAACAGACAGTGGGAAGTAATGATATTCACTCTAGTGACCGCCTGCCAGTGGAAGTTAACCGGAAAATGTAGTACCTGAAAGGAGACAATCCAAATGAATGATGAGCAGAGATAATTTGACACTTTACAGCTACCAGCATTGAGACAGCATACAGAAAATGATGGGTAACATTGTCAATTGGTTCACCAAACTATTGAAGCATAGATAGTAGGATCACATAAAAAGGTAACCTGCCCTGTGGTGGCCTGAGGAATGCCTAACTGATTAACCTTTGCAAAATTTAAATTTACCGCATTAGCAAAAACTGTGACACCATTTCTATATACCATTATCAGACTTCTTGCTGCTGTAGCAGAACAAACCATACGAAAATTTATGTGCTTTGGAGAGGTCTTTAATGTGCTGTCATTGAAACTGCATATTTTTGGACTACACAAGTATATATACAAAATCCACCAAATATGGCATGATAGCTTCAGAAACTGTGAAAACGAGACTGCACTGCACAATGTTGTTTTGTTAACCAATCACGGCACAGGATATGTGATCTCGTCAGTCAGTCACAGCACAGAATCATAGCACTTGACATGTGATGTAATCAGCCAATCACATTGTCAATGTCCGAACACATGAATGACAAAGGAACATTAAGCATGAAACAGGAATAAAGTAGATGGCCTGAAGTAATGTACAAAGTGTACAGTAAAAAGCAAAGTGATGCTATCACCTGCCTTTAATGGTGAGGAAAGTGAAGGCACCAGTTTCTCCCTGAGAGGCGCAGAATTGTAATTGCCAGTCATGCTTGCAGCAGTGTTTGAAAAAAACTACTGTATTACATTTCCGCAGCATGTGTAAAGTTTACCCACCTCAATTATGAAATATTTCTTTCAAGTTATATGCTTGGTGAAATATGTTTTGAGGTAGATAACCCACAAAATGTTTGATCTTTCTACCATATTATGGTATTGCATCTCTGACGTCCTGCCACATACTCTCCACATGGTTATGAACAGAATCATATTTAGAATCTAAAAATTTCACACTATGGTTCACTGTAAGATGCTGAAAACCTTTAGTACCTAGAGTGTTGTACAAGCTGAAGCAGTCGCTAACCGGGAGGATATTTTCTTTGATTTTTCTAACTAAGACTTCCTTAGTCCAAAATTCATTTTTTTACCTTTGCTGAATCCCACCAAGCACCCAGTTTCCACAGATTTTATGGCGTGTACTATTTTTCCTGTACCCAAATTTTGCTTTGTCTATTTCAGTGACTTTTCCTGGTTCCCTAACTGTTGAGAATTATCACCCACTTGAGACACATTTCATGATAGAAGGACAAGTCAGTTATCATATGTGTAGACATACTGAAATTTTTTACAAGTCTCGCCATCTTTGGAGAGCACATTGAGTCCCACATGGTACAGAAATTGGAGATTTTTCAAACTATCATTGGTGAATCACTGAACCAAGTACCGATCTCAGCACTCTGCTTGAAGGTGCATTGCACATTGATCATGTGAGTACCCATCTGTACCTTCTATAAGTGCCAACAGTGGAATGAATCCTGATTTCGCAAAAAAATTGTAGGAGCTTGGCATTTTGGGCAATCCACACTGCCTGGCAAAACATGAACCACCATCCATAACATGGCTTGATTCATTCTTTAAAATACCACCTCTCCCAGAAAACATCCTTTGCATTCCATTCTCAGATTGAACTACAACTAGGTGAGAGATACTTACTTTCAAATCTGATCAAATTTCGTAATATGTCTCAGTGCTGATACGGTATTGACACTGGTTGAACAATAATATTACATATCAATCATTAGACGGAATGTTAAGGATATGCTAAAACTAGCCACAAGAAGCTATAACTGCTTAAAAGTTGACAGTTTTGGGAAATTGGAAATAGCTGAATATTGGTGACAAGCAGGCTTATACATTTCGCTGCTGCACCCCAACTCACAACCAGACTGTTTCCTTCCAACAGAACCTAAACCTTGGGCTATGGTATAGCTCAGTCTGTCACCACAACTAAATTTTTTGCTTACACGTTGGTTGCCTTTGGAAGCCATGACCTAATTGGATAACAATAGCCACATTCTTGTGATAATGAATAATATAAATGTCACTGCTTTACTCACAGCAGTTTAAGTTGTGCTGTTACATCAAAGCTTAATTATACCCTCAGAAATCATGATTTTGAAATTGCGACTTATTCAGAAAACAGTCAAATATTTCTCACAATCGATAGTAGAAATGTCGATCCTTCACTTGCAGCAATTTAAGCTGTGCTCTTACATCCCATTCTAACCACATCCATCAGAAAAAGATAAAGCAACATATATCTGTGGCAACTAAAATTATATGTGAAGGCATAGTTCTGTTTATTCTTGTTCTACACGCATATTAATTCGTTTTGTGGTAATGAAAAAGCCTTATTGTGATGGGTTCACTAGATCGTGTATCCTGTGCATGCAGTGATGGCTGACTGTAGCAAATGGAGCAACCATTATCCTAATTTCAGTGTTTCAGAAACTAACATGCTGTATTTGGTAGATACTGTATTTATGCTTGCATAGTCCAAAAATGTGCAGTTTCAATGACACAACACTCCAAAAATCTGACCAAAACCTGTTGTTTGCAACACAGTTTATTGTGCTGCAGTAGCAGGCAGTCCTGCAACAGTATATAAAATTTTATCAAAAGTTTCAGTCTGTTGAATTACAAGAGCAGAAGTCCAATGTGTCAGAGGAAACAAGGAAGGTTTCACTCAGCTACAACAGACTGGCAATCAATAAAGAGGATTTTGCGTAAGTGCAGTACACTTCCCTTCTTGGCTATTTTGGGAAATAGTGTCTTGCTGGGTAACTTTGGAAATGTATATAATATTATCAGCCAAGAAAGATGAGTTGCGTTGCTTCTGCAACAATGAGAAACAACATAGTTACCTGTGTTCTGTGTGGAAGCTAGAATCTTCTCTACTATGGCTCAAAAAACTACTCCATGACCATACTAAATTCATTCTGCCATGTTGGGCCACCTCTTCTGTGGCACTAAGGACGTACTGCCCAATTATTTTAATGAAATCTAGTTTCACAAACTATATCCTAACACCTGGGAGGGTGAATAATGATTCCTGTATGGATAAGACTGTTAAGGATTGTACAGGTCCAAAAAAAACTCTTGAGCATCATTCTCAACAGGTGCAAATGAAAGGTTCTTAAGCAGATGGCTTTGTATAAGTCCTCAAATTCCAAAAAACTCTCCTGACCCACTTCTTTTGCATACAGAAAGATGTATATTGAGTCATTATTATTCCACTGCTGATTTTGAGTCATTATTATTCCGCTGCTGATTACTTAATCCTACTGGCTGCACTTATAAAAAAATGTTCTCTATGTCAGAGTTATTTAGCTGATGTGTTCTTTATGTGGAAAAGGCAAAATCATTGGCTGCTATAACATCCGTTTACAACTTATCAATAATTGTGTGTCAGTATGCTGCTGCTGATTCTTATTCAGTGCTTCCTCGGTGAGCATTACTTCTAGTACTGCATCAGAAATGTCCTATCATACAGTTGGTGCTGCATACAAGTGCCCCACTTCTCCATTGTTTCACTAAACTGAGTGAAAGTCTAAGAGTATTGCTCCCATTTAATTCTCGCACCACTGCACTAGTGTCATCAGTTGAAACTGATATACAGCTCCATGCTCAAAGGAAGCCCTATGAGATTCATTACCAAATTTTCAGCTGAATTAGCCCCTCTTTTAACCATGATCTACTGTAGACCCTTTGAACAAAAACAATACCCAGTAGTTGGAAGAAAGCACAAGCTATGTCCATCTGCAAGAAGGGTAGCAGAAGTGATCCAAAAAAACTAACATGTAATCGTGCAGGGCAAGTGTTTGTTGTAGAATCTTAGAACAAAATCTGAGCTCAAATGTAATGAGGTATCTTGAAGAGAATCATCTCCTCCATGCCACCAGTATGGATTCTAAAAATGTGTGAAACCCAACTTGCACATTTCAAGCATGACATCCTGGAAGCTAGGGGGCCATAGTAGTCAGGTAGATGCAGCATTTCTTGATTTCCAAAAAGACTGACTCAGTACCACATCTGCACTTATTACTGGAAGTACAGTCTTCTGGGCTAGTGAGTGAATTTGTGACTATTGAGAATTTTTTGGTGAGGAGGCTGCAGCATATTATATCGGAAGTAGAGCATTTGACAGATGTTCTATGTTAATGATCTTGCCAACAATACATGTATAGTAACCTCAGACTTTTTAGAGATGATAAAGTTATCCATAATCAAGTAATGTCTGAAAAATAATAGCATATCTTGAGAACATTTCAAAGTGGTAGAGGGTTTGGCATCTAGCTTTAAATGTTCATAAACATAAAATTCTGCACTTCACAAAATAAACATTGTATTCTGTGAGTACAGTACCAAAGAGTCATTGTTTGATTTGGTCAACTCCTACAAATACACTCCTGGAAATGAAAAAAGAACACATTGACACCGGTGTGTCAGACCCACCATTCTTACTCTGGATACTGCGAGAGGGCTGTACAAGCAATGATCACACGCACGGCACAGCAGACACACCAGGAACCGCGGTGTTGGCCATCGAATGGCGCTAGCTGCACAGCATTTGTGCACCACCGCCGTCAGTGTCAGCCAGTTTGCCGTGGCAGACGGAGCTCCATCGCAGTCTTTAACACTGGTAGCATGCCGCGGCAGCGTGGACGTGAACCGTATGTGCAGTTGACGGACTTTGAGCGAGGGCGTATAGTGGGCATGCGGGAGACCGGGTGGACGTACTGCCGAATCGCTCAACACGTAGGGCGTGAGGTCTCCACAGTACATCGATGTTGTCGCCAGTGGTCGGCGGAAGGTGCACGTGCCCGTCGACCTGGGACCAGACCGCAGCGACGCACGGATGCACCCCAAGACCGTAGGATCCTACGCAGTGCCGTAGGGGACCGCACCGCCACTTCCCAGCAAATTAGGGACACTGTTGCTCCTGGGGTATCGGCGAGGACCATTCGCAACCGTCTCCATGAAGCTGGGCTACGGTCCCGCACACCGTTAGGCCGTCTTCCGCTCACGCCCCAACATCGTGCAGCCCGCCTCCAGTGGTGTCGCGACTGGCGTGAATGGAGGGACGAATGGAGACGTGTCGTCTTCAGCGATGAGAGTCGTTTCTGCCTTGGTGCCAATGATGGTCGTATGCGTGTTTGGCGCCGTGCAGGTGAGCGCCACAATCAGGACTGCATACGACCGAGGCACACAGGGCCAACACCCGGCATCATGGTGTGGGGAGCGATCTCCTACACTGGCCGTACACCTCTGGTGATCGTGGAGGGGACACTGAATAGTGCACGGTACATCCAAACCATCATCGAACCCATTGTTCTACCATTCCTAGACCGGCAAGGGAACTTGCTGTTCCAACAGGACAATGCACGTCCGCATGTATCCCGTGCCACCCAACGTGCTCTAGAAGGTGTAAGTCAACTACCCTGGCCAGCAAGATCTCCGGATCTGTCCCCCATTGAGCATGTTTGGGACTGGATGAAGCGTCGTCTCACGCGGTCTGCACGTCCAGCACGAATGCTGGTCCAATTGAGGCGCCAGGTGGAAATGGCATGGCAAGCCGTTCCACAGGACTACACCCAGCATCTCTACGATCGTCTCCATGGGAGAATAGCAGCCTGCATTGCTGCGAAAGGTGGATATACACTGTACTAGTGCCGACATTGTGCATGCTCTGTTGCCTGTGTCTATGTGCCTGTGGTTCTGTCAGTGTGATCATGTGATGTATCTGACCCCAGGAATGTGTCAATAAAGTTTCCCCTTTCTGGGACAATGAATTCACGGTGTTCTTATTTCAATTTCCAGGAGTGTATTTTACTCAAACAATGGAAAGTCCAGGATAGAATGACAATATGGAAAGAATAGATTGCTAGACATCACATTTAACATAGCTTCTATGTGGTCAATAGAAACATATTTTAGTGTTGCAATCTGTAGTTTAATTGATGTGTGTTTAGTATTTTAATCAGGTCCTTTTTTTCCAGCCCAATTCCATTATTCGTACAAGTGCATGAAACTGCAGAACATTATTATCTTGGTGTATGCGAAGCTAGGGGTCTGCGAACTGAATTTGAGATGATTCACCTAAGGCGAACACCACCTCACTGCAAATATCTTACAGGCAAGAATGACTTTTTTTTATCATTGTTTTTTAAAGTTGCAGAATTTTATTACTTTTTGTGTATTGTCCATTGCATCTTAGTTGAATTGTATTTGACAGATATGAACTGCCATTCAGAATAAAGTTCAGAGCATTGCCCCTGGCTAAGATTATTGAATTGAAGATCATAATGGTTTTTGGATGTAAATTAATTAATATGAATGCAAATAAATAGAATCTGTTGTGTGGTCTTATCAGTTTTAATATCTCCTTGTTTTCGAAGATGGAAACACTATTTAAAAATTAGGACAAGTGACCACTTGTGAAAATGTGAGTGGTGGTTGTTGTATGGATACACATAAGATTAAATAACCTAACTATCTTTTGGCATGATTGATGCCTCTTAGCAGCAGTGGCAAAAATCCAAATACTCCTCTCTTACAAACTGTGTTCTTCTACTCTATCTAATTTGATTATTTTATTCTGCATTGATACAATGCAAGACTTTATATTCCTAGAATCTTTTGTGAAAACTGTGTTTCATAACTTAAGAGGCCCTTCACAAAATGTTTCACGATATTCATGAATCAGTCCGCTGTACTATGCTGTATCACCGCTTTTCTGTGCACTTTACTACATTATTTCCAGAATAGCGAAATGAGCATGATTCCTGTGGAGACCATTAAGTGAACAATATATATACAGTTAGTGAACATGCAGTTTCATAAGAATATTTCTCATACAAAAACACACAGCCCACATTAAACTAAAACATCCTTCCTCCTTGAGATGTTCGCAGTGTTATTCAGTGGTTTGGTATTTAACTAATTTGTAAATGGAAATGATAATCTTATTTTATTACATTGAGTAAGTACTAAATAAATTTTCTCCCAGCTAAAGATTTGATCAAGTTCCTAAAGAACTCCAAATTAACGTTGTGTTAAAGTGTTGTCTGTAAGTTGTGTAAGTGTCACTAAATCACAGTTCATACAACAGATTCTATACAACTACGGATTATGATGGAAACAGTTATCTTCTACATCTACATCTACATCTACATGACTACTCTGCAATTCACATTTAAGTGCTTGGCAGAGGGTTCATCGAACCACAATCATACTATCTCTCTACTATTCCACTCCCGAACAGCGAGCGGGAAAAACGAACACCTAAACCTTTCTGTTCGAGCTCTGATTTCTCTTATTTTATTTTGATGATCATTCCTACCTATGTAGGTTGGGCTCAACAAAATATTTTCGCATTCGGAAGAGAAAGTTGGTGACTGAAATTTCGTAAAAAGGTCTCGCCGCGCCGAAAAACGTCTATGCTGTAATGACTTCCATCCCACCTCGTGTATCATATCTGCCACACTCTCTCCCCTATAATGCGATAATACAAAATGAGCTGGCCTTCTTTGCACCCTCTCAATGTCCTCCGTCAATCCCACCTGGTAAGGATCCCACACCGCGCAGCAATATTCTAACAGAGGACGAACGAGTGTAGTGTAAGCTGTCTCTTTAGTGGACTTGTTGCATCTTCTAAGTGTCCTGCCAATGAAACGCAACCTTTGACTCGCCTTCCCGACAATATTATCTATGTGGTCCTTCCAACTGAAGTTGTTCGTAATTTTAACACCTAGGTACTTAGTTGAATTGACAGCCTTGAGAATTGTACTATTTATCGAGTAATCGAATTCCAGCGGATTTCTTTTGGAACTCATGTGGATCATCTCACACTTTTCGTTATTTAGCGTCAACTGCCACCTGACACACCATACAGCAATCTTTTCTAAATCGCTTTGCAGCTGATACTGGTCTTCGGATGACCTTACTAGATGGTAAATTACAGCATCATCTGCGAACAGTCCAAGAGAACTGCTCAGATTGTCACCCAGGTCATTTATATAGATCAGGAACAGCAGAGGTCCCAGGACGCTTCCCTGGGGAACACCTGATATCACTTCAGTTTTACTCGATGATTTGCCGTCTATTACTACGAACTGCGACCTTCCTGACAGGAAATCACGAATCCAGTCGCACAACTGAGACGATACCCCATAGCTCCGCAGCTTGATTAGAAGTCGCTTGTGAGGAACGGTGTCAAAAGCTTTCCGGAAATCTAGAAATACGGAATCAACTTGAGGTCCCCTGTCGATAGCGGCCATTACTTCGTGCGAATAAAGAGCTAGCTGCGTTGCACAAGAGCGATGTTTTCTGAAGCCATGCTGATTACGTGTCAATAGATCGTTCCCTTCGAGGTGATTCATAATGTTTGAATACAGTATATGCTCCAAAACCCTACTGCAAACCGACGTCAATGATATAGGTCTGTAGTTAAATGGATTACTCCTACTACCCTTCTTGAACACTGGTGCGACCTGCGCAATTTTCCAATCTGTAGGTACAGATCTATCGGTGAGCGAGTGGTTGTATATGAGTGCTAAGTAGGGAGCTATAGTGTCAGCGTAATCTGAAAGGAACCTAATCGGTATACAATCTGGACCTGAAGACTTGCCCGTATCAAGCGATTTGAGTTGCTTCGCAACCCCTAAGGTATCTACTTCTAAGAAACTCATGCTAGCAGATGTTCTTGTTTCAAATTCTGGAATATTCCATTCGTCTTCCCTGTTAAAGGAATTTCGGAAAACTGTGTTCAATAACTCCGCTTTAGCGGCACAGTCGTCGATAACAGTACCATCGGCACTGCGCAGCGAAGGTATTGACTGCGTCTTGCCGCTTGTGTACTTTACATACGACCAGAATTTCTTCGGATTTTCTACCAAATTTCGAGACAATGTTTCGTTGTGGAACCTATTAAAGGCATCTCGCATTGAAGTCCGTGCCAAATTTCACGCGTCTGTAAATTTTAGCCCATCTTCAGGATTTCGCGTTCTTCTGAACTTCGCATGCTTTTTCCGTTGCCTCTGCAACAGCGTTCGGACCTTTTTTGTGTACCACGGGGGATCCGTTCCATCTCTTACCAATTTATGAGGTATGAATATCTCAATTGCTGTTGCTACTATATCTTTGAATTTGAGCCACATCTCGTCTACATTCGCATAATCAGTTCGGAGGGAATTGAAATTGTCTTTTAGGAAGGCTTCTAGTGGCACATTATCCGCTTTTTTAAATAAAATTATTTTGCGTTTGTTTCTGATGGATTTGGAAGAAATGGTATTGAGCCAGCTACAATGACCTTGTGATCACTAATCCCTGTATCAGTCATGATGCTCTCTATCAGCTCTGGATTGTTTGTGGCCAAGAGGTCAAGTGTGTTTTCGCAACCATTTACAATTCACGTGAGTTCGTGGACTAACTGCTCGAAATAATTTTCGGAGAATGCATTTAGGACAATCTCGGAAGACGTTTTCTGCCTACCACCGGTTCTGAGCAAGTATTTTTGCCAACATACCGAGGGTAGATTGAAGTCCCCACCAACTATAACCGTATGAGTGGGGTATTTATTTGTTACGAGACTCAAACTTTCTCTGAACTGTTCCGCAACTGTATCATCGGAGTCTGGGGGTCGGTAGAAGGAGCCAATTATTAACTTAATTCGGCTGTTAAGTATAACCTCCACCCATAGCAATTCGCACGGAGTATCTACTTCGACTTCACTACAAGATAAACCACTACTGACAGACACAAACACTCCACCACCAATTCTGCCTAATCTATCTTTCCTGAACACCATCTGAGACTTTGTAAAAATTTCTGCAGAACTTATTTCAGGCTTTAGCCAGCTTTCTGTACCTATAACGATATCAGCTTCTGTGCTTTCTATTAGCGCTTTAAGCTCAGGGACTTTTCCAGTGCAACTACAACAATTTACAACTAAAATTCCGACTGTTCCTTGATCCAAGCACGTCCTGTAATTGCCAAGCACCCTTTGACATTGCAGCCCATCCCGCACTTTCCCGAGGCCTTCTAACCTAAAAAACCGCCCAGTCCACGCCACACAGCCTCCGCTACCCGTGTAGCCGCCAGCTGAGTGTAGTGAACTCCTGACCTATTCAGCGGAACCCGAAACCCCACCACCCTATGGCGCAAGTCTAGGAATCTGCAGCCAATACGATCGCAAAACCGTCTGAGCCTCTGATTTAGACCCTCCACCCGGCTCTGCACCAAAGGTCCGCAGTCGGTTCTGTCAATGATGCTGCAGATGGTGAGCTCTGCCTTCATCTCGTAAGCAAGACCGGCAGCCTTCACCAAATCAGATAGCCGCTGGAATCCAGAGAGAATTTCCTCAGATCCAAAGCGACACACGTCATTAGTGCCGACATGTGCCACCACCTGCAGCTGGCTGCACCCTGTGCTCTTCATGGCATCCGGAAGGACCCTTTCCACATCAGGAATGACTCCTCCCGGAATGCACACGGAGTGTACACTGGATTTCTTCCCCTCCTTAGCCGCCGTATCCCTAAGGGGCCCCATTACGCGCCTAACATTGGAGCTCCCAACTACCAGTAAGCCTACCCTCTGCGATTGTCCGGACCTTGAAGGCTGAGAATGATCTTCTGAAACAGGGCAGGCGGCTGCATCTGGCTCAGCCAGAGACAGTGCCTGAAACCGGTTTGTCAGACGCACCGGGGAGGCTTTCTGATCAGCCTCCGGGGACGCCTTTCGCTGCCTGCCGCGCCTTGGAACGACCTCCCAATCAACCACAGGCGAGGGCTCAGCCCCACTGCGTTCAGCAACCGGGGCAACCACAGCGGCTGACCGATCTGGGGACAGACGGGACGAGGTTGACATCCCCGTGATGATCATTAAAACCACAGAATATCAGGCGCGCACAACACTGACGTATGTTACCTGAAACAATATTCTTCGCAACTCGTGCGTAATTAATTTCGGCTCCATACATCAGCTAGAAAAGTTTGTTATAACGATCGTGCTATGAGCACTGTTTTTAAAGAATCAATCTGATTCGAATTATTTTCATTAAAATGAGTTCGGGACCACCAGTGCACATTTATTTTTACACATTTGTATTACGTTCAGCATTTATGTCTGTAGAGTTCCATAATTTGAATTTGCCATGTGATAATTGTTAAGATGGTGGCAGACAATTGATAGAGACTTTCTATTGTTGGAGCAAATAAGTAAATATTTAAAATGTTTATTAAACGCTATAAACTATACTTTCATATTGTGCAGTATTTAGGCCTCATCAAGCAAACATTTGATTTGTTTCTAAGGGAAACACAGACAAATACGCGATACAAATAGCTATCATCTATGGCTGCGTTCGTTGCAGCGGAAATAAATAATTAACACACATAATGCTTACTGAGACAGGAATTAAAGTTACAAATAATTATTCACTCATATTTATAATAATAATGAACTCTATTTTCAAGTAATAATTAACAAATAATTACAATTTCTTAACAGACCTCAGTTTGATATGTGTCCGCAAATTACAAAAGACAACCAACAAAAGGTAAAAACAAAGGAAGACAAACGCAGATCATAAAAGGAAATTATAATTATCATTGTCTTTGTATGATACACATTGATATGTCTAATTAAATCATAGTATATTATATAAATAATTAATATTTGTAAACTTTTTCACTATTTCTTCATATGTCGAATGGATAATGTTTATAACTGTTAGAGGCGTAATTTCCTCTCGTTGCACTGTAGCCAAAAATTTATCTCGTGAATGTTACAATGCCCCTTGGGCTGAGAAAAAAAATTAGTTTATCTATTGTATATTTTTTTTATGAGTCCACGAAATCCATGTAGATTTGCTACTCTCAAGATACAAATGTTTAGTTTCAATGTTGTTTTAGACATGACAAAATTATAGTTGAATCGAGTAGTTTAAATGACTTCAGTGACTTTATTATCTCGGAAATTGCTGCGGATACTTCCCAGATTAACTTATCCCCCCCCCCCCTCCTCCCCCCCCCCCCCATTTGGGTTCACTGGACTCAGAAAACTGGGAATAAAACCATCCAAGGGCCTTCAAGAAAATACAGACACCTACTTTTAACAGTCAGGCTTGACATGAATGTAATAAAATATGCTGGAAAATGCAAATTTATGACTCTGTTGTAATCATCTGAGATAATGAATGTTTTCTCATGGTGGGGTATCATAAAATTTCCAAAGTCACTCATTTATCGAATGTCATAACAATTTGCTGCTGACATCGTGAGACTGCCCTTGCGTCGAGCTGTTGGACTGCAGACAGGTAGTGGCTGCTGCTGGACCGCCCTCAGCCGAGTCGGTGCGGCATCGGCTGCCGTCGGCTGCATCGTGGTTTGGATCTGTTGCTGGCTAGAAGTCGCGCTGCAGCAGCTCTTGTTTCTCCTTTCCCACATCCCTCAGTTTAAGACGGGTACATGAAATGTCAAAATATCAGCATCAGTGACAAGATAATTACTATTCTCATCCTGTGGAAAAGTTTATTATTGTCCATTTCACTTGCATTCACACGGATGGAATTAGACTGTTTTTGGAGTATGTTCTGTATTTTGACACTGTTCAACACAATGTAGTGATCCACATATAAGTTTATCACAATATGCACATTTTGAACACTGCACCATTAATTATACAAGTGTCCGTAGTGTGCTTCGTTCACTTAAGCGGAATGTAAATATTTTCGCGATGCGCTGCGTAGCCAATGTTGCATTATTGTTTTGCCGCGCGGCTGGCTGTACAGTCTGTCACATTAAATTTGGCACGCGGAGGCGCTTCATATCAAACTACTAAAGGTCATCAGTTCAAATTAATTATTAATACAGTCAACAGTACTCAATGTTCATAGTGTTGCTGCTAACTTTGACACTCCAAGAGCATTCACAAGGTTACGTGATCACAGTATTTATCACTGTTCATCATTATTCACAATGTAAATCACAGTTATTCACGTGTCCACTAGTTCCTGCGAAACACGTTTCACTGTTCTGATTGCTGTCAGTAGTTTTCCACAGTACTTAACAGACAATCTATATGCAAATGACACTTTTCAAGTAATGAGGTCTGGTACACTTGCACATAAGTTCATATTACCATGACTGAATAACAAAATTTTAAATTTTACACTGTCACGTGAACATGAGACAATATAAAACTTTCAGAATCTGCTACATTATCTTGACCATGAGATCATTACTGAACTGTCCTGATAACAGTACATTTCCATTTTTATTACAAATACATATATTTATATATTTTTTTATACGGATTGTTATTTACCATGTTTTTAGGACAGATGTCTATGTTTGGTTTATCTAACCGAAATGTTGCTCATAAGAACATTTTAAATGACTTCGTGATGAAACCTTGTACGTAAATCAGTACACATTCAGATTTTGCTTCACTAGTGGTGAAAGCAGTTTATTTTATTTTTTATTTATTTATTTTTTTCTTAGTCACACAGCTCACACACCACCAACACTCGCTACGTGTGTGGGACTACATGACTAAATCTTACGAAAATATTTTTGTTATATCCATTCGTACACACGAACAAATATATTATTTAAGCATTTTAATTATTTATATCCAACATATTGAAAGGTAAAATTCCTCACATTTAATGCAACAACACTCAAGTGTTTGTTAAGTTATTTATCCATTTTAGAGTAAAAATACATTTATTATGGGGATTCTCTACTCCTTGTTCAAATAATTCAACAACATTGCAGTGTAATACTTGACATAAAAGCTTATAAACTAATACATACATAATATTATCAAATTATTAGTGCTAATTATTTTACCATAAACATTATATTTACGGTTATGGGATAGTGCACTTGCACTTCTGATTGGTCCTTTGCATATCCCAACATTAAATTAGTTTTCCTATTGCAAATATTTTTTTTAGGTCTTTATGACAATACAGTCCTTTCCTCTTTCCTGTATTGACATTCTCTAGTGTATAGCACCCCTCATGTGGGATATTAGCTATTTTATATGGTCCTTCATACAGTAATTGCAATTTTTTATTTTTTTTTCTTGATTATCGATGCCTTGGGATGCGTCCTCAACAATACCAACTCATCGATACAATATTGTTGTGTCTTAGTAAGTTTTTTGTCAAACTTCGCCTTGTGGAGCTCTGCTTGGCGATTTATATTCTGTAGAGCTGTATCTAGTTTCTTCTGATAAGTTAATTGCTCCTCTTCGATCTTCGGTACTGGATTAACCCATTCGCCCACTTCGTTTTTCTGTTCATTCATTAGTTCACTGGGCATGAAACCAGTTGTCATATGTGGTAAATTATTATACATTTCCATGAAACTATTTAGGTATTCCACCCACTTAGTGTGCCTGTAGTGGGCGTACGTTTGGATTAACCGGTTGAGTTTCCTGAAAGTTCTTTCAACCAGGTTACTGCTCGGTGAAAACCTTGAAATTAGAACATGTTTGATGTTATATTCATCCATAAGGTTCTTCCACCTCTCTCCATTAAAATACGTGGCATTATCTGTTATGACAATTGATGGGCACCCGACAGATTTGAGGTAATCATTTGTCAATCTTTTTGCAATACTACTGGCAGTCGAGGCCGTAAGTGGGTACATTTTCACATATTTTGAAAATAAACCATTCACTACAAGCACGTATTTCACTCCTCCTCTGGCAGTTGGTAGTGGTCCTGCAATGTCGATGGCTGCCATCTGCCGCGGACCTTTTGCAATAATAGGATGTAGTTCAATATATCTGCAAATATTGCTCGGTTTGACCTTTTGGCATATTTTCCAGGTTCTGATAAGTTCTTGAATTCTTCTTTTTAAATTTGGGTAATAACAATACTGTCTTATCTTCATAGTACACTTAATAATGCCCCCATGCCTGATGTGTTAACCAAATTAAATCATCCAGCAGCTCTGATGGAATGCACACTCGCCATCTACTATTAGGATTGTCAGATTTGTAAAATAAAATGTCATTGCTCAACTGGTGACATTGGTGGAAAGCACTATGCGTCCCTGATGTTCTTCCATATCGGATCCTTTTCGTGACATTGTTTTACCCTTTTCCACAATGCTAAATATTTTTGTCTATTAGCTTTGTCCTTTATAAGAAGAATTTTATATTCTGTAGAACTTTCTACTAGAGCTGCAAACGCTGGTAATCCTCGTGGTAGCCTAGATAATGCGTCGGCAGTTATATTATCTGGTCCATGGTCATGTCTAATTTCAAAATCATACTCTTGCAAGGCGAGAGTCCATCGAGCTAAGCGCCCGTGCAGTAATTTGCATGTTAACATGAAACTCAGAGCTTGGTGGTCACATAAAACATTGACATGTTTCCCGTAAACATAGTATCTAAATTTTTTAAAGGCAAATACTACAGCAAGTGCCTCAAGTTCTGTCACAGTGTAGGATCGTTCACATTTGGTTAGGATCCTACTTGCAAAACCAATCATCTTGACTTCTAGCTTGTTGTTGATGTTTTCTGTTTGAAACAGGCATGCTCCGATCCCATAATTTGATGCATCTGTTGCAATAAAGAAATCCTTTGACATATCTGGCTGATGTAAAATTGGTGCATTGATAAGTCCCTCTTTGATACTGTCAAAGACCTTTTTGCATTTCGATGTCCAGCACCATTGTGCGTTTTTCTTTAGCAAACTCAGTATCGCTTCACTGTTAAGCTGTTGAGCTGTTAAAAATCTTCTGAAGAAAGATGCTAAGCCAATGAAACTTTTAAGTTGTTTCTTCATGTGTGGGTACGGAAAATTTGCAATTGCCTCCATTTTGCTAGGGTCTGGTTTTATACCTTGTGGCGATATTACATGACCAAGGAATTTTATTTCCTCCCTAGCAAACTTAGATTTTTTTCAAATTTACTGTTATTCCTGTTGCTCGAAACTTGTCTAGCACATTTTGTATTAAATCAAGGTGTTCTTCCCAGGTATCTGTTGCTAGCAATAGGTCATCAACATATGCTGTGACTCGATCTAATAACTGGGATCCTAGTACATGATCCAATGCTGCTATTAACACACTGGCACTAATATTTAATCCAAAGTAAAGAACACGAAATTGATAGCTTCGGCCTCCAAACACAAAGGCGTTGCCTGGATTCTTCTGATAAGAGGATTTGCCAAAATGAAGAACGCAAATCGAGTGAGGTTAGATATTTCTTGCCAAAAAACTTCTGAATTTGTTTGTCTAAATTTTCAGGTCTCGTTCGCACTGGCACTATAATCTTATTGATGTCTCGTGCATCGAGAACTAAGCGTATACTTTTATCTTCTTTGGTTATTGCTAATAGGGGACTGCTATATGGCGAATTAGATTTTTCAATAATGCCCCAATCCACCATTTTTCGGATTTCTTATATCACTTTGTTTTTCTTAGTCCAGGGGACCAAGTAAGATGCTCTGCAATAGGTCTTGTGCGGATATACTTTCATATTATACTGGTAATCTTTTATGATTCCTGGGCATTCAGTGAATACTTCGAGGTATCCGGATAATAATTCTGTTAATTGTCTAGCCTCTGAAGCATTAATGCAAGTTGCCTCCTGTACTTTCTCTTCTATTGTTGTGACTATGTCACTCACGTTGCTGGGTGCATCGTTATTTCGATTTTTGTGACACATCTGTGGGTGCTTATGATCCAACACTAACAACTTCTGTTTGCTGACAGAAAGATTCATTTTTCTCATCAGTGGAAGGTTCCCACCGAACTCCCGATTCAGCATTAATGTTATGGGTCACTGTTGGTACTTAAGTGCACATGTCCCACGGGCGTGATCAATTACAGTTTCTCTTTCCCGAAGGAAGTCAAGACCCAGAAGCACCAGTACTGACAAGTTATCCATTAGTAGGAACGTGCATAATAAGCTATCATTTCCCAAGGAAACTTCCACCTGTTTCTGGTATTTTATACTCTGTGTCTTTTTTCCCAATGCCCCTATAACCTCACAATTTGCAACCGGCAAAATCGGCAATCTCCTTATCTCTGATACCTTCTTGAAAAACTGCATGTTCATAATTGATACATACAGAATAGTAGTTGTTACACCATTTACAGCCCCAGTGACATTTGCTTGGATATTTTCCCTTTGTGGTTTAGCAGAGACAGCAGGTTCCTGATATAGCTCATCTTCGATCCTGTTGCCATCCTGATACCGTGTCATGTTTACTTCTTGTTCTGTCGACCTATTGCCTTCATTGTTGTCCTCGGTCACCTGGCAAAGGCCTACAGGGACCAAAAGGGAAGACAAATGCAGATCATAAAAGGAAATTACAATTATCATTGTCTTTGTATGATACACATCGATATGTCTAATTACATCATAGTATATTATATAAATAATTAATATTTGTAAACTTTTTCACTATTTTTTCATATGTCGAATGGATAATGTTTATAACTGTTAGTCATAATTTCCTCTCGTCGCACTGTAGCCAAAAATTTATCTCGTGGATGTTACATTCTCTGTCATTGTTCTTCCCTGACACAGAATGTCCTGTGAATTTCTTGATTTTCTCCTTTTGTTCTGCACTTTATGTTGCAGTCTCTTTACTAAAAATACTACTTGCACCTTGTCTGAATTTTGTGTTGATTTTTCACTTGCAGATGCAATTTTCATCTTCAGTTTTAACTGTAGAATTTTATCACTGATGGAGGAGCATGCAATGATAAGTATCTATAGATGTTGGAAAATTAATTTGTTTCTATTCACTGACAAGTCTAGAGAAAATAAATTTTATCTACATTATTTTTGATAAATAAATCAAATTTTAACCATTATATTTCAGAGGTCCCAACATTCTCCAGGTTTCACTTTTCCTTTTCATCTTTAATCATTTCATTTTTAATAATTTCAGTTGAATTAGATTCACAGCAATGAAATGAGAGGATAGGTAGGAATGAAATTAGTAAAGATGTTGATTTGAAATGAGATCTTTGAAAATTGATTAGAAATACTGAACCTGGAATGTAATAAATATTTGATTAGTATTGAAAATGTGAGCCAGACCAGAACCTGGATCTCGGCACATCTCCAGGTCTGACTTTATTATACGTTTTCATTGTAACTGATTTTGCCTCCTATTACTTCAAACACTGTAACCAGAGGCTCTCCCACAAGGCATATGGTAACAGTGTACCACCTTCATCAAATCCATACCCATAGGGTACTTTTATGATGCAGCTTTGCTACTGTCATGTCGCTGGTCACCAGGGGCATTTGTCCTGCTAGCTGAGTGCATTACATGCAGAGGTGTGAAGTTAAAATGATGATGTCCACATCGTCTGATGACAGTGACTTGTTTGTAACAAAACTGTGGTTATTTGCAAGGTGGTGGGGAGTGTATCATATGCATCTGAATGTCACAACAATATTCTGAGAAGGAAAGTTGCTACTCACCATACAGTGGAGGTGCTGAGTCACAGATAGGCATGGCACAACAAAAAGATTTTCACACTTACAGCTTTCGGCCAATGCCTATCTGCGACTCAGCATCTTTGCTATATGGTGAGTAGCAACTTTCCTTCTCCGAATATTGTTACATTCCATCCTGGATTCTCCATTGTTTGAATGCCACAACAAACTTTTCAATATATTTTAAATATTATTAACCTTCATAATCTACTAATAAGCAGCTGCTAGTCACAATGATGTAAAACTTTGTTTGTTACTTTCATGTTTAATGGATCATTTTGCATGATAAATCTTAAGGATGTGGAATGAATCATTTTAAATTCACATCACAGATTAATTTGTACATGTGGCTATGTGCAGACATTTCTAATGTTTTGTTACAAAAAGTAAAAAAGATATACGAATCTGAGTTGGTAATTCTTGACCATCAACTTTTACACATCAAAGTAACAGAAATTCTTTTACAGGGTGGAAGGAGTTATCAAGCAGAAACTTTCTCAGTTTGTTTTCAAACTATACTGTGCTGTCTCTCAGATATTTTATATCACTGGATAAGTGACCAGAAATTTTTGTTTCAGCATTGTGCACCCCTTTTTGTTCTAAAGACATTGGTGTGAAGTAATGAATGCCATTTTTCCTTCTGGTATTGTAATTTTGTACATCATTGTTCCTTTTGAACTGTAGTGGGTTATTTACAACAAACTTCATGAGGGAATAAATATACTGTGAAGCAGTAGCCACAGTGCCCAACCCCTTAAACAGGTGTCTACAAGACGATCATGGGTGAACACCAATAAGCCTGGGGAAACCCCATATGTGATCTCTCACTAGTCAGAATTATGACTTCAGACTATATTGATTGAATTACTAAGTACAACTTTCTGCATTCTTTTGGCTAGACATGACATTATTCATTGGTTGGCTATATCATCAATCCCATAAAACGTCAATATCCAGGAGACTACTATGATTCACACAGTCATGATACACTCCTGGAAATTGAAATAAGAACACCGTGAATTCATTGTCCCAGGAAGGGGAAACTTTATTGACACATTCCTGGGGTCAGATACATCACATGATCACACTGACAGAACCACAGGCACATAGACACAGGCAACAGAGCATGCACAATGTCGGCACTAGGACAGTGTACATCCACCTTTCGCAGCAATGCAGGCTGCTATTCTCCCATGGAGACGATCGTAGAGATGCTGGGTGTAGTCCTGTGGAACGGCTTGCCATGCCATTTCCACCTGGCGCCTCAGTTGGACCAGCGTTCGTGCTGGACGTGCAGACCGCGTGAGACGACGCTTCATCCAGTCCCAAACATGCTCAATGGGGGACAGATCCGGAGATCTTGCTGGCCAGGGTAGTTGACTTACGCCTTCTAGAGCATGTTGGGTGGCACGGGATACATGCAGACGTGCATTGTCCTGTTGGAACAGCAAGTTCCCTTGCCGGTCTAGGAATGGTAGAACGATGGGTTCGATGACGGTTTGTATGTACCGTGCACTATTCAGTGTCCCCTCGACGATCACCAGAGGTGTACGGCCAGTGTAGGAGATCGCTCCCCACACCATGATGCCGGGTGTTGGCCCTGTGTGCCTCGGTCGTATGCAGTCCTAATTGTGGCGCTCACCTGCACGGCGCCAAACACGCATACGACCATCATTGGCACCAAGGCAGAAGCGACTCTCATCGCTGAAGACCACACGTCTCCATTCGTCCCTCCATTCACGCCAGTCGCGACACCACTGGAGGCGGGCTGCATGATGTTGGGGCGTGAGCGGAAGACGGCCTAACGGTGTGCGGGACCGTAGCCCAGCTTCATGGAGACGGTTGCGAATGGTCCTCACCGATACCCCAGGAGCAACAGTGTCCCTAATTTGCTGGGAAGTGGCGGTGCGGTCCCCTACAGCACTGCGTAGGATCCTACGGTCTTGGCGTGCATCCGTGCATCGCTGCGGTCCGGTCCCAGGTCGACGGGCACGTGCACCTTCCGCCTACCACTGGCGACAACATCGATGTACTGTGGAGACCTCACGCACCACGTGTTGAGCAATTCGGCGGTACGTCCACCCGGCCTCCCGCATGCCCACTATACGCCCTCGCTCAAAGTCCATCAACTGCACATATGGTTCACGTCCACGCTGTCGCGGCATGTTACCAGTGTTAAAGACTGCGATGGAGCTCCGTCTGCCACGGCAAACTGGCTGACACTGACGGCGGCGGTGCACAAATGCTGCACAGCTAGCGCCATTTGACGGCCAACACCGCGGTTCCTGGTGTGTCCGCTGTGCCGTGCGTGTGATCATTGCTTGTACAGCCCTCTCGCAGTGTCCGGAGCAAGTATGGTGGGTCTGACACACCGGTGTCAATGTGTTCTTTTTTCCATTTCCAGGAGTGTAGATGAAAAAGGAGCCTTTTTTTTGCCCACCTCCTTGCCCCACAACCTCACAACTTCCTGACACTGTGGCTGTTGGCATTCTAATCCCTCCACACCCCACCAGACAGCGTTTGTCTCTCTCCCCACCCACCATACACCATTCCTTCGCCTTCTCTGCCCCCTACAGTGTGGCCTGAGCTCCCAGTTGGTGCACATCGACAGCGCAGAAAGATACGTATATAGCTTCTTTTCTGTGTTTACTACGTAGATTCTTACTTAAATTGCGTGTGAGTTTTGTATAGGAGGTGTAATTTGGAATTTCATAAATTCAAGCAGGTTGTAGCACAATCATTAGGCATTTGTACAGGTTAGTTCATACATTTTTTGCATGTTTACCTTGTGTTATCTAGGGACGGACTCATGTTTCAGTAACTGTTGTTCAGCATCAATTAGAATGGACAGTGACTGTGACTGCTGTGTTCGGATGTGGGCTGAGTTGGCATCCCTTTGCTCACAGCTGCAGGCGGCGCTGACTTTGGTCGTGCAGCTTGAGGCTGTTGCCAATGGGCACCACTGTGGGGAGCCGGACTTGGGTATCACGGGAATGTCAACCTCGTCCCGTCTGCCCCTAGATCGGTCTGCCGCTGTGGTTGCC
This sequence comes from Schistocerca gregaria, assembly GCF_023897955.1. Lineage (NCBI taxonomy): Eukaryota > Metazoa > Arthropoda > Insecta > Orthoptera > Acrididae > Schistocerca > Schistocerca gregaria. The sequence continues at coordinate 819,412,974 of NC_064921.1, forward strand.
CCAGTTGCTGCCCGCAGTGAGACTGAGCCTTCACCTGTGGTTGATTGGGAGGTCGTTCCAAGGTGTGGCAGGCAGCGAAAGGCGTCCCCAGAGGCTGATCAGAAAGCCTCCCCAGTATGTCTGACAAACAGGTTTCAGGTACTGTCTCTGGCTGAGCCAGATGCAGCTGCCTGTCCTGTTTCAGAGGATGATTCTCAGCCTTCAAGGTCCGGGCAGTCTCACAGGGTGGGCTTATTGGTATTTGGGAGCTCCAATGTTAGGTGCGTAATGGGGCCACTTAGGGATATGGTGGCTAAGGAGGGGAAGAAATCCAGTGTGCACTCCGTGTGGAGTCATTCCTGATGTGGAAAGGGTCCCTCCGGATGCCATGAAGAGCGCAGGGTGCAGCCAGCTGCAGGTGGTGGCACATGTCGGCACTAATGACGTGTGTTGCTTTGGAACTGAGGAAGTTCTCTCTGGATTCCAGCCACTATCTAATTTGGTGAAGGCTGCCGGTCTTGGTCACGAGATGAAGACAGAGCTCACCATCTGCAGTATCGTTGACAGAACCGACTGCGGACCTTTGGTGCAGAGCCGGGTGGAGGGTCTGATTCAGAGGCTCAGATGGTTTTGCGACTGTGTCTGTGTTGGCTGCAGATTCAGTTACTTGCGCCATAGGGTGGTGGGGTTTCGGGTTCCGCTGAATAGGTCAGGAGTTCATTACACTCAGCTGGCGGCTACATGGGTAGCGGAGGCTGCGTGGCATGGACTAGGCACTTTTTTAGGTTAGAAGGCCTCAGGAAAGTAAGGGGTGGGCTGCAATCTCAAAGGGTGCATGGCAAATACAGGGTGTGCTTGGATCAAGGAACAGTTGGAATTGTAGTTGTAAATTGTTGTAGTTGCGCTGGGAAAGTCCCTGAGCTTCAAGCGCTACTAGAAATCACAGAAGCTGAAATCGTTATAGGTACAGAAAGCTGGCTAAAGCCTGAAATAAGTTCTGCAGAAATTTTTACAAAGTCTCAGATGGTGTTCAGGAAAGATAGATTAGGCAGAATTGATGGTGGAGTGTTTGTGTCTGTCAGTAGTGGTTTATCTTGTAGTGAAGTCGAAGTAGATACTCTGTGCGAATTGCTATGGGTGGAGGTTATACTTAACACCCGAACTAAGTTAATAATTGGCTCCTTCTACCGACCCCCAGACTCCGATGATATAATTGCTGAACAGTTCAGAGAAAATTTGAGTCTCGTAACAATTAAATACCCCACTCATACGGTTATAGTTGGTGGAGACTTCAACCTTCCCTCGATATGTTGGCAAAAATACTTGCTCAAAACCAGTGGTAGGCAGAAAACATCTTTCGAGATTGTCCTAAATGCTTTCTGTGAAAATTATTTCAATCAGTTAGTCCACGAACCCACGTGAATTGTAAATGGTTGTGAAAACACACTTGACCTCTTAGCCACAAACAATCGAGAGCTAATAGAGAGCATCATGACTGATGGGGGGATTAGTGATCAAAAGGTCATTGTAGCTAGGCTCAATACCGTTTCTTCCAAATCCACCAGAAACAAACGCAAAATAATTTTATTTAAAAAAGCGGATAAAGTGTCACTAGAAGCCTTCCTAAGAGACAATCTCCATTGTTTCCGAACTGACTATGCAAATGTAGATGAGATGTGGCTCAAATTCAAAAACAGTAGCAACAGCAATTGATTCATACCTCATAAATTGGTAAGAGATAGAACTGATACCCCATGGTACACAAAATAGGTCCGAATGCTGTTGCAGAGGCAACGGAAAAAGCATGCGAAGTTTAGAAGAAAACAAAACCCCGAAGATTGGCTAAAATTTACAGAGGCGCGAAATTTGGCACGGACTTCAATGCGAGATGCCTTTAATAGTTTCCACAAATAAACATTGTTTCGAAATTTGGTAGAAAATCCAAAGAAATTCTGGTCGTATTTAAAGTACACAAGTGGCAAGACACAGTCAATACCTTCGCTGCACAGTGCCGATGGTACTGTTACCGACGACTGTGCCGCTAAAGCGGAGTTATTGAACGCAGATTTCCGAAATTCCTTCACCAGGGAAGACAAATGGAATATTACAGAATTTGAAACACGAACAGTTGCTAGCATGAGTTTTTTAGAAGTAGATACCTTAGGGGTTGCGAAGCAACTCAAATCACTTGATACAGGCAAGTCTTCAGGTCCAGATTGTATACTGATAAGGTTCCTTTCAGATTACGCTGATACAATAGCTCCCTACTTAGCAATCATATACAACCGCTGGCTCACCTATAGATCTGTACCTACATATTGGAAAATTGCGCAGGTCGCACCAGTGTTTAACAAGGGTAGTAGGAGTAATCCATTGAACTACAGACCCATATCATTGTCATCAGTTTGCAGTAGGGTTTTGAAGCATATATTATGAATACCTCGAAGGGAACAATCTATTGATACGTAATCAGCATGGTTTCAGAAAACATCGTTCTTGTGCAACACAGCTTGCTCTTTATTCTCATGAAGTAATGGCCGCTATCGACAGGGGATCTGAAGTGGATTCCATATTTCTAGATTTCCAGAAAGCTTTTGACGCCATCCCTCACAAGCGACTTCTAATCAAGCTGCGGGCCTATGGGTTATCATGTCAGTTGTGTGACTGGATTAGTGATTTCCTGTCAGGAAGGTCACAGTTCGTAGTAATAGGCGGCAAATCATCAAGTAAAACTGAAGTGATATCATGTGTTCCCCAGGGAAGCGTCCTGGGACCTCTGCTGTTCCTGATCTATATAAATGACCTGGGTGACAATGTGAGCAGTTCTCTTAGGTTGTTCGCAGATGATGCTGTAATTTACCGTCTAGTAAGGTCATCCGAAGACCAGTATCAGTTGCAAAGCGATTTAGAAAAGATTGCTGTATGGTGTGGCAGGTGGCAGTTGACGCTAAACAATGAAAAGTGTGAGGTGATCCACATGAGTTCCAAAAGAAATCCGTTGGGATTTGATTACTCGATAAATAGTACAACTCTCAAGGCTGTCAATTCAACTAAGTACCTGGGTGTTAAAATTACGAACAACTTCAGTTGGAAAGACCACATAGATAATCTACATCTACATCTACATCTACATCCGTACTCCGCAAGCCACCTGACGGTGTGTGGCGGAGGGTACCCTGAGTACCTCTATCGGTTCTCCCTTCTATTCCAGTCTCGTATTGTACGTGGAAAGAAGGATTGTCGGTATGCTTCTGTGTGGGCTCTAATCTCTCTGATTTTATCCTCATGGTCTCTTCGCGAGATATACGTAGGAGGGAGCAATATACTGCTTGACTCTTCGGTGAAGGTATGTTCTCGAAACTTCAACAAAAGCCCGTACCGAGCTACTGAGCGTCTCTCCTGCAGAGTCTTCCACTGGAGTTTATCTATCATCTCCGTAACGCTTTCGCAATTACTAAATGATCCTGTAACGAAGCGCGCTGCTCTCCGTTGGATCTTCTCTATCTCTTCTATCAACCCTACCTGGTGCGGATCCCACACTGCTGAGCAGTATTCAAGCATTGGGCGAACAAGCGTACTGTAACCTACTTCCTTTGTTGTCGGATTGCATTTCCTTAGGATTCTTCCAATGAATCTCAGTCTGGCATCTGCTTTACCGACGATCAACTTTATATGATCATTCCATTTTAAATCACTCCTAATGCGTACTCCCAGATAATTTATGGAATTAACTGCTTCCAGTTGCTGACCTGCTATTTTGTAGCTAAATGATAAGGGACCTATCTTTCTATGTATTCGCATCACATTACACTTCGCTACATTGAGATTCAATTGCCATTCCGTGCACCATGCGTCAATTCGCTGCAGATCCTCCTGCATTTCAGTACAATTTTCCATTGTTGCAACCTCTCGATACACCACAGCATCATCTGCAAAAAGCCTCAGTGAACTTCCGATGTCATCCACCAGGTCATTTATGTATATTGTGAATAGCAACGGTCCTATGACACTCCCCTGCGGCACACCTGAAATCACTCTTACTTCGGAAGACTTCTCTCCATTGAGAATGACGTGCTGCGTTCTGTTATCTAGGAACTCCTCAATCCAATCACACAATTTATCTGATAGTCCGTATGCTCTTACTTTGTTCATTAAACGACTATGGGGAACTGTGTCAAATGCCTTGCGGAAGTCAAGAAACACGGCATCTACCTGTGAACCCGTGTCTAAGACCCTCTGAGTCTCGTGGACGAATAGCGCGAGCTGGGTTTCACACGATCGTCTTTTTCGAAACCCATGCTGATTCCTACAGAGTAGATTTCTAGTCTCCAGAAAAGACCTTATACTCGAACATAATACGTGTTCCAAAATTCTACAACTGATCGACGTTAGAGATATAGGTCTATAGTTCTGCACATCTGTTCGACGTCCCTTCTTGAGAACGGGGATGACCTGTGCCCTTTTCCAATCCTTTGGAACGCTTCGCTCTTCTAGAGACCTACGGTACACCGCTGCAAGAAGGGGGGCAAGTTCCTTCGCGTACTCTGTGTAAAATCGAACTGGTATCCCATCAGGACCAGCGGCCTTTCCTCTTTTGAGCGATTTTAATTGTTTCTCTATCCCTCTGTCGTCTACTTCGATATCTACCATTTTGTCAACTGTGCGACAATCTAGAGAAGGAAGCACAGTGCAGTCTTCCTCTGTGAAACAGCTGTGGAAGAAGACATTTAGTAATTCGGCCTTTAGTCTGTCATCCTCTGTTTCAGTACCATTTTGGTCACAGAGTGTCTGGACATTTTGTTTTGATCCACCTACCGCTTTGACATAGGACCAAAATTTCTTAGGATTTTCTGCCAAGTCAGTACATAGAACGTTACTTTCGAATTCATTGAAAGCCTCTCGCATAGCCCTCCTCACACTACATTTCGCTTCGCGTAATTTTTGTTTGTCTGCAAGGCTTTGGCTATGTTTATGTTTGCTGTGAAGTTCCCTTTGCTTCCGCAGCAGTTTTCTAACTCGGTTGTTGTACCACGGTGGCTCTTTTCCATCTCTTACGATCTTGCTTGGCACATACTCATCTAACGCATATTGTACCATGGTTTTGAACTTTGTCCACTGATCCTCAACACTATCTGCACTTGAGACAAAACTTTTGTGTTGAGCCGTCAGGTACTCTGTAATCTGCTTTTTGTCACTTTTGCTAAACAGAAAAATCTTCCTACCTTTTTTAATATTTCTATTTACGGCTGAAATCATCGACGCAGTAACCGCTTTATGATCGCTGATTCGCTGTTCTGCATTAACTGATTCAAATAGTTCGGGTCTGTTTGTCACCAGAAGGTCTAATATATTATCGCCACGAGTCGGTTTTCTGTTTAACTGCTCAAGGTAGTTTTCAGATAAAGCACTTAAAAATATTTCACTGGATTCTTTGTCCCTGCCACCCGTTATGAACGTTTGAGTCTCCCAGTCTATATCCGGCAAATTAAAATCTCCACCCAGAACTATAACATGGTGGGGAAATCTACTCGAAATATTTTCCAAATTATTCTTCAGGTGCTGAGCCACAACAGCTGCTGAGCCCGGGGGCCTATAGAGACATCCAATTACCATGTCTGAGCCTGATTTAACCGTGACCTTCACCCAAATCATTTCACAATTCCAATCTCCGTCAATTTCCTTCGATACTATTGCACTTCTTATCGCTATAAACACGCCTCCCCCTTCACTGTCCAGCCTATCTCTGCGGTATACATTCCAATCAGAGTTTAGGACTTCATTACTGTTTACGTCTGGTTTCAGCCAACTTTCTGTTCCTAGTACTATATGGGCGTACTCCGCTACCCTCGTAGCCTCTTCCGGCGTGTAGTGCACGCCTGACCTATTCAGGGGGACCCTACATTTCTCCACCCGATAGCGGAGGTCGAGAAATTTGCACCCCAGCTCTCCGCAGAATCGTCTGAGCCTCTGGTTTAAGCCTTCCACTCGGCTCCAAACCAGAGGACCGCGATCGGTTCTCGGAACGATACTACAAATAGTTAGCTCTGATTCCACCCCGCGAGCGAGGCTTTCCACCTTCACCAACTCCGCCAACCGCCTGTACGAACTGAGGATGACCTCTGAACCCAGACGGCAAGAGTCATTGGTGCCGACATGAGCAACAATTTGCAGTCGGGTGCACCCAGTGCTCTCTATCGCCGCCGGTAGGGCCTCCTCCACATCTCGGATGAGACCCCCCGGCAAGCAGACAGAGTGAACACTGGCCTTCTTCCCCGACCTTTCCGCTATTTCCCTAAGGGGCTCCATCACCTGCCTAACGTTGGAGCTCCCAATAACTAATAAACCCCTCCCCCCGTGTGCCTGCTCGGACCTTGCTGAAGGAGCAGCCACATGTCCACTCACAGGCAGAACGGGCGATGCCACACGGCCAGCCTCCACATTGACCCTCCGCCTCGTGCGCCGCGAACGCCGCTGAACCCGCCACTCCCCTTGGGGAGAGGGTGGCCCAGCCGCGCCCGGTACCCGCGAAGATGTCTCGACAGCAGGGACAGTGGGGTAAGCATCTAACACCTGGGGTGCACCATGCGACGCACCAGACTCTCCACTGCCGCTACACTCCGAGGCAGCAGCCTGAAGACGGCTGACCGCGGCCATCAACACACTCAGCTGTTCGCGAAGAGATTGTGGGGAAGGCAATCCAAAGGTTGCATTTCATTGGCAGGACACTTAGAAGATGCAACAAGTCCACTGAAGAGACAGCTTACACTACACTCGCGTTCGTCCTCTGTTAGAATATTGCTGCGCGGTGTGGGATCCTTTCCAGGTGGGATTGACGGAGGACATCGAAAGTGTGCAAAAAAGGGCAGCTCGTTTTGTATTATCACGTAATAGGGGAGAGAGTGTGGCAGATACGATACGCGAGTTGGGATGGAAGTCATTAAAGCGAAGACGTTTTTTGTCACGGCGAGATCTATTTACGAAATTTCAGTCACCAACTTTCTCTTCCGAATGCGAAAATATTTTGTTGAGCCCAAGCTACATAGGTAGGAATGATCATCAAAATAAAATAAGAGAAATCAGAGCTCCAACAGAAAGGTTTTAGGTGTTCGTTTTTCACGTGCGCTGTTCGGGAGTGGAATGGTAGAGAGATAGTATGATTCTGGTTCAGTGAATCCTCTGGCAAGCACTTAAATGTAAATTGCAGAGTAATCATGTAGATGTAGATGTAGATGTACAGATTCCTGCTTGCATCTCATGTGACAGCTGCATTCCAGCTGAAGATGCTGGAGTTAGTGGTCCTGAATGAGTGAGGTGTGCTTGCTTGTGTGTGTGCACGCCTCTCTCTTTTACTGAGGATGGCTGTGACCGAAAGCTTTATGTAAGTGTCTTTTAATTGTGCCTGTGTGCAACTCGACATGTCTTCTTTATGGTAAGTAGCAATCTGTATTTTCCTACATTTCATTTACAATGATCTTCATATTCCTGGTCTCAGATTGCTTTGATTTCAAAAACAGCTAAACGAGGTGTCTGTTTAAAATTATTCCTTCTAGTTTTCACTCTTCAGATTCTCTCTTAAGCTCATAACCGATACTTCTGTCTGTGTATCATAATTTTTTTGTTGGTAATATAATGGGAAACTGCCGTCTGTCTATAAAGTAGATTGTTTAAAAAAACACTTGCATAACCCACCCTAGAATACTGTTCAAGTGCATGGAAACTGTACCATACAGAACCATTGGTAGATATTGAACATATACAAAACAAGGTAGCACAAAAGGTCACAGGGTTATTTGGCCTATGGGAGAGTACCAAAGAAAAGCTGAAAAAACTGAAATGGCAGGCACTCTATGATAGACGGCGTCCCCTGAAAAACAGCTTCCAAAATTTCAAGGACCAATATTGAGTACCATGTCATGGCTCTCTTTAGTATCAGTCCTGTGGGAATTGTTAAGACAACATTGGGGTAGTTACAGGGTGCACAGTGGTATTTAATTTGTCATTTTCTGCCTGCTCCATATGGGAAGGAATGAGGAAAAACAGTAATATGTGCTACAGTTTGAAGTACCCTCTGTCAGAAACTTCAGAGTGGTTTGCACACTATTGATTTAGGTGTGCGATTCCTGAGAATGTGCATAAATGACCAACAGTTCTTTAAACAATGGCTAAGCTGGGATGACCTTGAAACAACCACATCACTAGCTTCAGGACTGTTAGTAATGGTCAGTGATTGAAACACAAACTATTTTGATATCCTTGCTTGCCACAGTTTGTAGTGAACAGTATGATGACCAACTATGCTGCTCACCAAGTACCTGATACTGCTCAATGGTCTTGTTTCATCATCGCTGTTCTCTACCAGCGATATGCAAGCAGCGAGGCTGCATCATGAGCATAACCCTAGTGGTCCTAATCTCATATATTTGATGGTAGAACTTCTGATTGCAGTGTTCAGAAATCATAGGTAGGCATGTCAGTGACAATGAAAGATTGAGTAAGGCATGGAGACATGCTCAGGTAGCATAATCATTAAAGCAACTGCTCATGGAAAGCAGTAAATCTGGGTTCAAGTTCTGGTCTGTTGCAAATTTTCATTAGTTGTGCTATATTCATTTAATCATTCCCTCATTTTCAAGCTGAGGGGAGAGCTGGTGTGGAGTTTCATCAAGAAGACTTAAGGATTCTCATTCTGTTTGATGGTGTCTGGTTTATATTCAATATCTCACAAATCACAGCAGTGACAATATACCATATTTCTAGATTGTAATAAATTTCTCAGTTATTTTCACATGGACTGATTTTCTAAAAAAATAAGAAATTACTTTGTGTAATTTGCAACTGAAACTGATGTTATGAATTCCTTTGCCAGGTTTGCTTAATGTCTTCAAATCTAAGATAACAAGCGCCATGTCAACAGAACCAGTGACAATATCAGTTCAGTTCACTTATATTCTGACTGATTGGACTAGTAACAAGTGGACACAAGAACCTCCTGATTTTGATTTCTTAAATGGTCAAACACTTGGTGTCAAGGAATTAGGAAAATTGCCATTTGGGGCAACTTTTGATCCTGTCAGGTAAGGGAAACCAAATTTTTAAGATCAACACATTTCTTTCACATTGTGATGGATTTATTTTATATTATGATTGGCTGTTTTCAGATACAGAAAATAATATTCACCTTTGTATCCTACTGAGTATGAGACTGAACTAATTATGGTTTCCCCTAAAATACATTTAGTTGCTGACATGTATCTCGAGTTGTTATGGACAGCTCTTATTTTTGCATCATTCTCAATTACTTTCAGTGGTTTTAATTCCAATGTTCTCTTACACTGAAATGTTGTATGTGATCAAAGATTCATTATTATTCATATTCACATTTTTTTTCACCATCAGCAACATTATATGTATCTGTACCATACATTTAGCTTAAGTTCTGTTTTCTGGTGAGATACGCTTCAAGTCAAAATACGGTTTTGACTAATCTTAGTGGTCTGAAAGAAAAGAAAAATAGAGAATAGCTATATTTTAATCTTACATGGAGATAATTATGTAACCAAGCAGTTATCCTAAAACGATTAGTTCCTATGTAAGTCATTGTTCTGTCCTGGCACTCTCTGATGACAACGGCACCAAAACAATATATGATAAAACTAAACTAGAAATACTCAACTCTAACTTCAAATTAATTTCATTGAAGAGAAACACTGTATGTAATCTATTTTCAATCATCTACATGGATGCAAAACTGACAGATTTAGAAATAAGTAAGAGTGGAATTGAAAGCAGCAGATGTTGCTTAATGGACAAAAGGCAGTCTAGAACCCAGACCAAGCTGGATTTACGTAAGGAGAAAGACAACATTCAAAGAAGATCTGTATGATTTGTTACTGTATGGTTTGGCCATCAAAAGAACAATGCAGAAATTCTCATCAAGCTCCTATGGGACATGCCGCAAAAATAACACTGAATGTCATGGACAGTTTTGCCCTGAAACTTCCAAGAGCTGCTGTCATTCCAATGTGACTTAGAAGCGTATTACTTTCTCTGGTTATACCTTACCTGTTATTGTGAGGGTAAAGTTTCATATACTTGGTCTTCCACAGAGGGATACTGAGAAGTTTTCTTACCACATACCATTCTCAAATTAAATAGGAAGGAGAAAAAAATTATGGTGCATTATGTACCTTCACCACACAATACCAAGATGTGTGGGGTACATATGTAAATTCATGAATTCATTTGATAAATTGCAGTGACCTTCAAATAAATTGTCTGTTTCTTTATCATAAGTAGTGTTTATTTAGTTCATGATTACATTTATTTACACTTCCTTATTGAATTTAAAACAGTTACAAAAATATGCTTTTTGGTTAGAGGATGTAAAATTACTTTAATATGCGTCTAACCATTACTCATTTCGTTTCATTTGGCAGTGAACTGCAGTTGTATGCTCGGTGGCCACAGTTGGCTGAGGCAGCTGTAGTGGACAGTGAAAGTTATTCAGACCTGGAACCATGTCGAGCACCTGAGTGGTCTGTAGGAGTCCGCATGGTGGAACGTCCAAATTGTTTGCTGGGAGAGCACTTTGACGAATTCTTGCAGTTCTGTCTCTGCAAAAGCACAGCGAGAGACCTCTTGGGAGACATAATAGATGTTGCCACTGCAGGTACATTACAATGAATCTCTTTTATGTTGCTTGAATGTATAAACTGATCTAGAAGCTAATGTAAGCCTAATTCTGTGGTCCTGTTATTCTTTGTTGGCTTCTAGTGCAGTGCATGAAATGCTTTGCAGAATGGGAATTTTATTTGTGTTGAATCTTGTCAAAATGTATTTTCTGTCCAGTTGTCCTTTTTTGCATAAATCTAGAATTATATTAGTGGTTATTAGTACTACTGTATATCATGTATGAAATGAACAAATTTCGTTCAACTGACTTGATCTTAGTTCTTATTTTTTAGATAGTCTAGTATTTGATTTTATAGTTGAGCTTTTTTATGGCCCTCTGTCTTTAAGAAAGTGGATGTTAAATTTCACAGCACACCTACACAGCATTATCACAAATAATTTCTTACTTGCAATGATAACCATTGATTTTTATGTGGAAACAAGCCCAAGGGCAGTTTATGTTGTTTTGATCTTTCCATCAATTCCATTTAGTTTTTAGAGGTATCCTCCCATCCACCCCATCTCCTCTCTAATGATGGCATCATATACATGAGGAAAGGTACAGGCTGAGGGGGTAATAATGTAAGTGATTCTGGACTAAAAACTTCATATGGACATATGCCCTATTGTGAATGGTTTTGTAGATAGAATGTGTGTAATAATACTTTGTTACTTATTTTCTGTGTTATTCAACCATCATTATTATCCACAACGTATGATGGTGGTGTAGAGGAAGCTGAGACGAGTTCGATATAGGACACTTGTGTCTCATCCGGTCAGGAAACTACTTCAAATTGGGCTACAAAGTGTACCTAAGCTACAGCACATCTGTCATATTTTCTGTATCCTCACACTATCTTTGCACGAACTGTAAATCCTAGAGAATCATGAATAGGTCCTTTTACTGTAGGAAACTGAATGTAGTTTAAATTTGTACTGTGACATTTTTTCACTGGAGGGTGCAGGTTTCGAGCGATTCCAGAAATCGTACAAAAGTGATATTACATGTGTTCTATCTCAGAAACTATTTACAATAGGGCATATGTCTATATGACATTTCTGTTGTGGTCTACAGTCCAAAGGCTAGTTTGGTATAGTTTTGCATGATAGCTTGACCTGTGCAAGATTCTTTATTTCTGAATAACAGCTGCAACTTACATCTGTTTAAACCTCTCTACTGTATCTCTACTGTAGTCAAGCCTTGGTCCCTCTGCAGTTTTTACCCCACATGTGTACCTCCAATACTAAACTGCAAACTCCCTGACATCTTAGAATGTGTCCCATCAACCTATCCATTCTTTAGTCATGTTCTGAGATAAATTTCTTTTCTGCCCAGTAACTCCTTGTCAGTAATCCAAACAACCATCTAATCTTCAGCATTCTTCTGTATGCTCTTTTTGTCAGAACTGTTTTTTATCCATGCACTATTTTCATACACTGCACTTCAGACACCTTCAGAAAAGACTTCATAACACTTTCTTTTAGATGTTAACATTTTCCTCTTTCTCAGATATGCATTTCTTGCTTTTGCCAGCCTGCATTTTGAATCCTTTCTATTTCAGCTAATGTTAGTTATTCTGCTGTCCAAGTAACAAAACTCATGAATATGTTTAGGGTCTCATTTCCTAGTCTGATTCCCATTTCATTGCCTGGCTGAGATTAAATTTCAGTACTCTAGTTTTACCTTTTTTCATAGTCATCTTATTAACTCTTTTCAAGATTGATGATAAAATCACTACAGTCCTAAAGCTGTAGTTGATTTTATCATTGATGATGAATAACTGTTATGGATGCCCCATCAAGAGAAATGTGTAATTTCAAAACATTATCCAATCCGTTCAACTGACCTTCCAAGTCCTTTGTGATCTCAGACAGAATTACACTGTCACTTGCAAATCCTGAGGTTTTCATTTCTTCTCCCTGAATTTTAATTCTCCTGCCAAATCTCTCTTTGATTTTCTCCACAAGTCAAATAATGTGGGAGATATGCCGCAATACTGCTTCACTTCTTTCTCAATACTTCCCTTTCATATTCTTCAGTTTTCGTAACTTAAGTCTGGTTTTATGTACTAATTGCTGATAACCTTTCACATCCAGTGTTTTATCCCTGTTCCCTTAACAGTTTCAATGAATGTTCTCTAGACGTATTGTCAAAAGACTTCTGTAATTCTATGGATGCTATTAATGTATTTCTGCTTTACTTTGACCAATTTTCTAAGATAACTTGTAGGTTAAGTGTTGCCTCACATGTTACTACATTTCTGTGAAACCCAGGCTGATCTTCCCCTAGGTGGCTTCTAGTAATTGTTCCATTCCTCTGTAAGTAATTTGTGCCAGTATTTTGCTGCCTCACATATAAAACAGATAACTTTGGATATATTAACATCTGTCAGCATCTACGTTCTTTGGAATTAGAATTATTACATCCTTCTCGAGAGCTGAGGGAATTTTGGCTGTTGTTAGAGTTGTTGGATGCCCTCCTGAGGAATATCATGCCCTATTCTGTCCAATTGGCTCATTAGATCATAAAAATCCTGATCTGGTTTGAAGACCCTGTCCAGAATGTGCCAAACATTCTCAGCTGGGGACAGACATAATTTCCAAGAATGTTTGCCTATTGAAGCCACTTGCTTTATTGACATTGAATGGCGGTTCTGATTCGATCACGTGAATGTGATGTCTAGTGTTATTAGCAATGTTTGCAGTGGCCACTACAGCAATGACAAAAGAAGAGTGTTGATTAAAATACTTGTAATTACAAAGGAAATGACTCACTTCACTATTCGTAGACATTGTCATCATGAGAAAGTCCATTGATGTGTATGCTGTGGGAAGCATTCCCTTTTTGTCATAACCTGGATAGACTCTGCCTATGTCGAGCAAAAATAGGGGTAGAGTGTCACATGCATGAACTTTTCCTTGCAAGCACAAGTTATGGAAATACAGATACTGAAACAAGTAGAGTTGGTCTCTTCCTCCTGGATGCCCTCCTCTTTTAATGGAAGATTTTGCTGACTTCCTCAGCCACTCGATGTTATGCATGTGCCCACTGAATCATCGGAAGACACATACTGTACACAGTGGTTCACAGACTTGTGGTTGAATCCTTCTGCTTTCAATGTCTTGTAGGACTGAAAGCCATCTGTAATCACTTTGTTGCTGGGCAGTATAAAGTGCTTTAGCAAACCAACTAAAACCACCTTGACTCTGGAGAATACTCTAACCACAAAGCACTTCCCAGACTCTCGTTCTATACCACCTAATTCCCATATATGTTTGATTTCATTCTTTAAAGGTTGTCCTCTCTTGTTTCTCCTTTTTTCCATGTGTGACTCGTCCACTTCAACAACTTTATTTGGTCCACCGATTGGTACACTGTTGTTCAACACTATTACATAACACACTTCTCTGCAAAACCTGAAATAATCACATATGGTTCTGCTAGATAAATCAGTTTCCGATGATGTTGCTCGCAGGACGTAGTCTGTAATCCAGCAAGATACAAGGATTATCCTGATCTGGATAGATAATTTTGAATAGTCAGGCCATGTATTCTTCCTGATATTCATTCATGTACCACAGTTTCCACAATGAAATTGTAAAGGTATTTCACTATCAGAACTCTTCTTATGAACTTTTATAGACTTCGCCACACCCCAGTCTACAGTCTCTCCTTTTGTCATCTAGTATTAGTCCACATTTACAACAAAAATTCAAACCATTTTCTACATTACATAAGTGTGGAATTAGATTCTTCCACTTGAGGCAATCAGTTGAAGAAACATCTAAGACAGCAGACATCCCAACTCACTACTGACATAAATCATTTAGGTTTCCCTAGCAACTCACAAACAGTTTACCATAATGCTTACCACCACAGTTGTGTGATCTATTTAGAATAAAACATTCAATACCTATCATTCGGAGTCTGCGGCTTCAATAGGCAAACATTCTTGGAAATTACTGGGATGGATCTGGTGACCTTGCTGCCCAAGTTAAGGTTTGGCAAGCATGAAGACAAGCAGTAGAAACTCTCGCCACGTGTGGGTGGGCATAATCTGCCTGATATTTAAGGCTAGGATGGCTTGCCACTAAAGGAAACAAAATAGGATTAAGAATATTATTGGTGTACCACTGTGCCGTATGGGTGCCACGGATGACAGCCAAAAGGGGTCCTGCTATGAAATGAAATGGCACCCCAGACCATCACTACTGGTTGTCAGGCCATATGGCTGGTGACATTCGGGTGCCATCCAACCTTTGGAGTGTCTCCAGACACGTCTTTGACCTGGAATCTCATTGACTGGAGTACAGTTGTCTTCATTGGTGAGTTCCAGTCTGAAATGAGCCCTCAAAACCAGTGAAGATGCGTCTGGAGACAACCTGGACAGTGATGTAGTACCAACCTGACTGTCACCCACCATACGACCTGACAACCAGAGTGATGATCTGTGTGCCATTTCGTTCCATAGCAGGACCACTTTGGTTGTCATCCGCAGCACAGCGGTACGTTGATGATATTCTACACCACATGTTTTTGCTCTTCTTGGCAAGTCACCCTGTGCTTAAATTTCAGCAAGATAATGCCCACCCACACATGGCAAGAGCTTCTATTGCTTGTCTTTATGCTTACCAAACCCTACCTTGGACAGCAAGGTTGCCAGATCTCTCCTCAGCGGAAAACATTTGAAGAATTATGAGCAGGGCCATGAAGTTAGCTTATGATTTGGGCTATTTGACACACCAATTGGATAGAATTTGGCATGATATCCCTCAGGAGGACACCAAGCAGCTCTGTCAGTGAATGTCAAAGTGCACAACTGCTTGCATAAGCAATTTTTTTTTCCTTTTTATAGCCCTCCTATTTGTTCCTTTCAACTTTTCTTTACACAATACTGGCTTACCACCTGAGTGCTTAATATTCATACGAATGCTTCTGTTTTCTCTAAAGCTTCCAATGATGTTTCTATAGGTGGCACATACCTTTCTCATAGTCATGAATGTTTCTACAGTTCTTGTTTCTTCTCTAGCCATTCCTGCTTTGGCATTTTGCATTTTCTATCAATTTCAAACTTACATGTTTGTTTTCCCCCTTTTTCTTCCTTCATTCCCTGTGCTTTATATTTCCACCTTTTGTCAATTATATTTATTATCTCCACACAATTTCTGCTTAGCTTATTTGATCCTCTGCTGCTTTCTCTGTTTGGTTTTTCAAAGCTACTCCTTTCCTTTGTTTCAACTAATGCTGCTGAGCTGCATAGCTGTCTGTTTTCTGTGTTTTCCGATTAACTGAGGTAGTGTAACATGTGCAGAAACCAACTGATGGTTTGGGTGGTCTGTACTTCTGCCTAAGTAGATTATTGTACAAATAAGTCACAGAAATACAAGTTTGTGAAAATAAATATTAATGAATGTCTCAAAAAATGATACAGCTGATGGCCATTTTGTCACAGTTCCATTCTTATTCTCTTCTGAATAATTAGTGTGGTAATTGGGGCCTTACACAGAAATAATAAGTGATTTCCCTGTGTGGTAAAATTTTTATTCTGTATAATAACCATTAACAGGTTCAGGCATGTGAACGAGAAATAACAATGTAGTATTTATATGAAATGGAAATGGTACACTTGCTGCACTGTTGTTGTAGTAGTTGTTGCTGCCTAAATGGAAAATTTTTTATTTTATTTGATTAATTTTTTGATTGCTTCATATGTATTTAAAAGTTTTTGTTTTTGTATAAAGAAACAAACTGAATAACTTACTCTGTTCTGTATAACATTTCTCCTGTATTTTCAGAAAATATCAATTTGAGCTCGTCCCTGAGTGCAATAACAGAGTCAAGAGTTCCAACTATTTCTAAAGTAATCCGCAAAGCCAAGGTGCAACACCAACTATCAAAAGGGGGCTCTAGGGATGCACCATTGTCACATGACTACTTATTGCCCATTTTGTACTTCCTGTTTCCTGATGCAGACAGCAAATCGGTAAGAAATATACAGAATCACCTTACATTCATTGATGTGTTTACACTCAGAAAATGGGGTTTCAGCATTAGATTCTGGTCTGTGTGTTTAATATGAGAGAGCAGGTGCTCCTCACATAACTTTTTGCTATCACTTTCAGTTTTATATTTTATTCAGTTGATGGATATTCAGACTTCATCCAGATATTAATTAACATTGATTCCATTGTATCCCAAACTTGGTGTGGCTTTTTTCCCCAGTTGGTTTTTAATGTCTTCTGCTTGCATTATTGGTGTTGCACAGGCTGGGCCCAATAATAAGTCTAGAGTTTTTTTGACTCCGAGCCATCAGAATTCGAGTATGAGATTTCTTCTTCTATAAAAGTTGGCTTCACAATGCTTGTTTCACCCTTCCTACTGCATGTTATCAAAAGATGTGAAAAGAAAATAATTTAAAATGGGCGTCAGGCACTGCTAAGCTACTCAGTCCATCCAACAACTCCTGGGACAAGGGAGAGGGGAACGCATATCGTAGGGAAAATCATTTGTAGGATTTCTCAGTGGAGACCTATGTGGCATAGAAGACGCAGGAGTTCACCTTTTAGAGTTGTAGAAACACGATCTCTTCAAGGAGAAGACCCTATTTAAGCATGGAAGTAGGTATAATTACAGACATGAATTATGGCCTGTGCAACAAAAAGAGGAGTTCCATATCCATTTCTTCTTCTTCTTCTTCTTCTCCTTCTCCTTCTCCTCCTCCTCCTCCCTCTGTGGTGGTACTCCACATAAAGTGACAAAAAATATATTGAATAAATTCGCAAATATACTAAAACTGACTCAATTAATATGATCTGTGAATGTAATTGCAAACTCGCTTCCTTTTGAAAAAGGATTGCGCTCTTCCTTTTTGTTTCTTGGTAGTGTAAGAAGCCATTTTATGACGAGGCACAAAAACATGTAAGTTTCATGTAATATTTAGCCTGAATATAATCAAATATTACCTAAAAATGTGGCTAATGTTTTTCTGTAACAACTCCTGTATTGATGGAGTGATATATTTCAACACCTTATGCAAATTTTATAGGGAACATTGGCACAGAGGTCAGTGCCATTGTTGTAAATGATAATGGCCCAGAGTCATAACAGATATCTGAGTATTTGTTAATTTTGACAAATAAAAATAAATTTAAATGTAGGAGAATTCTCGTGATTAGTGGTTATTCCTTTGAAACAGTAAAAGTAATCAGTTTTTCCAATATTGAATCATATTTGAGTGAAGTGAGTTCAGTAAAATTTTTACAATCCCCACTTAATGAAATTGCGAGAATCTCCTGAGCATTGCATTTTCATAAAAGCCAAAAAATAATTAACAGAAGTCACCTCCAATAATAAATGCAGCTGTATATCTTGAATTTTTTGTGTTGGTGATGTCTTTTAATATAAAAACATCGTATCAGGCAGACTAACTGCAAGAAGTACCACAACAGAGTCACTGGCGTAAATAATTTTTCAGTTGTGAAGCAGCCAGAATGACACTAACTCCAGCCTGCCTTCATAACATATAAAAACCAATACATAAAAAGAAACACCACACCTCCCTCCCTCTGGCTACTGACTGGCTCTTCATTCTGTGCTTTTCATACTACAGCTGAAAAGACTGTCAAATCCTGAATGCTAAAAGATGCCAACTTTGAAATTATTGTGGTCAGCAGACAAAACTGACAAAATATTTTCAGTTAGTTTATTAAGACCAACAGAAATTAAAGTAACTGATTGTCTGATTAGAATTGTAGTTTATAGAGGGGATACCAAAAAAAGGAAGAATTGTTTTTTAAAAACTATATATTTTCAAATTACTTACAAAACAACGTAATCCTCTTCAAAATACTCTCCATTACAACTAGTACATTTGTCCCACTGGTGCTTCCAGTGTTTAAAACATTTTTTGTAGTCATCTTTAGAAATGGCTGATAGTTGCTCCCTCATTTTTTCTTGACTTCTTCAGTGTTGTCAAATCGGTGGCCTTTCATGCATGGAAATAAGAAAAGGTCGCATGGAGCCAGGTCAGGTGAGTAAGGTGCATGGAACCATTGCGGTGGCCCAGTGTAATGTAAAGCGCTCTCTATACAGCTTAAGCGTTTTCGTGGACTTACTTGTTGAAGAATGCTGGTTCTGCTTTCTTGCAGTGCTGATGTCTATTTTTTTTTCTTGACACTTATTTTGTTACTTTGTACTACATAAAAACATTAGGTACAAAAACTCTCTTCCATCTCCGGTATTTCATTAAGCTGTTGGTAATATCTTACATAGACATAGTAGTGTGGTAAACTAATAGTACAACAATTATTAGCTATTTCCAATAGATTTATCTACTCTTGCTTCCAGGATTGAGCCAAAATAAATCCCTCCTCTTAGCCAGTTTCAAAGTTCAGGCGTTATTCTGAGTAGAGTCTTTACTTTTTTCTTTTTAAGAAGCTGTTGCAATGATAACCACCGGTTTTCCAGGTCTGAAAAAAATTAGTTTTACTGGGGGTTTTCTCTTTTTTTCTATCTCCTCTTGCAGGACTCGTCTGTTCTATTTAAAAAAATATTAGAATTCATATTTATCAGGGGAAACTTTCCACTACAATCTCAGGTCACTGTACCACCCTTTTCCTTTGGGTTCCAATCTATGTAAGGGTTGATGCTATGAAAACATATCCTCGGGTAGGTAAGCCCCTTCCATTTATACTAAACTATGGTACAGGTCAATCCCCTTTTTGATGCCCCTGCCCACACAGTATAGGTCAGCCTCCTCTGGGTCTGCCTACGTGCCCCTCTTTCTCTCATTTTATCTATGCCGGATGCTCCCTCCCTATCTTCTCTAACAATGATTCATAGTCTTGCATCTTCCGTACTCCTCTGCACATTATTTTATTTAAAATTTCCTGGTAAAATTTCTATCTACCTGTCCTTTCCTCCTCGTGAGTCCTTCAGCCTACCAAATTCTTCGCTTACTCATTGCTTACAGCTCACTTATATAGCCTTAATAACTAAATGTGTTTCGTCCATGGTGGTAACTTTATTTCTTTTCCTCAGGCTATTCGGTCTGCACAATCCTATTATTCACCCGAAACTTATTTGATTCGATACCTCTGGCTTAATATCTATTTCTTTTTATCTCTATTCATATTACTTTGTGCTACTATAGCTATGAACACAGGTGGATATACACTTCGTCCCCCCTTGTTCTTTAACTTAAGCTTACTATACCATTTCACTTGAGATGTGCAACTGTCATTACTTAGCACATATGCTCAAGCCCTTCCTGAGCACTACTTCCCCCCTTATCTGTGACGGTTGTTACATCTCCCTGTGTATTACTTGTCTGCGTCTTTGTGAGTGTGGAAGTGTGTTCGTGCATCCTGATTCTTCGGCCCACTAAGGTTCTTAGTTGAAGATTTATAGAAATCACGGAAAAGAGAAGGACTTCTGTGATAGAAGTTTATGAATGTGGACAGAGGGAAAGATAGATTGATACTCTTAAGGGAAGTAAGAAAGGAAATAAAAGAATTGGTTGCTAAGATTGAAGAAAGAAATAAGACAGGCCCAAAGACAGGAAACCCTTCCCACCCTCCTTCCCCAGGATCCCCACTTCGCCGGTACTTAAGTGAGAAGCCGGAGGAAATATGATGTTCGGCGTCTCCTGTGGTACGGACATTCTCACCGTCGCCTTTGAAGTCCCCGAAGAAAAGATCTTAGCAACTCCTGTCGAATGGCAAATGATGAAGAACCAGTCACACTTGTTTGCAAGGGTTATATGGGAGACGTGGTGTGTAGGTCGCGTCTGTGCCTATGCTACCAACACCTTTCAAAATTAGATATAAACCCTCCCCAATCACATCACACTTTACAAAAAATATACAACATTCTGTAAAAATAGAAATTATATACACAATAATCAAATAGTTATTCAGTTAGTCACTTCACTCTATATTTCATACACGTGTTCAGTTTATGTCATCTAGGTATCACTCTTCCTTAACAGTACCATCATATTATATCTCCTGTTAGAATGTTACCCGGTTAGTTTTATCTCATGCTTACAGGTTACTGT
Organism: Schistocerca gregaria; assembly: GCF_023897955.1. Taxonomy (NCBI): domain Eukaryota; kingdom Metazoa; phylum Arthropoda; class Insecta; order Orthoptera; family Acrididae; genus Schistocerca; species Schistocerca gregaria. Next base: position 819,433,682 of record NC_064921.1, read on the forward strand.
TTATTGGTGAAATAATCAAGATATCATCCACATAAGTAACTAGTTCTTTCAATAACTCTTGTCCAATAGCCTTATCAAGTGCTCTTATAAATACTGATACTGATATATTTAGTCCAAAAGGTAGTACATTAAAGTGGTAAGAATTTCTGTCAGACAAAAAAGCAGTATACTTTTTTGAATCTGGATGTAACCCGATTTGACAGTACCCATCCGTCAGATCAACGGAGCTAAAATACTGGGCATCCTTAAATTTAGTTAATAATTCATCTATATTAACCGGACGATCTCTTTCGGTTTCAATATTACAGTTGAGAGTGCGTGCATCTAGCACCGATCTCACCCCACCTGTAGCTTTTTTCACTACTACTAAGGGATTATTATAGACACTCATACTTCTTTCTATTATATCTTTATCAATCATCTTATTAATCTCCTCCCTAACCGCTTCTTTAAGACTTATAGGTATAGGGTATGGTTTGCAAAAAATGGAGTCTTGTCCTTAATCTTAAATTTGCAAACATAACTGCTAACAGTAGCTGGATTCTCTGAAAATATTGAATGGTATTTAGTCAAAATTCTGTCTAAATCCATTTGCTATTCAATATTTAACACTTCACATTCACTTATCTTTTTGTGAAGGTCGCCTTGTGGACATGAAGTATTAGTTAACTCTATCTCTGGAGACAACCAAGCTGACGCGGCTAATTGTAATCTTTGGTGTTCAGATGCTTGTTTATACACATTGCTGTCCGTCACAAACTTAATGCAATGTTTATTCTTGGGTTCCCCCACATAAATACAGTTCTCGTCGAAATTTAGTATAACATTAAACTCGGTTAACCAGTCTAAACCAAACAATCCATCTCTGTTTATGTCTTCCACTACTAGCAAAGGTTGTCGAAACATCATATGACTTATATGGCAGTGTGCCAAGCTTTTGTATTTAACAACCTTACTCTTCTTTCCAGTTATACCATCTTTGTATACCCCAGGTACTGGTAAAACAGGTAAATTACTTTTAGATTTTAATATATTAAAGTATTCCTTAGAAATAAGTGATACTTCACTACCAGAATTGATGAATGTGCCTACTTTGTGGTTTTCTATCTCTCCTGCTATAATAGGTTGTGGTGGTGTAGTTATTTTGTTCATTTCCTCCAGCAAGTACCACTTCTTGGTAGGTACTTTATGCATAAAGGAAACCTGTACCCTCTTATTTAAGCCTCTCAGTGTATTTCGACGACCTGGGCCCCAGCTCTGGGTCCAGATCGCTCCACATTTTCCTCATGGATAGCAACCATGGGACGATTTCCAAATGTTGGAACTGCATTACCCCCTGTTCCACAACTGTTGCTGGGCATAAATTCCTGCATAGTTACCAGAGGTTGGACATTAATGGTCCTCGTGAGCAACCCCCTCTATTTACATTCCTGCTAGGTTGGTGGACTCTGGCAAGGTTGGATTCATAATGCTTTGACTGATTATTATGATTCATATTATTCCACGTAAAATTCGGATTTTCTTGCGCATGCAAGTTCTCGTTCCTGTCTTTATTGATTGCATCGAGTGCATCTACAAAGGATAACAGTTCCTCCACCGTTTTCCACCAACTGCATAGAATATCTTTTCTAGCATAAGTAGGTAGATGTCTTATTAAATTCCTAACTAATCCCTCTTCTTCCATTGGTCAATCGAAATATTTAACCCTTGTCAAATGCCAGTCAAAATACTTACACATTGTACCCCAGGCATTATTATAGTATTTAGGATCCCACAAATCTGAGATCAACTTCTCTTGTGCACTTGAAGACCAATATTTTTCCTTTAACTTTCTCTGAAAATCTTCCCAAGCTGTGAAGTTTTCAATATTTACTGTGCCCCATTCTGAAGCTTCACTCTCCAAATAACCTACTGCAAACTCTATTTTCTTAGCATCCTCCCAACTTTTAGGTATGGCTTGGTTAAACCGTTTTAAGAAACTGGTGGGGTGTACCTCCCTGTCTGATTTGAATTGAGGAAACTGTCTCGACAAGCCTGAATTTGATCCCCATTGCAAATCGGTTATCATGTCCTTATTTAATATAGTATTTTGGGAAACTGTGCCTTTCTCTAGTTTGTCCTGCATAAGCTTAAATTCTTTCCTCAAAGTTTCTAAGTCTTTCTTGGTGTTATCTAAATCAGAAGTTACTATAGGTGAAGAGATATCAACACTTAGTTTCTCTTCAACCTTTTGTCTTATTAATTCTTCTACTTGTTCATCCAAGCCATTCAAATTTATAAGCTCTGCAGTCATTAACTTTTCTTTGAAGTTCTGTTCTACAGTTTCCACCTGTGATTTGACCCCCTGCAGTTTGTGCCTGTACTAGGGGGAGCAACTTATATTGTTTCTGTACATTGGTTTTTAGCATAGTTAATTCTCGTTCAACCACATCAAATGTAACATTACATACATTTTTCAAAGAGTCGTATTTTTCGTTAAATTGTGTTTCCAAATTACTACATTTACAGTCTCCATCATATTCTAATTTTTGAACTAACGCTTTTAGATGAGCTTCATTTCTTTGTTCTAAATCCTTCAATAAAATACTTGTCTGTTCACTCAGGGAATCGGACAATTATTTTTTCAATTCTTGTATCTGATTACTTAGGATATTAACTTGAGCCTCTAGTTTTGTGTTTTGCAAATCTAACTTAGAGTTTAATTCTGCTTTCAGTTCATCCTGTTTTGTGTTCTGTGATTCAAACTGCACTTTGATAAACCTCATTAATTCGCCTAAATCTTGCCCCTGTTTTTCAATTCCTGTAGCCCCAACAGACTGTACAGATTGATGTTCTTTTACCATGGTTTTGTTTTGCCTTTAATCTAGTTATCATTAAAAGTACACTCACTTATTTCCACAACCCCTCACATTTCACAAACAATCAAAGGTCAGTAGTAGCTCACCCGGCATCGGTGGAAGGCGGCTTAAACATTTTCGTGGACTTACTTGTTGAAGAATGCTGGTTCTGCTTTCTTGCAGCACTGATGTCTTCTGCTAGCACCAGATGCTTCTCCGAAGATTTCACTGCTAGGAAGGGGAAATTTTCACTCTCTCTCTTCTTATTTAAAAAAAATACGCTACTCTTGGAGTACCATTCAGTGCACCAGAACATATTTATTTCCACTTTGTACAAAAAACAACTAAACTTTATGACGTAAGCTCACACATTACCAGTCACCCAGAGTCAGTTAATTACACATTTTTAAACACAATCAATACATAAACTTTTGTCGTGGCTGACTATCCATGTCCAGTCCATGTACTCTCAGCAGCAGTTCAACGTTTAATAAACAGTCACTATTTTGAGTCTCTCCATTTGTTTTTTAACAATACAATGCTACATTACGCTTTGCAGCCGGCCACGGAGCTTCCGGGCCGTATTTGTTTATTCTTGCCAGCGCCAACGAATTATCTTCCTTCCAGTTTCATCTGCACAAACAATAAATGGGTGCAGTATCCCATGCTCATCCTTACACCTTGCTTTAAAATAACGTGTGTTCAACCAGACTTTCATAAAATTCTGAGGGCACTACACCATGCCATTTTTAGCCAAAAACTGTCTAACGGAGGTGGCTGTGTGTGCAGATGGCAGATGGTGACAACCCTTTTCATTCCCAAATCTTCTGTTAAAATTTGCTGAACCGAGCTCCATGAAAATCCACTAATCTCTGACAGTTGATCAGTTGTCTGCCGACCGTCTGTGAACACAAGTTCTCGAATTTTTTCAATGTCTTCACCGATTCAGACAGTTGATGGACATCCAGATCGAGGTTTGTCATCAACTCACACGTCGCCATTTTTAAATGCAGCAAACCACTCATGCACTATGAGTTTTTCCCATAGTGTCATCTTGGTAAGCTGTTTTCATCATTAAAACAGTTTCAGCAGCATTTTTACCAAGTAGTAAACAAAATTTCCAAGCTGCAAAAACAATCACTGCAGGTGATCAGAACAAGCCAGGTGGCACTGAATTGCCAATGACATGCACTATACACGCTTAATGGCAGAAATGCGTACCACACAAGCACCACCCATGACAATGTTGTTCTCGTTTTTTTTTGTACGTCAGTGTGAAGATTGACGTTCATAACTCTCACAACTTATATTGACTGAAAGAAAGTCAGTTGACCTTTGTGTGAGATATTTCATAAATGATGTACTTCTGGGTGTACCGTCATGTTGTTGTTTCCATTTTTGCACAATATTTCAATAACTGGCCCAGTCTTCAGGTTCTGTGGGTATTGCTGTTATGTATGCTCATTGCACCAACTCCAGCCAGACTTGTTCCGCTATTTATAGCAAAGTTCAACTCACAATGCCAACTATCCCCTTTGGACTGTCCTGTGTTTTTCAGAGCCCGCACTTACTTTCTGTAAAACAAACACCTGTAATCATTTTCCAGCTCTGTGGTGATGTGATGGCCACCATGAGCTTGATAAATTGAGTGTTGGACTCCAAGCCTTATTTAAACTGAAACCACCATCCCTCATTATTATATTTTATGACATGTTTCTTTTGATAGGCTCCATAATTATACTGTCCTAGAAACTTGGCATTTGCACCACAATACTGGTCTTACCATATTTTATTTCTTGATTATAATATTTGGGGCAGTACCCAGCGATGGCTCGTTTGTGTGGTTGTTTTAGTGAGGTGTGTTATTCGTGTTCCTTTCTTCTCTCTTTGACTGTCCTTATAGTCTGCCCTATGTAAGACATGCAACATTTGCATGGAAGGTGGTACACACTCATCTTTCGGAGGCCGGATTCACTTTAACAATACAAAGAACAGTTTTTATCTCAGTTGACAGAGGCAGATTACGTGGGATACCATGTCTTCTTAGGAATATACCAATCTTCCCAAATATTGAGACAGTGTAAGGCAGATAAGAAATCCTTGGCTTCCCTTTTTCTGTTCGTTACAACCCATTTCTCAGGTGTTCTTGACTTTGACTGCAATACCTGTGTGATTTGGTGATCTTGGGTACCCATTCCTTCAGAAAACTATTTGCAGATATTGTAATTCTTTGGAAGACTCTCCTTGGCGAATTTCCTATGTGATAAATGGTCACAGCTTGAGGCACCGGAGACAGTGTATATGGATATCCTATGAACCTGTCACCCAGGTATCCATCTGGTTTTCTCTTAATGAACACACCAAGGAAAGAAAGCTGGTCATCTTTTTCAAGTGCCATCATGAATGTTATGTTCCAGTAGATAGAGCTTAAATGTTCCAGGAATTTTTTCAGATTTCTCATCTCATGTGGCCACACAACAAATGTATTGTTGGCATATCAATTCATACTCTTCAGTTTGAATTGGTGCATTCCAGAGGCTTTACTTCAAAGTATTCCATGTATAGGTTTGCCACTACGGGCAACAGTGGACTACCCATTGCCACACCACTGGTTTTTTCAAAAGGTTTTCCATCAAACAGCAAATAAATTGATCTCAGAATATGCCTAAAAAGTTCATTGGAACAATTGTCAAACTTTTCCGTCATTAGTTCCACGATTCAGAAGTGGAAATCTCATAAGAAAGTAGAGCACATCAAAGATGACCATAGTTGCAGTTGGCTGTAATGTTGTACAAAGTGATTGGAGTTGTAATGTAGTGTTTGCTTTTCCCCACACATTCACTAAGAATATGTTTAAGGTATTTTTCCAGCTGGCATGTAGGTGCGCCTATCTTACTAACTATTGGTTTTAGTTTAGAGGACTGGCTGCATTATACATACTACGAATGCAATAATGTTGTGGTGTATGAGAATGCAGGCTTTCTCGGCGAATCTTGAAGATAAATTCTTCTTGGGTTGACAGCCGAGTCAATGCGTTGTTCTCCAGCAACGTTTCAGCAAGTTTCTTACTTGCCATCTTCGCCTGAGCAGCTATATTACCACAACATTGAAGATAAATTCTTCTCAGGTTGACAGCCGAGTCAATGCGTTGTTCTCCAGCAACGTTTCAGCAAGTTTCTTACTTGCCATCTTCGCCTGAAGATGGCAAGTAAGAAACTTGCTGAAACGTTGCTGGAGAACAACGCATTGACTCGGCTGTCAACCTGAGAAGAATTTATCTTCAATGTTGTGGTAATATAGCTGCTCATATTCTAAGATCATGAATAACATTGCATGGCAATCCTATTCATGAGAAGAGTCATCATCTTCCTGTCAGTTTTATTCACAGTTTAATGCTTGATAGTTCTTAGTGTTTTCTATTTCAGCTATACTGCATGAAGCATTACTTGTCAAAAAAACTGTCTTGTCTTATTTGGTGCTCACAACAGTTATGGCTATTGTGCTTTGTTAGATTTAACATAATTACTAGATCCATTAATCTAATATCTGCTTGTTCAGAACAAAATATATCAGTGATGTAAAAATGTATCTTAAAGAGACAGCTGACCACTTCGTATACCACTACATCTGTGAGCCCTAAACGTGGCCATAAAAAATCCTGACCCTCAGCAACTGGCCTCCCGTAACCTTAGAGATTTTCCTCTTCTATAGCTAACCCCTCCTGCTCTCTGTTATCACACCCTCATCCACTGACTAGCCACAAAGTAAAATTTCTATGTCATAACACTACCCCAAATCACCTGAGCTTCAAACACAATTTACAGAACAATACTGAATGTCGAGCCATAACTTCACAGAAGAAGCCGAGACCACATATACAAGAATAAAAAAGGAAAATAATAAAATTTGCTATTAATATTAATAATGTACCAGTACTGATAGACTCAATCTTATATGGCCCCGGCAGTAAATCACTATCATAATGTAATTAATTACGTGAAAGTATATCACTATGGGCAACTTCTACATAGTTCTAAAGTTCACATACTTGTGGGATTCACAGTACTGATTTCAGCAACATGATGTTGGGCACATCAGTACCTGGTTTGATGATGTTCTTTGCTTAAAAGTTTGGAGGAAAATATATAATAAATAATGTCATTGATTTTGAAGGCTTCAGGGAGCTTAACCATGTTAAGTACATTTTGAAGAAAGAGACAAATCCAACACGACTTCAGGCAGAAATTATATGCCCAGCAGACAGGAAACAATGAGGATGAGAAAACAGTGGTGCATCTGCGGTACGCCACAAAGTATCAAACAAAATAGGCAAAATCCTGCCTCAACATAACATTAACTATGTTTTCAGTCCAACCCCGAAAATGCAAGCCCTATTATCTATATTGAAAGATGACTTGAGGCTCCATAAACTAGACATTCACCATATTCAATGTCTATACAGTAAGGCAGTAAAGATTTGAGGAACACAGAAGACACATCAGACTTAAACAACCAACAAAATCTGCAGTTGCAGAACACTGCATCAAGTATGAAGAAACTGAAGTGCTAAGACAGGCCTCATCATTTTGGAACTGTGTTCTGAAGGAGACTATTGAAATAAGAGTGACTGATGGCCTTATCGACACAGACATCGGGTTCACTCTCAGCATAGCTAGGGATCAAGGACTCAGCCAATTAAAATCACAGCTTTGGCGAAGAGCAAATTCTGTGTCTGACAGAGGCCGCAAGAGTACTGAGAGCCCAGAGCTCACATTCAGCACAGGGCACAGTCACACAACCCACCCCCACCTCACTGCCACTCCACCCATCACTGCATGTGACCAGCAGTGGAGAGGTGTGTGTGTGTGTGGGTGGGGGGGGGGGGGTGATAAAAGTATAGCAAAGACATTCATTCTACAGGTGTCAGCTGAAGATGTCAGCAAGGTATGCTGTCGAAGTATCATGTTACGAAAATGGGTGTACCGGGCTGGACACCTGACAACAGTACAAACAGATGACAAATAAATGCTTCAAAATTTTTTTCTTAATGCTGTATTTCTAGCAAAGCTAAATATTCTTTTGTGAACTATCACTATGGAGTTAATGCAGTAATCGGACAGTGCTGGAAGAAGTAAATGAGTTAATAGGTCACATCTCCAAGACGGCATGATCACTTCTCCTGTACGGCACAACAAATGGCAGCCATTTTTATGTTTGAGATTGGTGCCCATGCAAGCTTGACATATGGGCTGACTCGGCCCATAATTCTAGCTGAAACCTCCAAAGTGTCATCTGAAGTGTTTAGCAGAAGTGTTGCCTACAATGTCCACATGTGATGGAGCTGATGGCATCGGTGGTTGCCCAGCTGCATCGTGTCGTCTCCTGAAGGCTACCTTGGCCATTGGACAAAGTCAAACACACACACACACACACACACACACACACACACACACACACACTGTTTTTTTTTAGAAAGGGCGTGCGTCTAAAGGGGAGGCAGGTGAAATAAAGTAAGGTAGTTGCAGCAACAATTGGCATTGTAGTTGTATGTGTGTTGGGAAAAAACCAAAAAACCAGAGCTCCAAGCCCTAATAGAAAGCACTGAATCTCAAATAGTGATAGGTATGGAATGCTGGCTAAAGCCGGAAATAAGTTCAGCTGAAATTTTTTTGAGTGACCTAACAGTGTTCAGAAAGATAAGGACAGATAGGATATGTTAAATACAGTTGGTGTGCAGCATTTGTTGCTGTCAGAAGTAGTTTACTGTGTAGGGAAATTTAAGTAGATAGTTCCTGCAAAGTAGTGTGGGTAGATGTTATACTTGACAATCGGACTGATCTATTAATTGGATTGTTTTATCAACCGCCACCACCTACTCAGAAGCTGCAGAACAGTTCAAAGAAAACAGTTCAAATAGGTACCCCACTCATACAATTATAATTGGTGGTGACTTCAATCTTCCATCAATATAGTGAAAAAAATTATATGTTTATAGCTGGCGGCAGGCATAAAACGTCATCTGAAATTGTACTGAATGCTTTCTCAGAAAATTATTTTGATCAGTTAATTCATGAGCCCACTCGAAGCATAAATGGTTGTGAAAGCATACTTGAACTCTTAGCAACAAATAATCCTGGAAAAATAGGGAGTATCATGACAGATACAGGGGTTAGCGACTACAAGGCTGAATACTGTAAGACCAACAATCATAAAAAATAAATGCAAAGTACATATATTTTTAAAAAGCTGATAAAAATGCTCTTACTGCCTTTTTAAGAGGCAGTCTCCACTCCTTCCAGTCTGGTAATGTAAGTGTAGAAAAGATTTGGAATGATTTCAGAGAGATATTATTGATGGCAATTGAGAGATATATACCACACAAATTAATAAATAATGGTACTGATACCCCATGGTACACAAAATGGGCTGGATTGCTGTTGCAGAAGCATGCCAAATTTAAAAGAACACAAAATCTCCAAGATTGGCAAAGTTGTGCAGCAGTTTGAAATATAGTGTGTACTACAATGTGAGATGCTTTTAATAATTTCTGCAACAAAACTCTGTCTCAGAATCTGCCAGAAAACCCAGAGAGATTCTGGTCATACATAAAGCACACCAGCAGCAAGACTCAACCAATACCTTCTTTGCCCAAGACCTAAGTAAAAAAAAAGGCCCCAAGAGTGGGCAACATTCCATTGGAACTACCGATAGCCTAGGGAGAGCCAGCCATGACAAAACTCTACCATGCGGTGAGCAAGATATTTGAGAAGGCAAAATACCCTCAGACTTAAGAGGAATATAATAATTCCAATGCCAAAGAAAGCAGGTGTTGACAGGTGTGAAACTTACCAATCTGTTAGTTTAATAAGTCATGGCTGCAAAATACTAACATGAATTCTTTACAGACGAATGGAAAAACTGGTAGAAACTGGCCTCAGGGAATATCAGTTTGTATTCCATAGAAATGTTGGAACACATGAAGCAATACAGATCCTACGACTTATCTTAGAAGATAGATTGAGGAAAGGCAAACCTATGTTTCTAGCATTTGTAGACTTGGAGAAATACTGGAATACTCTTTCAAATTCTGAAGGTGGCAGAGGCAACAAACAGGGAGTGCATGGCTATTTACAACTTGTTCAAAAACCAGATGGCAGTTATGAGAGTCGATGATCATGAAAGGGAAGCAGTGGTTGAGAAGGGAGTAAGACAGGTTTTTAGCCTATCCCCAATGTTATTCATTCTGTATATTGAGCAAGTAGTAAAGGAAACAAAAGAAAAATTTTGAGTAGTAATTAAAATCCATGGAGAAGAAATAAAAACTTTGAAGTTTGGCAATGACATTGTAATCCTGTCAGAAACAGCAAAGGATCGGGAAGAGCAGTTGAACGGAATGGACAGTGTCCTGAAAGGAGGATATAAGATGAACATTATCAAAAGGCAAAATGAGGATAATGGAATGTAGTGAAATTAAATCAGGTGAGGCTGAGATGGAATTAGATTAGGAAATGAGACTTAAAGTAGAAGATACGTTTTACTATTTGGGGAGCAAAATAACTGATGGTGGTTGAAGTAGAAAGTATATAAAATGTAGACTGGCTTTGGCAAGGAAAGCTTTTCCGAAGAAGAGAAATTTGTTAACATTGAGTGTAGGTATGAGTGTCAGGAAGTCTTTTCTGAAAGTCTTTGTATGGAGTGCAGCCATGTATGGAAGTGAAACATGGACGATAAATAGTGTAGACAAGAAGAGAATACAAGCTTTTGAAATGTGGTGCACAGAAGAATGCTGAAGGTTAGATGGGTAGATCACATAACTAATGAGGAGGTACTGAACTGAATTGGGGAGAAGAGGAATTTATAGCACAATATGACTAAAAGAATGTATCGTTTGGTAGGACACATTCTGAGGCACCAAGCAATCACAATTTAGTATTGGAAGGAAGTGTGGAGAGTAAAAATCGTAGAAGGAGAACAAGAGACGAATACACTAAGCAGATTCAGAAGGATGTGAGCTGCAGTAGTTACTTGTAGATAAAGAAGCTTGCACAGGATTGGGTAGCATGGAGAGCTGCATCAAACCAATCTCTGGACTCAACACCACAAAAATTCACCCAGTGATTGATTGCCAGTTGTTCAAACAATGACATGTCATCTATGCTGGTTTATGCTCAGTATTTTTATGTTGATCCAGTCTCTGCAGCACACATTCATCCTTTTCATGTGTTCATACATTTTGCTGCAGTTTTGTGGCCTATATCATATGTGACGAGCCTCACAGAGCTACTGTGACCCACCAAATCATTTATACATACAATGAACAGTAATGACCCTACAATACTCCCTTGCCTGTTTTTGAAAAATGCATTCATAATTACTTTACAAGACTGTCTATCTGTGCCACCTGCACTAAATCCATAGACATCCCAGTCTGTGATTGGTAGGTCAGTCACCTCCAACTAATATTGCGTGATTAGAGTACTTTCAGTTTACCGAGGTTAGACTTTCTTTGAATGATTCTACAACTATTACAGTGGAATTCGGTGATTGGTAAAAATGTCTGATGATTAACTTGAGTTCACAGTCAGTCTCAATTTCGACGTTAATAGTCATAATACTTTTGCTGCCTGTAATGAACCCTCCACCTCCTATGGTGTCTAAACTATCTTTTCAATACATGTTCCATGCTTTGTTAAATGTTTCAGAGTTTTTTCTCCCCCTTTGAACTGTAGTGTGAGTTCTGTCTGCTAGTTCAGTGTTTTCTAGTAGTTTGTATTTTTGACAAGTTTGGTAGTTCATATCCTTGTCCGAAAGATAACAAGGCTTGATTTTATTTATTTGTTTTTATTTATTTCTTACCTGTTACTTTCATTTGAAACTTAGCAGAAGGGTGGATGAGGTGTGTGTGTGTGTGTGTGTGTGTGTGTGTGTGTGTGTGTAGATGCAGAAGGATCTAGCTGCAGTTTGTGAATGGCTGGAGATGCTGTTGCCTCGGGGTGTAGTGATAGCAGGGAAATGAGCACATCACATGGGACACCTCAGGTATTACATGTTTGATCCCTGGGCTCTGTGGCAGGTGGATGTTCCAGTGCATCTGATGAGGGCAGGAGGGAGAGGAAGGGGGCAGACCGCTTTCTCCTTATAGTGAATGGCCTGTTTTAACCTGTTCATATGAATCAAGGCAGAGTGTGAATGTGGCAACTGGCCATCCTGCCTTCTCCATTCACACTGCAAGTCGGCAAGTGTCTGCCTCTTCACCTGGTTCCTCACAGCCTCAGCATCGACAGAACACTTAGAAGATTCAACAGATCTATTAAAGAGACTGCCTACACTATGGTTATCTGTCCTCTTTTGGAGTACTGGTGCGTGGTGGGATCCTTACCAGATATGATTACCAGAGCACATTAATAAAGTTCAAAGGAGGGTGCCATGGTTTTTTTTATTATTATTGAGAAAGAGGGGGCGAGTGTCACAAATGTGATACAGAATTTGGGGTAGACATCATTAAAATAAAGACGTTTCTTATTGCCACTGGATGTTCTCATGAAATTTCAACCACCAACTTTGTCCTCTGAATTCAAAAATGATTTGTTGATGCTGACCTAAATAAGGAGAAATGATCATTATAATAAAATAAGGGAACTCAGAGCTTGCACAGGAAGATAGAGGTGTTTGTTTTTTCCATGCACTGTTCATGAGTAGAACACCAGATAGTTATTGTGAAGGTGTTTTGATGAGTGCCCTGCTAGGTGCTTAATTGTGATTTGCCGGGTAACCATATAGACATAGATTGGCCTCTGATGAATGCACACCAGTCAGTATGCAAAGAGCAAAATTGGATATCGTACAAAGTGAAGATACTTTGAATGTCAAAATTTTAACAGTAAATTGCTGAGGCATTCATATCAAAATCCATGAATTTGCTGTCCTCTGGGAAAGCAGTCACATTCAAATTACAGTGAGAACCAACAGCTAGAGGAAACATAGAGTGAAAAACTCCAAACTATTTAACAAGGCATGGAACATATGTTGGAAAAACAGTTTGGACGCCATAGGAGGTGGAATGTTCTTTGCAGTCAGCGAAAGAATTATGTGTGTCAAGGTTGAAATTGAGCCTGACTGTGAACTTGTCTGGAGATGTGTAACTGGCCAAGGTGCCCTCCAGTTAATCATAGACATTTTTACCACCCACCTGAGTCCACTATAAAAGTTGTAGAATCCTTCAAAGAAAGTCTAACCTCAGTAAACCAGACGTACTCTAATGTTGCAATATCAGTTGAGGGTGACTGACCTACTGAACATAGACTGGGATGTCTATGGATTCATTGCAGATGGTACAGACAGACAGTCTTGTAAAGTAGCTCTCAACACATTTTCCAGAAACAGGTTTGAACAGCTGGTCAACAACCCACACTCAGTGACATTATTTTAAGCCTTGTTGCTACAAACAGGCCTGACATTATCGACAGCATCGGTAGAGAGGCAGGGATTAGTGAGCATAATGTCATCATAGTGATTATGGTTGTTAAAGCTAATAAATCCTTCAAAAAGGCAGAGGGGGTTGGTATGTTAGAAAGAGCAGATAAGCGGTTACTAGCATCCTACTAAGAGAATAAATTGACCTAATTTAGTTCTATTATAATGGATGTGGAAGAATTATATGCAGAGTTTAAACTGTTTAAACTGATTGTAAATTGCACTCTTGAGAATTATGGTCTGAGTAAATAGATTAAGGACAGAAAACATCCACTTTGGGAAATGCTGCAGAAACAGAGATTGTGCACTCTTAGTCTAAAAAAGAGTGCAGAAATGTTGACAAGCAAATGTTAGTAGAAATTCATGTGTGTATAAAAAGCTGGATATGTGTAACAAACAAAAATTTCTTTGTCACTTGTTGCCAAAAGATCTTTCTGGGAATCTGAGAAAAATTCTATATTTCAATGCCTGAGTTAATTCGAATTGCAATGCATGGACACGCACGGATGTCTGAAGGAACATGCACTGGGGTGACTAGAGCTATTATGAAATACAATAAAAAATATTCACAGTTGTGAATATGGATGGTCACCCAAATTTGCAATTGTGAATACCTTTAATTTATGATAAAATTCTGATCCTAAATAAAACCGCTAAGCTGGTTGAGGGCTTCTGTTCAGTCAGTAATTGACCAGTCTGGTGTGGCAATAAAAGACAGGAAAAGGAAAGCTGAAGTTGAACATTTCGCATTTAAAGAATTGTTTTCTCAGGTGTATCATACAGACGTATCATTGATTCACTGCCACACAGACTCTCTTATGGAGGAAATAGAAGAAGACATCACTGGAATTGAGAAGCAACTGAAATAGTTGAAAATAAGTAAGTCGCCAGGTCCTGGTGGAATCCCAGTTTGTTTTTAGAGATAGCACTCTTGTGCATTTCTCATGAATCTCTCATCTAGCAAAAACTCCCAAGTGACTGGAAAAAAATACGGATGGCTCCTGTATGTAAGAAGACTAAAACAATGGAACCACAAAATTGCAAAAGAATATCCTTAATGTTGGGTTGTTGCAGAGTTATTTTAGCATATTGTAAGTTCAAATATAATAAATTTCCTTGATAACGAAGAGCTTCTGTCAACAAATCAGGGTGGATGTAGAAAGCATCATTTGTGCAAAACTCACCTTACCCTTATCTCACACAATATTCTGTGAACCAAGGATGAAGGGCAACAGGTGGATTCCATTTTCGTACATTTCCAAAAAGTGTTGGACATAGTGTAGACTGTTAATGAAGATCCAGACATATAGATAGGTTCTCAGATATGTGAGTGACTCAAAGATTTTTTAAGGAATAAATCCCAGTACATTGTCCTGGATGACGAGCGTTCGTCAGAGACAAATGTATTGTTAGGACTGCCCTAGGGAAATGTGATGGGTCAATTATTGTTTTCTGTATACATAAACAACCTGATATATTGGGGGAATGACAATTAGTGACTGTTTGCTGATGATGTTGTAGTGTGCAGGAAAGTGTTGTCATCGAGTGACTGTAGAGGATACAAGAATATCTGTTTGATTTGATGCATGACAGCTTGTTCTGAATGTAGAAAAATGTAAGTTAATGCACAAGAGCAGAAAAAAACACTCGTGTAATATTTAAATACAATACAATCATGTCAATTAAATATTTAGGCATAATATTGCAAAGCGATATGAAATGATACATGCACAAAGGGACAGATGAAGGCAAGGTGACTGTTCAACTTAAATTTATTGTGCAAATTTTAGGAAAGCATACTTTATCTATACAGACAACTGTGCACAGAACACTTTTATGACCCATTCTTGAGTACTGCTAGAGTGTTTGGGACCCACCAGGTTGGGTTAAAGAAAGACATCTAAGCAGTTCAGAAGCATGCTGCTAGGTCTGTAACTGATAGGGCTGACCAGCATGTAAGTATGGAAATGCTTCATTAACTGAAATCAGAATTTGTGGAGGGAAGATGATATTCTTTTAGCAATGAACCACTGAGAAAGTTTAGAGAGCTGGTATTTGCAACTGACTGCAGAACCATTCTACTTGCATCAACGTACATCTCGAAACTTCCTGGCAGATTAAAACTGTGTGCCCGACCGAGACTCGAACTCGGGACCTTTGCCCGAGTTCGAGTCTTGGTCGGGCACACAGTTTTAATCTGCCAGGAAGTTTCATATCAGCGCACACTCCGCTGCAGAGTGAAAATCTCATTCTGGAAACATCCCCCAGGCTGTGGCTAAGCCATGTCTCCGCAGTATACTTTCTTTCAGGAGTGCTAGTTCTGCAAGTTTCGCAGAAGAGCTTCTGTAAAGTTTGGAAGGTAGGAGACGGATACTGGCAGAAGTAAAGCTGTGAGTACCGGACGTGAGTTGTGCTTCGGTAGCTCAGTTGGTAGAGCACTTGCCCGCGAAAGGCAAAGGTCCCGAGTTTGAGTCTCGGTCGGGCACACAGTTTTAATCTGCCAGGAAGTTTCATATCAGCGCACACTCCGCTGCAGAGTGAAAATCTCATTCTGGAAACATCCCCCAGGCTGTGGCTAAGCCATGTCTCCGCAGTATCCTTTCTTTCAGGAGTGCTAGTTCTGCAAGTTTCGCAGAAGAGCTTCTGTAAAGTTTGGAAGGTAGGAGACGGATACTGGCAGAAGTAAAGCTGTGAGTACCGGACGTGAGTCGTGCTTCGGTAGCTCAGTTGGTAGAGCACTTGCCCGCGAAAGGCAAAGATCCCGAGTTTGAGTCTCGGTCGGGCACACAGTTTTAATCTGCCAGGAAGTTTCATATCAGCGCACACTCCGCTGCAGAGTGAAAATCTCATTCTGGAAACATCCCCCAGGCTGTGGCTAAGCCATGTCTCCGCAGTATCCTTTCTTTCAGGAGTGCTAGTTCTGCAAGTTTCGCAGAAGAGCTTCTGTAAAGTTTGGAAGGTAGGAGACGGATACTGGCAGAAGTAAAGCTGTGAGTACCGGATGTGAGTCGTGCTTTGGTAGCTCAGTTGGTAGAGCACTTGCCCTTGAAAGGCAAAGGTCCTGAGTTCGAGTCTCGGTCAGGCACACAGTTTTAATCTGCCAGGAAGTTTCATATCAGTGCACACTCCGCTGCAGAGTGAAAATCTCATTCTGGAAACATCCCCCAGACTGTGCTAAGCCATGTCTCCGCAGTATCCTTTCTTTCAGGAGTGCTAGTTCTGCAAGGTTCGCAGAAGAGCTTCTGTAAAGTTTGGAAGGTAGGAGACGGATACTGGCAGAAGTAAAGCTGTGAGTACCGGACGTGAGTCGTGCTTCGGTAGCTCAGTTGGTAGAGCACTTGCCCGCGAAAGGCAAAGGTCTCGAGTTCGAGTCTCGGTCGGGCACACAGTTTTAATCTGCCAGGAAGTTTCATATCAGCGCACACTCCGCTGCAGAGTGAAAATCTCATTCTGGGAACGTACATCTCGCTTAAGGTCCATGAAGACAAAAGAAGAGAAATTCGGGCTTGTATCAAGGGATATAGCAGTCATATTTCCCTCATTCCATTTGCAAGTGGAACAGGGAATAGAATTACTAACAGTGATATGAGATACACTCTGCCATGCATTGTTTTTGAGTCGTCAGTCTTCTCACTGGTTTAATGCAACTCACCATGAATTCCTCTCCTATGACAACCTCTTCATCTCAGAGCAGCATTTGCTACCTAAGTCGTCAATTATTTTCTGCATGTATTCTAATCTCTTTGTCTTCCTGTACAGTTTTTACCCTATACAGCTCCATCTAGTACTATGGAGGTCTTAACAGACGATGTCTTAACAGATGTCCTACCAACCTGCCCCTTCTTCTTGTCAGTGTTTTTCATATATATTACTTTCCTTTCTAATTCTGTGCATTCCTATTGGGATCAGTCCACCTAATTTTCAACGTTCATCTGTATCACCACATCTCAAATAATTCGATTCTCTTCTGTTCCAGTTTTCCCGCAGTCCATGTTTCACTACCGTACAATGCTGTGCTCGACATGTACATTCTCAGAAATATCTTTCTCAAATTGAGGCCTATGCTTGATACTAGTAGACTTCCCTTGATCAGGAATGCCCTTTTTACCAGTTCTAGTCTGCTTTTAATGCCTTCCTTACTCCATCCATCAAGGGTTATTTTACAGCTCAGGTAGCAGAATTCCTTAAATTTGTCTATTTTGTGACTGTCAGTCCTAATGTTAAGTTTCTTGCTGGTTCCATTTATGCTACTTCCCATTACATTCATCTTTCTTTGGTTTACTCTCAATCCATATCCTGTACCCATTAGACAGTTCATTCCATTCAGCCGGTCTTGTAATTCCTCTTCATTTACACTAACGGTAGCAATTCTGTCAGCAAATCTCACCATTGATACCCATTCACCAGGAATTTTAATACCGATTTTGAACCTTTCTTTTATTTCCATAATTTCTTCTTCGATCAATAGTCTGAACAATAGGGGTGAAAGACTACATCCCTGTCTTGTCCCATTTTTAATCCGAGCATTTCATTCTTGATCTCCCACTCATTATTTCCTCTTGGCTCTTGTACATGTTGTATTTCACCCTTCTCTCTATATACACTCCTATTTTCCTCAGAATTTTGAAGATCTTGCACCATTTTACATTGTTGAATGTTTTTTCCATGTCAACAGATCCTATGAATGTGTCCTGATTTTTCTTCAGTCTCGCTTCCATTATCAACTGTTAACATCAGAACTGCCTCTCTGGTGCCTTTACCTTTCTTAAAGCCAAACTGCTCATCATCTAACAGATCCTCGATTTTCCTTTCCATTCTTCTGTGTATTACTCTTGTAAGCAACTTGGATGCAGGAGTGGTTAAACTGATTGTGCGATAATTCTCACACTTATCAGCTTTTGCAGTCTTTGGAACTGTGTGAATGATACTTTTCTGAAAGTTGGATACTATATCACCAGACTCGTACATTCTACACTCCAACCTGAATAGTCATTTTGTTACTACTTCCCCAATGATCTTAGAAATTCTGTTAGACTGTTATCAGTCCCTTCTGCCTTATTTGATCTTAGATCTTCCAGTATTCTTTTAACTTCTAATTCAAACACTGGATCCACTATAGCTTCCCTGTTGACTCTGGTTTCTTCTTTAATCACATTGGACTAATCTTCCCCGTCATAGAGACCTTCAATGTACTCTTTCCACCCATCTGCTCCCTCCTCTGCATGTAAGTTGTTGTTTTGATTTTTCTATATGCTGAGTCAATCCTTCTGGCAATTATTTCTTTCTCAATTATTTCACATTTTTCATGCAGCCATTTTACTGTTGCTTCCCTCCACTTAAAATTTACACTGAGGCACCAAAGAAACTGGTGTAGGTATGTGTATTCAAATACAGAGATATGTAAATCGGCAGAATACGGCGCTGTGGTCAGCAACACCTATGTAAGACGGCAAGTGTCTGGCACAGTTGTTAGGTCGGTTACTGCTGCTACAGTACCGGATTATGAAGATTAGAGTGAGTTTGAATGTGATGTTATACTCGACACGTGACCAATGGTACACAGCATCTCTGAGGTAGAGATGAAGTGAGATTTTCTCATGTGACCACTTCACGAGTGTACTGTGAATATCAGGAATCTGGTTAAACATCAAATCTTCGACATTGCTGTTGCCAAAAAATGGTCCTACAAGAATGAGATCAATTACAACTGAAGAGAATCGTTCAGCATGACAGAAGTGTAACCCTTCCACAAACTGCTGCAGATTTCAATACTGGACCATCAGCAAGAGTCAGTGTGTGAACCATTCAACAAAACATCATCGATATGGGCTTTGGGATCCAAAGGCCCACTCGTGTACTGTTGATGACTGCAGGACACAAAGCTTTACACCTCATCTGGGCCCACCAACACCGACATTGGACTTTTGATAACTGGAAACATGCTGCGTAGTTGGTCATGTTTCATTTCAAATTGAGAGTGGATGTGTATGGGTATGGAGACAGCCTCATGAGACCATGGACCTTGTGTGTCGACAGGGGACTGTTCAAGATGGTGGAGGCCCTGTAATGGTGTGGGTTGTGTGCAGTTAGAGTGATATGGGACCCCTGATATGTCTAGATACGTCTCTAACAGGTGACTTGTACATAAGCATGCTGTCTGATCACCTGAATTGATTCATGTCCATTGTTCATTCCGACAGACTTGGGCAATTCCAGCAGGACAGTGTGACATGCCATAAGTCCAGAATTGCTACAGAGTGGCTCCAGGAACACTCTTCTGGGTTTAAACACTTCCAGTGCCCACCAAACTCACCAGAGTGAATATTATTGAGCATATCAGGGATGCTTTGCAACATTGTGTTCAGAAGAGCTCTCCACCTCCTCATACTCTTACAGATTTATGTACAGCTCTGCAGGATCCGTGGTGTCAATTCCCTCCAGACTACTTCAGATATTATTTGAGTCCACACCTCATCGTATTGTGCCACTTCTGTGCACTTGCGTTGGCCCTATGTGATATTAGGCAGGTGTACCAGTTTCTCTGTCTCGTCACTGTAGTTCATTGCTAAGTGGCTTGTATTTCTGTATTCCTGAATTTTCATGAACATTCATGTACTTCCTTCTTGCATTGATCAACTGAAGTATTTCTTCTGTTACCCTTGGTTTCTTCACTGTTACCTTCTTTGCACCTCTGTTTTTCTTCCCAACTTTGGTGAATGCCCTTTTTAGGGATGTCCATTCCTCATCCACTGAACATCCTACTGAGCTATTCCATATCACAGTATCTATAGCCTAAGAGAACGTCAAGCTTATCTCTTCATTCCTTACTACTTCCATATTCCACTTCTTTATGTATTGATTCTTTGTGACTAGTCTCTTAAACTTCAGCTTAGTGTTCATCACTACTAAAATGTGATCTGAGTCTATATCTGCTCCTGGGTGTGCCTTACAATCCAGTAGCCATCTCTGTCTGATCATGATGTAATCTAACTGAAATCTTCCCATATCTCCTGGCCTTTTCCTCCTCTTGTGTTTCTTGAACAGGGTATTCACTATTATTAGCTGACATTTATTGCAGAACTCAATTAGTCTTTCTACCCTCTCATTCTTAGTTGTCGTCATCATCATCATCATCATCTTGGACAGTTTCCAGTCTGTGGTCGGGTCTGTTTAGAACAGAGGCCTCTCCCTCATCTTCCGCCTTGCCACCATATCTCCATCTTCAGCTTGGTTGAGTCTTCTCCTTTCTTCTGGATGCATTCCTCCACACCTTTCAGCCATCTGTCTCTTGGTCTTCCTCTTGATCTTTCCTTCCAGTTTCATCTCATGTATCCTCTATTTGCTTAACATGTCCATACCATCTCAGCCTTGATTTCTCTATCTCCTCCTGTAATGGTTCCACCTTTATTAACTCTCTGATCCTCTCATTTCTTAACCTGTCTGTTTTGTCACCCCAGTACTGCTCCTCAAGAATTTCATCTCACTAGCTTTTACTTTGCTTTTCTCTCTTCCTTTCATAACCCAGGTTTCAGATGCATATATCAGAATCGGACATAGTATGACCAGCATATAACCTTTTTACTGATTTGGGGTACATCCTTGCTCAATATCAGGCTTCCGGCACTCTTCTGAAATGCTTCTGATATTCTGCCCCACTCGTTTATTTCTCTTTCATTTTTTCCATCTTCTTGTATCAGGCTTCTTAGATACTTGAAACTCTCCACTCTCTTCAATCATTCCCCACCAATTGTTATTCCAGTTGTTCCTCTGTCCTTTGTTCTTGTTGTGATAATCATCTCACTCTTACTTATGCTAAATTTCATTCCATATTCTTGTACTTTTCGTTACCATACATCCAACTGCTCTTGTACTTCCTCCTCCTTATTCCCTCAAATCATCAGATCATCTTCAAACACCATTGCTTTCATCTTTCCTTGTATTCATTATATCATCCATCACTACAATGAAGAGTAATGCTGAAAGTGCACCTCCCTGCCTCAAGCCATTCTTCTGTTCAACCCAAGCTGATCTCTCTTCTCCCACTTTGACACAGCTCACACTTTCATGGTACATTTTCCTAGCCAGTTCGTCATTGATTAAATCCCTCCTTTCTGAGTCCCGTTCTATTCCTAGTACCAAGTCCATATTCCCCTGTAACCCTTTCTTTGACTCCTTCCGCTACAACCGCATTCCAGTCTCCCATGACTGTTAGATTTTCACCTCCCTTAATGTACTGCATTACTCGTTCAACATCCTCGTATACCTTACCCCTTCTTCTTCAGCTTGCGACATTGGCATGTATACCTGAACAATTGTTGTCGGTATTGGTTTGAATCCAGGTCTCCTGCTCACCAGGCAGCAGCATGACGAGCCAACATTCCCCATTTTGTTCGATGCTGGAGTGCTATACCAGTACAATTGGAGAGCTTTGGCAGTGCTGTTCGAGCTTAGGGGGAATATCAAGTGGACTGAGGAGTGAACGGGAATTTGGATCAAGGAAGCAGGCATGCTAAGGTAGTCCTAGCAATTGTGCAAGACCACTGTGCCAGGGTGGCATAGTGTGTAAGTGTGTAGTGCATCCACACAGTGAGTAGGAGACCCGGGTTTGAATCCTGGCCTTGTACAACTTTTCATCCCTTGCTTGGGTCTGCGTATGTACATCATAAATTAATTAGGCTGACTGTTTCCTTAGTATCTGTGTGAAACTCCATCAGTTACCCATACATGATCAATGTTAGCAGAATACACTCCAACAATGTTTGTTGGTGTTAGAGACAACCTCCAAGCCCAAGGAAGACACTGGGCCCTCTGAAAACTGTGCTGCAGCTCACCAACCGTAACAAAGTGATGCCAAATGGTCTATTTTTTTGGCACAGCCCACACATGGTGTCTACAATGAGCAGTCCTGCCTAATATGTACCAAATGATAATTGGTGTAGGACTGCCAACCTGCTCACTGAGAGGAAACAGTTGCAGAACGAGAGCAACATCGAGAGCCTGAAAGACATTGAAAGAAGGCAGCACAACTCTTAGACTTACTTGTCCCCAATGAGCTCCCCAAAGGTGAAGATGGACTCTGATGTGACACCACCACAGTCAAATCACAAATTTCACAGTGTCTCAGTGGAAGGCAAAATCATCTGGCCAAACCTAGGCAGCACCAGGAGCTGCTTACCATGCATATCTAACTTCATCGCATGCCAGTTTTAGGAAAAAACATCCCATGCCACAGCCATACATTGATGTGATTCAGCAGTTGAGCAGCTTCAACTAAACAAGGGTCACACAAGGCCAATGCATTAGTTTGGATCTAAGGGTCGGGTGCTAATGATACAATCACATCCCTAATTAGTGAGTCCATAAATTATGCAGCACAATGGGACATTTCAACCGGAATCTTGCACAAGAGAGCATGCTGGCTGATGATCCAGATGGCATACGACTACACAGCGTGCTTGTGTTGTTGGTTAAATGTGACTCTGCCACCACTGGGTTTGGCATCCAAAACAATGCATAATCAACTGACATAGTTCCTCAAAGTTAAGTTTTTTGGGCTCATTAGTGGTTTCCAATTTTGAATGATTCCATAAACCCCACACTGCTAGACAGTAACAAGGCAACCTTATCAATTATACACTTTGCCTGACAATGCAGCAAGAACCAATGCAGGTAATTCTCCCACCTTTCTGCAGGCTTTCAGAAATGGTGATTAGTATTGGGGGGAAGTGGACCCGTCGCCACTGTACTGTGAGACCACTTCAATTTTGCATCCTATTTGAGCAGCTCCTGCTGCAACTGATGCCTCTTTCTGCTGAAGCTATTAGTGTTGCTTCTGGAGACATAACTGTCCCTGACAGCATTGCTTAAATATTGTGTTCATAATGGACACAAATTAACACTATGAAAAAAATAAAAGAATCACATGCATACGAATATCCTCCTTCACCACTTTTGTACCTGCACACGCGTGAAAATTCTGCAAAACTGCTTTTTTGGCAAAAATGTCACTACTCTATCCCATGGAGGGCACACATCCCAAATGCCAAGAAGTTGGACCCAGGAACAAGGAAAATTTGTTGTATGAGTCGCTCTGTGGGGGAGCAAAGAGCCTCAACACCACAAAAAGGCTCACAGTCTTAAAAGCACAAAGTCTGATCAACGAAAATAACAGTAACAGCTAGCACACACAAGTAAAAGCACAGAGTGATGTGAAGATGTGGTTCATGATAGTCAATCTCTGAGTAAGAACTGACCTGCATGGCCTCTCACTTGGGTCAGCAGTTCTGTGCATAAAATGCTCTGCATGCTCCATCTGTGATAGCTGCTACATTGGCATCTACATCTACATCGGTACTCTGCAAGCTACTGTATGGTGCATGGTGGAGGGTACTCTGTACCACTACTTGTCATTTCCTTTCCTATTCTACTTGCAAATAGAGAGAGGGAAAAGTGACTGTATAAATTACTCCATATGACCTGTTATTTCTCATAGATTATCTTCGTGGTCCTTACGCACAATCTATGTTAGTGGCAGTAGAATCGTTTGGCAGTCAGCTTCAAATTCCGGTTCTCTAAATTTTCTCAATAGTGTTTCTTGAAAAGAGTGTCCCCTTTCCAATAGGGATACCCATTTGAGTTCCCGAAGCATCTCTATAACACTTGCATGTTGTTTAAATCTACCGGTAACAGATATAGTGGCCCGCCTCTGAACTGCTTCGACATCTTTGTTCAATCCGACCTGGTGTGGATCTCAAACACTCAAGCAGTATTCAAGAATAGTCCTATATTCGATCTGCTTTACAGGTGAACCACCTTTCCTAAAATTCTCCCACTAAAAGCAAAGTCGACCATTTGCCTTACCTACCACAGTTCTCACATGCTTGTTCTGCCTCATAACGCTTTGCAATGTTACACACAGATATTTAAATGACTTGACTGTGTCAAGCAGGACACCAGTAACACTGTATCTGAACATTATAGGCCTGATCTTCCTAATCATCTGCATTAACTTTCATTTTTCCACAGGCATTCATCACACCAACTGGAAATTTTGTCTAAGTTGTCTTGTATCTTCCTACAGTCACTCAGCTTTGACACGTCACTGCATCACTAGCAAACAGCTGCAGGTTGCTGCCCACCATGCCCATCAAATCATTTATGTATATAGAGAACAGCAGCAGTCCTATCACACTGGGGCAGTTCTGACAATACTCTTGTCACTGATGAATATTTGCCGTTGAAGGCAACATACTGCATTCTATTATTTAAGTAGTCTTCAAACCACTCACATATCTGTGAACTTATTCCATTGCTCGTACCTTCATTAACAGCCTCCAGTGGGACACTGTGACAAATGCTTTCCGTAAATGTAGAAATATGGAATCTGCCTGTGCTCTTCATCCATAGTTCTCAGTATATCATGTGAGAAAATGGCAAGCTGAATTTTGCAAAAGCGATGCTTTATAAAGCCATGGTGATTCATGGACATAAGCTTGTCAGTCTCAAGGAAGTTTATTATTTTCAAAATAAGAATATGTTCAAGGATTCTGTGCCGAACAGAAGTTAGGGATATTGTTCTGTAATTTTGCAGGTCTGTTCTTTTACCCTTCTTGTATACCCTGGAGTCACCTGCGCTTTTTTCCACACATCTGCCACTCTCTTAACCGGCTTCACCAACATTCATCAAATTTGTGTGGTCTTTAGAATGTCAGTGGACTTGACTGTCTGTGGGCTTTTCAGTCCTTCATGCAATGTGTCTGCTTCACTTCCTGTTTGGCTCCTTTTATGTTTGGTAAGCTATTAATCCTGGCCACTGATGTGATGCAGTATGCTATTGGTGCCATCCTGTGGCAGTGGAACCCAGATATCAATGTGCAGCCCATTACTTATGCATCGAAGATGCCTTCAGTAGCGCAAAACATTGATTCACAAGAGTGCTGGCTATCATTTTCACAGTTAAAAACTTCCGTTGTGTTTTTTTTAACAAAGTTCCTCCTCATCACCGACCACAACCCACTGACTTTATTATTCGGCCCTAATTCTGATGTATCGGACAGGACAGCCTAGTGATTGTAGAGGAAGGCACTGTTTCTCAGTAATTGCTGTGACATTCGATACAGATGCACTATTGAGATTGCCAGCATGACCCAATCTACAGCTCTATTGACAGGAGGCCCTCATTTTCATATTGGATAGTACCTTGCAGCAGATATTGCTAGATTTTCCTTTGATGATGTGGGAAATCACAGCCACTGACCCACTTTCCGGAAAACCATCACAGCTGACCAGGTAGGAATGGAATCTGCATGGTGTACATTCCTCCTACTCTGTGATCGACTCAATTCTGCCCAGGGGGTCCTAATGCTTGCCATAGAAGGCAAAGCTGTCATGTCATCATGCCTCCAACATTGTATACTTGCATACTCCAGCTGCTGGATGCATCGCATTGGGGCATATCTCCTCTGATACTGCTCAGCAATTTTTGTCGGGGAATTAGAAAATTTTTGTGTTTGAAGCAGTATCCAGCATCTGATTGCTGTCCCATTTCACCCATTCTCTAACTCAAAGGTGGGGCAGCATGTAATTTTCAAGACTCAGATGCTGAAGTTGACGTCGTCACTGTCCCATTATGATGCACATAGTGTCTAGCTTTCTAGCTATATGGCAGGCAACATCAGTTAATGGGTGAACTGTGGCAGAATGTTTGTATGAGCCCTGGCCATAGGGCTTTTGGATTTGTTACACCCGGAGTTTCATGGCCCAGAATGTTTTGGCCTGCTGTGTTTCCTTGTGCTTGAGTAGTATTCAAAGAACTGTGAGTGCCAGTCGAACAACAGGGAACTGACATGCATTGTGACTAGAAAATAGTGCACTGATAATGTGATAATGGCTAGGCACTAGCCAAAATCTGGATTTGGGCAAAAAAAAAAAAAAAAAAACCTGTTTGCTGCTCTCTCTAATTTATAAATCATATCACATTAGCTGAGTACACCCTCTTTCCTAATGGAAGGTAACCTGATGAAAAATAAGTGTCTAATGAGATAAATAAATTTTTGTGTATTATCTTACCTTTTTAACCATTTTTAAAATGAGATTTTAATCTTTTTTTTAGGAAAATCCTTATGCAGAGAATATTGGCAGTCATCACAGCAGTGACAACAGACAGGAAGTAAGTAAAAAACCTCATTTATTCTCTGAAGCTTATTGAAGAATGTCATTTGATATTTCTACATGATATGCCTACCTTGAGTAAATACTTTAAATTTGTCTTTTTGGATAATAAACTGACTTGGTAACATTCAACTTACGTAAACGTTGGTGAATAAAAGCATAACCAGCTTTGTTTTGAAGTAGCTTAATAAGGCCAAAGGGGGCAAAAATAGCCAATTGCTAATTAATGAAATGTGGTGTTTATTTCCAAATAAAAGAGCAGCCTATGTAGCAAAATGACGACCTTTAAGAAATATGGATACCGCCATCAGAAATCATGGGTGGAACAAAAATAATTGAAGAGTAAAGATGGCAATGGGCCCACTTGGTTAGCCATGTGGTCTAATGCATGGCTTTCCAGGCAGAAAGGAGCGCCTGATCCCCAGCAAGAATCCGCCCGTTGGACTTGTGTCGAGGTCTAGTGAGCCGGCTAGTCTGTGGATGGTTGTTAGGTGGTTTTCCATCTGCCATGGCAAATGTGGGCTGGTTCCCCTTATTCCACCTCAGCTACACTATGTCGGTGATTGCTCCACATAAGCATTCACCACCGTTACTCTACCACGCAAACATAGGGGCTACACTCATCTGGTGTGAGACATTCCCTGGGAGGTCCACTGGGGGCCGAACTGCACAATAACCCTGGGTTCAGTGTTTGGCGGCGGAGGTGTGAAGTGGACTGTGGTAGTCGTCATGGGGTTGTGGACCACTGCAGTTGCAGCGGGGATGGAGCCTCTCTGTTGTTTCTAGGCCTCTGGTTAACATACAATACAAAGGTGACAATATACTAAAATCTAAATAGTTGATGTGCGCTCTCTCTCTCGCTGACTGCATTGTGTACTACTGCAGCTTGACTTGATTGAGAGATCGTTTAGGGTCAAATTGGCAAGGGTTAGAAGGATGTGGAGGGTGTGGGGGGGGGGGGGGGGTTGTGGAGGGCTGGGTGATGGAACAGCTGTGAGGGTGAGCAGCAGGTGTGTTTGACAGGAATGTGGCACCAGTGAACTTCTTGCAGCTGCAGGCAGAGAGTTGTGTGCATCGTTGAGGAGTGGGTTGGGAGGTGCATATAGGACAGAGAAAGAGGGAGAGTATGAAGAAGGTGGTGTGAGGACAGGACAAGTGAAGTTAGTGTAATGGGGCAGGGTTGGAGGTGTGTGTGGGGCAAGGGCTAGTGGAGGTTAAGGTTAGGAGAATTAAATGCTCAAAGGACATATTGCTAGAGCAGCTCCCATCTATGTTATCCAGAGAAGCTGGTGTAAGTGGCAAGGATCCAGATGGCACAATTTGGGAAGCAGCCTTTTAAATTGATCATGGCTTGCTGAGCAGGTTGTTCTGCCACAGGGTAATCAGCTGTTTTCTTAGTCAAAGTTTGGTGCTGAAAGTCTGAAGACATCAAATGTTGTCAACTAGTAGGTCAGTCCAGCAAGTTCTCAGTGTTTACATCTTATGTAGGTAGAAAACACACAACAACTGGCCATTGCTGGCCTAGAAGCCCTCAGTGAGTAAGGGACATGACTTGGAATAAGTGATCCTTGCCACTGGGATGGTGGCAACAATGCTTTTGGCAGCAATATCAATCAGTGGTGACATAATCTGAGAACTTCAGCTCTTTTTATTTATTTATGCTCATTACACATTACATTTGCTTATACTGAGAGTGAGGTAGCAGTCTCCCCTTCATGCATTGATCATCTACAACAGTTTTTGATCCCCCTGTACATTACTCTACAATTCACGAAACTGCAAAAAAGTCTGTGTGTTTGTGGGTGGAGGGGGCAGGGGGAGGGTGGGTATGCATAGAACCATGAAGATTAATTGGCTCATAATGGATTCCTAGCATTATGGAACTATTGCCAACCTGTTTTTTGTTAACCGTATGTGCATCCATCTTCCCATTCATGTTTAATCCCAGCAAGAGCTGTCAGTCCCCAAAGAAAAGCTATCTCGTCACTGATAGAATGCCCAGCACCATCTTACTGTGAATTTGTTCAGTTGTTGCTGTTACTCAGGAAGCAAACATTGGCCTCACCCACTGTGACCACAGAAAGGGGAAACTACTTTTCGTACAGTTTTCAACAGTTTACCCTGCCTTCAGCTTTATTTTGTGATAATTGCACTATTATGGTAGTTCTTACATTGCTCAGCTGTAGACAAATGTGGCACACAAGTATTGCAGACACACTTCCTGGATTTTTGTTTGGCTAACATTGTGCAATTCCCAAAGTATTTCATCGAAACAGCTGGTAGACATCATCAGGTGGTGGCAGTTGTCATCTCTGCTGCAAAATGTGACTGGCAATACATGGTGGCATTGAAATTTATGGGGGCACAAGCAGGAATTACACATTCATGAAGAAGCACTCACAATTAGACAAAAGTGGTGTACATTATGCCCTCTTATGAAAGCTGGCAAGGGGCCTTCTGCACATGTGCAGAGGACAATAGATGTGTTGCCAGATGTTGATGTAGTTAAGAGCTAAATTAACTCTCTGCAGTGTGCTGCAGTGAGTCAGAAATCAGAGATTCTTGTTTCTCCCATTTTAATTTTATGGCAGCAAATGCTGTATTCGAGAAATGATTAGTTGAAATCTTACAACTTTGTTGATAAGATGGTCTGTCGTGCAGATGTTTATGGTCTCCTTGATAATACAAGCCGAGAATGGTGATGCTGAGGGTAAGACTCTTCATTCTTGTCACAAGATGTGTATGATGAGGTGACAAAAGTCATGGGATATGTGATGCTCATACACAGATGGCAGTAGTATAGCATACTCAAGGTATAAAAGGGCAGTGTATTGGCAGAGCTATCATTTGTACCTAGATGATTCCTGAGAAAAGATATCCAATGTGATTGTGGCTGCACAAAAGGAATGAACAACCTTTGAATGTGAAATAGTGGTTGGAACTAGACACATTGAACTTGCCATTTCTGAAATTGTTAGGGGTTCAGTATCTCCAAATCCACAGTGTCCAGACTGTGCCGAGAATACCACATTTCAGGCATTACCTCTCACAATGGGCAACGCAGCAGCCGATGGCCTTCACTTAATGACCGAGAGCAGCAATATTTGCTTAGAGTTGTCAGTGCTAACAGACAAGCAAAACTGCATGAAAGAGCTGCAGATATAAGCATGAGATATACAGTGAATGTAACTATTAGGACAGTGTGGCTACTGACGTGAGTGCCTTTGCAAACAGCATGATATTGCCTACACCATCTCTCTTGGGCTTGTGACCATATTGGTTGGACCCTAGACTACTGGAAAACCTTTGTGAAAGGCAACTATCAACAGCATTAAGTAATGTATAAAACACATATTTGAGCTATCATCTGCTTTTATTGTAAACCCAAATACCAGCTGGTTTCAGTCTTATACCGTCTTCATGGATAAGGATTAAAATGGTTGCAGCCACCGTATTACATTAGTCATTACTTAAAATGTGTAGTGCATGCCATGAATGTCAATATCCGACACAGAACTGTTTAGAAGCAAACATAGGAATACTAAATATACACTGAGCAGTACTCATATGTTTGCTTCAAAAAATCGTGTGTTGTATATTGACATTCATGGCATTAACTACACATTTTAAGTAATGACAAAAGTAATATGGGGGCTTAAACCCTTTTAACCCTTATCGTGAAGATGAGCCAAGACTGAAACCAGTTGATATTTGGGTTTAAAATAAAAGCAGCTTATGGTTCAAATATGCATTTTATACATACTGGAAACCCATGGCCTGGCCAGACAAGTCCCAATTTCAGCTGGTAAGAGCTGATGGTAGGGCTCAAGTGTGGCACAGACACCAACAAGCCATGGACCAAAATTGTCAACAAGGCACTGTGCAAGTTGTTGGTGGCTGCATAATGGCATGGACTGTTTTTGCATGGAATGGACCGGGTCATTAACTGAAAATGGTTATGTTTGGTTAGTTGGAGACTGTTTGTGGCCATTCATAGATTTCATTCCAAACAACAATGGAATTTTTATGGATGACATTGCACCTTGTCCCTGAGCCACAATTGTTGGCAACTTATTTGAAGAACATGCTGGACAATTCGAGCAAATGATTTGGCCAACCAGATCACCCTACATGACTCACGTCAAACATTTATGAGACATAATCAAGAGGTCAATTCAGGCACAAAATCTGGCAACACTTCCACAATTATGAATGGTAATAGAGGCAGCATAGCTCAACATTTCTGCAGGGAACTTCTAGTGACTTGTTGAGTCCATGCCACATCAAGTTGCTACATTACCCCAGGTGAAAGGAGGTCCAACATGATATTAGGAGGTATCCCATTTTTTGTCACTTCAGTTTATTGATGATTTATCAGTTTGATTGAAGTGTCTGTGTGTGTGTGTGTGTGTGTGTGTGTGTGTGTGTGTGTGTTTGGATGGTGTTCAACATGAAGTTCTTGCATAGTTAGGAGTGTAAAATGCCTAGGCATTTATAAACTGGGGCAAATAAACGCTTGGACAAATGCCCATAATTCATTTATGCGCTTTAAAGATTAATTGATAAATAGCACTTATAAAAAAAAAAAAAAATTAAGCTGATATTGTGTGTTGTGGTGGTTGGGTATCAAAGCTGAAAAAGCTGCATGAGACTTAGGGGAGAATTATTAATGGAAATAGACTGGACTGTAAACATAACTTTTTATATCTTTAATGAAGTCAGTTCTTGGGGTAGTACATATTTTTTTTTTTAAAAAAAGAAAACACTCAAATTTAAAAATAATTTTTGAAATAAATATAGCTTATATTAAGTAGGTAGCTTGTAGGTAATATTTTTAATTATACTATACTACTGACAAAAATTAGAGTAAAAATGGTTTATCCATAACAGTTTTAATTAGGTATATGTCATGTTCTGATTCCACAATCCCAAGAATTGTCAATTCTCTAGGAGTTGGCTAGTATGAGAATTGAATGATTTCAGCATCCTGGGCATCGATTCTATGTTATCAAATCTACTTTATGTTAATGTTCTCATTTTATCATCACAGCAGTACAGTCATATGGAAGTAGATAATAAAGCAGCAAAAATATTAACTGTAGTCTGTCTCAAATGTTGCTACATGTGACAAAGCAATCATTTTTTTCTCTGAAGACAGTTTCAGCATTTAAGAATACATTTGTCATCAAATTCCCAAGCAGATGCCCATTTATAAATGTCCTGCCCACTTTAAGATTTCTCACACTAGCGTGGGATCTTTCATACACCATATTTTCTTAGACCAAGATCATTTTTGGCCGAACATAATAAATTCCTCAGTTTTGATACTAGATGAAAAACACACTTCATGTTATGTTTTTTAGAATCCTTTTTGTTCTTGAAGACATGTTGCCAAAAGATGGCAAGAAGGAGTCCACTTCTTCTGTTACATTCCTACATTGAACTCGATTTGATTGGAACGTGTTATGTGCATGTTTATCAGAATAGCTGTGCTGTTGGAATGCTGTTCTTAGATGTTGCAGTTTACCTGGTAAGCTGTCCCACTTCTTTGCATTAGGCCATACTCTTATACAGTTTATTCGCAAATGTCAAATGCCTTCCATACTTGTTCTTTCACACCATCAAATCACCAGCAAACTGTGTTGCTGTCATCTTGTCTCCTATGCTCATGCCATTATATCACTCATCATTATTCTGAAGAGTAACAGAGATAGTACACTTCGTTATTTCAAACTGCTTCTCCCACTTCATAACATGGAAACATCTGAACATTACAGTAACAGGCAGGTACAAACTGATTGACACACTCAGCCCTTTATCGCAATGCACCTAATATTTATCACAATCTCTTACCCCATAGAGGAGATCTTCTATAGAAAGTTTCTGATGGATGCCATGTATGATGTTCCCATCTGAAATACCAATAAATATTTGGCATGTTCACCTTTCCTCAAGAGAGAGACTTTTTCAGTGAAGATAGTATTGTTTCCCATGTGCTCATCCAATTATTTCATTATTTTAGGTCTTTCATAATAGATGTTTATCTGACAAAGATGCCATTGGGATGTGAGTTTATGTGTAAATGAAATAAAACCATTTCACTCTTATACAAAATAAATTTAAAACAGACGAATGTGAATATATACACTGAAGAGCCAAAGAAACTGGTACACCTATACACCTACCTAATATTGCGTAGGGCACCAGCAAGCATGCAGAAGTGCCGCAATACGATGTGGCATGGACTTGACTAATGTTTGCAGTAGTGCTGGAGGGAATTAACACCATGAATCCTGAGCTGTCCATAACCCATAAGAGTATGAGGGGGGTGGAGATCTCTTCTGAACAGCGTGTTCCAAGACATCGCTGATATGCTCAATAATGTTCCTGTCTGGTGAGTTTGGTGGCCAGCAGAAGTGTTTAAACTCAGAAGAGTGTTCCTGGAGCCACTCTGTAGCAACTATGGACATGTAGGGTATCGCATTGTGGAATTGCCCAAGTCTGTCGGAATGCACAATGGACATGAATGGATGCAGGTGATCGTAAAGGATGCTTACGTACGTGTCACCTGTCAGAATTGTATCTAGATGTATCAAGGGTTCCATACCACTCTAGCTGCACATGCTCCACACCATTACGGAGCCTCCACCAGCTTGAACAGTCCCCTGCCGACATGCAGGGTCGATGGATGCATGAGGCTGTCTCCATAGCCATACACATCTGTTTGTTAGATACAATTTGAAATGAGACTCTTGCGACCAGGGAACAAGTTTCCAGTCATCAACCGACCAATATTAGTGTTGGCGGGCCCAGGCGAGGGGCAAAGCTTTGGGTAGCGCAGTCATCAAGCATACAAGAGTGGGCCTATGGCTCCAAAAGCCCATATCGATGATGTTTCTTTGAGTGGTTCACACACTGACTCTTGATGGTCCAGCATTGAAATCTGCAGCAATTTGCAGATGGGTTGCACTTCTGTCATGCTGAACAATTCTCTTCAGTTGTCATTGGCCCCATTCTTGCAGAGTCTTTTTCCAGCCACAGCAATGTTGGACATTTGATGTTGTACAATTTCCTAACATTCATGGTGTGCTCGTGAAATGGTCATATGGGAAAATCTCTACTTCATTGCTAACTTGGAGATGCTGTGTACCATTGCTTGTGCGCCAACTATAACACCAAGTTCAAACTCACTTAAGTCTTGATAACTTGCCACTGTAGCCACAGTAACTGACCTAACAAGTGCGCCAGACACTTGTTGTCTTATATAGGCATTGCCGACCACAGCACCATATTCTGCCTGTTTCCATATCTCTGTATTTGAATGGCCATGCCTGTACCAGTTTCTCTGGTGCTTCAGTGTATCTTTTCCTTGAATTTTGGTATATATTTGTGTGCTGTAGCAATAAGCATAAAATACCACATTGAATGTCTATAATGCAAAGCAGCTTATTATTTTTCATTGTTTGTTATCAGGAGCAGTTACTGAATATCAAATCAGCACCTGTTGACAGCTTGGTCTGGAGACTTGCAATTGTAATGTCACATGTTGTGCACACACTTGGTGGAATACGTGCAGCTGCTTATCTGTGGTTCGAATTCACACAGGAAATGCGTTATCGGTGGGATAAGTGCATCCTCATCCCAGGGTAAGTAACCAAATCTGGTAGTTGCCTACTGTTTCTTCATTAAAGGTACCATATTTCTGTCTATGTGGACTAACATTAATTTTAATGTAATATAACATTAATTTTAATGTTATCCATGTGTATGTTTCCATATCTTTCCATATCATGCTTTTATTGCTGTATGTAGCTGAAATTATGTTAAATGCAATTAAGTAAAACTTGATTTTGTTTTGTTCTACTTTGCGGTAACTGTTTAAAATTTCCTATTTCTGTCTCACTAAGCTTCATCTTGAAATTACTAATAAGAAAGAAGGCAGGCTTGTGTTATCCATATCTGGCAGTAAAGTTGTGCAGTATTCTTACATTCTTTATATATTTTGTTCTAATATTGGAAACGAGAAAGAAGAAACTACACTTATAATGTATCCTATTAAAAGGCATTATGTCACTAGTTATGTTTCTGAGTTCTTATAATTTTTATACATGCCTCCCTTCCCTACCTACCTAATGTTGTGTCATTACTTTTATTTCCCATAATGTTGTGTCATTACTTTTATTTCCCATAGATAGGTAGTGACTCCACCTAAGTACATCGTAGTGTTGTGGGAGGGCAGAAATATGAAAATGATAAGAAAGAAAAAATCTCACTGCTCCAGTTGTGCACAGGTGAATAAAATGTGCACACTAAACTACCATACTGTAAACAAAAGAATATAAGGAAATCTATGTCACAGTTGAAGTTATCTCCTGATACATCAATGTGAATGTATACCTGTATAACACAAAGAAATTTTTTGGGGTGTTAATTCCGAAAGTGTTTTCATGATGCCAGGAAAAGTGTATAAGTTACATATTGCTGTAGAGGTAAGCAAAAATCTGAAAAGTAATTTTTGTTATCTTTTTTACTGGAATGGAATATGTTTCAGTGCCAGCCCTTTTAAAAGGTATGAGGGCTGTTCAATAAAGAATGATCATAATTTTTTTTACAACACACCTTTACTCATGCTCATAATTGTGATAGTCCTTCTCAAAGTAGTCTACCATGAATGTAATGCACTTGTCCCAGCATTTCTGCCACTCTTCAAATACATGCTGCTAACAATTTTTTGAGAGGTCCTTCAAAATCGCCTCTGCAGCATTCACCACTGCTTCTGTTGCTTGATAATGCCTCCCACAAAGGCGTTTCTTCATGTTAGGGAATAGAAAAAAGTCACATGGGGGCTAAATCCCGACCATAGGGAGGGTGAGGGATGTACTTCATGTTGATTTTTGCAAGATATTCAGCAAAAAACTTTGGCAATACGCGGCCACGCATTATCGTGGTGCAGCATCCAGCCTGCTTCACAGAAATGTGGTATTTTGTGCCTGATATGGACTTACAATGTTTTCAGGATATCCCTGTTGTCTGCTCCAGTTATTGATGTGTGTGTAGGTACAACATGCTGATAAACCATTCCATGAATATCAAAGAATGAGATGACCGTAACTTTCCCAGAAGAAACAACCACTTTTAATTTTTTGGGGGTTGGTGATGGAGATTTCTACACTCAGCTTTGGTGTTTACTCTCAGGATCAAAGTGATGTAGTCAAGTTTCATCAGCAGTGATTACATGTGAAAGAAACTCCGAATCTTCTTCTAACATCAACTTTAAGTGCATGCAGCTATGTCCTTTTCTTTGAGACTCAACAGTCTTGGACCCCATCGTGCACAAACATGTGTCGTGTGTAATTTTTGTGTCACCAATGTGTGGGTGGCACCCAGTGAAATGTTCGTTATTTCAGAAAGTGGTCTTAAGGTAATTTATCGATTCTCTCTTACAATGACAGCAGTAGTGTTGATGTTTGCTTCTATAAGAGCAGTAACTGGAGCATCGGGTCCACCTTCCTTTGAAATTAATTGTCTCCCCTCTTCAAACATTTTAAACCACCTTCGAGCTGTGCTGTAGGGAAGAGCAGACTCCATAGGCCTCCTGTAACATTGTATATGCCTCAGTTGAAGATTTGTTGAGACAAAAGCAGAATTTCTAAGCTGCATATTGTTCCTCGTGTGTTACATCCATTGCAGCAGTAGGCAATACTGAACATGTCTGACCTTGCCTGCCTCCTACAGGTAGGAACCAGGAGTCACAACAGTGAAACTACTGCAGTGTGTTTATTGCACATTAAGCTAACAGAATATAATAAGATTAAATGTTAGTGAGAAAAATTAAGGCCATAAAAAATTATGATCATTCTTTATTGAACAGCCCTCATAGTTATCAGAAACTAACAAGGAGCTATTTGTTGACAGGAAAGCCCACTTTAACCAACTGTACTAAAAAATGACAATTCCTTACTGCAAGGACGTCCTAAGCATATCATTAAACTAATGTTGGTAACCCTGGAAGCATTGGAGGCATAACCGCCGAATAGTAGACCATCCAGCTGTAAGATACATGTAATTTGTTTCGTGTGGCTAAGAGTATCACCACATCATGATACATGTATATGCACACCTACAAATATTTGTAAAGAGTTAAAGACTGAGGTACACAAAGATGAGACACAAGAGGTGAAGTTTCATTAATGCCTCATTGTTGTCTTGTTCACCTTCCAAACTCCATCAAGTGAAAATATATCTTAAAATATTCTTCAGTTTTATTAATAAAGTCTATGATAGTGCCACAAATATACAAGACTGATACAAGACTCCAAGAAATTTGTCCTACTGTCTTTAAAATGGAAATCTGTTCTTAAGTGCTGCTACTTTTTCTTCCCAGTGAAATAATCACTTGTAGGTCTTCAAAGAGGAACTCAAAACAGTTACCTCTTGTTGGGAGCATGTAGGGGAACTGTGGATCAAGTATAGGTGAATAGTTGACTAGGCACTGGATACATGATGCTAGAAAGCATAGTAACACATCTCACTTCCCTTTTATTATATTGATGAAAGATGTAGATGTGAAAAATGTGACTTTTGTGAGCATTAGAGTAAAGAGCATCTACTATGCCTGGGTTTGTTGTAATTTAATTGCAGATAGTAGAAAGAAAAATGCAAGTACAGCAGAGAAAGCGACAGTGGATGTGTAATTAGGTCTGGCCAATGAGGGCACTTTCACTTGACCGTTGTGCTTTGGGAGTGCTGTGGACTCGAAAGAAGAAAGGGGCCAAATGACAATGGCCAAGCACAAAAGAAAATGAATGCTGTTAGATAGACTCCATGCCATGCTGTCTGGAGTTAAGTGCATGGTTTTGGTTAAGCACTGAAGCATCATGTATGTGCATATTGTCTGAAAACCTTTTTTAGTTATCAGTTGTTGTGAGTTGATAACTTATATAAATATTATTACAGAAACAGTGATTTGTGATTTTGTAAAGTTATTTAAATGTAGAAACTCTCTTATTTTATTTCCTCTCATCCGTGTCCTTCACTTAGGGCACCACATGAAGTGGTTTATCTTATGGGTTGACTTCAAGTGGTTTATGTATTGTGAGATACTCAGTATTTACTCGTTCCCATGTAGTAACAGTTACCTTCTTTTCCGTTGCTATCACCTCTTGTTTTTTCTTGATTTTGTGGTCCTGCTACACAATGTCATGTACTTAACCATGGACTTTGTTTCCAATTGCAGTGTGGCGAAGACTATAACAGAGCTTCTACATTTGAATAACTTACTACAAAATCAAAAACATTGTTTCCATAACTCTTCCATATTCAAATAATTTATCAACTCACAACAACTGGTAATTAATAAAGCTTTTTAGATAATATGTTTATACATGATGCTTCAATGCTTCACCAAGCTCATACTTAACTTTAGATAGCATAGCCCAGAGTCTATATAACAACTTTAATTTGCCTTTAGTGCTTGGCCATTGTCACCAGGTCTTCTTCTTCTTTGGAGTCCACAGCACCCTCAAAGCATGACTGCAAAGTGCAAATAACCCTCACTGGCCAGTCCAAATTACACGTCCATTGTCACCTTCTGCACTGTGCCCGCAATTCTCTTTCTCATATCTGCACATAAATTCCAGCAAACCCAGGCACAGTAGATGCTCTGTACTCTACTACTACTACTACTACTACTACTAATTAAAGTCATGTTTTTCACATGCACATCTTTCATCGGTCTAGTAAGAGAAAAGTGAGGTGTGTTGCTATGGTTTATAACAACATCTAGTAAAACAGTTCACTATGTGAGGGAACCTCCATGATATACAGTAACTGTGAAGGAGACACTAAAGAAACAATAACTACTGGCATAATGAGGGTAAAACAAAAAGTACGACTATAGATAGAGAGATACTGAACTAAATATGTTTGGCTGTCAAGAGGATAATGTGTGAAGCTGCCATAGCCAAAGAAATTTTGGTCATAAGTAAAGACTGTCTGTGACACTCAAGTTACTGTCCAAACATTCATGGATGACACAGAAACTGAAAATGAAGGTAGCATAGCAGAAGTAAAAATGCAGAACTTCATTTTAAAATGTTTGTTCTGCCTTTCAGTTTACTTCTTGCACCGCTATAAAGACGAGTGTTTTAGATATTACAATGTACAGCCACACATAAATGTGGCACCTGTCAGAAGCCTGAATAACCATCTTTTGCGGTGCAGACTGGTACAAAACATACAGGGAGTCAGTGATGTTCTGGAAGGTACTGGCAGGGGTGTGGAGCATGCCAGCTTGAGTGCTGTGGCTAGCTGCACTAGTTTTCTTGGTTGAGCATCCATGGCATGAAGAGCCCGATCAAGGGAGTATGGTAAACTCATCCTGGCACTCTTTGAACTACGTATGTGCACTATGAGCTTGTGTCCTGCTGTCTGAGGCCATCATGTTGAGGAAATACAGACTGCATGTAAGGGTGGACATGGTCCTCAAGCACAGATGCATACTTGTTTTGATCCACTGTGACTTCCACAATGATAAGGTCACCCAGGGAATGCCTTCTGGCCTGGACCCTTCTGACAGTTGTTGTAGGGTGTTTGCTTTCAGACGTTTTACACCATACTTGCCAGTGACCATCCGTCTGATGGAGCCTAAAACATGTTTCATCTGAAAAGGCCACTTGTGCCACTGTGTGGATGTCTAGTTGCAGTATTGGTGCACAAATTCTAGCCTTTGTCACCAATGAACTGCAGTCAGCATGGGTGCATGAACCAGGCACCTGCTGCAGAGGCCCATATGCTGCAATGTTTGCTGAATGACCGTTGAGAAGGCACTGTTGGTAGCCCCTTGGTTCATGTAGGTGGTCAGTTGCTCAACAGTTGCATGTCTATTCACCCATACATATCTCAACAATTGTTGTGCATCCCTGTCATCCGTGACCCATTGTACATCATGGTTGCCTCAGGGTTTGGTTTGGATAGCAGCATTTTGCCATGCACAGTGTATTTTAACAATAGCAGCATATACAAATGGTTTACAAATGTAGATTTTAGGAAAGCTTCTGCCATTGACATTATAACCAATGAAAATGCCCTTTTGGATGTCAGATAAATCGCTCTGTTTCCGCATTGTGACAACCATTGTAGTGTTCTCCACATCTTGCTGACACACTATATATACTGTCCACTGCTAGTGCCACCATCTGCTGTCTGTGAATGGTTATTGCCCATTGATTTCAAAGATAGGTGGTGACATTAATGTGACTGGACCATGTAGTTTTAGTGGCGTTGGGAGACAGCTAAAATTGCTACAGTTAAACAATGCCCTGGAGTCATAGGGGCTTTCTGACAGTTTCTACACATAGTTGGCTCCCATTTATCCATAATGTACCATAGATCCCTTGAACACAAAATTGTACCCAGTGACTGGAAGGAAGCACAGACCACCATCTACAAGGGGGCAGCAGAAGTGAATCAAAGAACTACCACTGAATCCCACTGACATTCATCTCTTGTAGAATCCTAGACCATATTCTGAGCTCAAACATATTGATGTACCATGAACAGATTACCTCCTCCATGCCACCCAGTGTTAATTCAGGAAACAACAATCATGTGAAACTCAACTTGCCCTTGTCTCATATGACATCCTGAGAGCCATGGATCGAAGAAATGAGATGGATATACCGACTTCAGGAAAGCATTTGACTCACTGTAAAACTGGTGTTTACTAACAAAAGTATGATCATATAACCATCAAACAAAATTTGGGGCTGGGTTGATTTTTGTCACAGAGGATGTAGCATGTTGTCATGGCTAGCACATTTCCAACAGAAGTAGAATTAACTTCAGATATGCCCCAGGAAAAAAATGGTTTTGTTTGAAACTCATTAATCATAATATTAGTTTTTACAGATCCTAGTTTCTGTCCACTCCTATTATGAATCTTAAATGTTGACACATTTCTCTTTTCCATGAGGCTTTTCCCCCTCAGGCATTTTTACCCCTTCCCTATACTTTTCCCTGGTTATTTCTTCCCAATAGGAAATTAATTTTTAAGCTACTCTGATGAGTCAAGACTATTTAAATATTTGTGTTCATTTTAGTCCTGCTCTTTTTGGTATTCTTTCTAAATAGTTAAAGAGTATCCTCCTTCTGTCTGTTGTAATTTACTCAGTGATAGACATCCACTTCTCTGTTTGTGAGTTGGCATAGCAAATTTATTCACAAGAACCATCATATAGCACCCTGAAACTCACATTTAAATATGTGTGGTTTGGTTTTTTTGTAGAAAGTGTCACTGTCCTCTTGAAAGCACAAGATTGATGGACTGTTTGGACAGTGAAATAAAATTTCTTGTGAATGCAAAACCAAATTAATCTGTTGGTATTAATTTTAGTCCAGAGTAAACTGTGCATGTTGAAAGTATGGCAGTTGTTAATGGAGAGGTCAGTTTGAACAAAGCAGTATTGGAGGAGAAAGGTTATTTTGGTGGTGGTGTGACATTGTGTTTGTCTGACTAGAGAACTGACTCGTCCATCCAGATTAATCATGGAATCTGAGGCTACTGTATCGTGTTCTATTTCACGTACATAAAGCACTGGAATTAGTGGAAGTCAAATTAAAACCTAGGACTAACTGCAAGTTTGACCACAAACCTTTGGATCTGTAGTATGATACTTACGTTCTCAGCTACAAAGTCACTGTCCAGTATAATTGTATTACAAATGAAAGAATGTCTACAATATATTAGCAGTTACATAATGCTATTATCAGTAACATATTATAAACCTAAGAAGGAAACATGGTGAAGAATAAATAAATTCTAGTGTAAAAAAGATCTAGCTGTTTTATTGTATTTATACCAAGTGATTTACAATTAAATTGAATGTAATGAAAACAATTTGTGCTACTTTGTGGTCCGTGCTAAACAGTATCTCTTCCTTAATCCTAGTGTAATAACAAAGATAATTTAGATACCAAAGAGGTTATTAAGAATGCCATTTGATGCATTTAATTCATACTTCAGGCATGAAAAGTTAATATAATTATAAATTATGCCTCCATTGGAGGAAATGCAAGACTGCATTTTTCAGAAGATTGTCAGATTGTGCTCTGTCTTTCAGTGAGGGACATTAAACTAGGCTGTCCTATTATTGAGTCACTACTGAAATGCACCATCATTATTGAAAACAGTCTTGAGCAAGTTGTATGCCTCTTAATTGTAGGTATGTCTAACATACCCCACATGAAGCAAGTCTCTATCCAATTCAAGTAAAAACTGTATGCTTACTGAAACACTGTACAATAATATAAATACAAAGGACAAAACTCATTTCCTGAGGTAACAGTAAAAACTCAGACTTCACTTAATAAGCTACACTTTTCACTTGTTGCTGACGTGTCTCACACTTCATAGTTTAATTATTTATTAATCATGCTCTATTAATCATGAAGACAGTGTCACATTTGTCAGAAACATTAGGGATTATACTTTAATAAAATATAGAGTAGAGCTTGATTTTATACATTTTTCATTGTTTAAAGAGCTGTATTTCGCTTGTAAATGGTTTTCTGACTTTTCCGCTACCAGATGCACTCAGATGTTTCTTACAATACCACGTATTATGTAAATGACAATATCTCTCTCTCTCTCTCTCTCTCTCTCTCTCTCTCTCTCTCTCTCTCTCTCTCTCTCACACACACACACACACACACACACACACACACACACACACACACACACGTTTCATTAGTAGTTTCTCTTGCTGTGCCTCACTAAACTGAAGCAATTGTGACAAAAAAATACTGTGGAAGTAGTACTTTTCCATTCATCCTTGAAACCAAAAATCTTCAGAAAAATATGTGGTTACAACACAATAATTAGTGCTCTGTAAAAGTAGCACAACATTTTCAATGCAAATGCACATCATAAAACTGATACCATGTTAGCTAGTGCTGCGAAGCAGTTTGACTATGGCTGTCTTTTCATTCACTTGTTGGGGAAAACTTGCACTAGCTAACTCTCAGAATTTCATTCCTGTGACAGTGATTAAACACAACACTGTCTTACATCATCATTTACCTTCAGTTGCCTTTTTAGCATATATTTTTAAATTTTCAGACTTTAATGATCAGCAATACAGAAACAGTCCATGTCACTGGTTTTTAGAATTGGGATTCCGACATCAGCTTCCCAGAACTGTGTGCCTTCGCTGACTGAAGGGAGCAGTTGGAAGGAAGGACGTATCTTATTTAGTTGTGATAGTGTGATCTCTTCCTCATGCCCAGCGAATTACTAAGTATTGACAATTGCACTGTCCTGTCGGTGCTAGCGCATCAGAGAGACCGTACCCAATCTCGGTGCCACGAGCAATCCGAGTTGCAGTTCACAGTAAGGAGATGGGGGCCAGCCCTACAGCGGCACTAGGCCGCCGCGCGTGGTGGGGTTGCGCGCCATGTAGATGTCCATGTCGTGGTCGGTCCAGTTGTCCGACGGATCGGCGCAGTAGTTGCTGAGCGTGTGCGTCGAGCCGTAGCGGCTGCCGGGTCGCGATGACGTCACGACGCCGGACCGATCGCGGGAGCGCGTGCGCGGCCTGGTGGCCTGGCCGCGGTGCGCATGCGCGTGGCTGTGCCCGTGCATGTGCGCACCGGAGGCGCGATCTGACGTCATCGCCGTGGCTGCCAGCGACTGCCGCGATTGTCGCAGCTCTGCAAGACAGATATTTTTGTTTTTATCAACACTGGGGAATAATTTCGAATTACAGCGTTGGACTTTGGTGACAGATATCTAACCTATGTCCAGTAGCACTTAAAACATAAAGTTTGGTATGTGTGCAAAAGTTCAGTCGTATATAAATGAAGAAATGAGAAAACTACCTTGTTATACTTTTTTACTTACTCACAATTTACAAGTTGTAATAAGTTACGCAACACCGCAAAGGAGTCATCACAATACGAAAAAATACACCAAACGTTGAACCAACTAAATTAGACTTCGTAACTCACCGCTTCTATCCTCTATGCCATAAGGAAAATGTAAACCATGTATTTTATTTTACACTTCCCTGAAGGCTTTAGTCATCGATATGTCATTGACTGATATGTTGTCGTAACAAACTGTAACCAAGAACGATGCATTTTTAAGAAATCTCCGAGGCATCATTGTCTTGCAACAACCAAGAACGAAAATTCTTTAAACACCAGTAGGACATTTCTTATAATTTTATTACAACAAACCGCATCAATATTTACTAGTTTTCGAGAGATCATAAATATGTTGTTACTTTGAAGCAGCAAATACTCGTATTCATAAGGCTCGAGTTATAATATTAAACTATCAAATATGGACTTCAACTGAAAATGACAAAATTCAATACGGCGTTTACCAAAGTCGTCTAGTGACATAGAACGTAATCTTGCAGTTCATTGGTCACGTTCCTCTCCACGAAGCAATAACCTGACGATCAGGTCGCTGTGTTAGTCTGACTCCGGAAGCATTAATTTTTGTAACAATAACGTTTGGTATCCAGAATGAGATTTTCACTCCGCAGCGGCGTTTGCGCTGATATGAAACTTCCTGGCAGATTAAAACTGTGTTCCGGACTGAGACTCGAACTCGGGACCTTTACCTTTCGCAGGCAAGTGCTCTACCATCTGAGCTACCCTAGCACCACTCACGCCCCGTCCTCACAGCTTTACTTCCGTCAATGCCTCGTCTCCTACCTCCCAAACTTCACAGAAGCTCTCCTGCGAACATTCTGGAAACATCCGCCAGGCTGTGGCTAAGCCATGTCTCTGCAATACCCTTTCTTCCAGGAGTGCAAGGTTCGTATCTGCGTCGATAGGTAACTGTGGTCTAAGCGTGTACTAGTACACTCCAGTCACAGAGGAACAATCAAAATAGCGGGCTTTTGAAGGCGAACGAGTTCCGGAGAAGACGATGACGGTGAAATCGGCCGTGATGGGCACGTTTCTTTGGGACGCACACAGTCGTCTACGTCGATTACTTGAGAAAGGGGCAGACGATTACTGGAGAATAATATGCGTCGTTATTGTACCGTTTGAGCGAAGGAGTTAAGGGAAAAGTCCTGATTTGGGAGAAAAAGACTCTTTCACCACGACAATGCTGTTACGCATACATGTGCAGTTTCGGTAGCCAAAATTATGAAATTGAAGTTCGAAATGAAACTTACTGGCTGATTAAAACTGTGTGCCGGACCGAGACCGATCTCGGGATCTTTGTTTTCGCGCGAAAGTGCTCTACGAACTGAGATGCACAAGCACGACTCACTACCAGTCCTCACAGCTTGTGCAAGGTTCGCAGGAGAGCTTCTGTGAAGTTTGGAAAGTAGGGGACGAAGTACCGGCGGAAGTACAGCTGTGAAGACGGATCGTGAGTCGTGCTTGGGTAACTCAGATGGTAGAGCACTTGCCCTCTAAAGGCAAACGTCTCGGTCCGGCACAAAGATTTAATCTTCCAGCAAGTTTCATATCAGCGCACGCTCAGCTACAGAGTAAAAA
Source organism: Schistocerca gregaria (assembly GCF_023897955.1). Taxonomy (NCBI): domain Eukaryota; kingdom Metazoa; phylum Arthropoda; class Insecta; order Orthoptera; family Acrididae; genus Schistocerca; species Schistocerca gregaria. Next base: position 819,478,681 of record NC_064921.1, read on the forward strand.
TTTCATTCTGGAAATTTTGAATTATTGCAACATCCACGGTGCTCTCCGTATTGGGCCTGCAGTTGTTTTTTTTTTTTTCCAAACTTGAAAAATTGGCTCGGCAGACGACAGTTCACATGGAGCGAGTAGGTGATTACCCGAATAGGTGCCTACATTGTAGACCTGCCAAATTCCTACTTTGCGCATGGTTTAAAAAAGTTGGAGCAATGCTTTGAAGAGCTTTTGACACCGTTCCTCACAAGCGACTTCTAATCAAGCTGCGGGCCTATGGGGTATCGTCTCAGTTGTGCGATTGGATTCGTGATTTCCTGTCAGGAAGGTCGCAGTTCGTAGTAATAGACGGCAAATCATCGAGTAAAACTGAAGTGATATCATGTGTTCCACAGGGAAGCGTCCTGGGACCTCTGCTGTTCCTGATCTATATAAATGACCTGGGTGACAATCTGAGCAGTTCTCTTAGGTTGTTCGCAGATGATGCTGTAATTTACCGTCTAGTAAGGTCATCGAAAGACCAGTGTCAGTTGCAAAGCGATTTAGAAAAGATTGATGTATGTTGTGGCAGGTGGCAGTTGGCGCTAATTATCGAAAAGTGTGAGGCGATCCACATGAGTTCCAAAAGAAATCCGTTGGAATTCGATTACTCGATAAATAGTACAATTCTCAAGTATGTCAATTCAGCTAAGTACCTGGGTGTAAAAATTACGAACAACTTCAGTTGGGAAGACGACATAGATAATATTGTGGGGAAGCCGAGCCAAAGGTTGCGTTTCATTGACAGGACACTTAGAAGATACAACAAGTCCACTAAAGAGACAGCTTACACTACACCCTTTCGTCATCTGTAGGAATATTGCTGCGCGGTGTCGGATCCTTACCAGGTGGGATTGACGGAGGACATCGAAAGGGTGCAACAAAGAGGAGCTTACACTACACCCTTTCGTCATCTGTAGGAATATTGCTGCGCGGTGTCGGATCCTTACCAGGTGGGATTGACGGAGGACATCGAAAGGGTGCAACAAAGAGGAGCTCGTTTTGTATTATCACCTACATGGGTAGGAATGATCATTAAAATAAAATAAGAGAAATCAGAGCTCGAACAGAAAGGTTTAGGTGTTCGCTTTTCCCGAGCGCTGTTCGGGAGTGGAATGGTAGAGAGGTAGTGTGAGTACGATTGTGTTTCGATGAACCTTCTGCCAAGCACTTAAGGGGAGCCGGAGGTGCCTATGTTGCCCATGTTAAAATCACTAAGCTTGAGGAACATTTATGAATAAACTACCAAATAGAAAATTTTGAATTTTTTTTACATATAGAGTGGTTTAGTATTGCAGTTAGGACAGAGGGATTTTGGAGTATCTTTTCTAGTTTCCTTCCAATTATTTTTTTTATTAATGACCCAATTTTTTGACAAATAATTGCTTTATAATTAAACTGAAATGAAACTACTGAACATATTGCCAAATGGCTGTGTTACAATGTAAGTTTGACCACTGGGAATGCTGTATAAAAATGTCATCTCTCTAGCTTGACTGGATTTTGAGAGAATGTTCCTTATATTCGAAAAATTCTAATTTACGGGAAACGGCTATCAAAGTTTCTCAATACATTGCTGCACAATAGGATGGATTATCAGGGTCTTCTTCTTCATCCTCCAAAAGCTTCCTCTTCTGTCTTCTTTTCTGGCCTGTTGTTCCATCATACTTCATATGCCTTTCTCTTTTTTCTGCTCCTCTTATTCTTTTTCTCTCAATATTTCTTAGTGCTCGTACGGTGTTCTCCCCTGCTGTAAATCCTAATGCCTTCAGAACTTCACACTGTTCCCTTGGTTGTAAGTTGCTATTGCATCATAAATGCCAAAGTGCACTGTTTTGATGCTTACAAACACCCTTTTAGGAATCACTTTCCAAATCAAATTGTTTACGCTCTCATTAGGATTCTGCGTCTTTCCGTATAGACTTTTGTGTAACAATTCTGGCGGTGCTAAGTCATGAAATATTGGTTTTATTGCATTTATCACAGCTGCTGGCAAACCATGTTTGTGATCATAGTGCTTTTTTGCATTATATTTGCACCAGGAATCTTTTGGGCACAGGCTGTGTTGGGGTATTCATTGGAAGAGGCAGTATGAAGGAACAATGCGCACACTGCTTTTCGCATGTCACTAACATTACTAGTATTTTGCCTTATAGCATACCCATAGTATCTCTGTAGACGTTCAATCACCTCATCAGAAAGCCTGCCTCTCCCTCCTATTGTCTTTCCATCACTGAGCTTACTTGAACCCAAAGTTTCTTTGAGCCTTCGAAGCCGAAACGGTAAACAGCAAAGAGACGATGTTCCGCGCTCTTAGCGCTTCATTTGTCACAGAAGACAATGTAGCCAACCCTTGCACACTCGCTGTATGCGTAACAGGCAGAGAAAATCCCAATCAGTTCGCCAGGAAGTCACGAGAGCGTGTTATATGCATTCCACTTCTAGGGCGAGTAGAACAATAATTCAAAGTTTACGTTAAAGAGGAATGTTCCAGTTAATTTTCGGTAGCAAAAAAAAAAAAAAAACCTAATTTTTTGGATTTGACCGCCTCCGGCTCCCCTTAAATGTGAATTGCAGAGTAGTCATGTAGATGTATCTTTTTGTAAGGACTTGTTGAACGACCCTCGTAGATTCTTTGCTGTAAACACGCTGCGTCGCGCGCGGCTGTGGGGGGAGGGGAGGGGGGGACTCACCTGGCCGCGAGCTGGCGAGCCCCGAGGAGTAGGCGGCGGGCGCGAGCGGGTAGCGGCTGGCCGAGTGGTTGGAGAAGCTGTGCTGCGACTGGCCGTCGGCCACGGACCGCGACTTGCCGCCCTTGCCCGTGCTGAAGTGCGACGCGTGCGACCGCACCTCGTCCGTGGCGCAGCCCGCCGTCAGCGAGCCTGCAGACACACACACAGGGCGCACTCACTCTCGCTGCAGCGGCCGAGAACCACCGAAGAGAAAACAAGCCAGCAACGCCTCGAACTAACTCGTCACGTGCGTTGTGCTGCAACTGAGACGTAACGTCGAAATCGACGCCTAGTTTATTGCACTGTCGCCGGCCGTTCCATCTGTCACAGTCGGAATATATCGAAAGGCCGTACATTCAGAGAATAATGGCACTGACGTAGAAAAACAAATGGGTATCGAAGGGTGTAGAGCAGGGGCGCGCAGGAGTCCTGCACGTGTGCGGTGCACTTGCACGCGTGCAGTTAAAGCTCGGTTTACACTATAGCTCAATTCTTTTATCTTGGCGGTTCGCGCATGCCCGCCCACACGCGGGAGATGGCTGCGTTGCCAGTTGCACGCGCAAAGAGAAGTAGCGCCATACTATAGTATAGCTCGCAAACTTACGTTTAGGGGGGAGCGCGCAGTTTATGAAGTAAAGCCACCACGGCCGCATTAACCCTTTCGCTCCTACAGAGACGTTCTCCCCGCATTCCGCGATGTGCGCAATTTTGTCATCTTCGCACTGCTCGCCTGTGCAGACACATGGTGTTTCGACTGCTTTGACACACTTTATCATTGGATTTCACAAAAACTATTTGGCCCAAAAATTTGATTTTTACACATCTTCATGACTGATACCTTCCCCCCATAAATGACTTCATTTTGTCTCGATGTTCAACGCAGTTATTGTGCAGCATTAGATCTAGTAAACCATTGCACGAAACTTTCAAGAGTTTGCAGAGGTAAAAGTCCATAGCGTATTCTTTCCGTATGGTCGATTTTAGTTGCCACCAGAAATTTCAAAAAATTACATTAAAACGAATAAAATGCATGAAGTAAGACACTTCGATATTGTTTTTAAGTGAAGAAAAAATTAAGCACCGACGCACGTTTGAACTCAGAACCTTTCACTTATCAGCCACACATTTTAACCATTACGCTAACGCAGCTCGTCATTCAATACATCTCCCGGAGGACTTTAAAACATCATGCAAAATACCGACAAACGCTGTTGGTATGACTATGAATTACTCACGTTTCGTCGAAGTACAATAGGAAATAAACAATTGCCGCTGTTCTTTATTGCGAAAAAGCGATTAGTGAGAATGAAATAAACACCTTTCCTTGCTATCGCCTAAATTAGGACGCTTATTGCTTGTTTGGTTAAATTAATTAATAGAATATGAAGCAATTGGTATTAAGAATGCTTTTTCCAAACTTTCTATAAAAGAAAGTCTGCTATCAAAACATTGCTTTTGTCCGATTACTTTATTAATGACTGAACGTTTCTAAAACTGAAGACACTCGTCCGTGCTCTGCACTGCAGTCGCGCTCTGGCAACGTCGTTCTCTGTTCATTGGCTGACTGTGTTTTGTGGCGTCAGATGCGCAGAACGAACCTAAACTCGGCCGCCGTCATAAATGACGCGCACTTTAGCAAGTTATTGCAGCAATTTACTTGGACGGTGGAACTTGCCGCGCGATTTGCGAGTCTAAACACTTTCCCAAGTCGATTTGCGACCGTAGCAATTTATTGTAGAAGTGACTTGCTGCACGTTTTCCGCTTCCAGTGTGAACACCACGCAAGAAGTATCTGCAAGTAACTTGCAGCTTTTAGGATGTATTTCTATTTCCTGCAAGTAGGAAGCGCAAGTTATAGTAAGTGTGTTGTCTGCATAACACTCATATTTAACATTTTACTTAATGTGGTGACTTAATTTTATGCAACCGTCTTACCTATTATATGCAAACAAATTTCAGAAATGGAGGAGAAACGGGATTGGATGAAGCAGGATACACAACATTTTTCTGAAGCCGTGGAGAGCTACCCCGAAATCTGGAACGTGCATAACAGGGACTTTAAGGGTAGAGTGAAGAAGATGAGCGCATTAAATGAAATCTCGTCGATATTCGAAGAGAAAGTAGCATAACTTGAAGACACAACCCCTTTCCCACCTGCATCCACTCTCTTGAGGTTTTAGGAGTCTAGAAAAAGACGATGTGTAATTGTTACATGTTCTATTTAATTAGCTTGTCACTTTCCATTTTATGAACATTAAAAAAACATTTTTATTAGCATATCATTCCGTAAAACGCAGTTTATTTCAGTAAAAATTTAATTTCATTGTTGTGTTTTCACATACCTTCAAATAACTTTCTCTTTTTAAGACATCAAAAATGCCTCTACGTACATCGGGTACGATCAGAGAAATCGTTCTGACGGGAATATGAAACAAGTACATTAGGGACTTGTATGAGTCTCCTACAACGAAAAGATTTCAAAATGCAAACTTTTTTTGGTTGTGTGTTTCACATAAATAAATGAAATACCTATTTTATTCGTAGATCAGCTGCAGCTACAAATCGTAGAGTGACTAGCAAACTGCCCTTTGCTGTAATAGCAGTACGGAACTTTGTGTCTCGTTTAGATATAACGGGCGCTATTAACATCAACAAATACTCCATATCATTTGAGGACATTCTGCAAAAGTTTTCAAAAGTATCCATGCTCTCGATACTAAGTTCTTGCAAAAGATTATTATAGGCACCATTTCACGATCTTCTCATTATCTACTCTCTAACCCAAATACTTCTCTTTTTCTTTTTCACGTTTTTCATTACAATTATAAGAACTGCAGCATATCTCACCCGCCTACTTCGGCTGACACTCGTAGTGGTACTGAAAGCATATGTAAACAGTATCAACAAGTTGCTGACGCAAGTTTCTTGCCAAAAAACTTGCGGAAGAAACTTGTTTAATTCTTGCGCTGCTGTGTAAACACAGCTGCAAGCGGCTCGCAATAACTTGCAGCAATAACTTCTGCAAGCGACTTGCTAATGTAAACCCAGCCCAACAGGTGTTCTGCGTGCACACAGGGGCAAGCTGGCCACCCGCTTCTATCCCCTCCCCACCATACCGTCTCTGCGCTTCTTCCTCTGTAAAGCGTTTTGTTTCCTAGCTTGCTTTATTGAATGAAGGAATAAGGTTAGTAGGAGTGCTTGAAAGAAATCATGGTTTGAAAGAGTACCTATTACCTACGACACGTTTTATTTAATTATCACAGGTGGAGTTTACAATGCGTTTAATGTCTGGAACAAAATTTCTACATACAAACGCAAACAGTTACGTAAATTTTCATCACTGATGTGTGCTCTTAACTGAGACTTATTAATTTTCATAACAGAGAAAATCTCTCACAAACGTATGTCGAGCCAAACATTGGATTACCTTCGCAGCTTCACGATGGAGACGAGGAAACTCTTGCTGTGGAAAGTCGTGATAAAAGTATATTACACGTCGTGGCAAAAGAAATTCGTTTCTCAGACGAGAATTACATTGTAGATCTATTAATTCATTTGCAAATTGGGAGGAATCTCATCTACAGAAACAGCAAATGGTCTCGAGAACCATTCAAAAACTTGGGATAAATATGATATATCCCCAAATCGCTTGAGAAATTCCTTTTATTGCACTAAGTACGGAAACATATTCTTTGCAATTCTGTTCTCGCACAGTAGACAGAGTAGGGAAACGCACTGCGTTCCCTGACGAGAGCTGTCTTTCCCACAGCTCAAGCTTGCTACTGAAAACTTGCACCTTTTCAGCCATTTCACAAATTAGCTGATTTTCTCCTTGCATACTTGTGTTCAATGTATCCATGTGTCCAGTAATGTCCACTAAAAGTGCAAGGTCGTGAACTCACTCTGGATCTTCTAACTTGGTTTCGTACCTTCCTTTGTCCTTTAAAAACTGATTTATTCGCTCAGCTCAAAAAATGTTTTTAGTACATTACCGCAGCTAAGCCAGCGGACTTCACTGTGGGTTGGTATGTCACCGTACTCTTCCCAAATTTCAGCGAGCAGCACACGTGCAGCGCTATGCGCTCTAGGGCCGCGTGTAACGTTTGCCCGCCCCTGGTGTAGAGGGTACCAGAAGTCTAAGACTGCCCGACAATGGGCGTCAGACGCCGTCGCCAGATGTCGCCCGTTGTTTACATCGGCCGACACCGCAGACACTTTCGACCGATCTCCGTCGTCAGTTTTGTGTGGGGATCAAGGAGGCTAAGTTAGGTTAGGTTACAATCTATGCTTTGTATCAAGTAAGTTAGGTTTTAATCTCTTAGGGTGGGTGGATACCACGAAGCTTCTGTGCTTGGAGACAAATGCTGCATTGCGGCTTTTGCTGTTAAGAAAGAGGCCGAATGCATCTGAATGCGCTATACTTGTCTCGAAAAGAACATCACGAGCACTGTACATTCCGTACCCAGTTACCTAAATAACAAGGCAAGTGTTACGGACATATTTTTTGATGGGAGAACCCTTCTGCACATACTCCAGATGATTTGAGGCGACATTGAAAAGCAAGATTACGGACACACTGTTTCGCTACATCTCTTTACGTTTGTGCACACGTACATCAGTTAACCTTCAATGACGTGTTAAAGAGTAGCATAAAGTTCAGCATAAGATACTCCGAAACACTGAAAAATGGAAGAACATATCGTACACCACATTTGCAAACCACTTCATACGAATATAACAGAATCACCACCCTACTGGCATAAAAATGTTAGTAAGGAGGAATAATAATAATTCGTAGACAGCTAATGCCAAGCTACCAGAAACCAAAAAGACGATCCACAACAGTAACTATAAACAAAAGACACGCCAACATTCTCACGTGAACAATTTTTGTTTGAGGTCATAATTTACGCTTAAAATTTCAGATAAAGATTTTGCCTACTTGTGGTTTTCAATAAACTTACTTCAGCCTATAGATTCCGTATTTTACCTCGATTATGGTGTTTTCATCCTCAGGATGCCACAAACTCATTTTTCTGTGACTAAACTTATGAGCCCCTTACACTCCATATTTCGTGTCTGGGACACGTTAAGCCGATTTACGGAAGAAAACGGGCCGATTTCAATTTCACTGACTGTCGGCCGAAGTCTTTACGTTCAGCAGACGAGGTTTGTTACAGTGTGACCGCGCGCGTAGCATCGTAAGCATTGTAGTGCATTGGTTCAAAGTCACAATTAAAGAGTAACTAAAACAGTTTAAGATAAGCGCTTGCACGGGTACTGCTTTGTTGTTTTTTCGCTTGCAGCGCTACGTACGGCATGTATGCAAAATGGCGACCCCTTCAGCCCAATGCGTTCGGTGTTTTGCAGTTTGGTAAGAGGAAATCGATAATTTCAGATTAACGTGCTTTTCGTTTAAAGTTAAAATGTAATCTTCCACGTGGCAAAACCGTTCACCAATGGTTTTGACTGTTCGAAATGACCGGATGAGTGTGTAAAAGAAAAAAACAGGTGGATGGCCAAAATTGAAGTGGATGTAGACAACCGTTTCACAGCGCCTTACCTTAGTAGTCGTGAGAAGTCTGTTCCAAAAGCAAGTTTTGAATTTCATTTGCGAAAGACGACAGTCTAGAAGGTCTTATCAATGCTTTTACATGTGCGGCGTCCATACCGATTACAGTTGGTGCATACCATGCTTTAAAGCCAGGTGACTGTCCTGTGCTTTCAATCTTTTGAGTGAGATGGTAAACACCCATAATATTCGTATCCGGCGAAGGAGGTGTGTGTGTGTGGGGGGGGGGGGGGGGGTTTGCTTCCTAATGAACCTATACAACAGCAAAGAGGTTCCCCAAAATTAATCGTTTTCTGAACTGTATCCCAATGTCATGTGTACTGTTCTTTTCTTTTTTCGCTAAAGCTAACTTAACAAAGGTTTATTACCTGTATATGTTACTAGAGTTGCTCTTTTCCCAATTGGAAGGTGAAGCTGAACTTTATTTGCAAACAAGATGGAGCCCATTCTCATTGGCATCTCTTGTACGAGAGTGATTGAAGGTCGAAGTTCCTGACCGTTGGATTGGCCATAATGGTCAGAAAGACTGAGCTATTTTCCGTTCCAGTCCGCGTTCACCTGACCTCACGCCATGCGATCTTTTCCTTTGGGGCTTTATAAAAGATCGTGTCTACGATCCGGCACTACATAATGATTTGCCAGAGTTGATGCACAGAATTGAAAAGGGTTTTGCTTCCATTTCTCCGGACTTGATGACCAAAGTGGAACTTCAGATTTGGATCCTAGGTTTGAAGTGTGCCCTGTAACTAAAGGTACAGAAAAAGAACATTTGTAAGGTAAACTAAGTTAGTCTGCCTTCTATTTTACGTATCATTTGTTGTAAATAGTCTAAATTAAACTCTTGTAACATGCTATTGCAACTGGGACATTCATTTGTGGATACCCTCTATGGTTAGCTGCGAATTTCGATTGTTTCTCTATTACGCGTCAGTACTGTGTACGTCGGTTAGTTATGCCGTTGGAATGTGCGCATTTCACCGTGACATCCGAGAACCGTTTCTAGAACAAATGAAATATTGTTGTTCGTGCCACAACGGCGTCTGTAGTAGTGTGTCCTTTCCTCGGGGTTCTGCCCTGAAAATACAAAATAGAAAATCTGATTGGGTTTTGAATTTTGATGGAATAAGTTACTGATAAGGCGGACTTCGTATTACTGATTGAGATAGTGCTGTAATTTGACCGTGAATGGCAGACCGGGTCGGGAACACTACAAAAAGCGACTGTAAGGAAATAGCGTCAGAAACAAGTTGAAATTTACCTTATAATTCTGTCAGAAACGTAGTATCTATTATAATATAGTCTTAGTAGCTGAGTCTGGAATACTTCTTAATTTTATTGTAAGATGTCCTTTTTTTTCAATGTTCGTTGGCCCTCTTGTTCTCCGTGTGATGAAAATTTCTTGAAGTTGTCACTGTCAGGATTAATTTATAAATTTGGCGATAAACATTGCGAATCACTACTGAAGTGACTTCGTTTCGTAATATAGTTTTAATTTCCACTTAAAATCATATTTAACACAGCGCCGAAAAATACACGTCTTCAATGTATGAAGACAAGAGAGTAATCAACTAGTTGTTAAAACAAACACCTACGCAAAAGTAAAAAAAAAATCAAAATTATTTATAAAAATCTGTCGCTGGCGCAGCGCTCTTCTGCATGCGCGATCATGAATCATATCTTTGTACTGGCGGAGGCGCGGTAGTCAAAGTACCGTTACACTGTCCATTTCGTGAGATGACAGCACCAAAGAAGCAGCTCTTTAAAAAAAAAAAAAAAAATGCATCACAATTGCCGGAGCTGCGGACTCACCTTGGCGGTCGAGGTGGTAGGCACGCGGGCGCGGGATGCTGCGGCCGCTGTAAACGGACCCCTGGTCCCATTCCTTGTGGCCGAAGCCCGGCGGCGCGGCGGCGGGCGACGCGAGCGCCGCCAGCGAGGAGAGCGGCGGGTGCGGCAACTGCGGCGACGCGGGCCGGCCGGCCGCCTTGCCGCCGTGCAGCGTGCGCAGCTGGCGCGAGCGCCGCCGCGACGCCGCCACGAACACGACCAGCGCCACGACCACGGTGGCGCAGATGGCGGCGCTCGCCGCGATCGTGATCTTGTCCATGTTGCCCGGCAACGCGCCCGCAGCCGCCGTGCGCACCTCCCGGCACTGCGCCGCCGGCACTGTCTCCGGCGTCACCGTGACGTCAGACAGCGACACCACGCACACCACGATGCACTCCTGCACAGAGCGGCCACCGGCACGCCCGCCGTTCTCATCACTGCTCCTGCTCTTTCGACTCGTACACACAAGGGGAAGGCCTCGCACAGGGCCCAGCGAATCGGCTCATGTTCGCCAGGTAGCTTGTGTACCACGTGACATGGAAGACTTCAAGGTGGCTCATTACCCCACGTATTAGAGAAAACAACGCACGAAGTTCGTGTCTCTCAATTTACGGAATCGATTGATAATGGAAAACTGAGCTTTTCCATCATCACAAATGAAGTCAACAAAATCTGAAAAAAAAAAAAAATTACGACTGTCGCTTACGTAGGCCTGCCTGTAAGGTTATAGCTCTTCTACGAAAGCGGCACTGGTCAAGTGATCGAGGCAACTGACTGGGGAGCAGAAGACTTGTGTTGGATTCCTATGTGTATTCATTCTTACATGTATTCCGCAGCGTTATTTATTTTTCTCCGTGGACTCTGGATGGTTAATAAGGTGAACGACTCACTAAGGAACCATAACAAGGTAGATACAAAACGTTTCTCAAACAACCTGGATTAGTGAAAAATAGAAATTTTAATCCTTGTTATTTGCAAACAACTCTACGGATTGTCCCGAATTCGTCACAAGGAACCGTTGACAGCGTTATTTCGAGGTTTCATAATTACAATTTGCTTCTGGAAACAGCGGGAGTTGCACAACCGCGCAAACGCAGTAAGGATCCTTAGCATCAGCATTTAAGCATTGATTTTTCATGTGATGTCATTGAATACGTGATATGCATCAAAATTAATTCCCGAAAAATAATTACCGCTGGGTAAAAGGAAGCGATTTCCTTTTATAAAACCTCGATACAGAGCTGTCCATAGTCTCTCGTGACGAATTCGGAGAAACCCATCTCGGAGTGGTTTTCATAAAACGAGAATTAAAATTTGAATTCTTCACTTGCTTGGCAAATGTATTTACTTGCCTCGCTATATTCAATTCCTGGTTTATTCACCTTATTAACAGTTATATTTCCATAAATTTCGAGACAGAGAAAACTACATATGAAAAAAAAGAATGCAGGATACGTGTAGGAATCTGACACGTCCTCCGTCCTCCGCTCCCTAGCCAGTTGCCCTGATCAACCAGCCAATGCGCCATTGCCACTTTTCTTGAAGGACGTTAACTTTACGGATAGATAAATGGCGGTCGTAAAACCTTTTCTCGATTTTTAGGAAAAATGCGTTTTCGGACCCAATGTATGACGATGAGAAATATTCAATTTTCTATTGCTCCCGTCAATTTTGAGTCGATTGCACGTAAGGATGAACTTCAGACATTTTTTTCTCAAAAAGCGGGGAGGATGAGGCGTGGGGGGGGGGGGGGGGGTTGTGAACCAAAACCCAATCCTTCATTCTACGTGGTACATAAGCGACCCGCCAAAGAAAAGAGTCGATTGCTGTTGCTTGAGGCCCTCCCCTTGTCAGAAGTGCTCAGCTGTACGGCTACACATATACAGACTAGCGAATGAGGAGGCATAGTGGTTAAGAAACACTCTTTAGGATCACTCCCCAAAAAATCCGTCACCAACCTGAAAGTTGGCTTGGACGCAGCAGTGCTTTACTGGCCATAGTCCTGCTGGAGTTGTCTGTCGGTGTCGTCCTCCTACCTTTGAACTGACAGCTTGTAGTGCGGGGGCCTTCAGTTTATTGTGGACTCAGAATTCATACCCTTTTCTCTTTTTATTCCAATGTTGACAACAGGTGTCTTTTTAACATGTCGGTAAGTTTGGCCAATTATCAATCCAGAGTATTTAGTGCCAGTACTGTAAACACGTATATGTTGCCTGGGAAATTTCCCAACTTTAGTGAGTTGTAGAAATTGCAGTTGTGGAAAATAAAGTAAATAGTGCTGTCCATGGCGAAAATGTTGTCATTTACATTATTTGTACAGATTGTTTTGGACTAGCGTTGGTACCAACTGATTCAGAATTTATGCGTAAATCAGAGTTCTCAAATCAACATTCATGGAGAGGGAGGTTGTAATAAAGACAGGTGTCCAACAGGGCCGCCCCGTCTTTCCATATTCGTTTACTTTGAATATGGAAAATGCAATAGAAACAATAAAAAATCTTCGAAGAGGAGTAAAATTTATTGGCAGTTACATGCATTAGATTTGCAGACTCAAAGAAGGACGTCAGTTCACAATTTTAACTCATGGCCTGGAGAACGATCATTTCACGTAAACACATAGTACAGTAAATAAAGCTATCAGAAATGTGATGGATATTAAAAGAATGATGATGAAACAAGTCTTCAGAAATAAAAGTAATTTATTGAGAGACAGCATCATCAAAGGGCAATGTGGAAGTCGCGTACCGATAGGTTCAAGTGATGCATCTGTGTTGAGCTACAGCCAAACGTTATGGTTTGCAAGGGTTAGGAAGAATGTCAAGTCACCAAGTGGTGAATGGTGGCGATTGTAGTTTTTTTTTATCTGAAGTAAATTTCTGTGGGTAACTGGCGTGTACAAGACGACGATAAGTTTGTTCTGACATTGTGCTTGAAAATGGAAGCAACAAAAATTGAGACATGTTAATAGGATTGTCAAATGAGAAAAAGCGTTGGACATTGTAAACTTACGCAAGGTGCTCTAAATTCCCAGGAAAATAGGTGAAAGCTGTAGGGAAAGATGAGTAATATACTTTACATACAAGGACCAAGATGAAACAATAAAAGTATAAGACAAAGAGCGAAATGCTCGGGCAGAAAGTACATAAGACATGGATGTAATCTTTCACCTCTGCGCCTATACGTCGAAGAAGCAATGATGGAAATAAAAAACAGGAGGAGGAGTGGGATGAAAATTTAGTTGAAAGTGTTAAGATTCTCGGTGAAAACGACGAAAAATTGCAGGACCTGTTGATGGAATGAACATTCTAACTAGCACACAGCATGAATTGAGAGTAACCCGAAGAAAGACGAAAGTAATGAGGATTCGCAGAAATGAGATTAACGGTAAACGTAAGGTCAAATGAACAAGAGTAAATGAAGGACTTGTACTACGTTGGAACCAAAATAGCACATGGCAGACGCAACAAGATGGACACAAACAGTAGACTAGCCCAATAAAGAGGGCATTCCTCACCAAAAGGAGTGTACTGTGAGTATCAGATATTTGGCCTTAATTTGAGGAAGAAATTTCTGAGAATTGCTTGGAGTACTGCATTGTATGGCAATGAATCGAGGGATGTGGGGAAGTCGGAAAATAAAAGAATCGAAACATTTGAGATGTGATATTATAGAAGGATGTCGAAAATTAAGCGGACTGATAAGAGCAGAGGACACTCTCCACAGAAATGGAACGAGCGGGACATGTGGACAACACTGACAGAAAGGAAGGCCAGAATGATGGGACGTGTGTTGAGACATCATTGTGCTAGGAGGAACTGTAGCGGATAAAAGCTGTAGGGAAAGACAGAGATTGCATTACACTACCGGATCAAAAGTATTAGGGACACTTATTAGTGGTCATTAATATGAACATGTCCATCCTTCGCCTTTATGAGATCTTGAACTGCGCTGGAGACACAGTCAGCGAGGATGTGTGAATGTTTGTGGAGGAATGGCAGCCCATTAATCGTAAAGAGCCAAAACCAGAGAAGATACAGATGTTGAACACTGCGATGTTCTAACTCATCCCAATGGTGTAACATTGGGTTCAGGTCACGACTCTGGGCAGACCAATTCGTTTCACGAATAATGTTATCCACAAACCATTGTCTCACAGATGCTGCTTTATGAGAGGGTGCATCGTCATGGTGATACGAACCACCACCGTCTCAGAGCTGTTCCTCTACTGTAAAAAGTACGCAGGGCTGTAAAATGTGTTGATATGCTTCAGCATTTAGCACTTTCGTGAGCGCAATAAGGGGACCACAGCTTAACCACGGAAGACATCCCCCGTAGTTCATTGTTGGCACCACACATGGTGGCAGGTAACGTTCTCTGAACATTCAGCAGACGCAAACCACTGTATCTGATTGCCACAGGGTGCGGCGCGGTTCACCGCTCCGGACAACCTGTTTCCCGACGTCGACTGTGCTGTGGCGTCGCTCTTTACACTAACTCTGGAGCACTTAGTACTGACTACAGAAACTTATGGCTTCCGGGGAGCTGCCAGATCATTTACCCCCTTTCTTTTTAACGCCCCACGCAATCATTGTGCTGGCTGGTAGCACTTTGGAACTCACGACTTATTCCTTCTGCTAATTTCATGCAATTTTACAGCTCCGTACCTCAGTCGGTAAAAACGGAACCATCATACGATCACTTTATTATTCTTCTGTGTGTGTGTGTGTGTGTTTCGGTAGCCGCATCAAGTTGAAAATTCTATCACATACTGAAGTTTTTAGTTCCTTAGTGGTGTAGCTTCTAAGCGAATGCAGTCAAAACATACGGCCATATATGCCACATATTTTGGTACTCCCAAACCCACTCACTAAAACCTCCTGGATACTTCCCCTTGACGTGGAATCGTAAACTCTGACAACAAAAAAGGTTTCGCAGTACAAGTAAAGAAAAAAACGGAAAATTTATTGATTTGTCATTATATCACTCGAAAACTGTTTCATTTGTATTTTACCGACTCGAAACGTAAAATTAAAGCAGTCTCGAAAGTCTTGGAATCCGTAGGACCGATATGTTAGCGGCATCAGTGTCGATAACAGACAGAAATCTTTGAGATCCTCCATTTCTCGAGGGATGATCTGCCCATATTCATAATTTACTTTGTACGGAACGCTCAGGATGCGATTCTTCTCCCACCTGCCATTTTTGGGTGTTTTGTGGAGGGAGTGCGATTGACGGGAATGTGGAGACCCCGGCAGCTGGAAATATTATCCGTACATCTACATTTATACTCCGCAAGCCACCCAACGATGTTTGGCGGAGGGCACTTTACGTGCCACTGTCATTACCACCCTTTCCTGTTCCAGTCGCGTATGGTTCGCGGGAAGAACGACTGCCGGAAAGCCTCCGTGCGCGCTCGAATCTCTCTAATTTTACATTCGTGATGTCCTCGGGAGGTATAAGTAGGGGGATTCAATATATTCTGTACCTCATCCAGAAACACACCCTCTCGAAACCTGGACAGCAAGCTACATCGCGAGGCAGAGCGCCTCTCTTGCAGAGTCTGCCACTTGAGTTTGCTAAACATCTCCGTAACGCTGTAACGCTTAACAAATAACCCTGTGTCGAAACGTGCCGCTCTTCTTTGGATCTTCTCTATCTCCTCTGTCAACCCGACCTGGTACGGATCGCACACTGATGAGCAATACTCAAGTATAGGTCGAACGAGTGTTTTGTAAGCCACTTCCTTTGTTGATGGACTACATTTTCTAACGACTCTCCCAATGAATCTAAACCTGGCACCCGCCTTACCAACAAGGCACGAAACGTATTCGTAGTCGACTCAGTTACAAGTGGAAATAACGCACCGTGCATGAACTTGATGATCCGTCTCCGTCAGTATATAAGGTCTTGCCTGGTTTAGCTGTGGTTTTCCTTCGCCTTTCCACTTCACAGTCACGTCACTCGCAGTCGACTTGGTCAGTTTTAGAAGAGCTGAATTGAAATGTCCCTGGTGATGATGATGTCGATTTGTGGGGCGCGCTCAACATCTTGGTCATCAGCGCCCGTACAAGTTCTAAATCTTTCCATTTTCAGTCTCAACACTTCCCGAATGATAATGAGATAACGAGGACAACACAAACGCTCAGTCCCCGGCCGGAGAAAATCCCCGACCCGACCGGCAGTCGAACCCAATACCCCGTGATCCAGAGGCAGCAACGCTAGCCACTAGACCACGAGCTCCGCGCAATGTACTCGATGGATTTGTTACTCAGCCAGTTGCCAGTGCACGCTCGAAGTCACTGAGGCCTTCTGCTGTTAGCTGCTTTTCTACTGACAACACTGTAGTTCCCGCCTTCGTTTGTACTGGCAGGTCCACATCAGGTGACATCCAGTGGACAGCTCCGTATTACATATAGGTATCCGGACTCTTTTGATCAGATAGTGTGTAAAGAACAAATACTCTACTGGCCATTAAAATTGCTACAGCACGAAGGTGACGTGCTACAGACGCGAAATTTAACCTACAGGAAGAAGATGCTGTGATATGCAAATTATTAACTTTTCAGAGGATTCACACAAAGTTGGCACCGGTGGCGACACCTACAACATGCTGACATGAGGAAACTTTGCAGCCGATTTCTCATACACAAACAGCAGTTAACCGGCGTTGCCTGGTGAAATGTTGTTGATATGCGTCGTGTGAGGAGGAGAAATGCTTGCCATCACGTTTCCGATTTTGATAAAGGTCGGATTGTAGCCCATCGCGATTGCGGTTTATCGTATCGCGACACTACTGCTCGCGTTGGTCGAGATCCAATGACTGTTATCACAATAGCGAATCGGTGGGTTCAGGAGTGTAATACGGAACGCCGTGCTGGATCCCAACTGCCTCGTTATCACTAGCAGTTGAGATGACAGGCATCTTATCCGCATGCCTGTAACGGATCGTGCAGCCAATTCTCGATCCCTGAGTCAACAGATGGGGACATTTGCAAGACAACAACCATCTGCACGAACAGTTCGACGTTAGCAGCAGCAGCATGGACTATCAGCTCGGAGAACATGGCTGCGGTTACCCTTGACGCTGCTTCACAGACAGGAGCGCCTGCGATGGTGTACTCAATGACGAACCTGGGTGCACGAATGGCAAAACGTCATTTTTCGGACGAATCCATGTTCTGTTTACAGCATCAAGGTGGTCGCATCTGTGTTTGGCGACATCGCGGTGAACGCACATTGGAAGCGTGTATTCGTCATCGCCATACTGGCGTATCACCCGGCGTGATGGTATGGGGTGCCATTGATTACACGTCTCGGTCACCTCTTGTACGCAATGACGGCACTTTGAACAGTGGACGTTACATTTCAGATGTATAACGGCCCGTGGCTCTACCCTTCATTCGATCCCTGCGAAAACCTACATTTCAGCAGGATAATGCACGACCGCATGTTGCTGGTCCTGTACGGGGCTTTTTGGGTACAGAAAATGTTCGGCTGCTGCCCTGGCCAGCACATTCTCCAGATCTCTCACCAGTTGAAAACGTCTGGTCAGTGGTGCTGGGTCGTCACCATACGCGAGTCACTACTCTTGATGAACTGTGGTATCGTGTTGAAGCTGCATGGGCAGCTGTATCTGTACACGCCATCCAAGCTCTATTTGACTCAATGGCCAGGCGTATCAAGGCCGCTATTACAGCCAGAGGTGGTTGTTCTGGGTACTGATTTCTCTGGATGTATGAAACCAAATTGGGTGAAAATGTAATGACATGTCAGTTATAGTATAGTATATTTGTGGAATGAATCATCTGCATTTCTTGTTCGTGTAGCAATTTTAATAGGCAGTAGTGTAATTCAGGATGTTGGGTACAAGTGTTACTGTGAGAGATGAAGACGTTGGAAGAGAGAAGAGGAAACTGAGGTGGACCGCACCTAGAAGGCCGATGAAGAATGGTCGGACGGCGGCGCAGAGTGGGATGTGCGGCGACCTACCTGCGGCGGCACGTTCTTGATCTTGAACTCGCGCTCGCTGAGCTCGAGCGGCGGGCCCTGCTTGAAGGCGCGGTCGCCGAACAGGCGGTAGACGACGCGGAAGCCGGGGATGTCGGCGGCGCGCGAGTCCCACGAGATGACGACGGCGCCGTCCTGGCGCGACGCCGAGCGCACCACCACTGCCGGCTCGGCCGGCGTCGTCGCCAGGATGAGCGGCGGGTGGCGGCGCCACGACGGCGGCGGCGGCGGCGTCGACGACCGCGTCACCACCACCGAGCCGGAGTGCTGCTGCTGCTGCTGCTGCGCCGGTGGCCTAGCGCGCGCCCGTGCCTGCAACACCACGGTCGTGTCTGCACCTGTCTCCAAAACACTACAGGCTGCACTAAAAGACCTGACAACTCATAACTACTAGATACGGACAAGTGTACACACACTCACGGAAACTGAAGGTCTTGCACCGTGGACCACCAGTCTCGCATGTGGCGAACTTACGGAATATCTTCATCACATGTCGCTATCGCCGACGTACTACACTTGTACATCCCTTCGTCTTCCGTCTAGTGGACCAACTTCGAGACGCCCCACTGTTCATACTGAGGTGACAAAAGTCATGGGATACCTCCTAATATCGTATCGGAACTCTTTTTGCCCAGCATAGTGCAGCAACTCGAAGTTTCATGGGCTCAACTAGTTCTTGGAAGTCCTCTGCAGAAATATTCAGTCATGATTCCTATAGGGCAGTCCATAATTGCGAAAGTTTTGTAGGTGCGGGATTTTCTGCACGAACTGACCTTCCCATTATGCCCCGTAAATGTTTGATGGGATTCATATCGATCTGCGGGGCCGGATCATTCATTCGAACTGTCCAGAATGTGCTTCAAACGTATCGCGAACAGTTGCAGGCCAGTGACATGGCGCATTGTCATCCCTAAAAATTTCTTCTTTGTTCCGGAACAATAAATCCATGAATGGCTGCAAATAGTCTCTAAGTAGCCGATCGTATCCATCTCTGCTCAGTGATCGGTTCACTTGGACGACAGGACTCAGTCCATCCTATGTAAACACTGCCCACACAGAACCTTGTTGACACTTTGGAGCCGGCCGTTGTGGCCGAGCGGTTCTAGTCCCTTCAGTCTGGAACCGCGCTGCTGATACAGTCGCAGGTTTGAATCCTGCCTCGGGCATGGATGTGTGTGCTGTCCTTAGATTCTACATCTACATATACATCCATACTCCGCAAGCCACCTGACGGTGTGTCGCGGAGGGTACCTTGAGTACCTCTATCGGTTCTCCCTTCTATTCCAGTCTCCTATTGTTCTTCGAAAGAAAAATTGTCGATATGCCTCTAATCTCTCTGATTTTATCCTCATGGTCTCTTCGCGAGATATACGTAGGAGGGAGCAATATACTTCTTGACTCCTCGGTGAACGTATGTTCTCGAAACTTCAACAAAATCCCGTACCGAGCTACTTGAGCGTCTTTCCTGCAGAGTCTTCCACTGGAGTTTGTCTGTCATCTCCATAACGCTTTCGCGGTTACTAAATGATCCTGTAACGAAGCGCGCTGTTCTCCGTTGGATCCTCCCTGTCTCTTGTGTCAACCCTATCTGGTACGGATAACACACTGCTGAGCAGTATTCAAGCAATGTACGAACAAGCGTACTGTAACCTACTTCCTTTGTTTTCGGATTGCATTTCTTTAGGATTCTTCCAATGAATCTCAGTCTGGCATCTGCTTTACCAACGATCAACTTTATATGGTCATTCCATTTTAAATCACTCCTACTCCCAGATAATTTATGGAATTAACTGCTTCCAGTTGCTAACCTCCTATATTGTAGCTATATGATAAGGGATCTCTCTATGTATTCCCAGTTAGTTAGGTTTAAGTAGTTCTAAGTCTAGGGGACTCACGACCTCAGATGTTAAGTCCCATAGTGCTTCGAGCCATTTTTACACTTTGGATCCATGGCTTCGTGGCGTTTGTGCCACACTCGAACCTTACCATCATCTCTTACCAACTGTAATCGGGGCTCATCTTAGTAGGCCACGGTTTTACAGTCATATAGAGTCCAACAGATATGGTCACGATCCCAGGAGAGACGCTGCAGGCTGCTGTGCCGTTAGCAAAGTCACTTGCGTAGATCATCTGCTGCCATGCCCCATTTTTGCCAAATTTCGCCGCACTGTCGTGACTAATACGTTCGTCCTGCGTCACAGGTCGATTTCTGCATTTATTTCGCCCAGTGTTGCTTTTCTGTTAGCGCTGACAACTCTATGTTAACGCCACTGCTTTCGGTCGTTAAGAAAAGGTCGTCGGCCACTTCATTGTCCATGGTGAGAAGTAATACCCGAAATTTGGTGTTCCCGGCACACTCTTGACACTGTGTACCGCAAAATAATGGAAGTAGTCACCAGCGTTGCGTAGAACCCGTTGCCAGCGATGTGGAAGGCGTAGTATACCGTTAGCAGAGCCTGTTCTGTTGATGGTGCGAATGGAGTGGTCTACTGCCTGTCGAATCTCTGGAACGGTTGGTTGGTTTGGGGTAAGAGACCAAACTGCGAGGTTATCGGTCTCATCGTATTCGGGTAGGATGGGGAAGGAAGTCGGCCGTGCCGTTTCAAAGGAACCATACCGGCAGTTGCCTGGAGTGATTTAGGAAAATCACGGAAAACCTAAATCAGGATGGCCGGGCGTGGGATTGAACCGTCGTCCTCCCGAATGCGAGTCCAGTGTGCTAATCACTGCGCCACCTCGCTCGCTAATCTCTCAATCGGTTCTGAAGAGAATGCCACGAAGTGGTTCCTTCTATCTTCGGAATCAAATCAAAGTCACAAGGACTAAGTCCGGGGAGTATAGTGGATCGTACAGAACTTCCCAGTCCCATCGACCCAACAGAGCAGCCACAGCTTGCGCTGTATGCGCCCGCGCATTGTCATGCATAATGATGGGTGGGTCGCGCAGAAAGTGTCGCCTCTTCTTTCGCGAAGCTGGTCGCAGGTGATGGTGACTTTGATTTGATTCCGAAGATGATGGAACCAGTTCGTGGCATTCGCTTCAGAATTGTTCCAGACATTCGACACGCAGTAGATATCTCCATTCGCACCATCAACAGAACAGGCTCTGCTAACGGTATACTACGCCTTCCAGATCACTGGCAACAGGTGCAAACATGTAACTGTTTTGTATCGGTTATGAGTAAATAGTTGCCAGTATTTACGTTCCAACACTCGTATTTCCCACATGGAATGTCCCATGTGTCTAGCTCGAAATACCATTCCGCGTTCAGAGTCTGTTAATTCCCTTCGTGCGGCCATATCACGTAGGAAACCTTTTCACATAAATCACCTGAGTACAAATGACAACTCCGCTAATGCACTGCCCTTTTATACATTGTGCATGCCATACTACCACCTTCTGTATGTTTGCATATCACTATCTCATGACTTACGTCAACTCACTGTTTGACAGTCACTTGAGAGACATAGGTTTCGTACGTTACACGAACATCACTTTTACAGTTCCTAAGTGCAAGAACAGGGGCTTTTTAATATGCAAGAACGATTTTAGCCGGAATCTCCTTCGCCGAACATGCACTGTAGCTTAAGAGGCTTTTGTAGGCCAATGTGAGTTTATTACCTGGTGTGATAGACCACAGGTGTCCAGATGAAATTGTTCGTCTAGGCTTCCCCTATACCACTAGGATACATTGTAAACCGCGAATGGCCAAGAACTCTGCATGCGTGCGGAGCTCTTACACTTGTGAGACTCTCTTTCATCTGGATGCTTAGTTCCTCCTCTACGATGTTTCACTGTCTCAGCGGGAAGGAGGGGAAACAACAACGCGTCGTATTATATGGCTATTCAGTTGTGCAAGAAACATGACGCGGATTGCATATGGCTTTGTTTCATATTTCCGAGGAACACAAATAACAAACGTAACAATTTTTCACTATGAAGCAGTTATTTTTATTCCGCTGAAGAAATGATAAAATTCATATCTGGCTCACGGATAGAGCCACAGTTTTTTAGACTTTCATCGGAAAGTCTTCCACTTAATCATGACTTATTCATTTTTATAAAGCCTGTCATATCCACTTCTTGATCTAAACATTCATATCACTTTTGCAGCCTCATTACGGTGACGTGGAAATTCTTCCCAAAGAAAACTTCCCATACCTCCTGCTCAGTTTGAACGTAAAAGAATTTGTCTTTTCAACAGAAATTACAGTGCAGATCTAACAGGACTATTTGCGGAGGCAGTTAACTGCTATCATGAAATTAATAGTTCCCTAAAACCATTTAGAAAACTGTTCCTGTAATTCTTTCAGTGCCAAAATGAATTCTTCAAACTCTGTTTTCTTTGACACAAGAAGTCGCAGCAAAGAGGACGTTTTTTTTTTTTTGTTTTTTTTTGTCAGGAGCTGTCCCTTCCTCAATGTGATTTCCTTTCTAAATGTCTGGGATAGTACTTTGGTAAGCTGTGGCGAAAAGAAGTGGCTGCAGCTTAATTATATGGTTTCTCAAGTGGAGATTGACGTCATAATCATTCAACAGAAGTAGATCTGGAAATATTCTCGCAACGGTCTCCCAACGTAGGAAGCTGTATACTTACCACGCTTGTGCTTGTGCCGTCGAGTGCTTTGGGATCACCAGATGAACCGGTTTCTTGTCCTTGGGTATGATGATCAAAACGGTTTTTTCCACAGTTTAATAGTTTAAAAGAAACTAATTGTGAGTTTGGACCGAGAATTCGAGAACCTCTTTCTGAAGACCCAAATGTCATTTTGATACCATCAAAATCTATAAACAAATGTCCGACCAGGTCAGAAGATATTTGAAAGGGGTACAAAAATCTGTGTTGTTAGATTCTTAGGGCTGTCAGTATGAAAGAACCGTATAGAGCATAGCATCGTTCTGAAGACAAGGAATTTGTTCAGGTAGTGGTCCCAAAGGGCTCGACGGCAGATATACAGTCGTGAGATGTATACAGCTTTCGATGTTGGGAGGACTTTGTGTATAGCTTATTTTCCTAAGTAGTGTTTCAGAAATCACCTTTATTACATACGGATGTATGTAGCTTGAAAGCTTCTGTAATTGCAAGAAAAGCTTGCATTTTCAAAATTTATTAATTGTGGTGGGATATTTTGCAAAATTTCAAAATTATTACAAAATTCGTTTATACAGTTTTATAGACCACTAGTTTCGTATCAACTTTTTTGTGATAAACATTTTTTATATATCATCGTTTAGAAGATATTCCCTCCAAACCTAATATGCCAAATTATCTTTCGGGGTGTGTTTTACCTAGGACCTTTGATATTCTTAAAAATATCGGGAATCCGACATATCAGTATTTAAAAGAATATCACTATCGTCATTCGATACATTGAAGACAGTATTGATATATCGAAGAAAAACGTATCGACTTACCGGGCTATAAAAATATCGGCAGCACATTGTAAATATACTGCTGGTTTTAGAGCAGTATATTTAAGTAATGATTTATTATTAGATATTCTGTACATCAACAAGCCAGGAGCGTGCTTATCCCACTTGTCAACCACTTTGCTAATTATGGTAAGTGGCACAATAAAAGGTGTTCGATGGGTCCGTCGTTCGGTTTCGTCACATATCGGATTTGTCCGGAACACTTCATGCCGACTTCCTAGTTTTTCTTTTCTTTTTTTTCCCAAAACACCAGCGGCCAAGCAGTTGTAGTGTCAAAATTGCTTGGTGAAGTTAAACGTTGCAGTTTCTGTTCGTAGCACCGAACGCCGATTGCGTCAGCACTTCCTTCACACGTCTCCACCAACCGCAAAGACGAATGTTGTCATTTAGATTTTTGTTCATCATTTTCTTTAGCTGTTTTTGAAGAATGTCGATGTGAAGAAACAGCACACTAGTTGCGTTAAAATTGTTGTGTAACGCAACTGGAGTGTGGAGTGATATGTCGGAAATAAATATATATATATATATATATATATATATATATATATATATATATATATATATATATATATATATATATATATATACAATTTAGAAAAAATATCGATATCTTAGCAACAGCCTCAGTTTTACCCATTAAAAGTGAATTTAGACACAAACAAAGAACTACGTATAGTATTATTTTACCCCCCCCCCCCTTTCACAACCGCCAAGTTTCATCAACGTAGTTTATTTAACACTTCGAAATGTTCCCTTATTAGCGTCAGCATGACAATATAACATGTAACGGGCAACGAGATAAAATTTGTATCAAAAGGAAATCATATCTGGCAAACTATGAAACAAGACGTAATATGAATTACGTATTTTTGGTGTTTTTTATCTCTTCCTATCTAAGTGCCGTGCAGGAGGAGGCATCCCGAGTTGGGGTACCGCAAAAAGTAAGTTGCACTTTAATACGGCAGACCGATTAACTTTTATTGAACACTGCACTACACATCATCGTGACTCAGATACATGACACTATTTTTGAACACGTAGTCATCAAGTCTCTGTAATGGAGAGTCGGAACTTTCTACCAATTGTTCAGTGAGTTGACTATAGAAATCCACTCCTTGGCGACAGAGCCATTCGAGAAGCGCTGTATGAACTTTCTGAGTGTTCAGAAATCGCCGAGTGCTGCGGTTCGCTTCGTCAGTTGCCTGGAATCTGTCGTCTGTGGTCGATATCGACGTCCTCCCTTCCCGATCAGCATCGCCCACGTGTGTGCTGCCTCGGTCAAATTGTCGCCCCATTCCACCCCGGCTGGACGCGATATTGCATTTGGTGCTCATGCCGTCTGATATCGCCACGAACCTGTGTGCAATTTAACTTCCACAGTGTTATGCACCTGTCATCAGAAATACGCCTGCAGGAAACGTAGAACATGTACTCCTCTCTGACAATGAGCCACTCTTGTTGCCCAGTGGTCTTAGCGTGTGACGAAATGTGTAACTTACTTGTGAAGTACTACGGTACTTACCGTAGTAGTTGTAGGGCGCGGTGCGGTGGTAGTGGTGGTGGTGCTGGTGGTTGTTGTGGTGGTTGTGGAAGTGCTCGTGGGCCGAATTGTGGCAGCGATGGTTGACGCCTTCGTGGAGGCAACAGTCTTGGGTTTGGTGGTCGAGCTCGGTTTGATGGTGGTTGTGGTGGTGGTGGTCGTCGTCGTCGTGGTGGGGGCGGGCGGTCTCGGGGGCGACTCAGTGACGTCACCGGCGTCGGCGTCCAGTTCTGCGGACTTCACGGGTGTCGCCTCCCCCTCTCCCTCCCCCTCGCCGACCGCCTCCGCCTCCAACTCGTTGTCTTCGCTGCAGGTCAGCTCTGCAAGTAATGACGCAACCAGACCCGTCGTAATCTGTTGGTAACTGCGGCTGTTGTTTATTGCAGACGTTTGTCTTTGGATTAGTACTTAACTATTTCATAGCATTTTGTTTGACAGAGTTATTCAGTTTAAAAGAGGGAAGGGGTGTTTCTCTACCTAGTGCCGTGTCCATGACAAAATTATGATTTGCGGTCTCAGTTTGACCCCATAACATAACTTGGCACACACATCACTTTCAGGCTGGAAAAATTTACAATGGCTAAGGTACCCTAGTACATTTGTGGCTGAGGATGGGGCTGAGAAAGGTTAAAATAGAAATATAATTTAATTTCAAGCAAATTTCGTGTATACATGCTCAATATTTGTAAAAAGATTAGAAATAAAAGCTACTGTGGGAGTAAGATACCTATATTACCCCGGGGTTGAGAGTGCAGATGAGAAGGTGTGACATGTAAAAATGTTCGAAAACGACCTGTTGGTATGTCTTTGCTGCTTTTAGTTCACTTGGAACACTAAACATACCCAAGTGTAATCTGTTCAAAAAATAATTCAAATGGCTCTAAGCACTATGGGACTCAACATGTCATCAGTCCCCTAGACTTAGAACTACTTAAACCTAATTAACCTAAGGACATCACACACATCCATGCCCAAGGCAGTATTCGAACCTGCGACCATAGTGCAATCTGTCTCTTATTTGTATTGTTCACCGTTATAAAAGTTTTTTTAAAGGAGTGTGAATGAATGTGAAGAAATGGGATGAAATACTTAGCATATTGCAAATGTAAAAAGTGTTTGTTCCACTTCTACAGCTAAAAAGTTGAACCATTGTCCACACCTTTTGTGTACTTTTTACCCAGGAGGAATTAAAAGTTTCCTCTGGATACAGATGAAACAACAGGGCCAAATTTGCTATTCATACGGATTAAATATTTGTGAAATATATTAAATGTATGTGAAATGTGTACAGGGTGTTTCAATCGTTTTGGGATCAAATTTAAACTGGTGATAGTGGGTTCACAACTGATTATGTTGAGACAGGGAATCAATAGTCAGAAATGCATATTTATTGTGTTATGGGCATACACGACGTACTCCACATTCCAACAACATAGCTCGTGGTAATGGTTTAAAGTGATCGGACCAGTGTCAATGCATTCATGATGATGGCGCATGACGTTGTGCTGCACTCTCTCAAAGATCCCCGGTGTTTGTTGTACCAGGGGGCAGGCAGCTTGGACCCAAGCAAGTAGGTCTTCATCCATTTCTACAGGGTTTTGTACACAAACGTCTTGACATAACCCCAGAGAGTAAAGTCCAAGAGGTGTGAGACCTGGCAGTTGCACTGATATTGGACAGGACCTCCCTTTCCAAACCAACGATGAGGGTAAATGTTCTTTCCAGGTGCAGACTTAACCGTTGATGTGGACTTGTGCACTACCGTGTGTTGAAACTACATCCTTTTGTGGTCAACACAAGGTACAATCTCCAATGGCTGGTGATCGTCCTCGCTCCAGATGTGGCTATTCCAGCTGTTGAGATCATCATCACAGGTGAATGAGGCCTCATCCTTGAAAAACACAAACTGTACAAAGTTTGGTACTACAGCTCTGCAGTGTATAATCCATTGACGAAAGTGAAAACGTGGCCCAAAATCCGTTGGTCCCAGTGGTTACAGATGTTCTTTATGATAGGGGTGTAATACCTGTTCCACCAGTACTCTCTAACACCATCTCGTCAAAGTCTGGTGTTCAGACACGTCTTTGCAGTTACCTGGGCCAACTCGCTGGGGCATCAACAACCTTGTCTCTCGTACGTTGGCATCCATGGAGATAAACTTCTTCCATTTAGGATGACACTTGCTGGGATTGTGTTCTCCGTGCATTCCTGCTGTTTAAAAGGCACTGCATCTTGATGTGCCATACATTAAGTGGATGTTTGCTGACTCTCGTGATGAGTAACGTTCCACGAATATTACGCATCATGCAACGTACACAGTAACTCACCTCACCTTGGACACATCACAACTTACACCAGGGATAGTGGTGTGTATACAGCAGAGGTTAATGCGCCAGTGTGGTGCATGCGGTCGTCACATGACACACGTGCGACGAGCTGAGTTGTGTACACTATATCTGTTTGGTGATTAGGGGTGTACTCTGCTTATCACCTGCTTCCTGTTCCAGGGTATAAAAGACACCCAGGATCTTTGCAAGAATGTGGCAGAACGTAGGTGCTGTTGGAATACGTGCATTGAGACAGCCAGTCGTTGGTTTTGAACAATTACTATGAGCTATGATGTTATGTGGTGTACACTATGTGTATAGTTCAAATGGCTCTGAGCACTATGGGACTTAACTGATATGGTCATCAGTCCCCTAGAACTTAGAACTACTTAAACCTAACTAACCTAAGATCATCACACACATTCATGCCCGAGGCAGGATTCGAACCTCCGACCGTAGCGGTCGCGCGGTTCCAGAATGTAGCGCCTAGAACCGCTCGGCCATCCCGGCCGGTACACTATGTGTATCCACAACACAATATATTTGAATTTCTGATCATTGGTTCCCTATGTCAGTATTACGGTTGTTGAATCGCCATCACCTGTTTCAATTTGACTCAAAAGGCTTGAGACACCCTTTCTACCTTGTGTGTTTGAAATACGTGATATGCATGCACATGAGTGATGCCATGGGCCAAAAGCTAGTTCTACAATACGATGTGGTACCATTCCCAATAAAACGTTGCATCAATTGTCTTATGCCAAAGACATCTGCTCAGATACAACTATAATTCGTCTTATGGGGCTTATTTTGTACAAATTAGATTTCGGCAAGTGGTTTGTGCGTGCCATTTTAAGACATGCTTTGAATGAAGACGAGTGGTATCGGCAAGTTCAGTGTTTTCGAAAATTTGGAGTGATATGCTATCAGTGACTTACTACCTCAGAACTACAATCTGGATACCCAAGAAGCGCTTATGGGACACGTATTGGGTTGCGTTTTTTTTTTTTTTTTTTTTTTTTTTTTTTTTTTTTTTTTTTTTTTTTTTTTTTTGCCGGTGAAAGCGTACTAGCGCTAACGGTTGGTTCACTACTTTCCTAAACTGGAAGTGGTATGTAGACAGTACGTGATTGTCAAAGAACTGGAAAAGGTGCCTCCGGAAAGCTGGTTATCGATGTATTTTACATATTTTAGATCCACGCCCTTTCAGCGAGTTCC
Organism: Schistocerca gregaria; assembly: GCF_023897955.1. NCBI lineage: Eukaryota > Metazoa > Arthropoda > Insecta > Orthoptera > Acrididae > Schistocerca > Schistocerca gregaria. Next base: position 819,507,367 of record NC_064921.1, read on the forward strand.
CAGTGCAAAGTAGATTAGTGGTGTCGATAGGTTCATTGTTTACCTAAATGTGGAATGTTATGATGTCAGTGCCTGACTGCTACACATCTCGTGGATTAATTTATGTGCGCCGTAGTGATAAAGATATGGAGCAAAGCAGCCGAGAGGTGCGGTAGGCTCAGTATGTCCCTAAAATGGGAGAGGCACTGCCAGTGCTGGAGTGGGTTGAGAACTTGCAGAATGGTAAGGCACACATTGACAGTCTCACCCTCACCCCCACATCCCCCCACACCCACCCTCACCCTCACCCGCACCCTCACCCCCACCCCCACCCCCACCCCGCCCCCACATCCCCCACCCCCACATCCCCCACCCCCACCCCCACCCCCACGTTTGGGCACACGTTGGCAGATCGTGTGTGGGAGACCTACCCTCGGGGCGTATGTTGACGAAGCTGCGGTTGCGCAGCCGGTGCGGGCTGCCGCAGAACTGTGGGTCGCGCTCGCGCGAGGTGAGCTGCAGCTGTGCCGAGGAGCGCAGCCACCGCGCCAGCCATCGCAGGCGACAGTCACAGCGCAGCGCGCGCCCGCCGAGCGACAGCCCACGCAGCGAGCCCGCCAGCGGCGCCAGCACGCGCTCCGCCACCTGCCGCAGCGGGTTGCCGTCCAGCGCGAGCAGCGTCAGCGCCGGCGTCCGGCTGAACGCGTCCGCCGGCAGCTCCGCCACCAGGTTGAAGCCCAGGTCCAGCACCTGCCGGGGCACCCTCTCATAAACAAACAACCAAAAAACGCAGTCATAGCTTCATATTAGATGCAGCGCCGAAACTAGACTGGGGCAGACTGGACCCTGAGAAAAATGCTCACCCTGGCGCATAAATAGTACCTCATACACCTGACTACATCTAAGCAGAACTCCAGTATCTAAACACCAATCACTGGGCATTAATATGGCATGTGTCCACTGTTTGCCTTCATGATGTCTTGAACTCGGTTGAGGACACTTTCAGTGTGGTTACTGAATGGCCTTGAAGGAGTGTCAGCCCTTTCATCCTCAAGAGTGGAAAACACAGAAGGTGGTAATTTTGGACGCTGTGGTCTGCAGCGAAGTCGACGTTTTAATTGATCCATAAGATGTTCCATTTGGTTCAGGTCAGGACTCTGGGCAGACCAGCCAATTTCAGGAATAGTCGTATTCCTGTCCGCACACTATTGCGTCATAGATGCTGATTTAAGACGGGGGCATTTTTCATATTACTACAGAAAATCATCGTCACCAAACTGTTCTTCTACTGTAAAACGTGTTCACATCCTTCCACTTTCGCTTTTTCCGATGCGCAAATAAGGGTACCTCACAGTAACCACGAAAAACTGCATACCGTAAATCACCACCTCTGTACTTCACTGTTGGCATTCGCCAAACCCAAGCCCTTCCTCTGAATTGCCACACAGTATATGGTGATTCATCACTTCAGATCACTCGCTTCCAGCCACCCACTGTCCAATGGTGTCACCCTATACAACACTTGAAGTGACACTTAGCAGTGACAAAGGAAATGTGTAGATTATGAGGAGCTGCGTCTGTACCGTGTTCTTTTTATCGCCTTATGTACAGTCATTATGCTAACTGAACTGCTGGCAGCACTTTGCAACTCACGAGTGATTCCTTCCGCTGCTTTCGTGCAATTTGTTACAGCCACCTTCCGCAATGCTTGCCGGTTCCTGTCCATTGGTTTAGCTGTGTTTTCACTTCATAGTCACATCACCAACAGTTGTCTTGGGCAGTTTTGGAGGGTCTGAAATGACCATGCTGAATTTGTTACTCAGGTGACATCCAGTCACTAGTCCACGTTCGAAGCCACTCAGCTTTCGTGCCTGACTCATACTGCTGATTCTGCTCCTTTACTCTCAACACAATACTTCCTCCTCCCCTCCTTTTACACTAACAGGTCCGTCTCTCCTAAAGTCTAGTCGTCATTTCCGCATTTCATAGAGGTATCTACATACGTTTGATCAGATAGTGTACCTCAGCTTCTTCCATTGGTTGGCAAGTATTCTTAAGCTGTATATCACATCCAAAAATGAAATGTACAAACTACGGAGATAACAGTGGGAGAATGAATCGAGAAACATAAAGGTAATTGTTGAAGACACGAAGTGGAAATACCAGTTATAGGTGGACTCTCTTCGCGACGAGGAAACCACTAAGCATAGTGTGCTGAGATGATACATACGATGCCATCTGTGCATTTTTGCTGCAGAACGCTAAAGGAGGAAATGTTACATTGCTATTAAACCATCGTATAAAGTTAACCACTCCATGTTGTATTCAGTGGAAGTCATAATTTATAGGTTATGCATTAATTAATTACCTTGCTATGTTACATACCAAATCAATGCCCTGTTTTATACCCTACCACAATCGTAAGTTTTACGAGAGGGTAGTAATGTAGGGTTAGATTTGTTGACGTTTTTAACGTTCCGACTAACATAATTCTCGTGATTAAGAAATGGACTGAAAGAACTGTAGAACTGAGTCTTGAAAAAAAAATATGGATCGTACAGTTTTGTTATGCTTTCAATAATTCCATGCAGAGTCGCAGAAAAAATCAGTTCAGTATCTAAGCTCTTGCAGTTTAAGGGTGTCGTGGTATGGACTTTGTTACTATATATAGATTCTTAGGAACTACACTTTCTGAACTAACTATCATCAGATAATCATTCGACAGTCTCTTTGAGGCATGTTTCAACAGCTGTGGAAGATGGCAGGTCAAGTATAAATTACATAAAGAAACAAATGAAAACAGTAAAGAAGCACTTCTACGAGCTTTGGGAGGGCTAGAGACTAACAGAGATAGTGCATAAATGTAGAGTAACCTTTCTTTGTTCACGAGAAAACAGAGTTCTCAAGAAATGTAGGAAGTTCTAGGTGCATACAGAGTAACACAGCCTTTATTCATATCTTCGATCTCCAGTGAAGAGCTCAAAGTTATAAACGACGAGCTGTGAGCGACTTCGTGGTGAACTGGGGTCCGGGGAGGGCGTCATGGTTTACTTGCCCGCACGATGTACATAACTGTAGTAAGGCCACAATCAGATGCCGTGGTATTTCTACAGTGTCGAAGAGCAAGCTAGACACCAGAAACAGAACTTGGTGATTTTGCAGACTTGCTAATGGTACAGACGTGTTTTCCCACGGTGACAAGTGTAGCCGCATCGTAGTTCCGTGTCTGCTTACCCTGAGTTCGCCCAGAGTGCTGATGGCGGCTGCGGGGAAGTCGGTGAGCAGGTTGTTGAGCAGGCTGAGCGAGGTGAGCGTGTCGTTGACGCCGGCGAAGGCGTCTGGCGCCACCTGCTGGATCAGGTTCCGCTCCAGGTTGAGCGCCGCCAGCGAGTCCAGCGTCGACAGCACGCCGCCTGCGAAACGAAAACATGCCCTACAGGCGTGTGGCGTAGTGGAGCAGGAGGACAGACAACTGGCTCTTCTAGGAAAATATTTCAGATAACTAGTGCCACTTGCTCTCCTAGCATAGGTGATAGTGCTGGAGACCGCATAGCCTGTGGCTCGGTTCCGTCCTTACTACCGTTCCATGTACAGTTTGTGAATACAGATAATAATAATTTCATGTGACTCAGAGACTTGGTACAAGTCTTTCTACTGGACGCCGTTTCAGCTACTTGTGCGCCCCTAACTGGAGAAAGGGGACCTACAGTTTAATGTCGAATCTGAACCACGTGTTGTTCCTGGGAACTTTTCATATCGTTGAGGTGAAGGCTAGGTTGAAACGACTGAAAATTCCGTGTTCCCACCGAGAATCGACATGCGGCCCCTCTGTTTCCAGACGCACCCTTTACCAGTAGTCCACCAGGCTCGACATGTATATAGATAGTTAACCTGTAGGTTTTTGGTGAGTTTGTGAGTGTGAAAATATGTGTCATACATGGTTGTATCTTGATTGCATTGACATAGGAACTCAAATTTTTTACACCACCAAGGGACCGTAGACCTTTGTGCCTGACACAAATTTAAATTCATACATCTATCCATTTTTTGAGAAAAAGAAATCTTAACTGCGACCTAGAATGATACAGTTTTGTTTTTGATATGTGTCATGTGTGGATTACAAAACAGTTTACATCTCGTTTTTTACAGATATTCGCGTTTTTGGGTGGCATCTGTGTTTCCTCTTGTGTGCTAATTTGACTTACGAAACGTAAGGGGAACATGAAAACGTGGTTATGTTTCACAAGTGAAGTTACAGTGCGACCTCTAGCATGTGACCAGATGAGAGGAAACGCAGATGCTAGCTAAAAACGAGAAGATATGTAAGTGATTAGTAATTTACGTAACAAATGAGACGCGAACTGTTTTATTCTCTACATGTCACATATCAGAACGAAAGTCTGTCATACTAGACCCCACTGAAGACCCGTTAAAGTAAAAGGCTAAACGCGTCTGGGACAAATAAAATACATTGCAGCAAGAAAAGCTGGTTTCTATTTACAAAACGAATATTTCTGTGCTTGCTGTGCTGGGCTGACTCCAGCTACACAGCGCAAAATCTACACTACTGGCCATTAAAATTGCTACACCAAGAAGAAATGCAGATGATAAACGGGCATTCATTGGACAAATATACTAGAACTGACATGTAATTATATTTTAACGAAATTTGGGTGCATAGATCCTGAGAAATCACTACCCATAACGACGTCCTCTGGCCATAATAACGGTCTTGATACGCCTGGGCATTGAGTCAAACAGAGCTTGGATGACGTGTACAGGTAGAGCTGCCCATGCAGCCTCCACACGATACCACAGTGCATCAAGAGTAGTGACTGGGGTATTGTGACGAGCCAGTTACTCGGCCACCATTGACCAGACGTTTTCAATTGGTGAGAGATCTGGAGAAAGTGCTGGCCACAGCAGCAGTCGAACATTTCCTGTATCCAGAAATGCCCATACAGGACCTGCAACATGCGGTCGTGTATTATCCTGCTGAAATGTAGGGTTTCACAGGGATCGAATGAAGGGTAGAGCCATGGGTCGTAACATATGTGAAATGTAACATCCACTATTCAAAGTGCCGTCGGTGCGAACAAGAGGTGACCGACATGTGTAACCAATGGCACCCCATACCATCACGCCGGCTGATACGCCAGTGTGGCGAGGACGAATACACGCTTCCAACGTGCGTTCACCGCGATGTCGCCAAACAGGAATACAGCCATCGTGATGCTGTAAACAGAACCTGGATTCATCCGAAAAAATGACGTTTTGTCATTCGTGCACCCAGGTTCGTCGTTGAGTGCGCCATCGCAGGCGCTCCTGTCTGTGAAGCAGCATCAAAGGTAACAGCAGCCATGGTGTCCGAGCTGATAGTCCATGCTGCTGCAAACGTCGTGGAACTGTTCGTGCAGATGGTTGTTGTCTTGCCAACGTCTCCATCTGTTGACTCAGGGATCGAGACGTGGCTGCACGATCCGTTACAGGCACTCGGATAAGATGCCTGTCATCTCGTCTGCTAGTGATGCGAGGCCGTTGGGATCCAGCACGGCGTTCCGTATTACCCTCCTGAACCCACCGATTCCATATTCTGCTAACAGTCATTGGATCTCGACCAACGCGAGCAATAGTGTCGCGATACGATAAACCGCAATCGCGACAGGCTACAATCCGACCTTTATCAAAATGGGAAACGTGATGGTACGCATATCTCCTCCTTACGCGAGGCAGCACAACAACGTTTCACCAGGCAACTCGGGTTAACCTCTGTTTGTGTATGAGAAATCGGATGGAAACTTTCCTCATGTGAGTACGTTATAGGTGTCGCCACCGACGCCAACCTTGTGTGAATGCTCTGAAAAGCTAATCATTTTCATATCACAGCATCTTCTTTGTGTCGGTTACATTCGCCTCTGTACCACGTCATCTTCATGGTGTAGCAATTTTAATGGGCAGTAGTGTATGTTCCCGCCGGGTGGACTGGTCACTTACCGCTCTAGTCTCACCTGTGGCAAACACGCCACTCTCACAACCATTTACAACGGGTGACAACCCAACTTGTAATTGTTAGGTTACATGAAATGAAATGATCATGGGAATTGTCGGCCGGGCGGCCCCTTTCGGGGAAGTTAGGCTGTCAGGTTGCAAGTCTTATTTGAGGTGACTTACGTGCTGGTGATAATGAGATGATGATGACAACCCAGCAAACCGTCCACACGCCGAGAAAATCTCGAACCCGGTCGGGAATCGAACGTGGGCCCACTGCACGGTAGGCAAACAGGTTACCACTTAGCTAAGCAGGCGGACGTTGGGCTGCATAACTGATATTCAGTAACCAGTTGGTGCCATGTACTTTGTTTCAAAGTCCTGCCATTCAACTGTGTCTAAGAATGTATCAACTAAACCAAGCTTAACTCCGTCCGAACAGGTCTCTGAAGACCCTAACGGCACTGACCGCCTGTCGTATCATCCTCAGCCTATGGGCGTCACTGGATGTGGATACAGAGGGGCGTGAGGTTAGTACACCACTCTTCCGGCCATTGTCAGTGTTCGTGACAGGGGCCGCTACTTCTCAGTCAAGTAGCTCCTTAATTTGCGTCACAAGGGCTGACTGCATTGAGCGTGCCAGCAGCGCTCGGCAGACCGAACTGTCACCCATGTACATGCTAGCCAAGCCGGCAGAACCTAATTTGGATGATCTGACGGGAACTGATGGTCCCACTGCGGAAAGGCCGTTGGCCCTTTAGTATGTACCAGCGCCAACGTTGTGAGAATGCCCTGAAAAGCTGATCATTTGCATATCGCAGCATCTTCTTCCAGTCGATTAAATTTCTCGTCCGTAGCACGTCATCTTCGTGGTGTAGCAATTTTAATGGCCAGAAGCGTATATTACATATGTCTGCCGAAGTATTAGAGAAAATGCGCTTGGGACTCAGAGGAGGGACACTCGATTTGTTGTGGGCGGCTAGCCTGCAGCATAGATATCGCGCCGGCACTGACCTGGCGGCAGCTCGCGGATGGCGTTGTGCGAGAGGTCGAGGAAGGCGAGGCTGCGCAGCGGCGCGAGCGCGTCGGCCGGCAGGTGGCGCAGGCGCGCGCCGCGCAGGTTGAGGTTGCGCAGCGACGCGCCGAGCCCGCGCAGCGCGCCGGCCGCCAGCGTCACGTTGGCGTTGTCGGCGAGCCGCAGCGTCGCCAGGGACGACAGCGGCTCCAGCGCGCCCGCCGGCACGTGCGCCAGGCGGTTGCGCGACAGGTCCAGGTGCGTCAGCGCGGACAGCCGCGACAGCGCCGCCGACGGCACCGCGCCCAGCTCGTTGTCCTGCCGAACACACGTACTGTAGTGCAGTGTAGTGCACAGTACGTTGACACACTCGTGGTGCTGACTCCAAACGACTGCGTGAAACCCAGCTCGCTCCGATAGTTCGGCACACAAACAAAGCACTACACACAGGCACGCGAGTAGACACCGTGTTCCTAGACTCCCGAAAAGCGTTCGATCAGTTCATCTACATCAGGGGCGGCCAGAAATTCTGCACGCGTGAGGTGCTCCTGCACATGTGCAACTTCTGGGTGACATAGTGCACGCCGCAGCCGTCAGCGTTCATGTAGTGTATGTTTCTACGCACAGATGTCGCTTTATCCACTTGCTGGGATACTCTGTACCGGCGCATTCTAGTGCTCTTTCCACAGCTTGCAAGCCAACCATGGGAAGGTATTTCGCGCATTAAACATTTAAAATACTGTCACAGTCTACTCATCGAAACATCTACTTTTATGTTAACAGTTAAACCCAGTAAGACATGTAATACAGTTAGCAACCGTGGGTTTTTATTAAGGCAGTTTGACTAACGGCACGTAAATACGCGTAATGTTTTCGAGTTAGTATCTAAGAAAGAGAGCACTTAGCGACTTTCAACGAACCTTATTCATGATTTCAAATAACATTAAACTAATGCAAGGTTTCCTACAACTAATTCTCGATGCCCTCAGTTACACCCACATAATTTCTGTCTCACTGACCTCTGAACAGAATGATAACCGCAGACACCTCGATGATCACCTGTTATTTCAATACCATTATTGCTATATCTTTCATCAGTTCCGTCTGAAATCTGCATAATAACCGACAGTTAGATGACTGTTATGTTTTATCGACTTCAGCTGAGCGTAGCCCTTCACACATTAAAAACTCCTAAATGTAAGTATACATTCAAACAATCGGTTTAATGACCAATTTTCCTCTTGCTTGTACCACGTAAACAGGGAAGTGAGCCGCCGCCGTTCATTTAGGACACATATCTAATAACAGATGTCGCTGTCGCTCCCTGACGCACATGTGCAGCACTTCAGCACGTCTGCACACTGCGCAGCGTTTGGCCGGCCCTGATCTACATCTACATCGATACTCTGCAAATCACATTTAAGTGCCTGACCGAGGGTTCATCGAACCATCTTCAGAATGATAACGATGATGAGGTCCCATATTCCGAGGAGCGTAGGGGACGATGCGGGAGAACCGCACCGCCAACAAGGAAAGCTCCTAGCGCAGGTAGTTTGCCATTGCCTTCCTCCGACCGTAATGGAAATGACTGATGATGATGGAGACGGCACAACAACACCCAGTCACCTCGATGCAGGGAAAGTCCCTGACCCCGCCGGGAATCGAACCCGGGACCCCGTGCGGGGGAAGCAAGAACGCTACCGCAAGACGATGAGCTTCACAATAATCCTGTATTATTCCACCCTCAAAAGCACTCGCAAAAGACGAAAACCTCTATCTCTCCGTGCGATCTCTCATTTCCCTTATTTTATTATGATTATGGTTCTATTGTATTGTATTGTATTGCATTGCATTGCATTGTATGTGCACCGGGAACCTAGAACCGACGGAGAGGCTCCGTCCCAGCCGCAGCCGCAGTGGTCCACAACCCCACGACGACGACCGCAGTCCACTCCACCCCTCCGCCGCCCCACACCGAACCCAGTGTTATTGTGCAGTTCGGTGCCCGGTGGACCCCCCCAGCGAACGTCTCACATCAGACGAGTGTAACCCCTATGTTTGCGTGGTAGAGTAATGGTGGTTTACGCGTACGTGCAGAACTTGTTTGCGCAGCAATCGCCGATACAGTCTAACTGAGGCGGAATAAGAGGCAGATGGAAAACCGCCTGAAAACCGTCCACAGACTGGTGCGGATTCGTGCGGGGGACCGTCGCTCCTTCCCGCCCGGAAAGCCGTGCTTTAGACCGCACAGCCAACCGGTCGGGCATGATTAGGGTTTCTCCCGATGCAGCTCGGCGTCAACCAAATGTTTTCGCGCACTCAGAAGCGAAAGCTGGTGATCGAAATTTCGTGAGGAGATTCCGCCTCAGCGAAAAAGTCTTTGTTTTAATGATGTCAACCCCAAGCCCTGTATCATGCCAGTGACACTCTCTCCCCTTCTTTGAACTTTCACTGTGTATTCTGTTAATCACATCTAATAAGGATCCCAGACCGCCTAGCAGTACTCGAATAGAGGACGGACAAGGGCAGTGTAGGCAGCCTCTTTACTAGATCTCTTCCATCTTCGGAGACTTCTTCCAATAAAACGCAGTCTTTTGTTAGCCTTCCCCACAACATTTTCTATATGTTCCAATTTAAGCTCTTCGTAATTGTGATTCCTAGGTATTTCGTTGAATTTACGACCTTTAGATTTGACTGATTTATCGTGTAACGGAAGTTTAATGGATTCCTTTTGGAGCTCGTGTGGATGACCTCACACTTTTCGTTGTTTAGGTTCAATTGCCAATTTTCCCACCACGCATATATCTTTCCTAAATCGTTTTGCAACTTGTTTCTATCTTTGATGTCTTTACTAGTCGATAAACGGCAGCGTCATCTACAAACAACCTAAGACGGCTTCTCAGATTGTCTCCCAAATCGTTAAGGAACAGCAAAGGGCCTACAACTCTACCTTTGGGAACGCGGAAACACTCCTGTTGAACTCCATCAGTTTCCGTCAATTACGACGAACTGTAATCTTTCTGACAGGAAATCACGAATCCAGTTGCATAAGTCAGACGATGATCCATGACAAACGCCGTATGATCACAAGCCGTTTGTGAGGTACGGTGTCGAAACCCTTGTGGAAATCTAGAAAATACAGAATCAGTTTTTAAATCCCTTGTCAGTAGCACTCAAAACTTCGAATGAGTAAGGAACTACTCGTGTTTGACAACAACGGTATTTTTTAAATCCCTGTTGACTGTGTGTGAGTGTCCGTTCTATTCTGGTTAATTCATAATGTTCCGACACAGTATATGTTCCAAAATCCTGCTGCATATCGTCGTTAATGATATGGAGCATAATTTATTGGATTACTGCACACCGCTGCCCAATGAACAAAATACGAGAGCATGGAATATCAGACCAACTATGTGACTCTATACAAGGGTTTCTAGCAAACACAATATAAGCCTGTCATTTTGAAAGGAGAGGGCTCTTCAGGCGTAAAAATAACTTTGGGCACGTCTCAGGTGATTTTTATAGCGCCGTTACTTTTCACAGTATATGCAAATGACGTAGCAGCTAACCTTGGAAGTTACATGGGACTTTTAGCCGATTATGCTGTCGTACACAAAGAAATCGCGACGCCTTGAAAATTGAAACAAAATTCTGGAAGATTTGCAGAGGATCAACTTTTTTATTTTTATTTTATTTTTTATTTTTATTTTTTATTTTTATTTTTTTTATTTTTTTTTATAGAGTGTCACAGTGGCTGATGAAACTTATTGCGGATACGTAGAAACAAAGACCCTTTATGATTGCAGAACAATCACCGGAAGCAGTAACCTCTATAAAATATCTAAGAGTACGCGTACGCCGCGAGGGGTAACCGCGCGTTCTGAGGCACCTTGCCACTGTTTGCGCCCCCCCCCCCCCTATCGAAGGTTCTATAAGTTAGTTTAATTTAGATTAAATAATGTGTAAGCCTAGGCACCGATGACCTCACCAGTTTGGCCCCACAGGAATTTACCACAAAAAAAAGTATGCGTACGTAGACATTTGAAGTGAAAAGACGACGTAAAATGCGAGGCTGAGACTCATTGCAAGAATCCTCAGGAAATGTAGTCCATCAACACTGGAAGTATCCAGTATGAGATATTCACTCTGGATTGGATTGAGCAGCGATATGAAACTTTCTGGACGATTAAAACTGTGTGCCGGACCGAGACTCCAACTCGGGAACGTAACCCTTTGACGGGTAAGTTCTCTACCGACCGAGCTAACGAACAAAATTTCGCGATCCTTCCTGATGGCTCTACTTCCACCAGTACCTCGTTTCCTGCCGTCCAAACTCCTACGACGAAGTTTCATATCAGCCCACACTCAGCTACAGAGTGAACATTTCGTTCTGGAAACTTTCCGCAGGCTAAACCATCTCTCGGCAGTATCCATTCTTCCAGCAGAGGTAGTCTTACAAGTTTCGCATGAAACTTCCTGTGAAGTTTGGAAGGTACGATATAAGATACTGGCCGAAATAAGGCAGTGAGGTCGGGTCGTGAGCCATGCTTGGGTAACTCAGTCGGTAGAGCACTTGCCCGCGAAAGCCAAAGGTCCCGAGTTCGAGTTTTGCTCTAGTACACAGTTTTGATCTGCCAAGCAGTTTCATCTATGGAAGTAGCTTACAAAAGACTCGTTCGACCATTGTTTGACTATTGCTCGTGAATATGGTGTTCTTGCCAGGTAAAACTGATTGAGGAAATAGAGAAGATTCAAAGAAGAGCAGCACATTTCTTTACAGGTTCATGTAATAAGTGTAAAGAAGTCAAGGAGATGGTCGGCCATATATATATATTGCGAAAAGCCCACGAAGATGAAATAAGAGAGATTCGCGCGCACCCAGAGGCATACCAGCAATTGTTCTTCTGCGACCCATGCGTGACTGCAATAGAAAAGTTACGCTAGTACATACAGTATCCTCCGCCACATACCGTAAACTGGTATGCCGACTACAGATGCAGATTTCCATGTTAAACACAGTGCTACCTCAATTATACGGCGAATCATTCTCTTGTCAAGTAGAGTAACTGTATCGTTTTCGATAACCCGCAGCTAATAAGGGCAGCAATCGTCGTCGCCAGTCATTGCATTTAAATTTAGGCGACAGCCATATGTGGATCCTCGCACAGCGCCAGTTAAGACGTCAAGCACGCGTTCAATCGTGTGGGACTCTTCCGTCCATGAAATGAGTCTCTGGGGACTGAGAGTGCGCTTTTCGTTTGAACGACATCACCGCATTCGAACGATAATATCAAGGCCAAAAAAATTTGTTATTTTAGCGAAGTTTATTAAAACGTTCAATGCAAATATGGGGTGTATATTTGCACGTATTACAAAAGGTACCCGTTTACCTAACTTTCGCGTTGCATCGCTCCTGATTGTTTTTGTGTTTGTCTCGTAGCAGTCAGAAGAGTATCTATGCACTTTATGCGCCTTTCGTTCCTTTGTTTCCAGATGGTGTTTGCTTCTTCTTGTACCGACTTTCACTGGAGTTCCTTCATGTCTATTCCATGTGAGCCCGTCTGCCAGCATTTTCCGAAATACTGTGATTGGCAGTTTCCATCCCGTCACATCGTGTAATACATATAACGCATTCACAGTAGGTGTTGAAAAAAAGATCGAATGCTAAGTTTCCATACCATTTTACTGTCTGTCTCAATGGGCTGCTACAAGCAATCATGAACGATAGAAGGTGTTCCATTGTTAAACTCAGTAACGATTTTCTGTTTTCGATGAACTCTTGTTCTCGAAGTTGCCTTCTTACCATACCATGCCCGTTTACACTGCAACTCAATAGCCGTCAAAGGGTGTACTTCCGCTTTATATGCTAACACGGCGCCAGTTGCCGAGGGATCATTTCTTTTCCGCGACTACGCCTGTGTGGCAGGTGGCTACTACTGCACAGCTGTAGGATGGGTTGCTGCTCGGCAGGCGCAACAGTACGCACCCGTTTGTATTCGATGTACGTCAGCTGGCCAGCACGAGGGACTGCCGCCTCAGCGGAAAGCCCAGTGAAATCGGGTGCGTACTCAACGTGTGGACAAGTGAACATTTTGTTGTACAGCACTTTATTGCCCCCATTTGTTGTGAGTGAAAAATTACATAAAAGAGAAAGGTCAGGAGAGATAAAGAATAATTGTCGAAAAACACTGGCGCAGAATTTCTTGGTGGACGTTCAGCAGTCTAAGATTCGAAGAAAATTAGTGGGCACCCATTTGTGAAACCACTGACGCAGTTAGGACACTGAATGAAGAAACTGGGACAATGCCGACCCTTCGGAGTTCCATGAAACATTCGCAAATATTTGGTGATCGTTAGACTTAGGTGTTAATTACGTAAACGACTGGCTGCTAAATGACGGCATCGTTGGCTGTGCCGTGATGACGAAATTATCGCCGTTAGTGCGTCTGGAGATAATGACAATAGCGATAAGTCCCTAAGTGCTCTCATTCTCAAGTAACTGAGCGAATAACCTGGATAAGTTGTGCACTGTCAATTAGTGTGCCTCAATACATATACGCTGTTTCTAATGTTTAGTGCTTGACTTATTGTGTTAAACTTTTAACGTAGGATTTATACCTCTTTGCGATTAGATTATGACAGCATTTTAAATTTTTAAATGCTGTCAGTAGTTATGTGAAATACTAACAGTCCAATTTTTGTTGCTCCTAGAGGTGACGTTTGACAGTTTTACCCATTTAGTAAGGATAGAGGCCGAATGCGCTCGTTCCTATAGAGCCAACGAAGTATATTCATTCTTCCTATGTATCTCGTGAAAAGACCACGAAGGTTAAAACTAGATCGATTACAGGTCACACAGAGGCTTTACCAGCACTCATGAAATGTATTCGTAAGTTGCGACTACGGTACCATCAAAGCTGTGGAGTTTACAAGAAACTAATGAAAATTTGTGCCGGACGGGACTCGAACCCGAATTTTCTGCGCTATGCGAGCGATCGTCTTAAATGCTTTGACTATCCAAGCACGCTTCCCTCCCGACCCAAGCCTCCATATGCCCCTTGTCTGCTACCCACAGTGCTCGCACTGTTATGTGATACCCGCGCAGAGTAAGACTTACGGGGGTTGTCCAGAAAGTGAGTCCCGATCGGTGGCCAAAATGAAACCGCAGTGAAAATCAGAAATGTTTTATTTGCCCGTAGCAACATTCCAGTATCCTCGTCATATAAGGCAGCTGCCTGTGCTTTACGCCAATTCTCTACGCTGGACTGCAACTTGTTGTCTGTTCCGAAATGTTGTCGTAATAGCCAGCAGTTCATGTGACCAGAGATGAGAATCGGGGGGGAGGCAAGTCCGGACTGTACGGTGGGTGGTCGAACACTTCCAATAAAAATGCTGCAGGAGCATCTTAATTGCTCCTGCAGTGTGCGGTCGAGATTTGTCATGAAAAAGGAATTGAGCGACAGTCACGTTTCGTGGTGTTGCATGAAATCAAACGATATCTTTTGGCAGGCGCCCATACTTGGCGGAAACGCTATTTATCGGGGTTCTTTACGTTCTCACTGTGCGCTCAGAACCGCAAAGAGCGATGTGACACGTTAGATGGGTGTACCAGGAACACTGCCTAAGACATCTTTGCAAAGCTTCATTGCATTTTCAATGTGACTTCCATTCCGCGGACGGTGGAGCTTACTTTCTGGGACCCCTCGTATTTAGTTTTCTCCTCAGATTCCCATGGCTTTAGCGTATACACTAAAGAGCCAAAATAATATGACCACCTGTGGAATAATCGGGTCTACTACCGGATGTTTGTGTCGCTCTGGCACAATATTTCGGCCATGCAACTCGTTACCTTCTTCAGGTGCTACCTGAGACTGCCGTGTTAGAGGATCTTGTCCAATATTTATGCCCAGAGGGCGCTGGGTGCTCCAGGCGGGCGCGGACGGCAAAGAGAGCACCCAGCGCCCTCTGGGCATAAATATTGGACAAGATCCTCTAACACGGCAGTCTCAGGTAGCACCTGAAGAAGGCAACGAGTTACGTGGCCGAAATATTGTGCCAGAGCGACACAAACATCCGGTAGTAGACCCAATTATTCCACATGTCAATCTCGCCGGGAAAGCCTGAAGAGTTACAATATGACCACCTACTTAAAAGAATGTTAGTCCATCTCTGGAACGCATTTCAGTAGTGATTCTGCGAGCCATGGATTCGACAAGTACTTGATAGGTTTCCAGAGGTTTGTCGTAGAGATGGGCAAAGTCGTTCATTCTTGGGAACTAGTTAACTGGTGGTCGCTCTTTTTTGGGAACCGTTCATTTTTGCTCGTTCATCGTTCATTGTGCTTGGTATATGATTCTTATGAAAAACTGAAAATTAGTACCATAGGTGACTGAAGGTGGAAGGCGCCAAGAGGGGGGCACTTGCCTGCCCCCTGGAGTACAGAGTTTTTATTCATAACAGAATTCTCACACACTTGTAATTTTCGTGATTCTTCAAAACATCTCGTTTAGCCAACTGTAGAGTTATGTGGATGATCGCAGCGAAATAATATAAGGTGGTGTGCGAAAAACCGGCCCCGAGTACAGACTGCTCGCCAATTACGCACGATTTGTTGACCGCTACGAGAAGAATAGATAAACATGTGACAATTAGGCATTGAAGAAATAACAGATAAGCTAATACGAAGAACTTCGAAACAATAGATGACGATTGGTAAGCGACAATGAGCTGTCTAGTACTCGGGCCGATTTTTCGTGCGCTCTCCTGTAACACTGAAATAATATTGTAGGAGTTATCATATTCTCTTTACAAAATGTGACACCATACATTCCATTACGAAGCGCGGGCTTCATTCGGTTGTAATTCGGTCTGCCTTCCATAACAATGAACATGCTCTTTTTACCTTGGATCAGAAAAAGACGGAAAATGGCCACTCGCGTATGCCGTGCCGACGTCCTTTGCATGTCTAATAACAAAGAATCTTGCCTTTTTACAAATATTTCTTCTGCTGTTTATCGTATTAGTGAAGTAACCTGATATGCCGTTTTGTTCCCTGAAAAGATGTGTTATTACATACCACGTAATTATAAAATATATTTTAATTACCGTTCGTGGACGCTGAATAGAATACGAAAAGAATCAGAAGTTCAGAGTTCAAAAAATGTTTAAAACAGATCTAGAATGGGCGTACGAAGCAAGGAAACGAACAACAACTCGCTACTGAACTATGACCAGTTGGCAGTGGAACTGCGACGAGTGGCCACCCGAAGAAGAACGAGTCCGGCCGAACGAGACAGAGACCGGTACCGAGGCTGGAATGAGACCGGCCGACGTGCCGTTCGGGAACGAGACCGAACGTATCCCTTTCCCGGGAACTATAAGTAGGAAGCCGCGACCGAAGTGAAGTATGAAAGACCGTTCCCTAGCATTCGTTCCTTGCCTGTTCTGTTCATTATGGTGAACCGTTCCTTCGGACCTGTTAGGTCGTGAACGACGCATCTCTAGTTAGTGGCACCAGATGCCTATGCACAGGTCACACATTTCCCGTAATTTACGGGCGATTGGTTTGTGGGCGCAGAACCGACTCCGTATAGCGTCCCAGTGGGTTTCATCGGCTTCAGATCAGTCGAATTTGTTGGCCAAGATGTCAACGTGAGTTCGCTTTCATGCTCCTCAAACCATTGCAGCACGATCCTGGCGTTGTGACAGGGACAGTTACCCTGTTGGAAGATGCCACCGCTTCTGGGGAAGACAACAAGCGTAAGGGATCACATGCGGTCCCTGATAATGTTCACTTAAGCCTTTGCGTACTACCGCAGATCCCATGGAATCCCAGGCGAATGTCCCCAATAACACAGTACTCCTCCCAACGACATTCGTCCGTGGCGAGCTGCGCGTTTCGAGCATCCGTTCGCCTGGTTCGGGACACGACCTTCGACCTAGTTTAACAATGGATCGGCAGTTATCCGACCACAATCACATTTATTCGCAGGTCGGTCTCAATGATCTCGTGCCCGCTGTAATCGTAATTGACGATGTTATTGGATCAACATGGGAACATGTAGGCCTCCTCTGATACGGAATACTATTTTCAACACTGTGAGCTAAATGATGTGCTCCAAAACACTTGTGCCTACGCCAACTCTCTCCCGTCGATATCGGAATCACTGGAGACGGAGCACTAGCTCGGAATGTCTCAAGCAATTGGAAGGAAATTGGCCGTGGCCTCTCAAAGGAACCATCCTGGAAATGGTCAGGAGCGATTTCGGGAAATTTCGGAAAATATAAATCTGGATGTCCGGACACGGATTCGGATCGTCGTCTTTCCGAATGCGAGTTCAGAGTGCTAACCATTGCGCCACCTCACTCGGTAATTGCGAATAAGGAAATTACTCTCCTTTTCTATACTTCTTAGAAGGTGCAGAGATAAATCATATCTGACTTTTTTTATATAGGAGAGTATGCATACAGCTGTACTTTTGCAATCTTAGTCGCTTACAGTTTTCCATCGAAACTGATTAATGCTAAGCGGTCATTTCCGTGTCTTTACGGAAGGGGGAACTGTTTTTCTTGACGTTAATGTTTACACATTGTGTCTTTTACTCATATTGTTCCACTTGTCTTCTCAGGAAGGCGCGTCTTTAAACAGCGTAACACATCCATGTGCTTGCAATGCATGTGAGCACTAGCCCACGTTAGAAAGCATATCTGTTTCCTCCTTTTCTTTTTCATTTGAATGGTAACACCGATTAATAGCGAGTAATTTCTGTAGACTAAAAACTGCTTAAAAAGGGAAACAGTAAATCACTCCATGGTGTCAGTGTAAATCATATGCGGCGATCGTGTTGCCTTTATGAAACTGACAACTTTCTCTTTTCTCGTCCTCTCGGGAAAGAATAATGTGAAAAGAAACGTTGTAGGGGAGCGAAGAATTTTGATAGAGTGAGAAGATTCTTCACTAAACACATCGATTAGAAGTATCAAGAGTGTTATTTTTCGAATACCGATATACAAGTTTTCGTGCTTTTTTTTCGTAAGTTGCTTCCGGTTAGTGATGCAATAAGCAGAATTCCTTCATGATAGTCACAACCAGTTGCTTCCGTATTATCAAATTCTACTCGTCAGTGCCAAAGCAGCTGGTCACTTCCTTTCGTAAAAAAAGAGAAGATCGAAAGTTAGCTTTTTACTGGTGAGTCACATTTTGGAGTGTTCAGCACACGTCTTTACACGTCCCAATAATTGTCGTAATTCGTGGTGTGCGTACGCCTCTCACTCATATAGCATTTTAACAAGGCTCCGGTGCACTTGCGAAATTTCTTGTAGGGCCTTCGACTGGGGTCACACGTATTCGCACTCGCTAGTGAAAGTGCGGGGATCTATTAAGCGCAAGCTTACAACATCAAACACTGCTCAGCAAAACAAGGGACTGTACCACTAATTAATAGTACAAATTTCCGGATGCTTTAGGAAGGATCCGTCCTTCAGCACGTAAGAGGACATAAGTAACATCAGTTTGCCTTATGCAAGTCGAATAGAGGTAACCCACCTGTGAAAGGAAGAAGCTTGTGTAAGCTGCAACAGAGAACAGCAAATCTCCCTCAAGCAGTAGCCTTGCAATTTTCTTAGAAGCCGACCTCCGGTTCTCTCGGCTGTCTACAGACTCTTTAACACTAGAGCCTCGAGCATCTGGAATTTCCATTTCCTTGTCGCTGCTGGCGCTACTGATATTTATTTGTCATCGAGGCAGTGACACTTCAGTCAGCTTGTGTGCGTGTAGCCAAAGAAACTGGAACACCTGTCCAATGTCATGTTGGGTCGACGTGGCATGGACTCGACTAATGTCTGAAGTAGTGCCAGAGGGAACTGACACCATGAATTCTTCAGAGGTGTCCACAAATCCGTAGGAGTAAGGCAGGGGTGAAGATCTCTTCTAAACACTACGTTGTAAGGCATCCCAGATATGCTCAGTAATGTTATGTCTGGGGGGTTTGGTGGGCAGCGGAAGTGTTTAAACTCAGAAGACTGTTCCTGGAGCCACTCTGTAGCAATTATGGACGTGTGGGGTGCCGCATTGTCCTGCTGGAATTTCCCAAGTCCGCCGGAATGCACAGCTGACATCAATAGATGCAGGTGATTGGACACGTTGCTTATGTACGTTTCACCTGTCAGAGTTGTATCTAGGCGTATCACAGGTCCCATATCACTTCAACTGCGTACGCCCTAATGCTTTACAGAGCCTCCTACAGCTTGAACAGTTCTCTGCTGACATGCAGGGCCCATGGATTCATGAGGTTGTCTCCATACCCGTACACGTCCATTCGCTCGATACAATTTGAAACGAGACTCGTCGGACCAGGAAACATGTTTCCAGTCATCAACAGGCCAATGTTGGTGATTACGGCCCCAAGCGAGACGTGAAGCTTTTTTGTCGTGTAGTCATCGCCGACCAGAGTGGCCGAGCGGTTCTAGGCGCTACAGTCTGGACGACCGCTACGGTCGCAAGTTCGAATCCTTCGTCGGGCATGTATGTGTGTGATGTCCTTAGGTTAGTTATGTTTAATTAGTTCTAAGTTCTAGGGGACTGATGACCTCAGAAGTTAAGTCCCGTAGTGCTCAGAGCCATTTTTTGTCGTGTAGTCATCAAGAGTACACGAGTGGACCTTCGGCTCCGAAGGTCCATATCGATGATGTTTCGTTGAATGGTTCACACAATGACACATTTTGATGGCCCAGCATTGAAATTTGCAGCAATTTGCGGAAGGGTTTGCTCTTCTGTCACGTTGAACGATTCTCTTCAGTCGTCGTTGGTCCCGTTCTTGCAGGATCTTTTTCCGGCTGCAGCGATTTGATGTTTTACCGGATTCTTGATTCACGGTACGCTAGTGAAATGGTCGTGCGGGAAAATCCGCACTTCATCGCTACCTCGGAGATGCTGTGTCCCATCGCTCGTGCGCCAACTATAACACCACGTTCAAACTCACTTAAATCTTGATAACCTGCGATTGTAACAGCAGTAATTGATCTGACAACTGCGGCAGACACTTGTCTTATACAGGCGTTGCCGACCGCAGCTCCGTATTCTGCCTGTTTACATATCTCGGTATCTGAATACCTATTCCTATACCAGTTTCCTTGGCGCCTCAGTATAGTTTGCACGATGGCGTGTCTTCAGATATTTTGTTCAATTGAAAAGTGAACAAAACATTTCCCCATTGATAACGTAATAAGTAATTTCTGCCAGCGTCTGTCTAACAGTTAATGCACTCGTTTCGATCGCATCATCGAGCTATGCTGAAGGACCAAAACATTATGAGCACTTTCCCACCGCGAGACTGGACGTCGCTTGGTGAGGTTGCGGGCCGTACTGCCGTAATAAAAGTATCCAGGAAGAGCAGAGACGAACGGGGAATGATTCTATCGACAATACGGGTCGCAGATGTGGAAGACTAGTGGCGTACGCCTCTTTAACGATGGACCGATTATGATGACCCTAGAACTGGGAACGAGCATCGCTTAGGTGGCGAACACGATCTCTTGTTCACGTGCTGCTGTCGTGAGCACGTAAGGAAAGTGGTTGAAAGAAGGTGCAACCATGAGGAGGCGACAAGGTGTTGCACGTCCACGCCTCATCACAGAACGTTGATGGCGGAAGCTAGCCTGCGCCGTAAAGAGTGACAGTCCGCCATGTGTGGCAGGTCTGACGACAGTGTGCAACGCTGGGGCAGACACGAGTGTTCTAAGCACATTTTTCAGTCACATTGTTGAACGAGGTGCTCGGAGTAGACGACTCCTGTTCTGAACTTGATCCAACGACATCGTCAGTTACGATTGAACGGACCATGGTACCATCTAGATTGAACCGTAGACCAATGAAAACGTGTCACCTGGTCGTTTGAATCTTGAAAAGGTTTTTCACCAGGTCTATGGCCGTGTCCTGATACGGCGTCATCAGGGTAAACGGCCACTCGAAACATGCACCACGCTACGGACGCAGGCACTTGGTCAATTTTGTCAAAATGGGAGCGGGAACAATGCGAAAATTGTCGAAACGTCCATTCAGCACCCTGCATTTTTGACTTTTCGCAGGAGGACCAAAAAATCGCTGGTGTTCAATGAGCTGTAACGCCGATAGCGCTCGTCAGAAAATCGAACCTGACTATAGCATTTTGTACGAAATTTTGTACACAGTGATCATTTTCGAAAAACGTGTAGTTTTCGAGATACAAGTGAAAATCTGAAGAAAGTACCTAAGAAAATTTTGAGGCTTTTGTCTTTTCCGTTGTGAAACCGACCTCCTACAAAACAGCAAACTTGATATTCGAATTCAGCACTGAAAACAACATATACAATTGCTGAGAAAAGAACCTCCCCAATGTTGTTGTGATTATTTCCCATAACTGTTCGATGAGATTCATAGTGGGTGATCTGGGTGGCCAAATCATTCTCTCGGACTGTCCAGAATGTTCTTCAAACCAGTCCCGAACAGTTGTGGCCCAGTGACATGCCACATTGCCATCCATAAAAACTCCATCATTGTTTGGGTATACGGATTCCATAAATGGTCTCCAAGTAACCGAACGTAACCATTTCTTGTCAATGATCGGTGCAGTTGGGCCAGAGGGCGCAGTCCATTTCATGTAAAGACTGCTCACGCATGAATGGAGCCACCACCAGCTTGCAGTGCCTTGTAGACAACTTGAGTCCATGCCTTCATGGGGTCTACGCCACAGTCGAACCCTGCCAACTGCGCGTACCAAATGAAACCGGGACTCATCTGACCAGGCCACGGTTTTCCAGTCGGGCCCAAACAATGTAGTCACGAGCCCAGGAGAAGCGCTGCAGGCGATGTCGTGCCGTTAGCAAAGGCACTAGCGTCGATCATGTTCTGCCATAGCCCGCACTGCCCTAACAGATACGTTCGTCCAGCATCCTACATTGATTTCTGCAAGTATTTTACACAGTGTTGCTTGTGCATTAACACCGACAATTCTACACTCCTGCCGCTGCTCTCGGTCGTTAATTAAAATCATCGGCCACCACGTTGTCTATGGTGAGAGGTAATGCCTGAAATTAGGTGTTCTCAGCTCATTCTTGACACTATGGGTCCTAAACTATAGAATTCCCTAACGATTTCCAAAATGGAATGTCCCATGCTTTTAGCTCCAACTACCATTCCACTACTACTACTACTACTACTACTACTACAACTACTACAACCGCCGCCACCACCACCACCACCACCACCACCACCACCACCACCTTCAATGTCGGTTAATTCCCGTCGTTCGGCGATAATGACGCCAGAAATTTTTTTCACATAAGTCACCTAAGTTCAAGTGACAGCACCACCGTCATCTGTGCATGTGCATGTCGCTACCCTATGACTTTTATATGAATGCGTGGCGTCTGTTCTTTTGGACGAGTCGGCAGCTCGTGGTCTCGCGGTCGCGTTCTCGCTTACCGAGCACGGGGTCCCGGGTTCGATTTCCGGCGGGGTCAGGGATTTTCACCTGCCTTGAGATGAGTGGGTGTTTGTGTTGTCCTCATCATTTCATCACCACTCATGAAAGTGACGAGTTTGGACTGTGCAAAGTTTGGGAATTTTTACGGGTGCTGATAACTGCGTAGTTGAGCGCCCCACAAACCAAACATCATCATCTTTTGGACGTGTCGAAAAAGAACAGGCATGACGCAGTCATATAATTTATTCGCCTAGATGGGCAGTGGATCCACCTTCTTCAGTGTGGGTGCCGAAGTACGTCAGACATCCTAGGAGAAGCCTCAGACTAGCGAGCATGGACGAAATGGACAGGGACTGCCCGTTGGGAATGTAGGTCGCCGTGAGGCGTTTCTAGATTGCCCGAGCAGATGCTACAAACACTGTGTCCTGTGTGGCGCAGTGGTTAACGCACCTGTCTGATTATCAGGAGATGCTGGTTTCAATTCCGGTCTGGCACACATTTTTACTCGTCGCCGCTGATTCTGCGTAATGTTCCGATGCAGCTGACATCAGTAATACCTTTCCTTTCCTTTCCTTTCCTTTCTCCCCCCTCCCCTCCCCTCCCCCCCTCCCCTCCCATCCCCCCTTCAGTATACCTATAACTGTTGTTACAACAGTTTAATGTTTAGGCGCATTTGTTATAGTGTAGCCTGGTAGCTACAATACAAAATTTCAAGCCATCAGACCTTTGCGCCAGCCTTCAGACTTCTCCTTGTCGTAAAAAAATTAAATGTGAAGATTACAAGAGAGGTAGGTGGGCGTCGCTACCTGCAGGTTGAGGTTGCGAAGCACGGTCTCGTGGCCGCGGAAGGCGTCCGGGGCGACGGTGCGCAGCCCGCAGCCGGAGATCTGCAGCGAGCGTACGGCGGACAGGGGAGCGAGCGCGCCGTCTTGCAGGGCGGCCACCGAGCTGTTGGTGACGTAGAGCAGGTCCAGCGGCTGCGCGCCGAGGCGCGACAGCGCGCGCACCAGCCGCGCCCAGTCGACGCCGTCGCACTGCACCGACAGCTCCTGCGCCGAGTTGAAGGCGCACACGCAGCCCGACGACAGGTCTGCGAACTGCTGGGCCGACCACGGGCACTGCGCGACGCACGGCCGCGCCAGCAGCAGGAGGCCGCAGCAGCCCACCAACAGCGGCCAGCGGAGCATCTGCAACAGGTGGACGCACCCCGACGCTGTAGCCTCATCAGGCGGCACGTGCTAAACGCTCAGGCCGTCTGGCCCCGCGGGAGATGGTCCCGTCATTTGCACTGCGTGAATACAAAACCTCTGTGACCTCATACGCTTTTGGAGATTGTTGGCTGAGTGCTTTAACGTAAAGAACTTACACAGACTAGGCCTACTGTCTTAGGTTGAGCGCAGGAGCGGTCCGAGAACATTTTTCCATACAAGCGACTTATCAAACTTCCTGGCAGATTAAAACTGTGTGCCGGACCGAGACTCGAACTCGGGACCTTTGCCTTTCGCGGGCAAGTGCTCTACCAACTGAGCTACCGAAGCACGACTCACGCCCGGTACTCACAGCTACCAGCGCACACTCCGCTGCAGAGTGAAATTCTCATTCTGGAAACATCCCCCAGGCTGTGGCTAAGCCATGTCTCCACAGTATCCTTTCTTTCAGGAGTGCTAGTTCTGCATGTTTCGCAGAAGAGCTTCTGTAAAGTTTGGAAGGTAGGAGACGGATACTGGCAGAAGTAAAGCTGTGAGTACCGGGCGTGAGTCGTGCTTCGGTAGCTCAGTTGGTAGAGCACTTGCCCGCGAAAGGCAAAGGTCCCGAGTTCGAGTCTCGGTCGGGCACACAGTTTTAATCTGCCAGGAAGTTTCATATCAGCGCACACTCCGCTGCAGAGTGAAATTCTCATTCGTGGAGACATTGTTTGTGCAGCAATCGCCGACATAGTGTAACTGAGGCGAAATAAGGGGAACCAGCTCGCATTTGCTGAGGTAGATAGAAAACCGCCTTAAAAACCATCCACAGACTGGCCAGCACACCGGACTCCGACACTAATGCGCCGGGCGGACTCATGCTGGGGACTGTCACGCTTTCCTGCTGGGGAAACAGTGCGTTACCCTGCGCGGCTAACCGGGTGGGCTGTGATACACATTACTGACTCTGTGCTGGCATAAGCTGTCACCAGTACACCACGTGGGAAAGAGGTTGCAAGAAGATCGATAGAAGCCCACGGCAGATTCGCAAGAAACGCGCCGCCAGCGCTCCCTCAGCCGCTAGTACTTAAATCGCAGCCATGGACCGGAGGGCCCAGTGGGTTCCAGTCAGTCATCCATTGAAACACCAATCCAGTAGCAGCCCAGAGGGAGTCGCAGTCGCAGTTAGCTTAGCCTCTAGCTCAGAGATAGGGATTACATAGTGACCAGAGTAGTGTACGTAGTGGACTTGTACTTCACCAGGAGTGAGGCTAACGTGGTCTATTACAGAGATCTTGTACAAAACCTGGACTATCTTGAGTTAAGTAATTTTCTATTCGTATGAATCAAAAACCCAGTTAATATATGCATGCAGTTCGTGTTATAGAAAGAGGTTACTGGCTACCAATGAACGTCCTCTCCTTGCTTCCCATGGTACAATCCTACTGTGACAACGAGACAACACAGAACACTGAATGCAAGGCTTACACTAGGACGCCCTCTCAGCTTCGCATCACAAACAGTCACTACTAAATGTGATGCATCCTGTAGAGATATCTTGGAGTAGTGATGCTTCTGCCTTAAATCGACTCTAAGAGTGTGCGCACAAAGGGAGCATGTTACCTGGACACTGAGTGCCTACACTCCTGGAAATTGAAATAAGAACACCGTGAATTCATTGTCCCAGGAAGGGGAAACTTTATTGACACATTCCTGGGGTCAGATACATCACATGATCACACTGACAGAACCACAGGCACATAGCCACAGGCAACACAGCATGCACAATGTCGGCACTAGTACAGTGTATATCCACTTTTCGCAGCAATGCAGGCTGCTATTCTCCCATGGAGACGATCGTAGAGATGCTGGATGTAGTCCTGTGGAACGGCTTGCCATGCCATTTCCACCTGGCGCCTCACTTGGACCAGCGTTCGTGCTGGACGTGCAGACCGCGTGAGACGACGCTTCATCCAGTCCCAAACATGCTCAATGGGGGACAGATCCGGAGATCTTGCTGGCCAGGGTAGTTGACTTACACCTTCTAGAGCACGTTGGATGGCACGGGATACATGCGGACGTGCATTGTCCTGTTGGAACAGCAATTTCCCTTGCCGGTCTAGGAATGGTACAACGATGGGTCCGATGACGGTTTGGATGTACCGTGCACTATTCAGTGTCCCCTCGACGATCACCAGAGGTGTACGGCCAGTGTAGGAGATCGCTCCCCACACCATGATGCCGGGTGTTGGCCCTGTGTGCCTCGGTTCTATGCAGTCCTGATTGTGGCGCTCACCTGCACGGCGCCAAACATGCATACGACCATCATTGGCACCAAGGCAGAAGCGACTCTCATCGCTGAAGACGACACGTCTCCATTCGTCCCTCCATTCACGCCTGTCGCGACACCACTGGAGGCGGGCTGCACGATGTTGGGGCGTGAGCGGAAGACGGCCTAACGGTGTGCGGGACCGCAGTCCAGCTTCATGGAGACGGTTGCGAATGGTCCTCGCCGATACCCCAGGAGCAACAGTGTCCCTAATTTGCTGGGAAGTGGCGGTGCGGTCCCCTACGGCACTGCGTAGGATCCTACGGTCTTGGCGTGCATCCGTGCGTCGCTGCGGTCCGGTCCCAGGTCGACGGGCACGTGCACCTTCCGCCGACCACTGGCGACAACATCGATGTACTGTGGAGACCTCACGCCCCACGTGTTGAGCAATTCGGCGGTACGTCCACCCGGCCTCCCGCATGCCCACTATACGCCCTCGCTCAAAGTCCGTCAACTGCACATACGGTTCACGTCCACGCTGTCGCGGCATGCTACTAGTGTTAAAGACTGCGATGGAGCTCCGTATGCCACGGCAAACTGGCTGACACTGACGGCGGTGGTGCACAAATGCTGCGCAGCTAGCGCCATTCGACGGCCAACACCGCGGTTCCTGGTGTGTCCGCTGTGCCGTGCGTGTGATCATTGCTTGTACAGCCCTCTCGCAGTGTCCGGAGCAAGTATGGTGGGTCTGACACACCGGTGTCAATGTGTTCTTTTTTCCATTTCCAGGAGTGTATTTGAAGTAGAAAAAAAAATCCCCTTTTTATCTGAAGAAGGGACGGCACACACTCACAGTGCCGACTTCAGTGAAAAGGTGCCGGCCAGCTAGCAGGAAGAACAAAACATTGTTTTCTTACTTTGGTGCAGCCTGTGGCCAATTCAGTTGATTGGGAGAGCGGACACACACACACACACACACACACACACACACACACACACACACACACACACACACACACACACACACACAAAGCTGTTCTTCAGCCTTTCTCTAATGATAGTAAAGAAATTATTCAGTAGTGTGCTGGCTCTGGCTACAGCACACCGGTCGGCAAAGATCGATAGTAGGCGCTGAAGCAAGCGCGCCTCTCAGGAGAGAGGCCAAAGACAGACTCACAAGCAATGAGCCGCCAACGCCCTCTAGACCGCCAGAATTTAGATCGCCGCCGCAGACCGGAGGGCCCTGTCAGTCACAGTCTCTAGCTCGGAGCCAGTCGCAGTCAGCTCAGTTACTGACTCAGTCACTATTGTAGTTGCCGTGTGTCAGTGAGAGTGTACTGTTATAATGGGACTTGCACTTCTCCAGCAGTGAGGCTATTGTGGACTATTACGGAAGAGCCTGTACCACAACAACTTGCTCAAACACAAATAGCTCCCTGTTTAAGTAAATAAAGAACGCTGTTAATACATATGTGCTGTTTGTGTTGTAGAAAGAGGATACTGGCCAGCAAACAACATACTGTCCCTTGCTTCCTCTGGCACAGGCCTCTACGGTGTCATCGACAACACAAACATACAAAAATTGATTATTTCTCGTCTTAGATGCTCATACTTCAGCTTCAGGGTGAACTGTCCATTTTTTCGTTAATGGTCATAGCTATTGTGATATTTCGAAATTAGGTAACACATCACATAAAATTCTAAAAGTTTTCACGAGAAATAGGAGCCGCTATGAATTAACGTTTGGTGCATGTTAGGTCATACATCAACATGACCTTTTCCGCAATTGATGAACGGCCCATTTTAACACGGGTAATGTATCACGAAGCAAATACCGTCGGCACTGGCGGATACTTACACGTTTGTGACTATTACAGTGTCATCTATCACAAAGCGAAAAAAGTAGTCCAACTAAAACATTCATATTTCTTTACGTACTACACGAATATGTAATAAAAAATGGAGGTTCCTATTCAAAAAAACGCAGTTGATATCCGTTTGACCTAAGGCAGCGCCATCTAGCGGGCCAGCCATAGCGCCATCTGGTTTCTCCCTTCAATCTAGACGAGTTTCGTTCTTTGTAGTTTTTTTCGTTTGATGCTTATTTCGTGAGATATATGGCCCGGTCACGATCAATGGACAACTCTATATAAGGAGGATGAATAACCAATGGACAGAGTTACGGTAAATATCCGTGGTAGATTTGTTGGAAGATTCTAGAGCATATTCTGAGGTGAAACATTACAAACTTTCTTGAGACAAGAATCTGCACAGATTCAGGAAACGTGACTTGTGTCAACACACCCAACTTTAGTCACAAATGCTGTCTTGCAAGTAACTGTTTCAGATGAGTGCACAGTTTCTGTCTTCCTAGGGTTGCTAAAGGTTTCCGACACTTCACCACGTTTCTCAGTTGCTGAACAAGATGTCATCAGACGGTGAATATATCCAAATGTGATTACCTCAAAGAAGTTTTGTTTCATAGAATCCAGTTAATTACACTGCACTACTAACGTTCAACAAACACAGGAGAAACAACGCGATGGTACCGCTAGAGTTGTGAATTTAAAAAAACGATTTATTAGATAGGATCAGCAGGACTCACAGGTTGCTTGCTGGCGATTTTTTTTGCATGAAAGTGGCCCGTAGGGAGATTTCATAATAATGTAAGCGCATCGGTCACCTTAGCTAGGGGCGGTGTGCCCTTTCGTTCACCGTTGGCTTGCTTTCAGCCGTAGCGCGGCTAGCGCGGTCGATAGACATTGAGTTAGCAATGTGTGGAGTCTGTCGTGCCAGAAGCGGGAATGTGGACGCGAGGCACCTGGTCGCTTTAAAGTGGGATACAACACAGCTACTTGACGGGGAAGAGGCTGGACGATGTCGGGAGTGACTTACGCGCACTATATCTTACGTTGATTTTTCATGTAATCGTAATAATTGCCGCTGGTATCACAGTTAAGTGTATGAAAGGTACAATTGTGATAAGAGTGCGTGTAAAAGCTAGGAATCATAGTGACTGGTATATAATGATGTATTCCAAAAAGATCGTGAACTTGAACTGTTGATATTTAAAACTTTCCCATTTAGTAATGACTCTTAGTGAGAATGACTTTAACCGTGATTGTATTGGTTAGTGCGCAAGGAATTACTCGAAGGAAATACGGCCAACTAATATGAGCTGCACAACTAATTAATTCAATGCAACTAACAATTTATTGCAGTAACAGTTTACTACTAGGGAGATTATTATTTGCAGAATGGTACGCCACCTTAAAAGTAAGTAAGGTCAATACAATTCCTATGAACGAGAGAGAGAATCCGATGGTATCTTACTAAAATGTTATTGCTAACCTTGTGGTTCTGGTCACATCGTGTTAATACCTAGAGGTAATACTTTAATACCCAGGGGTAATGCCATGAAGCGATATGAAATAAAAGTTACAGATTTAAGCATCAGTAGGGAAGGTCAAACAGCGATGTCGTCGACAGGAAATCAAGTGGTGTTTATCAAGCAGTATTTGTGGTTCTTATCCGTACTGACGGAAGACGTCGAAAAAAGTGAGGGGGATACTTCATGCACCGTACAGCCCATAAAAAGCGAAAGGGATTCTCAGAGAATCTGCATGAGAACCGTTAAAAGTCGTATTTTCAGAGAAAAAGGTTGAATGAATAGGGGGAACTGGTATTCGAGATGGAGTGTGCAGCAGTTCTGTTTCTTGCATAGTGACCCTGAGAAGGGGTAAGGCAGATGCTGGTGTGTAGGCACGCCTACGTCCACTCATTTCCCTTCACAATATACGTGAAAGGAATAAAGGAGAGGTGTGGCAAATATTGCCGCAAACTTCCTTGCGCTCTGCACTTTAAACTGGCTTTCGAAGTAGACTGTTTGTATAGACGTATTAGGTTGGTGCGCAAGTTCGTTGCATGTTGGTGTTACGGTTGATATGGGTTTATTTATCGATTGTTATTTTTTGTTTGTAGTTCACTGCTGCTATCAGAGTTCCCATATTGTCATTTGCAGATCGGGAATAGACCTTTGGACGCTAGGAAATGGAGGGCCAAGTGGAGAAATCGGAACATTTCCGACGTATTTTTCTGTTCGACACAGCGGATGACAGGAACGAATGCAGCCAGAAACATTTGCGCCGTATTTAAGGATAACGTCATTGAACAGAGTTCGGAAAGAAAATGGTTTTCTCGTTCAACGAGGATTGTTTTGACATTAGCGACCCTCCACGTTCAGGAAGTCCTTTGGGATTTGATGAAGGTCGTTTAAACGCATTAATCCACAACGTCAGTGTGCTTGAGAACTGTGATCATTCCACTATCGTGCGACATTTTCATGCAATGGGAAAAGTTCAGAAATCGGTTGTATGCCTACCGCGCGCTCTAAGCCAAAATCACAAAAATCAGGGGGTGGCTTGCTCGTCATCAGGTGGCTCGTGAGCAACACCGACCATATCTATCCCGCATCGGTACAGGTAATGAGAAATGATGTCTTTGTGCTAAGACAAGGGAAAGAAAGGAATGGTTGAGCCCAAACAAAGCAGCAACTCGCCGTACAAAGACGTGCCCGCGTCTCCAAGAAATAATGTTGTGTATGTCGTGGAAAAGCGACGGAGTGGTGTATTACAAATTGCTTCCCCGAGGTGTAACCATCACTGCTGGCATTTACCGTCAACAACTGAGAACGTCTTGCAGACGCAGTCCAACAACAACGGCCAGGAAGACCGCGTCAAGCCACGCTACTTCACGGTAACGCTCACCCGTATTCTGCTAGAAGAGCACTATACGTTAGTTGGGTTGGGAAGTCATTCGGCATCCATTATCTTGCATCCTCAGATTTTCACCTTTTGCGCTCTCTATCGAACATCCTTCACGGAGCATTCTTTCGGAATGAAAAGGCGTTTCGAACATCGCTGGATGAGTTCTTCGCCTCAAAACCACGTGATTTCTAGCGTCGCGGAATCGAAAACCCCAGAATTGTCAGACTGTTGCAAATAGGAAAGGAGAACATTTCAAATAAGACAAAAGTTTGTGTTACGTGTGCCTGTTGTTTATTAAACTTATGGAAAACATTTTTTGATGTTGCTGAACAACAGTCTTACAATAGATTTTAAATGGAGACACCGCCATTTGACTGTGTTGTTGTTTATTTAATGACGGCCCAGGTTTAGGTCTTTTGTGCCATTTTCAAGTGATTGAGTTTATGTCGTTAACATATATTGCAGGACATCAAGCTCAAAATTAGCCATAAATTAAGAAAAATATTCGCTTCTCACGAAATGCTGCTGTAAAATCATCATCCTGTAAAAAGATCAATAAATAACAGTGGGAGCACGTCAGATTTAATAAAAACAGCTTTACTTTGGCATATGGAAGATGAGTGCATGTCCTTGAAATCGCCATCATTACGACTCAGGGACATGCGTTCATCTTTTACACGCCAAAGTAAACTTGTTTCTATTAAATATGACGTGCTCCCACTGTTATTTGTTGTTATTTTTACAAGATGATGATTTTACATCTGGCATTTTGTGGGGGGGAGGGGGCGGGGGCGGGTACGGGGGATACGAATATTTTTCTTAATGTATGGCCAATTTTGAGCTAGATATCCTGTAATATATGTTAATGACATAAACTCAATCACTTGAAAATGGCATAAAAGACCGAAACCTGGGCGGTAATTAAACTAACAACAAAACACTAAAATGGCGGTGTGTTCATTAAAAAAAACGGATAAGCGCTAAGAACTAATGCACCAACCCGTTACATTGGCCTGTGGAAAGCTTGCAGGAACGATCGGAATGTGACTCAGGTAACTATTACATTAGCGTGTTTTGTTGCTGTGGAAACTGCGGCGTTACACCATCGACTATAATAGCGATGGAATACAGTAGCGGCGGTGGCATGGCATACCATAGGGCACGTGCAATTTGGGAATCGTTCATGTATAGCTAACTTCGCTTTTTGAGCTCTCTGCTTTATATTTTTCAGTTACTTTGTTGGCAGCTCTGTAATATGAAAACTGATTTTCAGTTCCGTAAGTACTTCTGACACATATGTCACTTTTTATAATTGTTTTTAAAGTTCCTTATCTGCAGGTGGTTGGCGCAGTGACGAAAGGAGTTTGGTTCCAGTCTTTGCGTTAAACACTCTGCCTTGTACAGCATCGCACTGCGGACAGCGGACCGTAGCCGGTCAGAGTGGAGAGAACAGCTGGTCTTTCTCAACATCACGTACATAATAAGCAGTTGCGAAAAGAAATTGCGAGGCCGCTGGATTACGCGCGGTGCGATAACGGTTAACTGCCGACGCACGCCCGGCCACAGAGGGGACCTTTTCGGTACTTTCTGCGATGGCCGACATAGTACCGCAGAAGGCCACTCGGTCGCCGGCTGGAGATGACACGAGGTGAGGGCAACCGCAGACCTGCGCGAAACTGTAATCACCTTTTGTAATGCTGTACTGCCGACCGGAGTACTGTCTCGTAATGGGCTCAAGGGACTAGGTCACCTGCGGGGCGCATCTGACAAAACAAAGAGATGTTAACGTGACGTGTTTGTCGCTTATGCTGCTGTTAATAATATGCGAGCGTCTAGATACCCAAGTTGTGTAACAGTAGTCTGTACGATTTACGCCCTTCCTTCCTTCGTCTGCAGATTTCGTATCTCTGTATTGGCGCACCTGCAAAGTAATAGGCGAATGATAAGTGGATGTCCTCTTTCTTTTGTTTCTTAACTAGCGACCTGTCACGGATTCGCAATGGTGACACCAGGTTTCCGAGACCGGACGTTTTCGTTGTTTTTTTTTTTTTTTGCGTAACGGTAATTTAATTTTTAAGTTAATCGCATGGCTAGGGCCCCCGGTCGGGCCGGCCGTTCGCCGGGCGCCGCTCTTTCAATTCGACGCCACTGCGGCGACCTGCAGTCGGTCAGCATGATGCGATGCGCATGAGGACAGCACAACACGCAGTCCCTGGGCGGAGAAAATTCCCCGACCCAGCCGGGAATCGAACCCGGGCCTAGAGGACTGACAATCCGTCACGCCGACCATTCAACTACCGGGGACGGACATAACGGTAATAAATTACACTTATTAGCCAAAATATTAGACCAGTACCCACAGGTACGTCGGGTGCCTCTTGGTGGCATTGAGTGCACGTGACGAGGTAACTAAAGTATATAAGCAGAGCTGACACGGACGGCATATCATCCTAGCGAAGATATGAGTTACAAATGGGAAAATCCGTTGAGGTAAGCTACACTACTGGCCATTAAAATTGCTACACCGTGAAGAAATGCAGATGATAAACGGGTATTCTTTGGGCAAATATATTATACTAGAACTGACATGTGATTACATTTTCACACAATTTGGGTGCATAGATCCTGAGAAATCAGTACCCAGAACAACCACCTCTGGCCGTTGATACGCCTGGGCATTGAGTCAAATAGACCTTGGATGGCGTGTACAGGTACAGCTGCCCATGCATCTTCAACACGATACCACAGTTCATCAAGACTAGTGACTGGCGTATGGTGCCGAGCCAGTTGCTCGGTCACCATTGACCAGAAGTTTTCAGTTGGTGAGAGATCTGCAAAATGTCTTGGCCAGGGCAGCAGTCGAACATTTTCCGTATCCAGAAAGGCCCGTACAAGACCTGCAACATGCGGTCGTGCGATCGCAGGGATCGAATGAAGGGTAGAGCCTCGGGTCGTAACACATCTGAAATGTAACGCCCACTGTTCAAAGTGCCGTCAATGCGAACAAGTGGTGACCGAGACGTGTAACAAATGGCACCTTATACCATCACGCCGGCTGATACGCCAGTATGGCGATGACGAATACACGCTTCCAATGTGCGATCACCGCGATGTCGCCAAACACAGATGCGATCATCATGATGCTGTAAGCAGAACCTGGATTCATTCGAAAAAATGACGTTTTGCCGTTCTTGCACCCAGGTTCGTCGATGAGAAAAGTATCGCAGGCGCTCCTGTCTGTGATGCAGCGTCAAGGGTAACCGCAGCCATGGTCTCCGAGCGGATAGTCCATGCTGTTGCAAACGTCGTCGAACTGTTGGTGCAGATGGTTGTTGTCTTGCAAACGTCCCCATCTGTTGAGGCAGGGATCGAGACGTGGCTGCACGATCAGTTACAGCCATGCGGATAAGATGCCTGTCATCTCAACTGCTAGTGATACGAGGCCGTTGGTATCCATCACGGCGTTCCGTATTACCCTCCTGGATCCCCAGATTCCATAATTATTCGGGTAACAGTCATTGGATCTCGACCAACGTTAGCAGCAATATCGCGATACGATAAACCGCGATCGCGATAGGCTACAATCCGACCTTTATCAAAGTCGGAAACCTGATGGTACGCATTTCTCCTCCTTACACGAGGCATCACAACAACGTTTCACCAGGCAACGCCTTTCAACTGCTGTTTGTGTACTTCGCCAACCTTGTGTGAATGCTCTGAAAAGCTAGTCATTTGCATATCACTGCATCTTCTTCCTGTCGGTTAAATTTCGCGTCTGTAGCACGTCATCTTCGTGGTGTAGTAATTTCAATGGCCACTAGTATAGTTTGACAAAAGGCGGATTATTATTATGCAAGGCCTTTGGACGAGCATCTCAAAAACGGCGAGGCTCGTCGAATGGTGCCGTGCTGCTGTCGTGAGCATGTACTGAAAGAGGTAGAAGAACGGTGAAACTAAGATAGGCGCTAAATGGTTGGACGTCCACAACTCTTCACAGAGCGTTCGTTTCGGAGTCTTGTCTACTCTGTAAAGTAGGATTGGTGTTAATCTGTGGCATCTCTGCCGAAGCAGCACAATTCTGGTGCACGCACAAGTGCTTCGGACCACACCGTTCGTCGTACAGTGTTGAACGTAGTGCTTCGCAGCAGACCACCCCTATACGTTCACATGTTGACTGGACGACATTGTTAATTACGATTGTAGTAGGTACGGGATTCGACCGTCGATCTTTGGAGACGTGTCGGCTCTTCGGGTGAATCACATTTTTGGCACTCTAGGCCGATGGTAGTCTCCACAGACGCCGTCATCTAGGTGAAAGGCGGCTCGATACGTGCATCGCGCCACGGACTTAGGCTGGTGGGAGCAATATTATGCCATTCGAGACATTCTCCTGCGGTGGCGTGTGACCTGTGGTAATAATCGAAGACACGGTGACAACTGCGAACCACATGTATCAGTCCATGACTGATGTCTTCCCCGCCGGTGATGTCATCTTAGAGCAGTATAATTATCCGTGTCTCGGAGTCAGAACCGTACTACAGTGGGCTTGAGGAGCATCATAGTGAACTCACGTTGACGCTTGTGCGACCAAATTCGTGTGACGTAAATCCTATGGAACCCATCTGGGTCGGTATCGGCCACCATCACCGCGTACGAAAATCAGCGGTCCGTTATTTACGCGAATTACGTGACCTGTGCATACCTCCACAAACCTGCCAACAAACTGTCGGATCCGTAATTGCCGTCCGGTGTGGTCGAGTGGTTCTAGGTGCTTCAGTCTGGAACCGCGCGACCGATACGGTCGCAGGTTCGAATCCTGCCTCGGGCACGTGTGTGATGTCTTTAGGTTAGTTAGGTTTAAGTAGTTCTAAGTCTAGGTGACTGATGACCTTAGATGTTAAGTCCCTTAGTGCTAAGAGCCATTCGGGTCCGTAGAATCAGTAGTGTATTTCGTTCCAAAGACGGACAAACAAGGTATTAAGCAGGTGGACATGACGTTTTGGTTCATCGGTATATATGCACAACAATTCGAGATATTGCGCAATCAGAACACTATTGGCTGGTTGGCTGGTATCAAGGGAACAGTGGTGGTGCACAGTAATCAACCTCTGTCATTGAATATCCATTGGGAGGTGCCATCGGTAATCAAAAAACATCTGAGAACCCTTCCATTCGGATACAAGGATTCGATTTTACAGACGTCAGTGGGAGCATCATGAACCACGCTCAGACTGGAAAACGCGGATGTGGTTATCTGGTGCACAAATTGGGATGGGCTGCTTCTGCACGTTGTGACTGTGGTGCCTCCTCACATTCGGTCCTCCGTACCGTTGCTCATTCTCCTCTTCGAGCATACAAAGGAACAATAATGGACATTTATCACGTATCGGATGAAGCGATCAAATGGATCGGGGAACTACTAGATCTGGAGAGGTAAGACTGTGCGCGTTCGTGATTATGTTCATTTGTCCACCAATATTGCAGATATGAATTTGTTTTCATTACACATTAAATAAATATATATACACAAAACTGTCTGTTATTGAAAACCGTATCAAAATTCCTACAGTAGTTCCTTGTATTAGCAGACAGAAAAGTAGCAGGGACTTCAATTTACTAATGTATGTATATGTGAAACTGTGCTGCCGTGCTGTTCCACTATCATCAGTGGGTGTTTACTTTTATTGCTAATTTATGATGTTGCTATCGTCGTTGTTGTTGTTTGGTCTGCGCACAGAAGACTGGTTTGGTGCACCACTCCACGCTAGTCTGTCCTCTGTGAGCCTCTTTATCTCTGCATAACTTCTGCAACTCTCATTCATTTGAAGCTGATTTTACTATATTTATTCCTCGCGTCCCTCTGCAAATTTTTACTTGCAACGCTTCCCTCCAGTTCCAAACTGACAGTTAATTCATGCCTCATTACATTTTATCAACCGATCTCTCTCTTTATTCACGTTATGCCGTAAATTCCTTGTCTTTACAGTTCTATTCATAATCTCTTCATAAGTTACTCGATCCACCCATTTAATCTTTAGCATTCTCCTGTGATACCACATTTCCAAAGCTTCTATTCTCTCCTTGTCTAAACTGTTCATCGCCCATGTTTCACTTTTGTCCAAGGTTATACTCCATACAAATACCTTCACAAATACTTTTTAAGTTAAGTTTATATTCGATCTCAGCAAATTTCTCTTTGAGAAACACTTTTCTTGCTATAGCTAGTTTGCATTTCATATTCTCTCTGCTTTCTCCATCGTCAATTATCTTTCTGCCGGGACAGTAAAACGCATCTAATAGTTTCACTGACTCGTTTCCTAATATAATTCCCCTACCCAAGCATGATTTAATTCCATTACACTACTTCTTCTTTCGTTGATACATACTACAGCTTCTATTAATTTCGTGGCTTTGTTCTTTCAGCAGATCTGGTCGGCTGATCCAGTTAACTTACTAGTAACTCGTAGTTTCCGATTAGCGCACTCCCTCTAGTTTTCTCTGGGGCTGCCTTAGGGTGCCATGAGCAACTATCCTGAGTACCTGAAATCGTAAATCACAAAGCACTCCTTTGTATCTAGAAGGTAGCACAAAGCTCTTCGAATTATGGTATTTTTCCAATTCAGAAATGAAGTAATTGATTAAAACTGTTACTTGTAACGGCTGGTGTCGTTTTGGGATAAATTTCATTAAGGTGTTTCTCTTTCAGTCGTCTGGACCATATATTTAAACCCATACTGAGTGCTAATCGACCATGGTTGTTTTCAAAACATGAAGTGTTATTTCGGAGAGCGCTATCAATCACAAATTTTTGATGACTTACGTAGATTCTTTTATAAAGCAATAGGTTTCGAGCCGTAAACCTGATCTTAACACTAAAATGACGATACAAAAAAGTTTGTTAACTGCGTATATACATTAAAGTTGTGTTTTACAATCGTGGCATGTGCTGTGGCCTTCCGTCGGAGAAAGAGGATAACGTAATATCCATTTTTGTTGGGTCTGAGGTTCGTATAAAGTTTTTTCAATGATCACTGATTTTTTTTCATATGAAATGACTGTCTTTTATGCTGTGTACAGTTACATTCATTGCCGTCGTTCCTTGAATCATGTTAACCATTATTAAATTAACTTGCAAAGAGCGTTTAAAACACAAAATCACAATCAGCTCTAATGTGCACACTTAATGGAAGAGCCAGAAAATCGACATGTTGCAGGAAATGGAAATATTCATCCGTTGTCTAACGTGGAAGAACGAGATCCTAAACGAAATTACAGATTTCAAGAACGCACATTTCTTTGCAAACTTCAGTTCAGTACTGTTAAAGCAGAAAATACATAGCGATTAAGAATATATACGCATCTGTGTTCCAGCAGCAATATCCTTGTAATTCTTTAAGTTAATTTTTATACTGTCGTTATTAACGTCAAATTGTGAGTTTCTCTTATTCAAATGAATATTTCGTCGACTAATACGAGAGATGCATCAACAAAGTGTGCGGAAGACATTGTAAGTGACAGATAACAACAGGATCAACATGTCGATAGTTAAGTTGAAGCAAGCTTTCTTTCGACAGCCACCTTCTTTCTGTCGCACATTAGAGTTGGTTGTGGTGACGTGTATTAACTGTCCTCTGTAAATTTGTAAACAGTAACAAGATCCAAGGAGCCATAGCAATGGAGGTAAGTGAACACATCGTAAGATGACAGCCGTTTCATATGAACACAGAGAATGATTAATTAAAAAAGTTTTTTATGTGAATAGCAGACTAACAAACGAAGTAAATATTCTCTCATAGTAGATTATTCTTATCTTTCTTCTCAAGATGGATACAGCAAATGCAAGACTTACAAAGAACAACTTTAGTATCTACGTGAACTTCTAACAGATGTCATTTCGATTGCCTCTGCAGTCTCAAGATGTGTTTAGTACCTCGAAACATGTTCCTGAGTTAAGCAATTCAAGTATGTCAACAAAAATTAATGACTGGTAGCTATCTCTGAAAAATCTTCTATTTCGAAGCTAATTTTTAAGTTTACTCTTATTCTTTACGCTACTGATTACGCAAATGAATGCGTCTGGCGAAGTAAAAGTAGTTGGAAAAAACTTTAAAATTGTGCGCGCAGAGCAGACAAACATAAAGCAAAATAACGATCTTTGGTAATTTTACAACAGTGTTCGTGGTTATTTCGTTAATGAGCATATTAAAATCTCACCGAGCAAGCAGTTGCAGATTAAATCCATACAAAACGAAGAACTTTTGACGCGCGTGGTCACTTACGTCTTAATTTTCGTCATAATTTCATGCTGTAGGCTACTTATGTACCTCTGAAGAATAATCACGATGCTGCGCTTGTCCCAGAAAATGAAACACCTTGCTTAAGAATCAAAAGAAAGCAACTACCATGCGGTGATTCCTATCAGCTGTTTTTGTTTCAGCGCATAACACAGCATTTGGGGTAAAGCGTCTTCGCTTTGACGTAACAGACTGTCGTAATAGGTTAAAAGAGCGTTAAACATGATAAACTTAAATTATTTTTGTAGCTAGTAATGAAACGTTCTTGAGGATACCGGATTTTTAGACAGTTGAACAATACTTGAACTGTCTGTCAGTCAGCGTGTGAAAAACATTCCATACTCATTTCGTTAACTGCATAGAGATAATGGAAAATTTCGCGGAATGCGCACTGGCTGTTGCAGCAACTGTGCGCCACGACTACTTCATTGCGAAAAGATTAATGTTCGCATCGTTCCATCACGCTTGATGTCTGTTCGTTCAGGATACAAATAACATTTCAAAATATAAATGACAGCTAATAGCTACTGCATTCTACTTAATACGTAACGAATGTCGATAAACAGCGGCGAATAAGCACCGGAAGACTTTCCGCAAATTGCTGAGTTGTTATTTCTCAGACTGTTGGAGTTCGTCAAGATGCCGTAACAAAAATAAAGTCATCATACTACTTCTGTTATTCGTTCGGGTCATGTTAATATGGTTTGTAGCAGTTTTGCCACAACAGTTACTTTCTCTGCATACAATTTTACTGCTTCCTTATTTTCAGTACAGTTTTCGTTAATGCGTATCACACTCAGTATTACTGAAACAATGGATTGAAAGCGGTTTGTTCAGAACCAACCCGTTTTTTTTTTATCCCGTAGTACCGTGACAGTATTTAGTAATGCCTTTCAAGATAGATGCAGCTTTAGAAACGTATGTGTCGCAAAATTACAAACGTCGACTCTCAGTGAATGTATTGTTGTTAATGCTATTGTCGTTTTCAGTCCGAAGGCTGGTTTCATGGAATTCTCCATGCTGTCTGCTCCGTGCAAGCCTCTTCATCTCTGCACAACGATTGCAATCTGCATCCATTTCATCTTCTTTAATTCAAGCCATGGTCTCCCTCTACAATTTTTGCTTCCCCACACTTCTTTCCGTTGTCAAATTAACAATCCCAGGTGCTTCAGGATGGTACCTATCAACCGATATCTGTGCTATAACTTATTTTCTCTGTAATTTGATTCAGTAAGTCTTAATAAGTTACCCGTTCTCCCCATCTAATCTTTAGCATTCTTCTGTAGCACCACATTTCGATAATTCTTGTTGCAACTGTTTATCGCCCATGTTTGACTTCAGTACTAAGCTACAGTCCACGTAAATAACTTCTGAAAAGACAGCTTCACACATTTACATTCGAAGTTAACAAATTTCCCTGTTTGGGAAACGCTTTTATTGCTGTTGCCAACCCGCATTTTATATCCTGTCTATTTCGAGCATGGTCTGTTATTTTTCTGCCCAAACAACAAAACACTTCTTCTGCTTTAGTGTCTCGTCTCCTAATCTTATTCCCAGAGCTTCACCTGATTTAATTTGACTACATTCCAGTACCCTTGCCTTACTTTTATTGAGGTTCGTCATGTAACCTCTTTCCAAGATCGTCCATTCCGATCAGTGATCTTACAAGTCCTGTGCCATTTCTGATAAAATTACGATGTCAACAGCAAACTTAAAAGTTTTTATTTATTCTTCCTGAACTGTGATTCCCTTTCCCGACTTCTCCTTGATTTCGTTTCCTACTTGGTGATTGTACAGTTTGAATAACATTGGGAAGAGACTACAAATCTGTCTCATTCCCTTCTTAACTACGTCTTCCCTTTCATGTACTTCGCCTCTTACAAATGTAGTCTAATTTTTGTACTAGTCATAGACAACCTCCTTTTGCTTCCTGTACTTTATCCCGACTACCTTTAGAATTTCATAGACTGTATTTCAGTGAACGTTATTAAACGGAGTATCTAAAGCTACGAAAGCTGGCTGTTTTTCTCAATCTGTCTTCTTAGATAAGTCATAGGCTCATTATTTCCTTACGTCGATTGGTCATTCACTAGCTCTTAATTGAGTATGTAATGCAAGAGAACCATCGAAAACTAATCGGAAGCCTCACAGTATTGCAAACGAGTTCGCCATTTAAACCGAACAGTCACCAGTTTGGCGCGAGTTGTTGTAAATGGTGATGAGGTGATCTTTAGCACTTTAGCACTGATGTATTTACAAGCAATAAAAACACACACACAGAAAAAAGCTTTCACATATTTTAACCGTTTTATTAGTCTAATCGTCGGATAAAGTGGAAAGTAGGTTCCATTTCTCGAAAAGCAGTCGTGAAAGGGCTATTCGTAGACGGAGACGGGAGATTATGAATTCATCCTGTATCTGTGAGCGGGAGGAGGAACACCACGAGTAGCTCAGTGTTTACATAATCTTCACTTTGTTGTCCCACCGGCTCTTCTTCCTCATATTGTTTGAATCCCTGGATCAACATGGAGGGAAATTGCACTCTCTTCAGCCTTTACAGTCCTCCTTTGCTGTTGTACCAGCTTAAGGAAAATGCTTTAATCACACGGTCCCTAGTTCTTAGCCATATCCTGCTCTTGCTGTTGAGGCACATAAGGGGACGCTCAATCTCTTCAGCTGTTTCTTCTGCCGGGTGTATCTTGGTGATCACCCTAAAGAGAACCGGAGCAGGTGAGAAACTATTTGCCGGTCAGGGTGGCCGAGCTGCTCTAGGCGCTACAGTCTGGAACCGCGCGACTGCTGCTGTCGCATGTTCGAATCCTGCCTCGGGCTTGGATGTGTGTGATTCCCTTAGATTAGT
The DNA here is from genome assembly GCF_023897955.1 of Schistocerca gregaria. Taxonomy (NCBI): domain Eukaryota; kingdom Metazoa; phylum Arthropoda; class Insecta; order Orthoptera; family Acrididae; genus Schistocerca; species Schistocerca gregaria. Next base: position 819,549,183 of record NC_064921.1, read on the forward strand.
TAGGTTTAAGTAGTTCTAAGTTCTAGGGGACTGATGACCTCAGAAGTTAAGTCCCATAGTGCTCAGAGCCATTTGAACCTATTTCCTTCGATTGTGCCTCAACCGTGACATGCTTTGGGGTCATGTATACCTCAAACTTGGTAGGCTGAACCAAAAGATATATGCAGAAAAAGCTACCGTGCAGCCAAGGGCGTTCACCTGTTTTGTATTTGATGAAAAAATGCAAAGCTCGTGTAATGTATATAAAATGAAATGATGGCACGGCATCGATGGCCTGTAATCCCCATCTGGGGAAGTTCGACCGTCGAGTTGCAAGTTTTTCCAGTTAACGCCACATTGGTCGACTGGCGTCTCGATGATTATGAATTGATGACGAGGAGAACACAACGTGCAGACCGCGAACGGAGAAAATCTCCGACCCGGCGTGGAATCGAATCCGGGCACGCCGCATAGCAGTTATACGCGCTGACCAATCAGCTAAGGGGGCAGACTTAAATATATTTAGAAACGGAGATCTAAAAAAATCACATTTTGAGTTCTTCCCTCTCCTAAAATTCGTCTAAAATTAAAGAAAAGGCGTGTTGGATGTCAGAAGAAGGAAACTTCGAAGTTTTCGTGAAACATTAATCTTTTTCTCAAGGCTGTTCGTTGCACTAATTTGAGATGGTTTTGTTGCTTGCGGTATATAACTGAAATGTCGCCTCATGGGTGGAGGAGCAACGGTATTGTATGCCCGCGCCCACGGTATGGAATATATTTTGTATCCTTGCCACATGATGGAGATATTATCGTTTTTCGAATGTTGAGCTAGTTACCCTTTTTTTTTTTACCAAGACACTTGTGTTAGTGTACAAACAAACAGATAAAAAAAGGTAGATATGATGCACAGATGTTGTGCTCTCAGTGTAGGGAAAAGGGGGAGGATGCGATGTTAAGAGGGAATTACGGTGATATACGCTACTGTCAAATGACATAATGAGGGAGAGTTTATGACAGCGTCTTTACACAAGAAAACGAAGTTAAGTGCGAGTCGACGTAAAGCACTACTTTCGAAGACTCCGTTTCGCAATGAGAGAAGGAAGAGTACAGTTTAATCTCTCGCAGAACAGTTGAATCTCTCGCAGACGTCAGTCATCAAAGGACCCCTGTGTCTCTAGGCAAGTAAACTGTAGTCTTCTTGAAGAGACCGTTTCACATTTGTTTGGTCTAAGTAATTCACTGACTATATAAACCGCAACGACTGGATCCGGAGTTGAAGACCGAATCCAGTGTATCATTTTGCTAGTCTTCTGCTCGTTAACTGTCACGGGTCGAAGCATACGTTAACTGTAAACATTACTGGGCACTACTTCATGCCCTAATGCGGAAATGAAAGCAACTGGAGTTAACTATAGTGTTTCAGAATAATGGTGCAGAGGTGGATGGCCAGGACTTAATGAGATTTTAAAAAATACAAATGATGACCTTAAGAAATACTTATAGAGTATAATTAACAGTAAAAATTACATTTCAGCTTCAGCGTTACCAATGATATCTAACTAGCGTAAATAAATCTACTGTTTATTGAGTGTTCGAGGGGTCATTACACTGTAGGAAGGAATTTAATAGTATAGCTGTTGAATTTTTTGTTGTATTCCTCCGCAATTTCCTTATTGTTGCTGTGGACTAACATGTAGGATTCCCGTCTTACTTTCTCCTCTTTGCGTGCAGAATCTTGGAGTTCTCAGAATGCATTCTCGCGATGAGAATTTCCGTGAGAATTTTCCGCCGCGGATCACGCATCAGAGCACCATAATTGCAAAAGCAACTAAATGTATCGTACTCTGCCCACATCGCTGACTTTCTCCTCGTTTTCTTTTGTGCGGAAGCTCTACGCCGGAGTAGATGCTGTTTCCACCCAGCTGTGCTTTTCGGCTGCCAAAAGAAACTGGAATGTCACGTGGTCCTTAAAAGAAACGCTTGCATTGCAAATGCTGAAGCATAGGAAGAGCGCCACTGTAAAATTGTAGCAATGAGTTCCGTTGCTCGTTAGCGTAGCGATCGTGCGTGGCTGCCAGGGAGTCGTCGTAGATCAACCATATACAGATTTGCTCATAGTCTGAAGACTTCGGGAGAAGTCTTGGGACAGTTAAGACACAGAAAAAGTAACATTTTTTTTGTAAACAAGGGAGTAAAATCCATGCGAACGTTACTGTGCCTCATATTGTTGCAGAAAAGTAGTTCGTAGAACTGTTCACGGTACAGTAGTAGTATCTCTTTCACACACAGGATGAAGCAGAATTCCACCGACAAACTTTCAGAGATACTCAGGTATACCTTCTGAGTATTTTGGTACCCACCAAGTTAGCCGAGAGCACTAATGTGCTGCTTCCTGGACTCGAGTAGGCACGCCTGCCACGGATCTAATCCGCCTGGCGGATTACCGACGAGGGTCGGTGTGCCGGCCAGTCTGGATGTGATTTTTAGGAGGTTTTCCACATCCTGCTAGGTGAATACCGGGCTGGTCCCCATGACCCGCAGACATCTGAACACGATCGCACTATTCCATGGATTACACTAGACGCAGACAGCTGGGGGTACACTGATTCCGTCCTGGGAGGTACGAGGTGGCAACAGGAAGGGCATCCGTGCACCACTCTGCCACTAACAACGCCAAATATGATGATGCCCTTCTGAGTATTTTGGTACGAAAAGGACCTACGGTCTCTGACGGCTCGTTACAGAGCTATTACATCTGCAGCTGGACCGACGACAGCCACAACACAGTATTTTTGGTACTTTTTGAGAACATTTATCGCGGAGAACAGCGGTTTGTTTTAGTACTTTAAAATGACCGCTAGAAACCTTTATTTTTGTGGTCAACTGCAACTGACATCGTGGAGTTTGTAACGCCTGCTCCGTTCTCCGCCACCGCCTACCGTCATGGTATGAGGTCTGAAGACAGTCAGTAACTGACCGAAACTGGTAACCGCAAAAATAACTTTTCTTGCGGCCTAAACTGTTCATGTTCATTGTACAGTATTTTTCCGTCTAAGGGTTCATCTGTTACTCTTTTTTTGTGCGTCATATGTTTTGGTTATCGCCTATAACAGACTTATTTACTGCTGTGAAGATATTTTCACAGAAACAAGATTGATTACCGTAGCAGACTGATTAAATCATAATCACATTAGTACTTTCTAACGAGCCGCCAGCGGTGGTGGGTCTCTCAAACATACCTACTCAAAAAGTATCCCTGAACAACACCTGCAGGTTTGTCGGTGAAGTTCTGGTGCATCCTGTGTTAACATCTACACCTACATGATTACTCTACAGTTCACAGTTAAGGGCCCAGCAGAGGGTTCATAGAACCACCTTTAAGCTACGTCTCTACCATTCCACTCTCGAACAGCGCTCGGGAAAAACGAACACTTAAACATTTTCGTGCGAGCTCAGATTTCTCTTATTTTATTGTGATGATCGTTTCTTCCTATGTAGGTGTAGATTAGTATCAACGCTTTGTCAGTACTTGTTGTCTTAATGTTACTATGCTACCCTGTTGAAGAGAACGTTACGGAATAACTGAGGTAGAGCAAAAGTAATATCTGACCTGCCCCAGAGAAGCGTAATAACATGTCTGATGTTTCCCATATAGATGAATGATTTACAAGATACGGTCAGCAGCAATTGCAGACATTTAGCGGCCGATAGTAAGGACATACGAAAAGATGTAGATAAAATTTCTAGTGTGTGTAATGAATAGCAGCTGTCTTTTAATATGGATAAATGCAAGGTAATACCTCAAGTAAAGAGAAAGAACTTGACAGTATCTGGTTACAAGGTAATCTGCGAACGTCTGGAATGCGTAACACAATTTTAATATTTATCGCCGGCCGAAGTGACTGTGCGGTTCTAGGCGCTGCAGTCTGGAGCCGAGCGACCGCTACGGTCGCAGGTTCGAATCCTGCCTCGGGCATGGACGTGTGTGATATCCTTAGGTTAGTTAGGTTTAATTAGTTCTAAGTTCTAGGCGACTGATGACCTCAGAAGTTAAGTCGCATAGTGCTCAGAGCCATTTGAGCCAATATTTATAGGTAATACAAAGAATCTATGTGGATGTAGGGCAACATACGATATCAGTAGTAGAGGAGAAGAATGAAAGAGTGCAATTTGTTAGCAGGGTTGCGACGGAGTACATTGCATCGGCACTGCCTGGAAAAAAATATTAAGCTCCCAGGGGGAGAGGGAAATGAAACTTTCTTGGTTTGACTGGGTGTGTGATGTTGTTACAGTGATTACAAAATCGAGTTACATTTACGAAGAAGTTGTCAGCATCAGCCCATTTCACCTCTCTGGCCTGCATGCACGCACTGATGATGAGGTTGGGTTAGGTGTCATAAAGCCGCTGTATCGTCTGCTGAGGAAGATGGTTCACAATTGCTGTAACTGCTCCTAGATATGCTGTGTAATGGCTTTGGGACGTAGTTGATGTCTAAGATGGTCCCACGTACGCTCTATCGGGGACGAAAAATGGCTCTGAGCACTATGGGACTTAACATCTGAGGTCATCGGTCGCCTAGAACTTGGAACTACTTAAACCTAACTAACCTAAGGATATCACACACATCCGTGCCCGAGACAGGGTTCGAACCTGTGACAGTAGCGGTCGCGTGGTTCCAGACTGTAGCGCCTAGAACCACACGGCCACACTGGCCGGCTATCGGGGACGAATCTACATATCCGGCTGTCCACGGGAGTACCTCAACGTCACGCAGATACTTCATAAACACAGGTTCTATGCGTGGCCGAGCATTGCCCTCTCGAAAAACGGCTCCCAGATACTGTCGCAATGGAGGCAACACATGAGGATCACGATGTCCGTGACGTACTGTTGTGCCGGTATGGTCCTCTCTGTCGGCATCAGCCGTGACCTTGAAGTCGTACCCGATGGAGCTCCAGATCCACACCATGACGGCAGGAGTAACAGTGCTGTGCCTCTTCGAAACATTGGAAGAACGGAATCTGTTCCCAGGTTGCCACCATGCTGGCCGACGATGATCGTCCAGGGTCGTGAAGAACAGAGAGCCATCGCTCAACACATTGCGACGACATTCATCAGCAGTACGTGCTTCACGGTGACGGTACTACTCCAAACACGGCCGTTCGTGTTGTGCTGTTAACGACAGCCTACGAATGGGACGGTAGCTCCCGAATCCGACTGCTGATGATCTACGACCAACAGTGCGGAATGACACAGAATGTTGCAGGGAGTCCGTTGCTTGTTCTCGGATAGCAGACGCTGATGTCAAAGGGCTACGGTGCGCTTGGTACACAATACAGTGATCCTTCCTTGTGGTCGTAAGACGTGGTCGAGTGGAATTTTGACGACGAGTCTGCCTGCCCTCGCATTCCCATGCAGTCCAGTATCAATCAAGTGTCACATCAGAATGCCCCACAAATCTGGATATTTCCCACTACTCGACTCGCCGCCCAAATGGACATCCTGCGGTGACGCCCGTCTGGTGCTGGTAACGCTGTCTCACATCAATGCCCATCGACTCCCGCGTCTTCACAGTGCTCACTCAACATCTGTCGCATCGTACAGGGATATAGCCTACCAGGCGTGGTAACGATAATAAACTGGAACAACACTAGTGCATCCCGGTAGCCGTTCTACCTCTCACAGAAAATTGCAGCTCTAATCATTTACATGTTGTGTACGTCTACGAACTTCATTCCAAACCGACAGTGTCATCTGGGTGCTTTACTTTTTTGTCAGACAGTGTATAAAGAAAATCGGTGCAACAGTGACCAATACTGGAGTATTGCTGAAGCATTTGGAGAGATAATCAAGCAGACACTACAATAGACAATAGACATTAGAGGTCAAAAGGATTTAGAGATTGGCTGCTAGCGTCGTAACAGGTGGGCATAGTAAATACGAAAGTGTTGCAGGGATCTTTGGAAGACAGGCGAAACACTGTTGCCTGAATTCATAGAACCTGTATTCGCGGAAGACGGTCCGATAATTTTGCTGGCGCCTTAGTATATGTCGCGCAGGTATCATGAGATTAAAACCTCCTTTATACGATCAACTTCCTTGTCTCAGTTGACTACTCCAGACAAGTCAGTCTACTGCAGCGCCTCTAGAGTTTTATTCTTGCACTGAGTCTCGTCTGTTTCGAGTTGTCGTTGTCACCGTTTACACCTCAGTGTCAAAACTGCGTGTTTTGCGAGAGCTGTTTTCCGTGGGGTTTGACATATGAACGGTGGAAGTGGAAATTTATTTGAGGGACTACCCGTGTTCACGAAAAAGTCGAAATATATTAACTAAATTTGGGGACAGACAATGATAATAGACACAATGTCAAAAATATATACTCTGCTGAAAACTGAAGGAATAGCAGAAGAGTCGTCCAGACATTTCAAAACATGTACATTCATTTCCTGGAGAAAATGCATATACTTCCAAACGCGTCAGGAATATAACTTCGATAATATCGATTGTACATCTACATCTACATCTACATGACTACTCTGCAATTCACATTTAAGTGCTTGGCAGAGGGTTCATCGAACCACAATCATACTATCTCTCTACTATTCCACTCCCGAACAGCGAGCGGGAAAAACGAACACCTAAACCTTTCTGTTCGAGCTCTGATTTCTCTTATTTTATTTTGATGATCATTCCTTCCTATGTAGGTTGGGCTCAACAAAATATTTTCGCATTCGGAAGAGAAAGTTGGTGACTGATTGTACTTGGTAGCCACCGCCGACTGCAATATTAACGGCATCTGACATTGTCTTTCTTTCATGCCGTTACAATTGTAGGACTTTCTAATGTGTAATTGAAAGAAAAATTTCCGTTCGGCGAGTTGTGAAGCCTCAGAACCTTTTTTTAGGTATATTTACTTCCTTTCTTCTAAGAGCATTATACCAGAGATGATGCTCCAAAACAAGAATATGATCTGTTAAATTCGCTGATATGTTGTTGTTTTGATCTTCGCACCGAAGACCCGTTTCATGCATCTATCCACTCTAGTCTATCGTAGCCGATAATTACGTAGTCAGTCAGATTCATAGTTGGCCAACGTTAATCAAGAAGTTAACTTCGTTAATCGGTAATCCGTTACTAAAATAGTTAACTTTGTTAAACGTTAAAGCGTTACTTTAAAGGAGATTTATCGGAAGTTAATTTTCAGTCGTTAACTCGTAATAGTAAACATTATGCTGTGGGTGCAGTGATGAGCAAGTGAATCAAACGTATTACTGTCACTCACTTAAAAAAGTTGTTGTTAGGGAAATTCAGGTTGGACGTCGAGGACATAAAGGAACCATGTTTGTAACAGAAAAGTTTATTATGCGTTGGTCCACACCAGCTTGAGATACACCGCTGCCAATTGCTGCAATACCAAAAGACTCGCGAATGTTAATCTGTCGTGTTCTTTTAACCGGATCACTACTGGCATCGCTGTCGATATCTGAATGGCCAAGTTTCATTTCGTTTCTTTTTCGGTTTCCTCATGCAGACGCTGCCGTCACTGTTTCTTAAAACTGTACATACCGCGATTCATATGCCCTCCCTGTGTGTTGTTTCAAATTATTAAGGGTCGAAGTGTGAGCCCTAATAGTTGATTTTTCTAGGCAAGCGCAGTTTACAATGCCAACGGCTTCGCCGCAGTGATGACACCGGTTCCCGTCAGATCACCGAAGTTAAGCGCTGTCGGGCTGGGCTAGCATTTGGATGGGCGACCATCCGGTCTGCCGAGCGCTGTTGGCAAGTGGGCTGCACTCGCCCCTTGTGAAGCAAACTTAGGAGCTACTTGATTGAGAAGTAGCGGCTCCGGTCTCGGAAACTGACATACGACCGGGAGAGCGGTGTGTTGACCACATACCCCTCCACATCCGCATCCAGTGACGCCTATCGGCTGAGGAGGAGACGGCGGCCGGTCGGTGCCATTGGAGTTTCATGGCCTGTTCAGGAGGAGTTTTTTGGTTTCAGCAGTTTACAATAGAAAAGTATTTGTTCTCCCTATCTGGATACAAAATTAACGTAATCCCTTAAATGTGGCGCCGACCAGTGTTGCTGAGCGATTCTAGGCGCTTCAGTCTGGAACCGCGCGACCGCTACGGTCGCAGATTCGAATCCTGCCTCGGGCATGGATGTGTGTGATGTCCTCAGGTTAGTTAGGTTTATGTAGTTCTGAGTTCTAGGGGACTGATGACCTCAGATGTTAAGTCCCATAGTACTCAGAGCCATTTGAACCATTTTGAACCTTAAATGCGGCCACGGATTGACAGGTCGTATCGGATTCTATGATCTAGCGTCCCCAGTCGATCCACTAACAAATAGTAGTACTTAACGCGCACTCAGTAAACAAAGAAAAATAAACAGCCAACGCCTAGTTAATCTCGCTCACGCTCGACGACTGTTTACATCAATCACGCGCACCCCTACGTAGGAACATGCCTACATGACCCGAACTTGTCAGAAGATGATTTCCACAGGTGGCGCGACGAAATTTTTGCCATAAAAACTAGATACCTAATTAACGATTAACTGACTGATAGGAAGTCAACGGACGTTGAAAAGTCCGGTAACATCTTTTTAAAATTTACTGAAATGTTAATCCATTACTCGAAAAGTTAACTTTGTTAATTAACTATTAACGGTCTTGTGCTCAGCTATTCTCAGATGTTAAAAAAGGGAAAACTACCATAGCCAAAAAGAACCTCAGAGACATGAGGTTGCAGCCGGGTATAGAAACATAGCAGCAGTTGGGCGTAGCAAGGTCGACGAGTACGCCGGACATACGGATTACTCAAAGTCGTGATATGCACTGATTAACTGGAACGGTTTTTCAGGTTGCTTTTTTTTTTTTTAGTGCGTTAAAGATATCGCAAGGTAAGGCGTATTGGCGTGTCTGGGAGCACGCCCTTGGCCTGCCAAGGCGAAATATCGTTACTCAACGCTTACATAATGAACGGCTGCTTTCAGCCAAGTCTTGTTCCGTAATCTTATACTAATCGTTATTAGAGATTTTAAAAGCGCGGAATGTCCGCTTTTGTGTTCTTACCGCTGAACGGTTGATGCTGAGGGAATTAGATTAGGAAATGAGACACTTAAAGTAGTAAAGGCGTTTTGCTGTTTCGGGAGCAAAATAACTGATGATGGTCGAAGTAGAGTGGATATAAAATGTTGGCTGGCAATGGCAAGGAAAGCGTTTCTGAAGAAGAGAAATTTGTTAACATCGCGTATAGATTTAAGTGTCAGGAAGACATTTCTGAAAGTATTTGTATGGAGTGTAGCCATGTATGGAAGGGAAACATGGGCGATAAATAGTTTGGACAAGAAGAGAATAGAAGCTTTCGAAACGTGGTGCTACAGAAGAATGCTGAAGATTAGATGGGTAGATCAAATAACTAATGAGGAAGTATTGAATAGGATAGGGGAGAAGAGAAGTTTGCGGCACAACTTGACCAGAAGAAGGGATCGGTTGGTAGGAGATGTTCTGAGGCATCAAGGGATCACCAATTTGGTATTGGAGGGCAGCGTGGAGGGTAAAAATCGTAGAGGTAGACCAAGAGATGAATACACTAAGCAGATTCAGAAGGATGTAGGCTGCAGTAGGTATTGGGAGATGAAGAAGCTTGCACAGGATAGAGTAGCATGGAGAGCTGCATCAAACCAGTCTCAGGACTGAAGACCGCAACAACAACAACAACACCGCTGAACGATGGTGTCTGATACCAGTTGGAAGATGACTTCTGGTGGACGGCGTGCAAAAAAACAGTACAGATATAGACTCCCAACGTCCGGACGGAAGTGCTTCTACGAGTAGAGGATTTGTTTTCATGCCGTTGTTTTAGGCGAGTTCTATGTATATTAACTGGGATAAATTATAAATTTTATTAGAGTAAATAAAACAGAAATGTCTGTGAGGGCTGTAGACGAATAGGAGTTCCAAACGCTCCTTAAAGCCACTACTTAAAACTAAACAACAACAGAAAGAAAAAGATAGTTGAGGCGATCCCAATGGAGTGACAATGTGGCTTTAATGAAATAGTCTTTAACGTCCTGCCGCCGTTAAATTCAGAATTCAGCCATTTTCTGTGGATCAGTGTCACAGTCTGGTGTGATTCTCAAATCCTACTGTTCGAGTTTCTCTAGCGGAAAAAAGATGGCAGTTAACTCCTTTCACTCAACTGTCTGCACGCGATCATCCAATGAGAGAGGTCAGTGCAGTTACGCGAAGCTGGGATAATCTTGCGTGAAACGTCGAACTTCAGATGAAGATTCCGCCCGACAATGTCCGTGTCTACTTTCGCTCATGAGAACAAATGTCATCAACCAGAAGATTTGTTTCGGAACACCATAGTGCTTTACTAGACTTTGTTAAATTGGAAGTGATATGCCGTTGATTTCTACCGACCTGTAGACTGAGTTATCCAGCCAGATGTGGGAGGATCTATAGTTCGATGTCGACTCCGAATCGCGGAGAAACCCGGCATTTTTCACATCAGCAATCATTGCCAGTAATGAAAGAAGTGATAAGTAGCAGGGTTGCACAAGGTATCAGACCAGTGACTGACACCAGCTTATTGCATATCAACAGTCGCAACAGGTATCCAGCCAGCACAATGACCTAGAACATCTTGTTGTACATCAGCAGTAACAGCGGGTATCGAACCAGTACAGTGACTGATGCCAACTTATTATACATCAACTGTTCATGGATAAGTATTTATTTCACCAGGATCGATTTTTATGAATGAATATAAAGTTCGACGCTTACTACTGTAATGGACCTCGGGAAGAATCCCTGGTTATACAGTTATTAACGTGATTATATCTTCATGCATTCTGTGGGAAGCATACGTATCGATCGAGAACATTCGTTGACTTCTTTCTGAAATAGGTTCCTGGTATTTTAGATGATCTACGGCTTCTCTCTTTGAGTAACTCTCAGATCTCATTTTTCAGAATGTCTCTTACGTTGAGTCGAACAAGCCAGTGAGCGTCCCATCGCCATTTTCTTCGTAAGTTCAGTGTTTCTCTTTAGTTCAGCCTGATTGATTACACACACTTATGCAGTATTCCAGTGTAGCCACTGGATTCACATTCGGCATCCTTTGAGAGCATGTGGTCTATTTCATTCTCCATCCTTACATATCGCGAGCTTGTGCTCCGTCTCTAATGATTTCGTTGTCGACGGGACGTTAAACCCCTATCTTCCTTTCTTCCAGCATGTGTAAGAAACATGTTTTATAAACAGTCTCGTTTGTAGACAAACATGATAGCGGATGTCCTGTGTTGTAGTCGACAGAGAGAAAAGCTGTTACAAAACCTTTGTCGGTGTATTGGAGCAACTTCTATGAAGTTGTTGTTGTTGTTGTTGTTGTTGTTGTGGTCTTTAGTCCGAAGACTGGTTTGATGCAATTTCCCAAGCTAGTTCATCCTGCGCAAGCGTTTTAGTCCCTAACCACAACAAACTACGTGCATTTGAACCTAGTTTGTTTAGCCAGTCTTTGGCGTCCCTCTACAATATTTACCCCCATTCAGCCCATCATTACCAAAGTGAAGATTCCTTCTGCTTCAGACTCTGTCCTCTCAAAAGATCGCCTTCTTTTAGTGACATTGTGCCATAATTTTTTTGTCCCCTTTCGATTCATTACCACCCCATTAGATACCCGATGAGTGTGTATAAAATGCCTCTAAATTAATCGCATAAATTGTGACAAGTCTACAAGAATTGTTATGAAATAAGTTCTTATCTGCACTCATTATGTACATACAGGGTGACAATTAATGGACAACATGAAATAAAATCATCGTAACCTCTGAACAATTGTGTTAGGACGTTGAAACTGCACGGTTGGCCGCTGGTCATGATGGGAATTTGTATCCGCAGTATGGTTTCATTTAGCGACGAAATCCTCTTTCATTTGGGGGACTGAGAATCTGCATTTCGCGATGGAGAAATCTCTGTACCCTCAGCGAGTGACTGTGTGGTGTGCAATGTCCAGTCTCACATTAATGGGTGTGGATATTCCTTGATGGCATGGCGACTACCGAACGGTACGTGAAGGCTTTGGAAGACGATTTCATCCCCATTATCCAAAGTGGCCGTGATTCCGACAAGATGTAGATCATGCAAGAAGGAGCGCGACACCATCGAAGCAGGAGGGTGTTTGATGTCCGAGGAGCACTTTTGGGACCGCATTCTGGCTATGGGGTAACCACAGGTCACTGGCCTAGGCCTCGATTAGCCGCCATAGTCTCCGGTTCTGAATACATGCGACTCCTTTTTGTTGGTCTATATTAAAGGCAAAGTGTACGGCAATAACCCGAAAACCATTGCTGACCTGAAAACAGCCATTGAGGAGGTCGTCGACAGCATCGACGTCCCGACACATCAGCGGCTCATGCAGAATTTCGCTGTTCGTCTGCGATACATCATCGCCATGATGGCAGGCCTATCGAACATGTCATAACCTAAATACGAATATCTGTAGTGACGTTTACATGTTGAAGGAATTGTGTGCAAGCTGTAGTTTGTAACTAATTTACGTTCTTTTTCCATATAGTTCGATAACTGTCACCCTTTACCTGTAATTCCCTTAACCCAACCTTAGATATATCGAGCTTCATCTGTGTTGTAGTGGCTTGGTTACATATTTACGTGTTAACAATAGCTTCTTTGTTATTTCAAATTGTATCTGTGCAAAGCAGAAACGTTGTTTTGTAAACTGTCTGTTACATTTGACCCTGATTTTGATCCGCGAATTTTCGCTGGTGAAAGTTGAGCCTAGTTGACGGCGATATAATTTGGGATTAATCCATCATTTTGATTTGGAGCTCCTTGTATTGGCCGCGTTTGCAGTTAAAATTGTTGGCTGTGAGATCCGCCAGTTATGCAAAACACACTTTTTCTCAATACCCAAACATGTTTTCTCATCAACATCGTTTGGTTGCAGATGACAAGCTACCTGTAGTAAATAAACACACGAGTGATCCAGAAAATTCATGCACGCCAAATGTAAAGGTATTTACGAAAAGAAACGATCTGTTGTTTGAACACATAATTTTATAATCATTTAACAAGAATATTCACATTGAAGAATAAATAAAAACGAAAACCCACTGATGATGGTACAGTGGTGCCGAAACATGTTTCGGTACTGAGAAAAACGGTGTTTTGAATAACTGGCGGACCTCACATCCAACAATCTGGGATTAATGTTTATACAACGCAGATTTCCGAGTTAAGTTTGATCTTGGGTCATTTTCTGTGTTAATCTAAGATCCAGTGTTTTCCATACAATCGGCCCTCACAGTACTTTGACACTGGACACTGCAGGGAGGGTCAACGGTAGGAGCCGTCCAGTAGGTCTGATACGTGGAAGAACGTCGACCGCGCTCAGCCGATGAATGTGGTAGTGAGCCAACGATTTCCGGCGACAGCGCCTGAGCCGTACAGTAACGGCTTAACGGGCCAGCCAGTCGGCTAGCAGAGTGTAGGCGCGGCTGGCTGGCCACACGGCTACACACGGTGTGCCGCGGCGCGGTATGCGTGCCGGCGCGGCGGCCGTAACGGGACGGCTGCTGCTCGCTGTCTGGGTCAAGGCCTCGCCAGGTGGCGCGACCGCGGTGGCTCACCGTGCCCGCCACCTGCCTGCCTCAGGGCTTCGTATACACGGTGTCCCAGGGGGAACGGACAGTGTTCAGTAATACGACAGGAATGCTCGTTTGACGCAAATACTCGTATGTACCAGGGTAATCCCAAAAGTAAGGTCTCCTACTTTTTTATAAATACATAGACGTGTTTATTTCTAAATGCTTTACATCAGTTTACAGCTTGAACATTAAGCTATTTTTAGATATAATCACCATTCCTGTCGATGCATTGTTGTAGACGCCGTGGCAGTTTTTGTGTGCCCATGTCATACCAGCTCGCCGCCATGCTGTTTAGAAAGTTATGAACCTGTTTCTTTCACCTCGTCGTCGGAGCTGAATCGCTGGGACCACAATTAACGCTGACAGATACTGTGAGACTCTGAAAAATCTCAAACGGGCAATCCAGAACCGGAGAAGAAGAATGTTGAGCTAGGGCGTACAGGAACATAATCACCCACCTACCCACCCTATAGTTCTGACTTGGCGCCCAGTGACTATCACCTGTTCCCCAGGTTAAAAGAACTTTGGTCGGAAAGCGATTCAGCTCCGACAACGAGGTGAAAGAAAGAGGTTCGTAACTTTCTGAACAGCGTGGCAGCGAGCTGGTATGACATGGGCATACAAAAACTTCCACAGCGTCTACAAAAATGCATCGACAGAAATTGTGATTATGTCGAAAAATAGCTAAATGTTCGAGCTGTAAACTGATGTAAACCATTGTAGAAATAAACAGCTCTATGTACTTATAAAAAAAAAAAACAGGAGACCTTACTTTTGGGATTTCCCTCATGTATATATGCCCTATTCCGATTCGTTCCCGAGATAGGAAACATTTAATGTAAATTTATTTTTGGGTTACTGAAACTCATGAATAAGTTGTATCTGCCTAACCGCTTTGATGTTTTGTTCTAGCCCAGTCTACCTAGATTCTTTCAACCTCTTTGCGCGCGGTGCCATACTGATATAGGAACAGGAGCGGACCCAAAAATTGAACTCAGTGGGACAACTTTGTAATTTCTCCCCAGTCACAAAAATGTTCTATCTTTACAACATTGTTTCAACTGTTGATCTTATTGCATTATATTTTCCTGGAGACATATTCAGTCTCAACTTTATCTTCGATAAGGATAGAGGCTGAAGTAATGAGTTATTTGGCAGATGTGTTAGGCAGTACACCACTCTGGCATTGTGGCTAACACAGCTACACCGATTACTCTAGTCCAATGCCTTTCAATGCTGAGATGTGAATTGCAGTTTGTGTTAGGGAGGGCATTGGACTAGGGTATGTGTCTAGCTGTGTTAGCCGCAATGCCAGGGTGGTGTAGTGGACAATACATCTGCCTAGTTAGCAGAAGACCCGGGTCCAAACCCGAGCCTTGGCACAAATTTTAGTTCATTTCTTCACCTTCTGTCCTAATCAGAGGTTGTTTGAATTGTACAGCACAATTTTTTGCATTCTGTTCAAGTATGATTCGAAGCCGTAGATTCCACAAATAACAATGTACATTAAATGTGCTCTATACTGGAAACAATTTGGAAAAGGGCCTGTGTCGATATGGATTTTTTTTGCTTCACATGAACATTTCTGTCTTATCCCTGAATGTTGATCATTCCTCCTCGGACACTTTGTACACAGATCAGCTGTTTGTCGTAACATTATGGGAATCGTCGATGGCGAAGTTACCAGAGACAGAACACCATCTCGGACATGCCACAGATCAGAGGGCCTTTGCTCGCATGGACCATAAGTGATTTATCACAACCTACAACAGGTAGTTCGGCAGGTGTTTTAATCCCACGAATACATAGAGGAGGCATTAGTTAATTAATTAATTAGTTTACACAGCTATTTCTGTAGTACCAAACTGAGGGGCCAAACTCTATGCTCATCGTACGAGTCAATACATGAAATTAATATCCAGAAAAGGTAATAATAAATAAAAGTTCGCACAATTCTGTGCAGACGATAAGCTGCTTGATTATATATTAGCATAATCAACAATATACCACGTAATTTGCTTAATTTTTTTCCAGTAAGTCCTCGACAATATAGGAGGAGTGAGCCATGAGAAAAGTGTTCAATTTAAACTTGAAAATGCGAAGTTTGCGGCTAAGATTTTTCAGTTCTTATGGCAGTTCATGGAAAATGGATGCAGCAGAATACTGTACGCTTTTCACTCAAGAGTCGAAGAGGTGCCATTCAACTGCAGATTGAATTTGTGCCTAATGTTAGTTAACGATGTGAAAACTAATTGCTAGGAATAAGCTCATATTGTTAACAATAAATCGACATTAAAGAAAATATGTATTGAGAGCCCAATGTCAGAATTCCCAGACTACTGAACAGGAGTCGACAAGAGGTTCACGAACTTAATTCACATATTGCCCGAACTGTGCCTTTCTGAACCAGAACAAACCCCACTACGAATCGGAAGAGTTACCCCAGAATATAATGGCGTAGGTCATAAGCGAATGAAAGTAAGAAAAGTAGACTAATATTCACGTTGGGCTATCACTTAGTGCAGATACTGTTCTAATTGTAAATATAGCAGCATCCAGTTTTTGAGCAATTTCTTGAACATGATCTTTTCGTGACAGAACGTATAGGATTTCGCAGAGTCACAAATCATATGCCGATTCTGTGTAATCATAATGACAGATTTATCTTAAATTGGTTAGAAACGATAAAAAATGAATCTTGCTGTGATTTAGTGTCAGTTTATTTTCTAGGGAGCAAAACTTAGGTCTGGAGGTGCACTGTTTGATCCACTGCGTAAATTGCACTCAAAATTCTTCACTACCAGGCTACTGTCGTGAGCAGACAGAAATATTTTAGAACCACCTGTCACATTAGAGGGCATATCTATACATACAACAAACAGCGTTGGTCCCAGCGTTGACCACTGAGACACCCCCTCCTCTATTTATCTTTGCCCACATCAGACGCCACTCTCAGCCGTTCCCATTACTGTGGAGAATGACCTTTAGCTGTCCATTCTTCAAGTATAAGAGGAACCGATTTTGAGCTACTCCTGGTGTTGTTTAATGGTCCAACTTGTGCAGTAATATTTTGCGATCAGTACAAATAACGCCTTAGTTAAAGGAAAGAAGACTCCTTATCTCCGTAACTTTTTTGCTTAAGCCGTCCTATGCCTCACAGAGAAAAGAAAATGTAGCATTTTAGTTGTTAAACCACTTCTAAAACCAAAATTGAGTTTGACTGCAAATTATGGGAACCGAAATGATCAAATAAGTTTATTTGGACAGCCTTTCCAGTAACTTTTGCAGACACCAAGGACATAGAAATAGGTCGAACGTTGTTGATATTATGCCTTTGCCCTTTTCTTGTAAAGCGAATACTTTAATCATTCAGAAGAGTACTCATTGGCATACTAATACGTACAGTAAGTGTTGCAGTGCTGGATGTGTCTGGAAGGCTGCAGTGTGGCTTATGAAACAAACCGCGTAGGCAGAGTCCGGTTCCAGGCCCTTCCACCACGCAACACGCTGACTCAGTTGCCTGAAATCTTGTTCCTCCCTCGGCTGAGTCATACCTCGGTGGTACTGTAATCTGCAGTGCTGCGATTTTCATCGTCTAATCTCACCTGACGCTCGCTGACAAATTTACTGATGCACTAAGGTTTAGAGGCGAGCCAGTGAAAGAGTGGATAGCTCTGACAGTTAGCTCAAAACAAGTATTCGTGCTTTATATATGACATCATATTTCGAAAACGTATGAACTATATTACGTACTTCAAAGCTGCAAAATGAATGCGCACTGTTTCATAAGTGTTCAGTCGGTGTAAACATACATCATCTCCTTCCAGCACACTTAAAAACATTCTTATGACGTCCAATATTTAGTTGGATGTTCTGTATCGCCTTTCGGTTAAGGACGTTCGACAATCATCGATATTTACAAAATATGGGCGTTGAGTGTTTAAACACCGATGTTTTAAGATCGACACTTGAAGTCTTTGAGACATCGTAACAACGATGTTACACCAAAAAATCGACCTTCCATGTTGACAAAAAGCCGGGCTACGTATTACCACTATCATTAATATCATCGTCATTTAAATGAATATTCTGTCATAACGACTTCATTACAGTTGTTAAAGGAATAGTAATAACATTTGGAAGAAGAAATGTATTGTTTCATCGACCGAGCGAATTTCATAGCAAAAAAACCTATTAAAAGACTGACAAATGTCCTGTATTGATAACTGCTGTGAAAAGAATTGTATGTGGTTCAAAGACTAGTAGCAAGTAACGAGTTCAGGAAAGATTTGGGCCTCAAATTAATTCAAGAAGACTCAAATTCTATATGACTGAATGACTTTGGAGCTGCGTCCATCGCTAACTGCCATGCTAGTACTCCACCAATACCAAACAAATGTTTGTAACATTCTATGACCTATACAAGTGGATATTCGTGAGATTTGCGTATAAAAGTACGTTACATACAGTAAAGTGACTCCAATAAATAGTAGGCTACGTTGAATAAAATACTGGCAGCCAACGAGTACAGACTATTGGAGAGAATCTGGAGTGTAGCCTTGTATCGAAGTGAAATATGTACAATAAACAGTTCAGACAAGAAGAGAATAGCATCTTTTGGAATTGATGCTACACAAGAATGCTGAAGATTAGATGGAAAATCGAATAACAGATGATGAGGTACTGCATCTAATTGGGGAAAAAAGGTATTGATGGCACAGGTTGATAAAAAAAAAGGGGATTGGTTGACGGACACGTCATGAGTCATCAAGGAAGAGTACTGCTGAGTAGTGGGGGGGGGGGGGGGGGGTGAAAACTGTATAGGGAGAAAGAGACATGAATATACTAAACAGGTTTAAATGGATGTAGGTTGCGGCTGTTATGCAGGTATTAACAGGTTTGCTCATAGTGGAGTGTTGCACAAAGCCAGTCTTCGGACTGCGGATCACAACAACAGAAATATAGACTCACGTCATGAGACTACCTATAAAAAGCTACAAAAATTATACTGAATTATCTCAGCTGTATAAGCACATTGCCAGTTTCTGAAACACTGTTCTCAAAAGAAGGGTGTTCTCTCTATTAACAACGCAGCAAACTTAAGGGCTAAGGTCTTTCCTAACTACTAATTTTACATTCTGTTGTTAAGACATTGTGAAAAAAGATGTTTTAATTGTCGCTGTATTTATTGGTTAATACATATATTACGTGTATTTGTGTGTTACTTTTTACGCCATTCTGTGAATTTATCATTATTTCGATGTTTTGGCGCCGATTATTATCTCTCGTCGATAATAGTATTGTCTGGTCTGCAGCCGGATCGCGCAATCACCTTCATTGTATGATCCGGCTGCGCAACTGGCATGCATAAGTGACAGTAAGATGAAAACAAGACAAATGTAGAAAAAGTAGGTAAACTGTTTATTATTTTTAAAGTAATCGTCTTATCTGTTAAGACATTTGTCCGACTGTGAGACAAGATGGTCAATGCCTTTATGGACAAATGTTTGCTGTTGCATACGGAACTATGAATGTGCCCAGGCATGCACCTCTTCGTCCGAAGCAAATCGAGATGACCACGAACGTCTTTGTTCAGAGCTCCAAAATATGGAAATCACATGAGAAGAAATCGGAAGTATATGGAAAATGTATGAGGGTACCCAGCGAAACTTCTGCTGCGTAGTCAAAACGGCTTCACTCTGTTGCAGGACAATGCCTGCGCAAGTGTTGTGAAGGTTGTTTCTTTCGACTAGTCGCTGGGAACCCCTTACACATTCTCCATAGAGTCCCAATCTCTGACCATGCGATTTCCATGTTTTTGGAGCTCTGAACATAGACACTCGCTGCCGTCGATTTGCCTCGGACGGATAGATGCACGCCTGGTAACAATCGTGGTTCCGAAGGCAACCACATTTCCATGAAAGCACTCACCGTCTTGTCTCAAAGTGGGTTGAATGAATTAACAGTTATGGCTATTGCTTGTCAAATAATAAATAGTTCACTTACTTTTTTCCATCTGTGTCTTTTTCATTTCATGGCCGCTGTATTGTCAGTTCAAAAGCCGAGAAAATTTACGTTGTCACATCAGCCATCGATGATTAGAGGTCGATGAGGATATCAAAACCAGCATGGATGATATACCAACTTCCCAAATCCCTATTTCCTAGATCTGTTCAGATGCGCACGTTGGGGTTTTTCAGTTGAATGAACCTTAATCGTAACAGAATTAAACGACTTTCTTCTTCTCATTTATAGGAAGGAATTAACCAGTCTTTACACAGGGCTCTGGAAAAAGAGACACAAAGGCCCAGAAAAAGCTTGCAGCGATCAGAAATTCAGCCACGTGTATATGGGCCGACAAAACTGCCTATTGCTGACACTGTATCATGACAGTATTTTCCGGCAACATTGCAGCCACACGTACTACAACATTACCCGTCACTGTTTCCATGCAATTTAGGCGACAATACGTTTCCAGACCAGAAGTGTGCATTGGTCCTCACTATTGCCACACAAAATGGACGAACGCGAACTAGTGAAAAGTGCAATATTGCAGTGCCAGTGTCCAAAGGAACTTTGCATCATAATCAGAATAACACAGGCACTGTAATAACGTATTTATCTGCCGATACCGGGCAAGCTACTTTTAAGCGCAACGTCTTACCCGAACCGAATATACCTAATGGATGTACGAGTACTGGTCGTAGACGCATGGTTGACGACATACGGAAATTTGAGTCCGGCCTTGAGTCGTGCACGGATAGCCGAGTGGTAAGGCGACCGCTCGCGATAGGCGGGAAATCCGGGTTCGTGTCCCGGTCTGGCACAAATTTTCATTGTCGTCATTCCATTCTACAGCTGATGGTAGTCGTGTAATGGAAAGTGAGTACGGCTCTACTGCTGTTACATCACGCAAGGAATAAAATTACGAAAAACAAGACGAACCGACATTGCGGATGAGTACTTTATTAAGGAAGTGAAATGATTCAGAAAATTTACCTCCTGAAGTTATGCTAATACATGTCTTTCTCCAGAGTGTTACCAGAATGTCGAAACCCGATTTCGAATATCTGGAACAAACGGTTGGTGGTGGAATTGCCAAAATTGATACAAATATAAAAGTGTACACCAACTGGGGATCACCCTTTGGTTTTTAACTACAGGTGATTCGTACAGAAGTTTAATTTATGTCTACCTCTTTAAAGTGCAATATTCGTCAGTAACCCTCGTGGCCCCATAAATATGCAATGCTTTGGTAGAATGACTGAAGGTTTACATTAAAATTAAGTTTGAAATAAGAACAGTTTTTATTTATATTTTATTTTTGGTCACCAGCACTCACATCAGTTTTTTACACTATCAATCCCTAGACACGTTCCGAAATGGTATGAAATTGGTGGCATCAAATGCAAAACACGTGGAAGAAGAGCGATATTCGCTTCCACTCTTCCTACGCAACATTTTTGCCTCGCATTTAGTATTGGTTCGAAGATTAGGGATACCTTATGTGCTTCATCAAGCGTGATTCCTAGTACATCGCCAACAGCTTGCTAACTGTCAATTTTTCAATTTGAGAGCTTTGTATTCATTACTTTCGACGTCCCACAGCTTTAACCGTGGAGGAATAAGATTTATGAAATTCAGAGTTCTCTCGTTTGTCGACGTGTCCATCGCTGTACACAACAACGAACAAGTGATGAAACAGGTCGTTGTATGGTCGGGTGCCAACTTTCGAACAATATTTTCGAACTATGGACACATGACTGTATCGCTGTCGCTGAGAGAAGTTGGAAACATAGGTGAGGACGAGAGGATAATGACAGAGATAGATATTTCCCTGCAGTGCGAAACATTTTGCACCCCTGGTGAACAATACAGGCAAATCTTCGGTAATACGACGTCGGCAAAAGCCTGCAACTTGAGCAATATTGCCCGGCCATACTGCAGAGATGACCTGTATTGCAGCTACGATGCAGCATTGTTGACGGCAGTGCAATTACGTCCAAATATTGTCCTAAAATATGGTCGATCTAAACGCACTTTTAGTCACGTCGACCATAAAACTCGCTTGTTTCGGTGCGGAATGGTTCGCCCTCGGCGTAAGTCCCGAAGGTCACCTTGGCGCTGGGAGGCTGCATCCACGAGAAGGTGACCCGACTTAATCACCCTTGCAGGTAACGGGTCACGCACCAGGCAGGTAGGCGCGCCACCCCTGACCCAAATACCAGGGGGTATCGGATCCGGGACGGCTTGGGAACCTTCAGCATCCTGGAACTGGGGAGTGATGAGAGTTCCCGGACTGTGGCGCTATTCTGTGCGGGTGGCGAGAGGGACGTAGGACGGGGGAGGGGAGGATGTAGGTTTCAGCGGTCTGACTTTTCCACAGCTGGTTATTGTTGTACGGTTTTTCTACATGTCATAGCATCCGCGGGTTCGTTGTACAAGCTTGTTTTTATCTAAGCATGAATCATTCCCTCTCCAGTTAATACTTCAGGGTTCAGAGGTCATAGTCGACGTATAAAACTGCTCCAACTGCGGGAGACATCTTCCGAGGTAAAACAGTTACTGCCACTAGGGATTGAATGGCTGTTGCATTTACTGAGCGCATCTATGCGCTCTGCACCATCATACTCAGCGTAATGCTGGCTGTATGCCGATCTCTCGATGACGTTATCATTCTCAACTAAAAAAAAATCGATTGTCATTCTGTTGGTGCAATGGCGAGACATCCAGACATCCACATTTAATTTCAAACCTTCTTCTTTCTACTAAAATTATTATGGTGTTTGGGAATCTCTGTTCCTTCTCTATTCATGCGTGCGCGATGATGCGATGTCTTTGGTACAACGCTCTTCGCTTTGAATTTTATTTTGTGGTTCTCATGTCGAAAAAAAAGTGCCGCTACGGCCGTTACGAAGCAGTTTTATACATCGACCACGGCCTCTCAGCCCGTGGAAGCCTACATTGCACGAATCTTTAGTTGTGTTTGACTCAGTTTATTTGTTTTACTTTTG
The DNA here is from genome assembly GCF_023897955.1 of Schistocerca gregaria. Taxonomy (NCBI): domain Eukaryota; kingdom Metazoa; phylum Arthropoda; class Insecta; order Orthoptera; family Acrididae; genus Schistocerca; species Schistocerca gregaria. The sequence goes on from NC_064921.1 coordinate 819,571,857, forward strand.
TAACCTTCTCATATTGCCTGCTTTGATGAGTAGATTTCTTATTCTGTAAAGCCCCCGCATACTTTGTTGACCAGACTTAATTTTATTACATATTGCTTTCGCGTAAAGGTAGAAGTACAGCTTTATTTTCAAAATAGATAAAGAAATCTCAATCTAAATTATTTCATACACTTCTATATACTCGTATTCCTGAAATTATGAATTTGAAAGGTCTGTAAAATAAACCAAGCACGTGTTTCCTTAATATAAAAATATAGAACTAAAGTAAACGGCGCCCTGACAGGCCATGAAGGTTCAACGGTACCGACCAGCCACCGTCTCATCCTCAGCCCACAGGCATCACTGGATGGTGATATGGAGGGATATGTGGTCACCACACCTCTCTTCCGGCCGTATGTCAGTTTATGAGACCGAATATAAAAATGTAGTTACATCACGTAATGCAAAAACAATTATTTTACTTGGCAAAGAGCCGTGTTGCATTATTGGCTGGGAGGTACCGAGAGGAAGTTCAATGGGAAAGTTTTTTAATTCCTGTCCACACAGTGTCCCCTTTCTTTGCGTTGGTGTGAGAGCTATGTCTGAAGTGTATCTGTTGAGTGTGGGTGACTATAGTCGACGTTTATTGTAGTGTAGTGTCATGTTTGTGTTTCATGTTTATAAGGGAGATAATGCAATCCGGTGGTGGCGAATAGCATTAAGGCGGCCGAGGTCAATGGCCCCATCCGGACTGGTTACCATAAACAGTGTCGCATGCCCTGACTTCATGAGACATTGCAGAGACGTGTAGGACGCTGGCGGTAACTTTGGTGATCAGGAACTTTACGTCACCATCCGTCCTCACCTTGCCGTTCAAATGGCTGTAGTGACAATTTTAATCCACGGCCAGCATTTCACTATCTCACATGCGTGCGTTAGCGACCGTGGCTACGATTGTGGGTTTTCTTGTAATATGCAACTTTATAGTAATCTCTGTAAGCCAGAAAACGCAAAATATCTATAGCATCTTTGATACAGTTTCTAAATCGTAAAATGGTTTTGTTATCACAGAGATTGTGATCTAAATTTTTAGAATGTTCGACATCGTTAATTAGGCTGAGAGCAGTGACGGTTCGATTCCCGGCGGGGTCAGGGATTTTCTCTGCCTCATGATGATTGGGTGTTATGTGATGTCCTTAGGTTAGTTAGGTTTAGGTAGTTCTAAGTTCTAGGGGACTGATGACCATAGATGTTAAGTCCTATAGTGCTCAGAGCCATTTGAACCATTTTTGCTGACAAAACGAAGCCTCCGAAACACGTCGTAATCAATAAATATTAAAATGTTGTGACTTCCACAGAACTTTTCACTTAAATTTTAAATATGCAGTCACGAAAGTCCTATCTAGAAACTACGTGATTTTCAGCATCTTGACATTACGTAACATATGACAAGGTCACATTATCGATCAAACACTGAATAAATATGAAGCAAGATGTGGCAAAATCGGAAGAGCATTATGTCGCAAAAACACAAAAATAAACGAGAATTAATTTTTATAAAGTGGTGTCTGTGCCCCTTTTTCTATATACCTCAGAGTCACGAGTGATAGTTGTTAAGCATCTTAATAAAGTAAAGGTATCAGAAATGAGATTTCTGTGACCCGTCAAAGGTTGTCCGGGCTTTACAGATTAGAAACGACAATGTAAGGAAGAAAATGAATACTTTCGAAGCAGGAGGTAGACTCAGCGAAAGTAAAGGAAAATGGCACTTACACTTGAACAGAAAAGGGAAGAATACCAAAAGAAGTTTTGTTATACAGACCGAATGGTAAAACAGAAATTGGAAGACCAAGGAGACGTTGTCACCAACTTCCTCCGCCACCGAATCATGCGAATCGTCTGCTCATTGAAAGAAGAAGAATTACAGGAGCAGCTCGTCTACATGTATTTATGTGTACTGCCAAATAAAGATAGCATGGCTGTTTAATATGAGCCCTTGGTATTTCGTTCTTAGAAGATTTTATTTCATAATTCAAAGATTTCTTACAATCACAGAAAACAAAATCATTTTATAAATAACTATGTACGGACTTCTTTTAGAAGGAAGTCAATCTACGCGTTTCCTTTGCAGCTCCTGTTAGTCGTTAGTGGAGCCTACTCTCCAGTGTGGTTGTGCTTTTCCATTTCTGTTGCATTTGTTTTAAAATTTGGTAACTTAGTACGTTATTATTACTGTTAAGAATCTTGCAAAGTTTTCGTCGTATTTATGATGTTTCTGTGCCTCGTGATGGTAATTGAGGAGCTACTCGACCGAATAGTAGCGGCTACGGTCAAAGAAAACCATAATAGCGACCGGGAGAGCGGTGTGCTGACCACACGCCCCTCCTATCCGCATCCTCAACTGAGGATGACACGGCGGTCGGATGGTCCTGATGGCCCACTTGTGGCCTGAAGATGAAGTACTATGATGTTTCTGTATTTGATTACGTTCCGTAATAATGTACTACCAGTAATACCCCATGATTTTCCTGTTTCTCCGCAGATTCACGTGGTCTGTATAATTGACCAGTAAACAACAGTGCGGGTTTTTTTCCCATTTTCGCGTCCGGTATCTTCTCCGGAAAGAGTCCATATTCTGTGGTTATTTTGTGGGGTGGTGATCCCGTTGTAACAGCCCACTTTCTTTGGTCCATATCTATATCCTCGATGTTTCACAACTTAACACTCTGCGCAGTGTTGCGTGTTGCAATCTATATCACGTTTACATGGGTGTGGTACTACTCTTAGTGTGCCATCGTGCTATAGATCACAAAAAAGAGAGGCGGAGCTGCTATTTCAGAGCAGTGAATCAACTTGGAAGACGCTAGTACGTATTTTCCAGCGCTCGTTGGCTAGACTGGTGGGCCGAGGGAGCGGCCGCCATATTTGTATACACGTCGTACTCTTAAAAGCCTGCGTGGTAATCGAGGGAGTAACCGGTATCCGTGCGACGACGGCCTTCCGCGGTGCCAACTAGTGAGTCACCGTTTGGAGTCCGATCAGAACCCACCTTCTCGGCCGAGGTCACTAAATAACGGTGAGTCAGTGGCGCTCCCCTTGTTAGCCCAGACCTAAGGTTCATAGCACTCAAGTGAGAAGCATTGGGAAAGATGGTGGTGGTCTTCTCACCAAAGCCGTGTCTGTACAGTCGCAGCTTGCTGTCTTCAGAAGTCCTCTTCATATCTGTGTGCGAAGAAAATCACATCTCACTGATCATATTTTTTTAAATAGGATGTTCTGTAGCAGAATATCATGTCTGATTAAGTGTCCAACAAGTTTTGCTTTGCGTTGGCCTGTAACTTTCAGTGCTTCTTTCTTCTCTCCTATTTCCGAAACAGACAATGGACTACGGCGTGGCCGTTCTCCGCCATATTCTTTCTCTCGCTATGGACGCGAACCTCTGTAAGGGGGTTTCGAAAGCTGGAGGAAGCTGAAGTTGAAATTCTTAGCCGAGCAGTGAAGCATGCTCCGACAACTTGGAAATAGCGATGTACTCGAAGGTCAGATTTCTAGCTTAGAATCTTGGCCCACTGCAAAGTCCAATTTTCCTTTTGCATCTATATTTGATCCCGTGATCGTGTTTTGCTTAAGGATCAGAAGAACAAGGTAAGGGATTGGGGGCCGGGGCCGGGGGGGGGGGGGGGGGGGGGTGGTAGATGAAGGCGATGTTATGGCACGTGCAGAGAATACACACAAGCATTGTTCCTTTTTTCCACGTGGAAGTCTTATAAGAACTGGCTTCTTCTTCTGGTACTGAGTGATTATGCCATGCTCTGTTTAGTGCCCTTTGTACAGCAACTGACACTAGGTCACTGAGTAGTGTGCAGTAAGTGGGTGAGACATCCGTCACCGTCTGAGAAAACTGCGTGCTATACTTTTCACAAACTAGCAAGGTCATTCTTTCCATTCCCCCACATGTCACTTGAGTTTCAGCAGTTATGAAGGTAGTTGTGCGTTTTGGCGCCTCTAAGACCTTCAACAGCGTTACGCGATAAAATATTGCGCTCGCCTGTCAAAAATGCTTCTGCGACGTATGACGAATAGAAGACAGCTTTTGGTAAGTCTCCTGTGTTCCATCAAGCCTCTTTTCATTGGACGATGGCATTTCAGGATGGACGGGAAGTTGCGAATTGCAAAGAGGAGAAGAGGCGTCCATCTTATAGCGTTGACAGAACAACTATCAGTAGTGATGCCGCCACTACGGGAAGTGACGCCTGTCTCAGTACAACAGAACTTGCACCACGTCTGGAGACAGCAACTGAAAGTGCCTACACTCTTCTAAAGGAACATTTGCACGTGTCTAAAGGGTGTGCAGGCTGGATACCGCGACCGCTTACTGTAGAGCAAGAGCAGAATTTGTTCATGCGTGCTTCTATTGGAAGCAGTGGACTGAGTGTGACAACGCGATGACAGAACGTCATCACTGCCCAGATGAAATTTAGGATATATTGTAATGACAAAGAAATGAAACGGAGTAACACAGATTAGGTGGCCCCTCTGTCTCCCCTCCCACTTCTCCTTGATTTTGTCTCTGTCGTATTGTATCTTGCTTACAATCCGGCTTCCCGCGATTTGTCTTTTGTATCCTCCTTCTGAGGTTTATTTGTGGTTCGATACGTGTAGGATGAAGGGACTGATGACCTCGCAGTTCGGTCCCTTTCGTTCCAACAAACAACCAACCAACCAGCCGACTGGATTCAACATGGCCAACCACTCCCTGAAAGGACACCTATACATAAGACCGCGTATAAGGCCATGGTCATCACATTCTTCGACTACACATATACGGTGTACATTCATACCGTTCCAAGGGATGCTATAGTGACAGCAGCATTCTGCAGACAGGCCCTCGATCTACTAATCAAGGATCACATTCCAGAGGCGAAGAGAGAATTTGTTAGGTGGTTTCATCAAAATAATAACTTAAGAGATGGTGGTTTGATTGTGTCGCTCATTCTGCTGTAGCAAATAACAATTCGTACCAGGCGTACTGACTTTTTTTCGTCTCCGTCTTTACATATAAGAAAGGACGATTGAGGATATTTTAGCCAACAGAAAAAAGCGAAGGCGTAGTAGAATCAAAGACTTAGTACAAAATGAGGAAAATATTACAGATGATAGGAGCTCAAATTAAAAGTTAAACGTACCACCAACGGCAAGTTCATTAGCGACGAAGCACGAGTTCAGTAGGAGTAGGATGTGTTAAAGAATCAGCCGTGGTCTTATTCGTGGCATTATGTAAATTTATCTTTACTCGCCGCCCGACTGTCCGCCGATTTGTGGCTTCCAGGTAGATTAAAACCGTGTGCCGGTCCGGGATTCAAACCAGTGACCTTTGCTTTTCGTAAGTAAGTGTTCCAGCTACTGAGCTATTAACACTATTCACAACCGGCTGCTTCAATTCTGCCATTTTCTCTTCTCCTACCTTCCGAACGTCAAGGAAGTGCTCCCGCGTACGGAAGTGGTGGTCCTGAGTCGCGGTTGGATAACTCAGTAGGTATAGCACTTGCCCGCCATAGGCGAAGGTGCGTGGTTCGAGTCCGTGTCAGCCACGAGGTTTCAGTCTGGCATTAGCTTCGAATTATTTGTGGAAACGACGGAAAAGTGAAAATTTGGGTAGCCGGACGGGAATTTTGACCTTGCTCTTCTCGAATGCAATTCTTATTGTCTTAAACACTGCGCTCATTACCGTTATTCGTGATCGTTTCGTACATCGTCCACTGCTTTGCATCAGACGCTCCTTTCAGTGAGTTTGTGGCTAGTCAGCACAATTTGTGGCCATATATTGGGAGGGAACTGAGAATAGGTTGTGTGAAATCGGGAATTTTTAATGCAGATGAATGCATCCAAGAACGTTCTAAGCTGAGCCAGCCTAGAATTGGAGGACCCCGTAGTAAAACCTGTCTTCCAAAGTAGGGTTAATCTGCCTTGTGATGATTACAGAAGTGACTGCCATTCCTTCTTTCCAACCTCTTTCAGGAAAGCTCTTGCCTCTGCCAGCGACTTGGAATTTTCGAGCAGAATGTATGGCATGCCAACGGCAAGTTACAGATCCTGTACTACTCGCACAACATTAATTGTTTTAGGTAGCTTTCATTATAGCATAAACAGTTGTGTCAAATACCGCGTGAAAATTTACCTGTTTCTATTTCTTTAATGCGTCGGTCTCTAAGCACGCTCAGTAAGTAGCGTAGAGAAACTCGTGCATTGCAAAGTTTAAATTCAATGTTCCTTCTGTCAATAACCTCTTTCCTTTGGCTAACCCATTTTCGGCGATATCTTTCCTCCCGGGAGTGCTAGGTTTTTAACGGAATTTCTGTGGAAGTTTGAAACTAGAAGACTGACAATGACAGCATTGGAACTGTCACGACTGACTGTGGGTCGTTACTGGGTAGCTCAACCGATATGAGAGTGTAGTCCACGGAAGACAAGGGTCCATGTTCGAATTCTGAACTGGGCGTAGGAAGCTTAAAATCTGAGAAAACCATTCAAATATTGTAAAATGTCTTGCTTCGTCGCATAGCCGCAGATTGACATGATACTACTAATACAGCAATCTGGATTTGGTGATACGAAACGAAGAATCATTCCTGTGTGGATGACAAATGTACCCTAAGTTGTGTTACGGGCTTGCAGACTGTGAGTAGAGATGACATTAGAGAAAGGTGTTACATTGTCTGAGCCCACTTCTTTGCAACTATAAACAAACGATTTATTGTTGCGCGCCTAGCGAGGATGCGCCGCTCTTGGGCAATTTGGTCCACAAATTCATCGACTTAAGGATCATAGTAGCTTCTCAAAATAGGCACTCACCTTCCGCTGTCAGCGTGTCTGAAGATGGTCCCGGAAGAGAGGACTATTTGGTGTGGGACAGGCACTCACCTGAAACACAGAAAGCAGTCAGTGGTCAGCAAGGTAGACAGATTCTTCACACGCAACGTAACGTCCATTAAGCCAAAAGTCTCACGTCTATCAAAGGAGCACAAAGATATATCGTAAACCTCTTGACACATCTTTACAGCTAAAGGTTCATTTTTCTGCCCTTCCCAACCGCCTCCCCCCCCCCCCCCCCCCCGCCCATCTCCTCATTGTCTTGTGTATTTTGCACAATGCCACACAATTAGATTCACAGTCATAACATTTCCTATGGAGCCTGTGAATAATTTCAAGTGACCATTAATATCTGAGAACAATAACCAGGTTATATTAAAACAAAAACTAGAAAAAAAACACATTTAGCACAGAGGATACAGTGTACATTATTTCGATCTTAGCACCTGGAGTGACTGACAAAGCCTAAATCTACATGGAGACGTTAAAAATTTCTCATATAGGTAAGGGGAGAACTGTTCTAATCAAAGCGCAACTAAGACTCGAACTCGGGACCTTTGCCTTTCGCGGGCAAGTGCTCTACCAACTGAGCTACCGAAGCACGACTCACGCCCGGTACTCACAACTTTACTTCTGCCAGTATCCGTCTCCTACCTTCCAAACTTTACAGAAGATCTTCTGCGAAACATGCAGAACTAGCACTCCTGAAAGAAAGGATACTGTGGAGACATGGCTTAGCCACAGCCTGGGGGATGTTTCCAGAATGAGATTTTCACTCTGCAGCGGAGTGTGCGCTGATATGAAACTTCCTGGCAGATTAAAACTGTGTGCCCGACCGAGACTTTCGCAGAAGAGTTTCTGTAAAGTTTGGAAGGTAGGAGACGGATACTGGCAGAATTAAAGTTGTGAGTACCGGGCGTGAGTCGTGCTTCGGTAGCTCAGTTGGTAGAGCACTTGCCCGCGAAAGGCAAAGGTCCCGAGTTCGAGTCTCGGTCGGGCACACAGTTTTAATCTGCCAGGAAGTTTCATATCAGCGCACACTCCGCTGCAGAGTGAAAATCTCATTCTGGAAAGCGCAACTAATCTCCGAGCACGAGTTCAGAACAGTGTCTGTTCCTGCCTGATAAACGGAATTCGGTCACTAATATGCACGCTACTGAAAAAGCAGCTAAAAAACAGCTACTGAAGTATTCGAAAACATCAACAGATGGTTCGAAGCAACTGGTGTACCAGTGAATTTTGACAAGAACGCACAGTTCAGTATTTCTCACAGAACTTCACAAGCTATAAAAACAGATTTCTCAAACAACAGAATTCAAGAAGTAGAAAATGTTACGCTTTTCGAACTATCGATAGATCACAACCATTACTGGAAAATTGGATACCTAGGCTTACTGAAGCACCTTGATTGAGCTGTTTTTGTAGTACGCATGATTACTGCTATCGGGAATTTAAAAATGAAGAAACTAGTTTATTCTGAACATATTTCTATTCAGTAATGAGTTAAGGAGTCATATTCTGGGTTATATCAAGTCACAGGGAAGCTCTTATAAGAATTCCATTTGGTGTTAATCCCAAAACATCCTGTAGACTCTTCTTCAGAAAACTTGGTATTTGGGTAACTGCTTCGCAATATGTATATTCATTATAAGCCTACCTATAACAGCAAGACCAAAAACAGCCTGTAAAAAGATTACCTGGGGTTATCATTAGTACATACAGTAGTCAGATAAATGGGTACAGATGTATTCCATAACCTACCAGAGCCAACTACATGACCCATAACGTAGTGGAGTTAAAGAGAAAGTTAAAGAATTTTCTGTTGGGCAACTTCTACTCCATTCAAGAGTGTCTTAACAGAAACTCTTTAGTGTAATGTTAACATTAATTTAGAATTTAAAACCTCAGCTGTAAACAGTGGTAAGGGCAGGTTGGTTGTTTTGAGAAATTGCTTAATCAGGTTTCAATAAAATCTCATAAACAAGATGTTTCAAGCACATCGATTGTAATTTTTTATTCAGATAAGTGGATGTCTTCAACTATTTGTAGAGGTTCGAAATGTTTTTAAAATAGTGGATTCTCTCTCGCAGCTTTTTCTTAAAGACACATAAATATAAATTTAACATCGCGTCATTCTTCTTTTGCATATTGAGTGCACTTCATACCGAAACTTTATTGTGTCATCTTTCTAAATTGCGAATTTGAGAGTTCCGAATTGTGTGAGTTTAAGGTTCTAAATTCAATGACTCGTTGTTGTATTAAAGTACAAAAACTGCGAAAATTAATCTGTGATTCTGCTGAATATAAAATTCACTATATTGGCGCCTTACTACTGCACGAAAACTATGTTAAGTATGGCCGTTGACACTGGATTCACGCTGTCACGTAAACAAGGTACGGGACAAAACATTCCTTACTTCTTTGAATAATTATTCAAATTTACCCGATTAGCGACAGCTTTTGAAGCGCATTTGCATTCAGGGACATATTAGGGATTTTCGTCGCTTCCAGGATATTCGTGGTTATCCATACCATTCTCGGATTCGTACAAATCGTCCCTGAACAGCACTTTCCTGACACGAACGCGGTCCATGTTACTACTACAGTCAGCTATGCTTTTGTCAGTAACCGCTGTTTACATGCACACCTCCTCAGAAACTTGCCATTAGTGAGAATCTGAAACTGGAAACAGAGCTGCCGCTCCACGGTTTATCGTGAATCTAAGAACACCAAGTCACGTGCCACGTTTTACATGCAAGAACGAAACAGCTCTTTCCATTTTTTACAGCCGAGGTCTTAAATTGGAATTAGGATTTTAATGCAGCAGTCTTTTCACTGTACTGCACTTCAATTAAATAATACGTACTTCATCGAATCTGTTCCACATCACAGATACTACTGTCCATCGGATCCACGGAAAGTGACAAACGTAATCATAAGAAAATGAAGACTTAAGTCGAATGTGAGGTCATCGTTGGGAAATACTTGTAAGATATTAAAATGATGACTGAAAAACTTAAGTTTAATAAATTCCCGTGTGACTTTTGATTGTGCAGAGTCCGGCAAAAAGACGTCCCGTATTTCAAAAGGTATTTAGAAGCAAACAAAGATACAGAGAAAATACTTTTATTTTTGGACAAGATATATTGTGTTACTTTCTATTAGTGGGTTTTAAAAATTTTGTCTCCTAAATGCCTCCTCCATTGCTGACACATTGACGAAGTCTTTCCCGGAAGTTGTCCATACTCCTTCGTGTCATTTTCTTTGGAATGGTAGCAACTACGTGGGTAACTGTCTCCTGGGGTTGCGGGGCGATGTTTTTACACGTTGAAGTGTTCCCAAGGAAAAAAAAAGTGATAAACCGGGTGACCGTGGGGGAGCAGGTGGTGTCTCCTCATGAAGAAAGAAGACGTACAAAAAATAACTCTCTTAAAATATCTAGAGAACGACGAGAGGTGTGAACTGGGCAGTGTATTGTTGGGACCCTCTTCGTGGTCCCCAAGAAACTGGTTTAACTCAGGTCGGAGGAAGGTCTCTCTTATATGACACTAGCGATCGATATCCTCTTCAAACAAATATGGACTCCACACACTGAATTAGCAACGACGCACTAAGCAGTCACACGACGACTGTGAAGTGGTCATTAGAAGTTTCTGAGGGTTTTCTGCTGTCCGGTAGCGGAAATTGTGTTGATTTACTTTATCTGACAACTGGAAGTGGGCTTCATCAGAAAAATAAAAACAGTTCCAGGGAGAATGTTCTGAAGAATTCCCTCATACACAGCTTTGCGAGTTCCAAAATCTGTGTCACTTCATTCTTGGGCTACCATCGTTTTTTGGGTGTACATGTGAAGAGCTCTGTGCAGATGGTCTACATCTACCTCTACATCCTGTCATATCAGAAAGTCCCAGGGCAGCTGCATGTGTAAGTGCTGAGCGCTTTGCCGATTGCTGGACGGACGCTCTCACACGCGCCACTTTTTCCAGTCTTGCCGCAGTCCGAGGTCAGCCAGTAGATTTTCTACTCGGTGCAGAGGCTGAAGTTTAAGTTTGATACCCATACTGGAATAGTTTTTCTATCAGGAACAAAATCACGTCCACCGAGTTCGAACGGAATGCGAAATGCTCGCTGAGTGTTAATCGCAGAACCACCATGACGAATATAATCCTCCGCAAGAAACACACGATGCTTACCTAGCCAAGCCATTGCGCGCGCTGAAAACGGCACGTACACCGCGATCGATCGGTACCGCCTCCACATCGATAATACCACTGCAGCTCACACAGTGTCCTCTTTTTGCTAGACCGCGTATCACGAATTTTTTATGATGGGGCCAAAATTTTAATAAACGTCGTGTGTAGTCGATAAAGTATAAATATGTTTGTACCGCTCAAGTGGACTGCCTAGCCTTTGCAGACGACATACAAATAGTGAGACGGAAGAAGACGCAAAGACACAACTTGACAACTTAAGTAAGGTAGCGAGAAAGGTGGGACTGAGGATCGCCTATAACAAGACAAAGACATTAAATACCACTGCAGGCTGGGAAACACCGGAAGGCACTGTGCAAATGGTGGACAAATTTAAATATCTGGAAGAATTTATAACAGGAAGGAACAGGAGCAAGGACGGAATAACAGAGAGGATAAAGAAGATGTCAGCCTTCTGCATGACGAGAGACATATATAATAAAAAGAATACATCCACAGAGGCAAAGTTACGCCACTACAAGGCAACGGCGAGGAATGCAGTATTATATGGTGCTGAGACGATGACACTAGGAAGAAATGGGACAGAACAACTAGGGAAAGAAGAGAGAAAAATACTGAGAAAAATATTAGGTCCCAAAAGAGGTGGAGAGAGTTGGATGCGAAGACCTAGGGAAGAATTGTACCGGAACATGAGAACAATATCCGGGGAAATCAGACTCAAAAGGGCAAGGTTTGCTGGACATGTAGTTAGGATGAGTGTGGACAGAATGACGAAGAGAGAGTGGGGAAACAACAGGGAGGACAAGGGGAAAGACAGGAACCAAATGGGTTGTTAAACTTCGGAAGGACTGGTTGGAATTGGGGATCAAGATCGAAGGGAAGGAAAATTGGAGGAACAAATATACACTGACCAATATGCCGGAGATCAATGACAGAGAAGAATACAGGAAAAGATTAGAGTGTCACCAGTGGAGCCAACAGGAGAATCGGAAACTGAAGATCTCAGGAGCGGGAGAGAAGAAGAGAAAATGAAGAGGTTTCTGGGAGAAGAAGAGGAAAATGCAGTCCACGAAGAGGCTACCCGTGGTCCTACAGAGGCCGTAACGTAAGAAGAAGAAGAACCGCTCCTCGGAAATACGAGTGTGTGATATTTGTCACTCAGCAAACACAAAGTGGTCCAAGCGAAGTATCCACTCTGTCACGTCTGTAGCGCGTCCTTGAGCTCTCGGTCAGTGTTGAGCTATCGGAGCAGCAGCAATTTTGTCAGCGGGCGTGGCATCTCGCAATACCGGCAGCGGCGCCCCAGTAGCGCGAGTGAAGGGGAGCGAGCGCCGGGCCGCGTTGCGGGCTCCGGATGGCCAAAGACTGCCCGCGCGCCCAATGTGGAGCGCGCGCTTTGTCTGCGTTCCGCAACACGGCTGCAGAGTGGCTGCAGTAACACAGGGTCCACTGTGTACCGTGTGTCACAGCGAGGCAATAGCGCTCTGTAGCGACGGCTGCAGTAACACCACAACAGACTTTACATCGCCCGTGATTGATTATATTCCCCGAGGAGAGCGACGATACCTTCCGTGGGGACCAACAAGAGTTTCAAAAACAACGATCGTGTGAAACGCGGCTCGTTCCGTTCATTCACCTGACCCAGAAAGCTGTAGATACCGGCGCCCAGATCAGTGCCATGTTCCTTGGCTTCTGGTGGGCAGTCGACACAGGTCCGAATTGCCGACTAATGGAGGAAAGTGGGAGCGTACGGAATATCGGATAATCTGTGTGACGCGATCGAACAGTAGCACATAGAACCCAACATGTAAGTCTTAATGGAGACGACTCTCCAGACGTAAAACTGTCCTCGGGCGTGCCCCAAAGGAGTGTTATAAGACCATTACTTTCCACAATGTACACAAGGTGTTCCCGTGAGAGCGTGCAAAAATGCAACGGGGCAGAGAGAATGCTCCATTGCACAATTAGAGGTAGGAAACCTGGGGTCGGAGAAGCCAGCTTAAGGAGACATGGAAGTAAACTTGTCTACCGGTTTGTATTTACAACTAACATGTCTGCAAGTTTACACGTACTGTGCTTTTTATCTGCATGTACATTCCTTGTTCCGTGCAGGGAAACTAGGACGACGAGTCTGATTACTAGGAAGCCATGACGCAGGTTTTGTTTGCTTCATTTGTCCATAAGGTAGCTCTGTTATATCGTATTTATATTGTCCCATGAGAGAACGTGCTATCAATCAACGACAGACCCATTCATTACTAAGCGCTGTTCAGAGACGTACAGTAAGATACGATGGAGCAATACGGGTACAGTTTCGCAGAACTCACTGACATGCACCTTGTGTATGGGGAAGTAAGTTGTAATGGTCTCGTTGCTGAAACACTGTACAGGCAATGATTTCCTAACAGGCATCATTCGTCACCAAGAATGTTTATTCCTCTCGGTCGACGAATGCGGGAGATCGGTTCATTGGGAAGAGGAAACGAAGGACCTGGCAAAAATGCTTCGCTGATGACACGGCTATCTTGAGTGAAAGTGAAGGAGAATTACATGATCTGCTGAACGGAATGAACAGTCTAATGAGTACAGAGTATGGATTGAGAGTAAATCTAAGAAAGACGAAGGTAATGAGAAGTAATAGAAACGAGAACAACGAGAAACTTAACATCAGGACTGAGGGTCACGGCGTAGATGAAGTTAAGGAATTCTGCTACCTAGGCAGTAAAATAACCAATGACGGACGGGGCAAGGAGGACATAAGAAGCAACTATCAACGTCAAAAAGGGGATTCCTGGCCAAGAGGAGTCTACTAATATCAAATATCGGCCTTAATTTGAGGAAGAAAATTCTGATAATGTACGTCTGGAGTACAGCATTGTATGGTAGTGAAACATGGACTGTGGGAAAACCGGAACAGAAGAGAATCGAAGCATTTGAGATGTGTTGCTACAGACGAATGTTGAAAATTAGGTGGACGGATAAGGTAAGAAATTGGGAGGTTCTGCGCGGAATCGGTGAGGAGGAAAGGGACATGTGGAAAAGACTGATATGAAGAAGGGACAGGAGATAGGATATCTTTTAAGTCATGAGGGAATGACTTCCATGCTACTAGAGGGAGCTGTAGAAGGCAAAAACTGTAGAGGAAGACAGAGGCTGGAGTACATTCAGTAAGTAAATGGACGTAGATTGCAAGTACTGTTCTAAAAAAAATATAAAAAATAAAAAAAAACTAGCCGTAAAAGGGGAAATTCACCAACACAGGCTACTCTGACAAAGAACAGATTGTTATAATCCGGCACCTGGGGACGAGAATTTCGGAAAAGGCGAAACTGGCCGGCTGTTCCCGTGTTCCTGTCGTCAGTACCCATAGAAACGTGGTTGAAGGACGGTGAAGCCACGAATACGCGACAAGGTGTTGCACATCCGCGGGCCGTGACAGAAAATGACATTAGGAGGCTACGCCGCTCTGTAAAGCGGGATAGAAGCTCATCGTTGGAAAATCCGACGACAGAGGATATAGCTTCTGCAGACACAAGTGCTTCGGAGCATACCGTTCAGGACACGTTGTTGAATTTTATGGCTCTGAACCAGGGAAACACAAGATGTTGAGACGTTGACGCAACTACGTTGTCAGTTATGTTTTAGTGTGCTTGGGAACATAAACATTGAATCGTGGATCAGTGGAAACGTGTAGCCTCGTCAGATAAATCGGGTGTCTTGTTATATCAGATCGCGTCTGTATACACGTTCAGCCATGAGAACGGCCGCTCTAAACAATCTCTGACACAAGTGCGCCGCTGACACAGATTGTTGGGTGCAGAATTATGCTATGGTAGACATACACCTGGACGGCTACGCGATCGTTGGTAGTAATGAAGGGAGCGTGACAGGTGTGGACTACGTGGACATTGTTGCGGACCACCCGCATGCCTTGATGCTTGAAGTTTTCTCGAACGACGATGCCTCATCCAGCGGTGTAAGTGGCCATGTCGGAAGGTCAGACTCGTGGTACAGTGGCTTGAGGAGCATCATGGTGAACTCACGCTGTCACATCTCCAAAATTTGCCTGGTCTGAACCAGATGGAACACATCTGGGACTCTATCGGGTGCCAACGCAGCTCCAACAAACCACAGTCGCTAATTACGGGGATTGCGTGATCTTTAGGCTTAGATATTTAATGGCACATATCTCCGGAATCTCGTGGTCCTGCGGTGGCGTTCTCGCTTCCCACGCACGAGGTCCTGCCTCGAGATAACTCGGTGATGTTGTGTCGTCTTCATCATCCCCATTCATCCCCATTATGGTCGGAGGAAGGCAATGGCAAACGACCTCCGCTAGGACTTTGCGTAGTACGGCGGTGCGGGTATCCCGCATCGTCCCCTACGCTCCTCGAGTGTGGGACCTCATCATCTTCATCTCCTCCGGAAACCTGCTGGAGACCTGTCGAATCGGTGACACCTAGGATCACTGTTCCATTGGGTTCCAAGAATGCACCGACACGCCGTGAAGCAGGTGGTCATAAAATTTTGGGTGAGGAGCGCAAGTACTACAACCGTGGGAAATACGAGCATAATCGCTCACCCGTTGTGTCTATGCTTCCGTTATTACATGTGTTTAAAACTGGTTTCGCTAAACGTTGTTTGTTCAGAGTGTGTCTGGTGTGTTTGACGGCAGCAAGTAGAGCGGCCATGTGGACGAGAGGACACTTTTGGGCAGTAACGGGAGCAGGTAGAGCGCCGCTGCCCCCGTTTCCCACGCGAGCACCCGCCTCACTCCAATCTCGTTCCGCCGTCTTGCCCAGCGAGAAGCTGGGGACGGTAACGGGGCCCTACGAAGCTCGCGGTGCCGTGTCAGACAGATTTACGGCGCCGCTGAGAACTCGGGCCGCGTTGCGACACTGTCTCTCTCTCTCTCTCTCTCTCTCTCTCTCTCTCTCTCTCTCTCTCTCTCTCTCTCTGTGTGTGTGTGTGTGTGTGTGTGTGTGTGTGTGTGTGTGTGTTTCAGTCATTTCCCTGCTGCGTGCAGAGTTGCGAGAGCGCGTGCGAACCGGAAGCTGCGTTGGCCAACAGCGGCGCCGTTCTCCGCCGGCAGCCAAGGGCGCAGAGTCCACCCACGTCCCCGGCCCGACTGGACAGCGCGACCAGGCGCACGTCTACTTACAGCAGAACCCTGTGTTCCAACCTGAGCGAGCACTTTCCACCTCTAACGACTACTGCAGTCGTGCGTAGTCCGTAGACTACACAATTGTCTTCCGAAATTGTAGAAGTATATTAACCAACGACGTTTATTCTTTTTTACGATTACCTGTTACAAGAGAAGGAACTGCGGAGGAGTTGAGAAACGCATAATAGAGACTTTGGTAATCAATAATACACACACAAAAAAAGTTTTGATCATCTCGATTCCGAGATTTCTGGAACCATTACAGAAAATTGGAATAGAGATCAACATAAATATCATTTACGCCCTTTTTATCTCTCATGAAAACCGCACATTGCATGTTGTACCACCATATACAGCGAGACCCTCAGAGATGGTGGTCCAGATTGCTGTACACACCGGTACCTCTAATACCCAGTAGCACGTCCTTTTGCATTGGTGCATGCCTGTATTCGTCATGGCATACTATCCACAAGTTCATCAAGGCACTGTTGGTCCAGACTGTCCCACTCCTCAACGACGATTAGGCTTAGATTCCTCAGAGTGGTTGGTGGGTCACGTCGTCCATAAACGGTCCTTTTCAGTCTATCCCGGGCATGTGCGATAGGGTTCGTGTCTGGAGAATATGCTGGCCACTCTAGTCGATCGATGGCGTTATCCTGAAGAAAGGCATTCACAAGATGTGCACGATGGGGGACGCGAACTGTCGTTCATGAAGACGAATGCCTCGCCAATATTCCGCCGATATGGTTACACTATCGGTCGGAGGATGGCATTCGCGTATCGTACAGCCGTCACGCCGCCTTCCATGACCAACAGCGGCGTACGGCGGCCACCCCAAAACAGCAGGGAACCTCCACCTTGATGCACTCGCTGGGCAGTGTGTCAAAGGCGTTCAGCCTGGCCGTTTTACCTCCAAACACGTCTCCGGCGATTGTCTGGTTGAAGGCATATGCGACACTCATCGGTGAAGAGAACGTGATGCCAATCCCAAGCGGTCAATTGGGTGTGTTGTTGGGCCCATCTGTACCGCGCTGCATGGTGTGATCGCAAAGATGGACTTCGCCATGGACGTCGGGAGTGAAGTTGCGCATCATGCAGCCTATTACGCACAGTTTGAGTAGTAACACGACGTCCTGTGGCTGCTTGAGAAGCATTATTCAACATGGTGGCGTTGCTGTCAGGGTTCCTCCGGACCATAATCCGTAGGTAGCGATCATCCACTGCAGTAGTAGCCCTTGGGCAGCCTGATCGAGGCATGTCATGGACAGTTGCTGGCTCTCTGTATCTCCTCCATGTCCGAACAACATCGCTTTGGTTCACTCCGAGACGCCTGGACACCTCCCTCGTTGAGAGCCCTTCCTGACGCAGGGTAACAATGTGCACGCGATCGGACCGTGCTATTGACCGTCTAGGCATGGTTGAACTACAGGCAACAGGGGAGGTGTACCCCCTTCCTGGTGGAATGACTGGAACTGATCGGCTGTCGGATCCCCTCCGTCTAACACTCTGTGTCTTGAGTGTGAGTAGGACTGTTCTTTGCTACCAGTATATGCCACCTTGATTGGGCAAAATTATTTTTCTCTCCTTTCGCGCTGCAGTAAATTTCTCTCATAATCTAGCTGCGTATGACTGGATGTTTTCTCTGTTATTCTTTTTAGTTGGTCCGTTGTTCTTCGTCTCGAATTATTTGTTTTATATCTTTTGTGGAGAAAGCGTGCCTCTCTAAAGTGACAACCTGTGCGTAAGACGGGTACTGAATTATAATATGCTCCAGGATGCACACCGCATACCTACATTCACAATGTAACCTCAGCCTTTTCCCTCTTGTGTGCAGATAAGCTGAATGAAGTTCATGGACCGATAAGAAATGCCCAAGTCCTTTATTTCGTGGAATGCGTTTCACCTTCAGTTCTCCGTTACTATGGAAATACGAAACGAATTCTACCTGCCTGTTATAGAATCACTCTTTACCTGTTGCCGTACTTGCATTGAATGTTCTTCAATTTCTTTAACATTTTATCAAATAATACCCATATTTCTGATACTTCCACAAATTCCTAACTTTTAACCATTACGTTACAGGTTCACCCTACAGAAGCAGCAAATTCTTTTCCAAAATTGCATTTCTCGTGCTAGAAACCTTGTTTCATTGCCATGATTTAAAAGTAATTTAACGGCAGCTCAGTCAAGGAAAGAAGGAAAACTTAACTTCTGTTCTTTCGGCCCCTGTATCGTGTGATATTTAGCATGTGGAAGTGGTGCCAGCAAGATAATCTGATCGCAGCAGTAATTAAAAAGTTACGTGCAACGCTGAGGCACTCAGCAACAGTACAAGAAGGCTAATTGGGAATAAATTGGGCAGCGCTGCTGATAGTTTGGTATTTAACTTTACTATAGACCACATACTCAGCAATTACTGCTGCTTACTAAGGAATTTCCCGTTAGGCAGCCTTAACGACAATGTGTCATGAACCGCTACCATGCACAGAAAGATTTAATTGTTTGTTTTCCCCGCGCGCTTTTCGAGAGTGGGACGGGAGGGAAATAGCGTGAAGGTGGTTTCCATGAACCCCACTACCAGGCACTTAATTGTCAATTGCAGAGTAATTATTTAGATGTAGATGCGGATGTAGATGCAGCGCCTTTGTGGCCAACCACCTTATTGCTACAGTGGCGACATCGCCCGCCTCTTGACCTCGGCGATGATGAGCCCCTTGAGGATCTTATCGCGATTTGACAGAGGAGGACGACGGATGCCGTGTTCCCCACGTAAAAAGACGTTTTATGAAGACAAAAAAGCAATCTCGGGGACACTGGCGTGTCGCGATTGTCTTTTACAGTTATTGTCGAGCTCTGCAGTCTTTATTTGACGTCTCTTGCTTTTTCCTGCCACCATTATACTCACTTTCTCGGGGATCAGACATCTTCCATTCCCAACTCTTGAGAGGAGAGTGGGCTACTGTATAACTTTGTCCATCTCGACCAAATATCGCAGCGGGCTGGGGGTGGGACTGAGGGAGCCCAAGAGGGAATGTTTGGGAGATGATTTCCGGTTCTGACATTCGCCTGATGACCAAGGGAGTCCTTCCGTAAACCGTGGTCGAACTTGGGGGAATGTAACTATTTTAATTTATTTCTGGGTCAGAGTGCTGTCCATTGTCCCAGAGAGAGAGAGAGAGAGAGAGAGAGAGAGAGAGAGAGAGAGAGAGCACTAATTTCTAGCGTCTGAATGTTTTTGCTGCCGTAAGAACGTCGCTGCACTCCGAGACCTAATGGAATAAGAGGTTCGTCATCCGGACCCATTGTTTACTCTACAGGAAACCAATCACCGTTCGCCTACAGTGATGGTTCTTTTCAGAAGGTCACGTCAATTTTCTTCCCCTTGTTGTCTACCCCTAATGACTTCTTCGGCGGCGGAACGCTGACCACTAACCTCTCTCTTTCCCCCCTTCTAGCTAAGCAGAGACAAGGGTCTCATCAGGAGGGCACCGAGGATGTGCGATGGAACCACTTTATATACGTAAATGGTCTGAAAGTTGGGGTGAGCAGCAGTTTGCGACTGTTTGCCAATGATGGCTGCAGTATATGGGAAAGTATCGTAGTTGAGTGACTGCAGGAGGCTATGAGATGACTGTTTCTGTTTGGTATGATGAATGACCCCTTCTTCTAGATGTAGAAACATAAACATGTAAGTTAATACAGATGAGAATCGAAGACCATGCCGTAATGTTCGAATGTCTTGTTAGTGGTGTGCTGCTTGACATAGTCAAGTCGATTAAATACCTAAGAATAACGTTGCAAAGCGACACAAAACGAAGCGAGCATCTAAGGTCGTTTATAGGGAAGGCTCATCTATAAAGGAGACGGTGTAAAGAACACATGTCCAATACATTCTCGAGTACTGCTATATTGTTTATGTTTGCCACCAGTTCGAATTGAAGGAGGACGTCGAAGCAGTTCAGAGGTCTGCTGCTGGATTTGTTAACGGTAGGTTCGATCAATATGTGAGTACTGTGGAAACGCTCCGTGATGTCAATTGGGAATCGCTGGCGGGAAGACGACGTTCTTTTTCTCGCAACGCTATTGAATTTCTCGTGTCTGGAGTTCACAGTCATATAGAAGTTTTTGAAAGACATCATTTTCGTCACTGACTGTAGAAATTATTTTATTTTCACCATTGAAATTTCGGCCTTAAGGCCGTTATCAAGTGGTGTACTGCAAAAGACTGTACTGTAGCGGTTCGAGTCCTCCCTCGGGCATGGGTGTGTGTGTTTGTCCTTGGGATAATTTAGGTTAAGTAGTGTGTAAGCTTAGGGACTGATGACCTTAGCAGTTAAGTCCCATAAGATTTCACACACAGTTGAACATTTTGTAGCACATGGCAAACTTCAAAACTCTAGCGACTTGTACATATGTCATCTCCGTACGTGAGCCTTTTGACAGTATTAACATAATTAACGCATATCTCACTATTCCACTGTTCTTGTATCCCATTTATAAATGAAGTGAGGCAGTTGGCAGAAAGATGTATTCACAAGTCGTACCTTCGTTCCAGTTGCCTCAGTTCACATGTAAACAGTGTAAAAGAACAGTGAAATAGTGGGCTTTGTAAGGATGTTAACACTGTTAAAAGTCTCTGATAGGACGATTACATGTGTATGTGTCGGAAGGATTTAAAGTTTGACAAGCGCTGAAGCATAGCCTTTCGCAGTTCACTTCTTGATAATGGCTCTAATGCCGAAATTGCAGTGCTGAAAATAAATTAATGGTTAAAATGACGTCTTTCAAAAAGTATTGAGAAAATTTATAATACCGGCACTTGCGGCTGATGGCAGATCGATTTTCCCGCTGCCAACGTACACTACGCATAAGGCCCCTGAAGACAAGGGAAAAGAACTTACGGTTTATACGGAAGCATATAGACAGTCGCTTCGTCTCGCACCGTTTGCGAGTGGGAAAGAAAGAGAATGACTAGTAGTGGTGGCTGGTACTCTCAGGCATGCAACCTATGGTGGCTAGCGGAGAATGGATGTAGATGTATATAAATCATGACAAGACACCATGCAAGAAATGCGGGTCAGGCCGGAAATGAATTGACTTGCGTACCTACTTTCGCTGTTTAGTCTACACTTTTTATGCGAGGGTTGGAACTTGAATAGTATCAACTATTTATTTACACCTCGTACAAAATAGATAGGTGTTTCAGAGTTTTACGGATCTTCAAAGTAGGCACCGGCATTCTGTATAATCCGATATCAGTGATGTGGAAGTCGTAGGATACTTTTAGCAGTGCCAGTTGTGTTGACAGTTTGAGCGGCGCGGTCCATTGCCCGACGGATTGATAGCAGTCCTGTAGCGAATGCCGTGAAGTGTTTCCTTTAGTTTAGAAATCGAGTTGAACTGACGTACGCTTAAGTGAGGGGAGTGCAGTAGGTGGTATAGCACTTAGCAGCCCCATCAGTCAAACAAATCAGTAACAGCTTGCACTGTACGTGCTTGAGCATTGTCCTGCAAAATGATGGTCAGGTCCAGCACAAAGTGTAATCACTTCTGTCCCTGTGATGTTCATTTTTGGAACGCAACCCACGATCAACCTAGAGACAGAAGTGATGACACTTTGTGCAGGAACTGACCATCATTTTGCAGGACACTGCCCAAGCACGTACTTTGCAAGCTGTTAGTGATTTGTTCGACAGATGGGGATACTAAGTGCTATACCACCTACGGAACTCCTCTAACTTAGGCCGGCCGATGTGGCCGAGCGGTTCTAGGCCCTTCAGTGTGGAACGGCGCGACCGCTACGGTCACAGGTTCGAATCCTGCCTTGGGCATGGATATGTATGATGTCCTTATGTTAGTTAGGTTTAAGTAGATCTAAGTTCTAGGGGACTGATGACCTCAGATGTTAAGTCCCCTAGTGCTCAGAGCCATTTGGACCATTCTGAACTCCCCTGAAATTCGTCGGGCAATACACCGCGCCGATCGAACTGTCAACACAACAGGCAGTGCTAAGAGTATCCTACGACTTCCACATCGCTGACAGTGGATTGTACACAATGCTGGTGACTACTTTGAAGGTCAGTAAAACTTCGAAATATGTATCCATTTTGCACGAGCTGTAAATAAATAGTTGCCACTATTTAAATTCCAACCCTCGTACTCTTACTACCTGAGCAATTGGCATTGCTGTGGTATGCTCTCGTATTTATTTCGATACTATGTTAGCCGACCTCCTGCTCCCTGCCGTTCTGCCTGTCCATCTTCTCCTGTCCATACCTTCCCACCCATCTTCTATCTACTTGTTCGTCCCTCTCTGTCCATTTCCTCTCCTCCCCCTCCCCCCGCAAAGTTCATCTTCTCACTCCCTCTAAGTCAATCTCCTCCTCTCCCTCGCGTCCTTCATTATATCCTCTTCCTTTTCTTTGTCCATTTACTTCTCCCCTCTCTTTGTGCACCACCTCCTTCTGCGTCCATCAGCTCCCCCTCCCCCTTCTTTCGAAACACTAAGTGGTACTTGTACTAAGATTGATTGAAATCGATGCAGTGGTTTATGAGGAGATTTGGAATATACAAACACTTTTATAATATGTATGGATCTGCTCCATTTGCGTATTGTAGGCTACTAATGATATTTACACTCCTGGAAATGGAAAAAAGAACACATTGACACCGGTGTGTCAGACCCACCATACTTGCTCCGGACACTGCGAGAGGGCTGTACAAGCAATGATCACACGCACGGCACAGCGGACACACCAGGAACCGCAGTGTTGGCCGTCGAATGGCGCTAGCTGCGCAGCATTTGTGCACCGCCGCCGTCAGTGTCAGCCAGTTTGCCGTGGCATACGGAGCTCCATCGCAGTCTTTTACACTGGTAGCATGCCGCGACAGCGTGAACGTGAACCGTATGTGCAGTTGACGGACTTTGAGCGAGGGCGTATAGTGGGCATGCGGGAGGCCGGGTGGACGTACCGCCGAATTGCTCAACACGTGGGGCGTGAGGTCTCCACAGTACATCGATGTTGTCGCCAGTGGTCGGCGGAAGGTGCACGTGCCCGTCGACCTGAGACCGGACCGCAGCGACGCACGGATGCACGCCAAGACCGTAGGATCCTACGCAGTGCCGTAGGGGACCGCACCGCCACTTCCCAGCAAATTAGGGACACTGTTGCTCCTGGGGTATCGGCGAGGACCATTCGCAACCGTCTCCATGAAGCTGGGCTACGGTCCCGCACATCGTTAGGCCGTCTTCCGCTCACGCCCCAACATCGTGCAGCCCACCTCCAGTGGTATCGCGACAGGCGTGAATGGAGGGACGAATGGAGACGTGTCGTCTTCAGCGATGAGAGTCGCTTCTGCCTTGGTGCCAATGATGGTCGTATGCGTGTTTGGCGCCGTGCAGGTGAGCGCCACAATCAGGACTGCATATGGCCGAGGCACACAGGGCCAACAACCGGCATCATGGTGTGGGGAGCGATCTCCTACACTGGCCGTACACCTCTGGTGATCGTCGAGGGGACACTGAATAGTGCACGGTACATCCAAACCGTCATCGAACCCATCGTTCTACCATTCCTAGACCGGCAAGGGAACTTGCTGTTCCAACAGGACAATGCACGTCCGCATGTATCCCGTGCCACCCAACGTGCTCTAGAAGGTGCAAGTCAACTACCCTGACCAGCAAGATCTCCGGATCTGTCCCCCATTGAGCATGTTTGGGACTGGATGAAGCGTCGTCTCACGCGGTCTGCACGTCCAGCACGAACGCTGGTCCAACTGAGGCGCCAGGTGGAAATGGCATGGCAAGCCGTTCTACAGGACTACATCCAGCATCTCTACGATTGTCTCCATGGGAGAATAGCAGCCTGCATTGCTGCGAAAGGTGGGTTTACACTGTACTAGTGCCGACATTGTGCATGCTCTGTTGCCTGTGTCTATGTGCCTGTGGTTCTGTCAGTGTGATCATGTGATGTATCTGACCCCAGGAATGTGTCAATAAAGTTTCCCCTTCCTGGGAAAATGAATTCACGGTGTTCTTATTTCAATTTCTAGGAGTGTATATGACTCGTACAATAGATGACCTACATTACTGAAAGATCGTTAATGTGTGTCTGCATTGAATCCTCTTTTTTTTTGGTCGTTTGATGGAAAATCACTATTATGATTTAGTACTCGTAGTTCATATATATTTTAATACGCATTAGCAGGAAGGCAAAGTCATTTGGAGATTTAATCTCCACTTGGACGCTTCGCGAGTAGACGTTCATGCGCCTTAGGTTTGGCTTACTGAGCTAATTTCCAGGTCGCTGGCTGCAACGTTGTCGCTTTTGTGCTTAAAGGCTATTCTTCCGTTGTGAATCTTCCCAGAACAGTTTGGGACAACTTTTAACGGCGAGTGCTTCCGAAACGACTCTCACGCCTTTCTTCTTTTTCTAAGGGATGTGCTTAGACTGCTTTCCTGGAAAACACACACGAACTCGTGTTTTAGAAAGTAGCCCATCTCACGTCAGACAGACGACACAACAAAACATCAGGAGAAAACTGCTCTTTAGATACCAACAGAATTATTTTCTAGTTATTCTCAAATAGCTGAGCAGCAGAGGATTCTTATTAATCTTAATACTTACACCCTGTTTATCGTTTTTTTGTCAGAGTCACCGGCTTTTTGGTGTTACGGCTGCTGTGTCATTTAGACATACGGCGGAATTCCACAAGTTACGCTGAGTAATCCTCTATAATGGTGGCAACGATGTGTGAAAGGCGGGGACAGCTGCCTTAGATATGGCTTTGTGTCTGGAGTACACGTAACGTTTTTCGTGTTCAGCTTGGGTAAATCCGGTAGTTAGACATTAACGTTATGGCTACCGGCTGCAGCTGTAACTACAGCACGTTTTCAGTTTTCTTCTTGATCTGCTTCTTTAATCACCTGACTGTGTTGTGATCGCCACATGTTGGTCGATTGCTATCTCCCCTTCACGAGGCGTGTACGTTTACCTCTATCTTCTGCAAAGCACTGTGACGTCCATTGGGTGGAGTGCTTCTTGTTATACCTTGTACTAGTCCTGTTCCATTCTTATATGAAGCATGGGAAAAATATCCATAATTATACTCTTCTTATCACTTATAATAGTCTTCGCATATATTTTTTTATGATCTCTGTTGCCTGCGACAGATTTGATGTTGGTATGTACAATTGTTTGTAAAGATAATTTATAGTGTTCCACATACGTCACTGTGAATTCATAGTGTTCGAAAGTGTCTGTAACAACTACCATAGTGTGCTAGTCTCTTAAACTAGACCCGTAATCACAATATCGTTTCGCTGTTTTTATAGATTCGAATTTCTTTTGGAAGATATCATCCATCTTAGTAGATATTGAAAGCGGTCACTTACGAAGAACCGTTCTCGGGGACAAAATTTAAAGAAGTGTGAGATACACAAGGGAAATGTCTCAGGCATTTGGTATACTGTACAGCTGCCTACCTACGTTATCGTCTGATTCATCTGTGACTGCAATCGCTCGATCTGTATCTAATTGACTGCTTCAGGCGTAAGACTCTTCGCTCATCATATCCTAAATTGTCACGTAATTAACACTGGCTCTGATTAACGTAAGAAACATTTCGGTTACAACATAAGATTGTCTGGTACTGTGCATCTCTTTTCACATCACATTCCCAGGAGGAACAGTCAACATTCAGGGATACGACAGGTTGGATCATTTGAAGCAAAAAGAAACCTTCACATAGACGTAAGGCTTATACCGAATGGTTTCCGAGATAGAACGCATTTAATGTAGTGTTATTAATTTTCTGTATCATTCAGTACATTGTCAGGTTGATAGAAGTACAGGTGTACAATTATTAGTAAACAGTACTACTTGCGTTTTAGCAAGTATTAGTTGAAAAATACAGAGTTTTAATGGTTTAACCTATAATCATTATCGTACATGCAGCAGTTGTACAACTCACACTAGAAGTTGATATGTATCGCCATAACTTACGTGCATTTGTGCACTCTTGGAAGAAAATGTCGTGCAGGTTGCCTGGGTGCGTCTGGACTTTCATAATGAGGGAGGTAGCGTTCATGATGCGAGCAAGCAGTTCATTTCGCGTTTTCACCTTTTGTTCGCACACCTCAGTCTTAACCCAACCGCACAAATAAAAATTTAATGGCGCAACATCTCGCGACTTCGGTGGGCAGTTTATTGTACTACCACGACGAATCCAGCGAATAGGGTAAGCGCAGTTGGGATGCAAATAAAATATCTATCCATATGAAATCTTTCGCTTCGAGTCATCGTTCCTCTATATCTCCGAATTTTGACTATTGCTCATGGGACACCTTGTATATAGTGTTTGAACTCTCATCGCGTGGATGCAAGTTGGTTTCATTTTTAGAAATCATCCCCTACATTACTAGCAATTATTGGAAGTCAGAACCAACTCTTATTCGCAGTTACATAACAGGCATATGGGTGATAACTTCAGGGAACAAATCCCAGCAATCTTGATACAAGCCTTCTGTTTGACTCATTTCTTTGATATTTTTTTTAAACAGCATTTGGAAGGAATCTTATTTTGGTGTTCAGTATGAGGTTAAAATAGCTCGATGTGTAGGTAGCGCGTGAGCGGACAGTCCAAGCTGGGAGGCAGCCACTGACCAGTGGGCGCTCGGTCCAACCACCGCCTCCTTCATCAACTAGTCGCGTGGCACCTGCGAGGTTCGCCGCAGCATTTTCGCTTCCCACGGCTGGCTTCCGTCATAAATTGCAGGGCGCGGCGTGCTTCCTGCTCGCGTTTACTCCCGGGAAATAAGCCGCAGCAGCCGCGGGAAATTCTCGCCATTGTTTTGGCTGCTGCTCCTGCAAACCGAAAGAGTTTCCCCAACTGCTGTGCAGGCCCGTGACAGACAGAGAGACAGCTGGGCGCGCGCCTTTTTCCTTGATGTGTCGGGGAACCTACAATCTCCCCTCCCAGCGCCTACCTGCTCCCGCCTCAGCCCTGAGAGTGAGGCTGGTTTGGCATTGCCTACGTTTACGACTGGAATACTCTCTTTCAAATTCTGAAGGTGGCAGGAGTAAAATGCAGACAGCGAAAGGATATTTACAATTTGTACGGAAACCAGATGGCAGTTAGAAGAGTAGAGGGGCATGGAAGGGAAGCAGTGGTTGGGAAGGGAGTGAGACAGGGTTGTAGTCTGTCCCCGATGTTATTCAATCTGTATATTGAGCAAGCAGTAAAGGAAACAAAAGAAAAATTCGGAGTTGGAATTAAAATCCATGGTGAAGAAATAAAAACTTTGAGGTTCGTCGATGACATAGTAATTCTGTCAGAGACAGCGTAGGACCTGGAAGAGCAGTTGAACAGAATGGACAGTGTCTTGAAAGGAGGGTATAAGATGAACATCAACAAAAACAAAACGAGGATAATGGAATGTTGTCGAATTACGTCGGGTGATGCTGAGGGTATTAGATTAGGAAATGAGACACTTAAAGTAGTAAAAGAGTTTTGCTATGTGGGGAGCAAAATAACTGATGATGGTCGAAGTAGAGAGGAAATAAAATGTAGACTGGCAATGGCAAGAAAAGCGTTTCTGAAGAAGAGAAATTTGTTTACATAGAGTATAGATTTAAGTGCCAGGAAGTTTTTTCTGAAAGTATTTGTATGGACTGTAGCCATGCATGGAAGTGAAACGTGGACGATAAATAGTTTAGACAAGAAGAGAATAGAAGCTTTTGGAATGTGGTGCTACAGAAAAATGTTGAAGATTGGATGGGTAGATCACATAACTAATAAGGAGGTATTGAATAGAATTGGGGAGAAGAGGAGTTTGTGGCACAACTTGACTAGAAGAAGGGATTGGTTGGTAGGGCATATTCTGAGGCATCAACGGATCACCAATTTAGTACTGGAGTTCAACGTGGAGGGTAAAAATCGTAGAGGGAGACCAAGAGAGGAATACACTAAACAGATTCAGGAGGATATAGGTTGCAGTGGGTACTGGGAGATGAAGGAGCTTGCACAGAATAGAGTAGCATGGAGAGCTGCATCAAACCAGTCTCTGGACTGAAGACTACAACAACCACAACGTTTGCGACCACTGTATTAGATTAGATGTACTGTCTGCTCAGTAAATCAACAGCGAAGAGATCTCTAGAAATGTAGGACGTGTAATCCAAATAATTAAACAGATAAAACAGTCGCTCAGTGCCAGTTGTAAGTTGCCTATCTAACGCATCACGAGGGCAACAAAAATTTCAGTTTCAGTATTTCAAATAATTGTATTTTCAGGAGGTGGCGCTCCACAGCTCTTACATTTGAAAAGAGCCATATTTTGGCACGAGTTGCTCATAGAATACTTCAATTACTGCACAAGCAGTTTTAGTCGTCTGACCATCATCAGGTGCATAAAAGTATTCACATCATCATGTTAGGCGAAATAGAAAATCATTATCTTCAGTTGATAAAATAACAGTATACAGGTCAGCGTTTCTTCAGCTGTCCATAATGATTTTATGTTTCGCCTAACACGATGCTGTGAACGCTTTCACATAATTATTGGACGAATTTAAGAAATTAAAACGCTGTCGTAGACTACTCATCAACAGGCATAATCTTACGTTAAAAGTTTAACACAAGAAGTCAAGATGGAGCGAAGTGGCGCAATGGTTAGCACATTGCACTCGCATTCGGGGGGATGACGGTTGGAGCTCGTGTCCAGCCATCGCCATTTAGATTTTCCGTGATTTCCCTAAATCGCTTCTGGCAAATACCGGTACGATTCCTTTGTAACGGCACGGCCGACTTCCTTCCCCATGCTTCCCTAATCCGACAGGACCGGTGACCTCGCTGTTTGGTCCCTTCCCCCCCAAGTCAACCAACCAACAAGAAGTCAAGGATGAAACTGTGTATATGTCTTGGGGCAGCGTAACTCAGGGCGCGCAAATTACCGGGACTATATTCAACGACTATTTGAGAGAGGGAGCACTTGCCGCCTTCCGACAAACTTCACCCACAGCTTCAAAGATTCACGAAACGTTTCCACGCTGACGTTCTCCACGAAATAGCCAAGGAAAGCTAGTGTATCATTTCCTACATTTTCGCTGTTCATGTAGCGAAACTGAGGCATCTGGTATGACCTTTTAATTTACATCTTCTTAATACTAAATATTCGCAATACACTTCTCAGGCAGAGTTCGGGTGTTGTTGCTTCTAACGGTTGGCGCGTTATTTACACATAAGGAGAGCACACGGAACTCGGATGTTTAACTCGATGCAACGCTCAAAAACTCTCGAGGATATTGGCTTTGAAATTTTTGGAACGACTTTAATATGCAAACATAAAGTAGATTGTTCAACAGGCAGCGTGGCACTGTAATAGAACGCTCGCCAGCAGTGTAGAGGAGCTTGAGTTTTAGTTCCGGCCGCAGTAAATATTTAAATAAAGATTTATGTTCTAGGATCATTTCCGTGAAGGGGAAGCAAAATTTAATTTGTAATTTTGAAGAACAGTATTTTTCTAGCAGGCTGTGTATGATAATTTTTATTTTTCACACTACCGGTCCCGGACATTCCCCATTATGAAGTGTATCTGTAGGTACATATGTAGCTGCATCGTCGTCATTAATTTAAAAATTGCGTGCAGTGCGTAAATGTGCAAAAAAAAAAAAAAAAAATGGCTCTGAGACTATGGGACTTAACTACTGTGGTCATCAGTCCCCTAGAACTTAGAACTACTTAAACCTAACTAACGTAAGGACATCACACACATCCATGCCCGAGGCAGGATTCGAACCTGCGACCGTAGCAGTCGCGCGGTTCCGGACTGCGCGCCTAGAACCGCTAGACCACCGCGGCCGGCGTAAATGTGCAAAGCACAGTCGTTATACGTCTTCCTCTTGCAATAATTCCAACGAAACACACTGCATACACTCACTCAATTAACTTTGACATGCGCAAAATAGCGTTCCATGCTCAGATAGGCAAAGCACAGTTGTTAAACGTCCTAATCTTGCTCAATATTTTCTACGAAACATACTGCATATATTCACTGAACGATCTCTCACACGTGCAATTTGCGCAAGTGACAGTTCGTTGAGTGAGTGTATGCCGTGTGTTTCTTAGAAAATATTGCAAGATTAGGAGGTCTAATGACTGTGCTTTGCACATTTACACATCGCACACGATTTTCAAATTAATTACGATAATGTAGCGACATATTTTACTAGAGACACACTGAGAAAGCAAAATGCGCGAAACTGGCAGTGTGAAAGTTTTTTAAAAATATTGTACACAGTCTGGTGGGAAAATGTAGTTCTTCATATTTATTGAGGCTGTGGGGCACACGTAGAAGAAAATGATTAATTTACAATTTTTTTAAAAAGTTAAACAGTCTGTGTTAACTGTAACTTATAGAAGGTTGGAAATTAAGAATTTATATTTGCAGTCAAAACTAGAATTTAGTGAGCGATGTGTAGCTAGAAATAAGAACACGTACATTTTTCATAAAAATGAAATATTATTTAGCATATATTTCATTAATTTTATATTTAAATGAAGTAGGTATTGGAACTAAACGAAAACGAAATGAAAAAATTGCTGAAACGATACTGTCACCAGGGATGCAGCAAATAACATAGTCAAGCGCAACCATTTTTTTTTCATCTTTATGTATCGCAGGCTTACTGGAAATGCCATATTAAAAAAAAAAATGTATCTGTGCCAGGCATCGATCCCGCACCCCCCCCCCCCCCCCCCCCCCGCCCCGCCTCCTGTTGGAAGAGCACCGCCACCACCACGAAGCAGGCACGCGTTCTGCGACATCTACATACATACTCCGCAATCCACCATACGGTGCGTGGCGGAGGGTACCTCGTACCACAACTAGCATCTTCTCTCCCTGTTCTACTCCCAAACAGAACGAGGGAAAAATGACTGCCTATATGCCTGTGTACGAGCCCTAATCTCTCTTATCTTATCTTTGTGGTCTTTCCGCGAAATATAAGTTGGCGGCAGTAAAATTGTACTGCAGTCTGCCTCAAATGCTGGTTCTCTGAATTTCCTCAGTAGCGATTCACGCCTCCTTTCCTCCAGGGACTCCCACCCGAATTCCTGAAGCATTTCCGTAATACTCGCGTGATGATCAAACCTACCAGTAACAAATCTAGCAGCCCGCCTCTGAATGTCCGCCTTCAATCGGATCTGAAAGGGATCCCAAACGCTCGAGCAGTACTCAAGAATAGGTCGTACTAGTGTTTTATAAGCGGTCTCCTTTACAGATAAACCACATCATCCCTAAATTCAGCCAATGAACCGAAGACGGCTATCCGCCTTCCCCACAACTGCCATTACATGCTTGTCCCACTTCATATCGCTCTGCAATGTTACGCCCAAATATTTAATCGACGTGACTGTGTCAAACGCTACACTACTAATGGAGTATCCAAACATTACGGGATTCTTTTTCCTATTCATCTGCATTAATTTACATTTATCTATATTTAGAGTTAGCTGCCATTCTTTACACCGATCACAAATCCTGTCCAAGTCATCTT
Organism: Schistocerca gregaria; assembly: GCF_023897955.1. Classification (NCBI taxonomy): domain Eukaryota; kingdom Metazoa; phylum Arthropoda; class Insecta; order Orthoptera; family Acrididae; genus Schistocerca; species Schistocerca gregaria. The sequence goes on from NC_064921.1 coordinate 819,603,638, forward strand.
GTATCCGCCTACAGTCATTCAACGACGACAGAGCGACGCTGCTCTAGAAAAATCGAGCTTACCCCCTTAGTGGATTGGAGACATTCGCAAAACTTCGGAGTCGATTTTCTTGAGAATTTTTGAGAGCTGTATCTTACTGCTGTGGCAGATTGGTATGTACCTAATGAAAAAATATTAAAAAAACGCGACTGCAGCGTGGTCTCGTTGTCAGTGGGAGCGCACGGCGGAGTAACGCACGGACACTACGGATTGCAGCGCCTGGCGCCGCGCCGGCTCAGGTAGTGCCTAGGCGCAGTGGTCGCCGCCGGGTGTGGTGCCCGCATACTCGCACCTCCACGCACGAAGCCGCGTGCTGCGTACCCGCATATCGGCGCCGGTCTTAGGCCGGAGCCCGGGATGCGCGCCGGGTTCGTTCACCTATAACGGGACCGCAGGTGCTTCTAACGCCGCCAGCGGTCCGGCTCGCACGTGCCGACACTACGGAAACACGGATACCGACCCGGGGAACAAGTGTCTCTCGCCAACACGGGCGACTGAGGGAGGTTCCCCGCCTGCCCAGTTCGCTACACATCGGTTGCTGACAAGGGAAACTCCCCCCCCCCCCCCCCACTCTCCACCACCACAGGTTTAGTGGGAAGATGGCGCAGCGGATAGCTCGTGAACAACTACAAACAAATAAGCATGGAAACAAGAACAAGGTGTACTGAACTATGAAAAAAGAAGCAAAATCGAAACAGTGAGCGGCCCAAAAAATAGATCAAATTGCTCTGAGCACTGTGGGACTAAACTGCTGTCACCTAGAACTACTTAAAGCTAACTAACCTAAGGACATCACACACATCCATGCCCGAGGCAGGATTCGAACCTGCGACCGTAGCGGTCGGGCGGTTCCAGACTGTAGCGCCTAGCCCGCCGGAGTGGCCGAGCGGTTCTAGCCGCTACAGTCTGTACGACCGCTACGAACGCAAGTTCGAATCCTTCCTCGGGCATGTATGTTTGTGATGTCCTTAGGTTAGTTAGGTTTAAGTAGTTCTAAGTTCTAGGGGACTGATGACCTCAGCAGTTAAGTCCCGTACTGCTCAGAGCCATTTGAATCATTTTTTGTAGCGCCTAGAACCGCTCGGTCACCCCGGCCGGCGGACCGGCCCAAGCTCAAGATGTGCAGAACTGGGCGCATTTACACCGAAGCGCCAAAGAAACTGGTATAGGCATGCGTATTCAGATACAGAGATATGTACACAGGCAGAATACAGCGGTGAGGACCGAGACTCGAACTCGGGACCTTTGCCTTACTCGGGCAAGTGCTCTACAATGCGGCACACAGTTTTAATCAGCCAGGAAGTTTCATATCAGCGCACACTCCGCTGCAGAGTGAAAATCTCATTCTGGAAACATCCCCCAGGCTGTGACTAGTCCACGTCTCCGCAATATCCTTTCTTCCAGGAGTGGTAGTTCTGCATGGTTCGCATAAGAGCTTCTGTAAAGTCTGGAACGTAGGAGACGAGGTACTAGCAGAATTGAAGCTGTGAAGACGGGCAGTGAATCCTGCTTGGGTAGCTCAGATGGTAGAGCACTTGCCCGCCAAAGGCAAAGGTTCCGAGTTCGAACCTCCGTCCGGCACACAGTTTTAATCTGCCAGGAAGTTTAATATCAGCGCAAACTCCGCTGCAGAGTGAAAACCCATTCCTCAAAGAGAACATCATTTTGTGCTAGACACTCTCTTGTTTATCGAAAACCTGCAGCCGTGGCCAGCATTTGCATTTATGTTCAAGCATGCACCTCTCGTTGTGTTTACAAATCCTTGCCCTACCCCTGTACCTCGATAGAGAGATTGTTTGACTGTCACCCTGGACAGTCTGTCCTCCGGATCTCTCACCCGCTGGATATATCTGGTCAAGGGATGGCGAGAAACCCGTACGCCACCCTCGCCAGCTGGTATGATTGAGAAATTTTGACATAGAGTTGCAACAACATGAAATGATGTAGCCGTGTCATTTTTGGATGCTCGGCAGTTTAGAAGCATCGTTGCTGCCAGAACTGGGAGCTTTGTGTACATAATTCCACGCCATGTGTAAACCCAAACAATCCAAAAATAGAATTATGAATTTTTTCTAGTCTACAGTTTATGTGCAATATGCAAAATTTCAATATTTCGCATCTCGCCAGTTTTGCAGTTTTAATGGACAGCAGTGAATTGTACACCTCGAAGAAGCCATCGGGTAGCCTTAGTCACGAAGGAAGAAAGGTGCAGTAGAAACGCTGATCATATCCATAGTCCGCCTTCGTGATTATTTGATCGTTGGAGTCCTAGGCCACCAAGAGAACATCAAAAGAAAAAAAAAAACTGGCCCGTAGGCAAGGGCAGAAATGCTGACTCAGTCAGCAGAAAAAACTAATACAAAATGAGCTGCTGTTAGACTTTTGTGTGTCCCATCTCTCAAGCGGATTTCTTTTTGTAGAAGGCAGTGACACCGGTGGTTAATTAGTGATTGCGGTACTGTGTCGAAGTGGCTGCCAATTAGATCCCGATAGCTTTCCGCTGGGAACGTAACTGCTCCAAAAGCTACGGTCAGAGATGTACGCCTTAACGAACAAGGCTACCGTTACGCGAACACAAACGTCATTAAATTTGTGTGTGCTGCTAACGGAACGATGAGAAGCGGTGGAGAAACAAGATTCCTTTGGCAGGCCGCAGTGCTTGCGGTCGAGAGAGAACAGATTTTTATTTCCCAAGTGGCGCCTTGTTACGGACATCACTCTTGTAATAAACTTCTTTATAGTCTGCGTTAGCAGAATGCTTACTGAGTAGGCTCAGTAGTTCCATGGGACTATACCGAATGTATAGAATTCTGCACATAGGCGAGAGAGCGAGAACAATGAAGTTAAAGCAACTACAAGACAGGAGGGTTCATGCATCGTGTGCCTACAGTGCTAATTTCACCACCACCACTTTCCTGCATAATGTCAAGCGAAATAAGCAAATCATTAACCAAATCAGACGTTGCTACAGACTTGTTTTGCCTTCCACTGAAGTAGGTTGCCGATTACGAAGGCCAGTAAAGAACCTGCAATTCTATGAGGCATTGTGTCAGCCTCTTAAACGCTTTGTAATAAGGTTAACTTGATATTATTGTCTCTGTGATCGAACGTAATAGTCACTTTTTCCTGCGCCCGGGCTCCCGGGTTCGATTCCCGGCGGGTCATGGATTTTCTCTGCCTCGTGATGACTGGGCGTTGTGTGCTGTCCTTAGGTTGGTTAGGTTTAAGTAGTTCTAAGTTCTAGGGGACTGATGACCATAGGTGTTAAGTCCCATAGTGCTCAGAGCCATTTGAACCAATTTTTTTCCACTTTTTCCCACTCAGAGCATTTGATGTTCTCTATGGTCATGATAACCGATGAAACGAATCACATAAGAGAGTTCGGTGTACGAAGAATTTTAAAGGCGAATTAGACCGAGAGAGGGACACTCTCAGATCATTAAGGGTCCCAAAATTAAATTTTCAGGCTCAGGACCACGTACATAGATTAACTGGATGTACTGTGATTTAACTTCTCCCCTGCTGCTGAGTGAAATCGGTGACGGTGAGACTAAATCATAGATTCAGTGTGGCTCGGTTCCTAGTTCGGATTTGATGATCAAGAAATTCCCAGTTCACACGCACAGGCAATTGAAAGATGTTTGAAATTCCTGGCGGAGGAATGTGGAAAGTTGGCGGAGCTGAGTCTTCGTTAGAACGACCTTGCTGTCAAGATCGCCCATCCTTAATTTCAACAACAAAGGAGATATCAAAGTACCTTCAGCTGGGAATAAATAATAAAACGAATAGTTGTACTTTTATTTTTTGGACTTGTCTGTGGCAGAAAAGGTCAGTCATTTTCAGTATATAAGGTAAAAGCAGTTGTTGTGGAACAACACTATTGAGACTCTGGAAGAAATTGTTTTGATATATTTTGATGTGCATTAATGGAATAAACGACGAAGAAATCAGTAGGAAGTTAATAATTTTATTCTGTAACTGTGGTCTATGTTTCTCAACCAGCTTTTCTACGTTTCATCAACTTGGAAGGCAGTGAGCGATGCAAAGACATGTTGTCCCTTTTTTAAGGCCTCCTTTTTCCGCTGCTCTGTAATACAGCTTATGTACTGCCTTTTGTAAGCCAGTAAGTGTGATAAAAGTCTTACTTAGACGTAAAGCGTTTCGCATTATTTCAAAGCATCTGTAACAACGCAGTTCTTCTTACAAATCTGCTTGCCAAGATCGTAAACGGTTATCAAGTTATATATTACTAATATTAAGCAGTATTAAATTAAAATTATTATTCACGATTTTTTGGTTTCTACTTCACTTCTAATGTTCTACCACACAAAGGTGCTCGATTTTTAGAACGTTGCTCTTCACCGACACTGGATATAGTTCATTTTCATATTATGTTAGAGGCACACGCATGTCATGGAAGTTGATTAATTCAAATAATATTTTAACAATTTTTATGTGGTTCTAATACATAACGTTATGAGTCTTACATTCGGTCAATGACGAATTGAAAAATATTAAAAATTATCGTAAAATGCGACTTTTGCAAATTTTCGCAGAGTTTAGAGCGAATGTACGACCGAACATTCGAATAGATTTCTATTTTTCTTCACTTCCCTAAATCCCACCTTTTCCACAGTATTATGATTTGATGAAAAGAATTTGAGGTACTTTGGCCCACCCTACTGTACATTAGCGAGATACAGAACCAATGTAGGTGGAGTACGTAGCAGAGAGCAGGGAAGGTTCATGCATTGCTTGAGACCTGCCTTTAGTCCCAGTTTTGCCACCGACGCTTTCTTGCGTAAAGCCAAATGACACACGTGAACTAAAGCTGCAACAGTCGCCTCAGACTTGTTGCGATACACTGAAGTAGGTTACCGATTCCAAAAGCCATTAACCAATCCACCATTCTATGGCACACATTGTCAATCTCTTACTTGTTCTTCTTCTTCTTTAGAAAAGGTAGAAAAACGTAAAAACGTGTATAAATAAATCTGAATTTGAGTTAGATCACCACACTGCTTTACTGATAGGAGTCGTTCCAATTTAGGTGGAATGCCGTTTACTTCCTCTGAATGTAGAACCAACTTACCGGCTGAACCTCTATTGTTTAACTTGAACTCCGAACTGCAATGACAATCAACATTTTTTTACAATAATTAACACTGAGAGGGGCGAAAGATATGATCACAGATAAAAATCCTGGGACTGACCGTGGATCGAATCCAAAACTTTTGTATCCACATTGTTGCAATTTGCAACTGACAATGAGCCACCGTGCCGCACTTCCAGTCCTAAAGTTATGGAACCCTTAAGTTTAGTTTCAATACAAGAAACATCAAGCCCCATCATGTGGTCAGATCTTTGTACACTACTGGCCATTAAAAGTGCTACAGCAAGAAGAAATGCAGATGATAAACGGATATTCATTGGACAAATATATTATACTAGAACTGACATGTGATTACATTTTCACACAATTTGGGTGCATAGATCCTGAGAAATCAGTACCTAGAACAACCACCTCTGGCCACAATAACGGCCTTGATACGCCTGAGCATTGAGTCAAACAGAGCTTGGATGGCATGAACAGGTACAGCTGCCCATGCAGCTTCAACACGATACCACAGTTCATTAATAGTAGTGACTGGCGTATTGTGACGAGCCAGTTGCTCGGCCACCATTGACCAGACGTTTTCAATTGGTAAGAGATCTCGAGAATGTGCTGGCCAGAGCAGCAGTCGAACAATTTCTGTATCCAAAAAGGCCCGTACAGGACCTGCAACACACGGTCGTGCATTGTCCTGCTGAAATGTAGGGTTTTGCAAGGATCGAATGAAGGGTAGAGTCACGTGTCGTAACACATCTGAAATGTAAGTTCACTGTTGAAAGTGCCGTAAATGCGAACAAGAGGTGACCGAGACGTGTAACCAGTGGCAGCCCATACCATCACGCCGTGTGATACGGCAGTATGACGATGATGAATACACGCTTCCAATGTGCGTTCACCGCGATGTCGCCAAACACGGATGCGACCATCATGATGCTGTAAACGGAACCAGGATTCATCCGAAAAAATGACGTTTTGCCATTCGTGCACCCAGGTTCGTCGTCGAGTACACCATCGCAAGCGCTCCTGTCTGTGATGCAGCGTCGAGGGTAACCGCAGCCATGGTCTCCGAGCTGATAGTCCATGCTGTTGCAAACGTCGTCGAACTGTTGGTGCAGATGGTTGTTGTCTTGCAAACGTCCCCATCTGTTGAGGCAGGGATCGAGACGTGGCTGCACGATCAGTTACAGCCATGCGGATAAGATGCCTGTCATCTCAACTGCTAGTGGTACGATGCCGTTGGGATCCAGCACATCGTTCTAAATTACCCTCATGAACCCCCCGATTCCATATTTTGGTAACAGTCATTGGATCTCGACCAACGCGAGCAGCTATGTCGCGATTTGATAAACCGCACTCGCGATAGGCTACAATCCGAGCTTTATCAAAGTCGGAAACGTGATGGTACGCATTTCTCGTCCTTACACGAGGCATCACAACGACGTTTCACCAGACAACGCCGGTCAACTGCTGTTTGTGTATGAGAAATCGGTTGGAAACTTTCCTCATGTCAGCATGTTTTAGGTGTCGCCACCGGCGCCAATCTTGTGTGAATGCTCTGAAAAGCTAATCATTTGCATATCACAGCATCTTCTTCCTGTCGGTTAAATTTCGTGTCTGTAGGACGTCATATTCGTGGTGTAGCAATTTTAATGGCCAGTAGTGTACTTTCAAACTTTTTTAGTTTTGGACAGTTTTCTTCCGCACGAGAGCTCTTTCATTACATACGATCTCCTTCAAAATAGGCTCCTGTGTAAACGTTGTACAGCAAATGTTTTGAAGCTAGACGAAGATGTTTCTCCGAATTAAACGAATTGTGTACTTTCTAAGGCTGCTGAGAGTATTCAGTTATGCACGATGTGATGTCGGAATTCCCTTCGAATAAACACGTGTGGCTGGTTTAGCTTTGCGCATCCATTGATACAAGGTATGAGCCAAACATGGATGGGAAACAGCTATCGGCTAGCGCACCCATCGTGTATACCGGCGCTGAAGCTCTCCTCCTCAGTTGAATACACACACCCATGCTAAACAGTTATCCAGTAGCTACTTTACCGTATTTCTTCGGGCAAGGCTTGCAGTGGTCCGTTATGACACGGTCCAGATAATGAAGTTCTTTCCCCCTTTTTGCCGACACCTCCGTCCTCTATAGGCATGCAAGACGGGTAGGAGTTCTCTTTTAGGGTCGCCAGTTCGAAAGCCAGTGCCCTGTGGGCACTTGTGAAGAGCCGCTACGCCTCACGCAGACTGAATGAACACGCCAGCGCGGCGCCCTCAGATGCTTTTGAAGTGCTCCGCCCATTGTGTCCATCGTCTACCTGGTCCGGGGTCGTTGCCACCTCCTGCACAAAAGCTTGGATGCTCGCTGGAAACCGGCCTTCAGCTAACCACATTATGCCGGAGCGTAATAGGGATACTGCGTTTTTACTAAATCACTTGAGATGAATGGTGGGATGTTTCCTGTGTAACACAACCGTTTCCAGATTGGACTTGTCTCTTGTCTTTTGAAATAAGCAGTTCACATAATATGTACAAAAAAAAACTGGTGATTTCTCAAACTGGGGAACAATGAAGAATGGGGTGCCACAAGGTTCGGTCTTGGGTCCTCTTCTGTTCTTAATATATATTAATGACCCGCTATGCTGTATTCACTTAGATACAAAGCTGGTACTTTTTGTCGATGATAGAAGAATAGCTATCACACCCAACAGACAAGAATTAACTGGTGAAATTGTAAACGATGTTTTTGCACAAAATCATTAAGTGGTTCTCTGCAAATGGGCTCTCATTAAACTTTCACAAAACACAGTACATACAGTTCCACACAGTAAATGGAATGACACCATTAATAAATATAGACTTCGATCAAAAATCGATAGCTAAGGTAGAATATTCAAAATTTCTAGGTGTATGCATTAATGATGAGGGGTTGAAATGGAAAAAACACACTGAAGATCTGCTGAAACGTTTGAGTTCAGCTACTTATGCTGTTAGGGTCATTGCAAATTTTGGCGATATACATTTCAGTAAAATAGCTTACCACGTCTATTTTCATTCTCTGCTTTCGTATAGCATCATATTCTGGGGTAACTCATCATTGAGTAAAAGAGTGTTCATTGCACAAAAGCGTGTAATCAGAATAATTGCTGGAGCTCATCCAAGATCATCCTGCAGACACTTATTTAAAGAGGTAGAAATCTTCACTGTAGCCTCACAATATACATATTCACTGAGGAAATTTGTTATTAACAATCCGAACGAATATAAAAGTAATAACAGTGTACATGGCTACAACACTAGGAGAAAGGATGATCTTCACTACTCAAGGTTAAATCTAACTTTGGCTCAGAAGGGGGTAAATTATACTGCCACAAAAGTCTTTGGTCACAAAAGTCTGACAGATAGCCATATAGCATTTAAAAGAAAATTAAAAGAATTACTTAATGGCAACTCCTTTTACTCACTAGATGAATTCTTGGATAGAATAAGTGCGTAATTTCCCCAACCCCCACGAAAAAAAAAATTGAAAATATTGTCATGTAATATTTTGTGTAATGTAATATCTTGTATAGCCACATTTTATTAACCTGACACGTTCCATGTCATTACGAAGTGTCCTATTCATGATCTATGGAACAAGTACTAATCTAATCTAATCTCTAATGACGTCGACTGGGTTATGTACAACAGTGGTTAAAAAACTGGAATCTAGGAGTGCCGCTCAGTTCCCCGTTCAGAAGGCCAGATGTTTTTTTTTTTTTTTTTTTTTTTTTTTTTTTTTTTTTTTTTTTTTTTTTTTTCGTGCTCTCCTTATACGGGTTGGGTTGTTTGGGGGAAGAGACCAAACAGCGAGATCATCGGTCTCATCGGATTAGGGAAGGACGGGGAAGGAAGTCGGCCGTGCCCTTTCAAATGACCCATCCCGGCATTTGCCTGGAGTGATTTAGGGAAATCACGAAAAACCTAAATCGGGATGGCCGGACGCGGAATTGAACCGTCGTCCTCCCGAATGTGAGTCAAATGTGCTAACCAATGCGCCACCTTGCTCGGTCTTCTTATACGGAGCTGCCATAAATGAGCCATCCGTTTTCAAAGTTCTTTTATTTCCCAAAGTATTGCATATACAGATGTGATTCATACGAAGGGTTGCCATATCTATCTGTGTTCTCGTCCGGAAGCTCCGAGATGGAGGTGTTGAAATCAAGTAAAAATTTTATTCAATGTAATTACTGCTTATTTAGTACACAGTTACATGGAACTTTTTGCGGCAGAAGTAGTTGCTACACCATATTTTTCGGAACATTTCACCTTTTTCGGCAAATCTTTCTTCCCTTTCACATATTTAAAAAACTCCTCGCAAGTCATCTTGTTCTTGAGCTGTTGCTATTTATTCCACAGTCCGTGGGCAGCAGTCGACATTTACATCAGTACACTGGGCCGTACAGTGAGCGAAAACACTCTTTCGAAATTGGCGTTTAGTGCCGGAGTAGGAAACAAATTCTCTCATAGTTTTAGCATTTGGCATTTGCTCTCAGGATTTTCGGTTTCCTTAAGAAAGTAAATCCACCTTTCTTCCGCAGAGTGTGCACTCTCCCCTTCTTCCGAATCGTGCTTAGTATCTAAAAAGCTCTTCATATACATGTATTCCAGAAAACAATTGTCGCCTGAAATGTTCACACCACTTTAATCAGATATATGTCAGTGTTTTCAGTCATCACCCAATTTGGCGTTTCAGATAGCGTCATCCAACGAAATACTCGATATTTATTAAATGAAGTATCCCATTTTCTAAGTGTGTGTGTGTGTGTGTGTGTGAAATCGTATGGGACGTACACACTACGTAACCTAAATCATCCTAAGGACAAACACACACACCCGTGCCCGCCGGAGGACTCTAACCTCCGCCGGGACCAGCCGCACCCAGTTTCTAAGTAATCAGATGCTATGGCATACAAAGCCACTGTCTCTTTCTCAGATTTCGAAATCAAATTAATTATCCGCGTGTAGGGCGCCTTGTCACGGTCCGCGCGGCTCCCCCCGTCGGAGGTTCGAGTCCTCCCTCGGACATGGGTGGACAAATGTCCGATTTTTTTTCCAAATTACGTATTTCTTGATTAGCGTTCTCATTCTTAAATCTGCTGAGATTCATGTTGGTTTGCGTGCTAATAAAGTTGTCGTCTTCCTTTCACTCAGACATTTTTCAGTGTCGATTAATATATTTCTTATTTCAGTTATCGAACATTATTCCTCTCCAGGATGTTTATAGTTTTTCAGAGCCAAGTTTGAATGCAGGAACATGAAATAAATGTCACCGATCGGGCTACTGAAAGAATCTGGAATTATTTTAGGTGGTCTGTCTTCTAATGTCAAAAATTGCTTTAATGGAATTCAAAGCTTAAAAATTATCTCAATTGCTGGCATTAACGATACTTATGTTGCTTTTAAGTGAGATAGAAGAGTCTGATGATTGTCATCAACGTATAAACAAAACTTTTTCAGCTTCTCTGTCTTTACCGTGTATAATGAAAAATAATTAAATATTTTCATGGTGGTTATTTTAATGTCGACAGTTAAGACTCCATCAGTGCTTGAGAATATGGGCAGGGCATTCAATTCCCATTACATTTTTTCCTAGTTCTTTAATTTGGTGAAACATATTTCGCCGGCCGCGTCGATGAAGCCCTCCGAAGGTGGTATTGGTGTTGTCGCCACAAAAGGCGATTGATTTATCTAATGGGACTTGCAGTTGCCTTAAAGTGTCTAGACAAAACGTTGTGGTTGTCTCCGATGTTTCGTGGTTCAGCAAATCAAACTTCAGCAGCTTTTGTAGGCTCAAAAATGGCTCTGAGCACTATGGGACTTAACAGCCGAGGTCATCAGTCCCCTAGAACTTAGAACTACTTAAACCTAACTAACCTAAGGACATCACACACATCCATGCCCGAGGCAGGATTCGACCCTGCGACCGTAGTGGTCGCGTGGTTCCAGACTGAAGCGCCTAGAACCGCTCGGCCACTCCGACCGGCTCAAAGCTTTTGTAGGATTCCGTCGGTTTCAGTAAAGTGTTGAACAACTAAAGAAAACATCTTTTCAGCCTTATGGTTCGATGCGTCGGTACCTTATGTCGTAAAATGGAACTTCATGCAATTTTGTTACGCATTCGGACGCAGAGTGTGGTGCGAGAGCATTTTAAACAATCGCGGTGGCCTTGGTCCCCGATGTAGACTGCTTGGCGGCGACTTCGGAGTCGGGATACACTGCGGCATTTAGCTTTGCGGTACAGTATAGAGAACTGAAAGGATTGATGATGTTTGACGACTTTATAAGCTATTAGTTCTGCTGCAGCATCGAGGAATTCTTCCTGGGTATCTTCTTTAATAATGAATGTAGAAATAGGCTTTGATGTCGATGCTACCGCGAATCTATTTATATGATTCTTCGTAGAAATGTGATGCCTCACATCTGCCTTACCTCCACGAGTTACTGAGATGAAACTGCTACAAATCTCGCACAGTGTTTTTTTCCCCCCTACGTACTTTCTTGACGAAAGACTACTCTTCTGTGTAATCATTCGAAAAGTGACAATTTCTCTTTCCATCCTTAGGCATTTTCGTTAGCTACGATCAGATGAGTTTATTAGGCGGCAAGCAGTCGACAGTAACACTTTCGCGTTCGAAATACGCATCACTGTACACTTCACGCCCTATATACCCGCAGTAAACATTACCACCTTGCACTCGTTCGTATTACATTTAGAAAGAACCGTTTCATCAGATCGATATTCAAATGGGAAGTGCCCGATTCTTCCGCGTGGCGCTGTTAAATAGCTCTAGCCCCGTTACTATTGGAGAAGCCTGGTATTTTCTCGAATCATGGCGCTAGATCCAGAAGGTGCTTGCATCGTCGCAACGTGCAAACATCTGTGAGAGGACCTTGTCAACATAAACTTGTTTACTTAAGTGAAACTAATTGAAGCTGCATTTACATGTTGCGTTTGAGCCATGATGGTAACAGTATTTTGCAAAATCGGGACAAAATTGGATCTTGTCGGGATGTCGGAACTAGAAGTCCCATAACGGTAATAGTCTCGTTATATCGGGACGTGTTTCATCTCTATTCATCAAGGAAAGAAACGCAAACCCACAAAGTTCATATTGTCGCCAATATTTGCCGCTAAGAGTGCAGTGCCCTGACAAAATGGCGACAAAGCAACAAAAGGGTCCGTGTATTTTCCATTGTTGGAATATGCGAGATGTGTATCCGTTACAACAAAGCAGCGTTCAGTTTGTTGAAATGAACTGCCATGTAAACTGATGGTTGTGCGATAGGGTCGGTAGTTTAGGGGTACTGGTTCTCTCTGTAAACAGAAAATTACCGGTCGACCAGGTGTGCCAGATACAAACTGTAGAGAGGGTGAGGAAAAATTTCGTAGGCGGTTCAAACCGTACCGTCTGCAGTTCAGCTCGTGCTCCTATTAAAACTGAAGGCTATGGCCGGCGCCTTCAATTTTTGTATCACAATGCAGGAAGCACATGAGGATGAACTTTTCGCTTCCAAGGTGATGCCCAGCGACGAAGCAAGTTTCCATTTATTTGGAAAGGTTAACCGGCACTATGTGACAATGTGGAGCACAGAAAATTATCTTGATAATGTCGCGCATGAACCTGATTCGCCAAAGGCATTTGTTTTTTGTGCGAAGTCTCAGACGAAGGTGTATGGGCCGCTTTCGTTCTTCACTTCGACATGTGTGGTGCGGGGGGGAGGGGGGGGGGGAGTAGTGTGTGTCACACATCTGACTACTGATTCCGAGAATTTCATCTTCCAACAATACAGGGCATCCTAAATCGCTGGATTAGGCGTGTTGGTGAATATGATGTGGCTCTGTGCTTTTGCCCCTACATTAAAAACTACGTTTACGTACCCCGCATCAAGAACATGTAGTGCATGAACTGATCTCACGTAAATGTTCGATGAGATTCATGTCGGGCGATCTGCCGGGCCAAATCATTCGCACGAATTGTACAGAATGTTCTTTAAACCACTCGCGAACAATTCTGGCCCGGTGACATAGCGCATAGTCATCCGTAAAAATTGCGCTGCTGTTTGGGAAAAATAGGTCTATGAATGGCTGCAAATGGTCTCCAAGTAGTCGAAGGTAAACATTTCCAGTCACTGACTGGTCCAGTTGGACCAGAGGACCCAGTCCATTGCGTTATACAGTCAACACCATTATGGAGCCACTACCAGCTTGCACAGTGCCTTGTTGATAACTTTGGTCCATGGCTTCGTGGGGTCTGCGCCACACACGAGCCCTATCATCACTCTTACAGTCTGAAATAGGGACTTATCTGATCAGTGCATGGTTTTCTAGTCGTCTAGGATCGAACCTGTATGGTCAAAAGCCCAGAAGAGCCTCTACAGGCGATGTTGTGCTGTTTAGCAAGAGCTCTCGCGTCGGTCGTTGGCTGCCATACCCCATTGAAGCAAAATTTCGCTGCATTGTCCCAACGCAAACGTTCGTCATACGCCCAACAATGATTTCTACGGTTATTTCACGCAGTGCTGATTGTACGTTAGCGCTGACAACTGCACGCAAACGTCGCTGCTTTCGATCGTTAAGTGAAGGCCGTCGGCCACTGCATTATCATGAAATTAGATATTGGCGGCACAGTCCTGACACTGTGGAACTCGGAATATTGAATTCCCTAACGTCTTCCGAAATGGAATGTCCCAAGCGTGCAGCTCCAACTACCGTTCCGCGTTCAGTTTGTTAATCCACGTTGTGGAGCGACAATCACGGGCATCTTTTACACATGAAACACCTGAATGCAAATGACAGCTACGTCAGTGCACTGCCCTTTTATACCTTGTGTGCGCCATACAGCCACCATCTGTATATGTGCGTATCGCTATCCCTTGATTTTTACCACACCATTTTATGATGCTGCTACTCTTATAATACTCTTGAGTTTCTTTCTAGAGTTGCATTTACACCTTTAGTGTGCAAAATGCAGACCTGGTGAACTTGCGGTTCCTTTCAAGCGTCACTGATGTTTGTCCGGGTTGGGCAAATAAAAGTGACCTCTAGGGCAGAGTTCCAAGGTGCAATGAAACACAGCATAGAAAGGAAATATGTTACTAACCGAACTATAGCAGATGTTGAAAGTGGCCATCATTCATCTGTCAGCATTTCCGCGCCCACGCCAGCAAGGTACTGAAGGCGGATCGAAGCTGGACTGCTGGAATTGCTGTGTTCTCATCTGAAACGTTGTGTTGCATATCTTGAAGACTATGAGGGTTATTGCGGTACACCTTAGACTCGAGCGCTTCCCACACAAAGTTATTGCACAGCGACCGACGACCTCACTGTTTGGTCCCCTCCCCCAGATCAACAAACCAACCAACCGAGAGATTTGGTGACCTGGGAGTCCAGTTAGGGCCGCGATGACTGACTTCTGCTAACAAGGCTGTCAGGCATAAAGATTGTGTAAAGGTGCTCCAAATTTCGGCCGGCTGTATGGGCAATTGCTCCACTCTCTTGCAAGTAACTGTAGGTCTTCTTCTCCTCTGTCAATGCTGATGCAAATGGTTACAAGTGGCCGGAGCGCTTTTATTTGCCCCATCCTGCATATGTAATGCTCTGGGAAATACAGAACTTTGAAAATGAATGAATGAGTTATAATAGCTCTGTATATCTCCAGACTAGGACGTTCCCTGCGAGAAGAGCATGGGTGGTTTCCTTCCCCATTCTCTCCATTTCCCAAGTCACGTGACAGAGTATACACTGTGTGCCCCAATCATTAATATCCACCCCTCTCTCCCCATACCCTTCCCTCTTGCAGTCGGGAATGATGCTTTCGATGATCGATTGATGGTAATCCTCGATATAAGCTCGAATGTCTCCAACTCTATCTTGCTTAATTGCTGAATCCTGCTGCCAGGGCGGTGCTGGGCGTGGGCGACGATGAGAAGGGGAGCCCCAGGAGGAATGCCATTCGTGGTGGGAGCGGAGTAGGGGAAGGAGCGGCGACCAGCCACTGACCTCAGCGATTCGACGCGCATTGCAAATCCGTTTCGCGGAGCGCTTCCCGTTGCCCACTCGCTGTGGCCGCGCGACCATTTCGGCTGCACGGCAGCGCTAGGGAAACGACTTGCCCTTCTGAGCAGTTCTCTTAGGTTGCTCGCAGACGATGCTGTAATTTACCGTCTAGTAAGGTCACTCGAAGACCAGTACCAGTTGCAAAGCGATTTAGAAAAGTTTGCTATATGGTGTGGCAGGTGGCAGTTGACGCTAAACAACGAAAAGTGTGAGGTGATCCACGTGAGTTCCAAAAGAAATCCGTTGGAATTCGATTACTCGATAAATAGTACAATTCTTAAGGCTGTCAGTTCAACTAAGTACGTGGGTGTAAAAATTACGAACAACTTCAGTTGGAAAGACCGCATAGATAATATTGTGGGGAAGGCGAGCGAAAGGTTGCGTTATATTGGCAGGACACTTAGAAGATGCAACAAGTCCAGTAAAGAGACAGCTTACACTACACTCGTTCGTCCTCTGTTACAATATTGCTGTGCGGTGTGGGATCCTTACCAGATGGAATTGACGGAGGACATCGAAAGGCTGGAAAAAAGGGCAACTCGTTTTGTATTGTCGCGTAATAGGGGAGAGAGTGTGGCAGATATGATACGCGAGTTGGGATGGAAGTCATTAAAGCAAAGACGTTTTTCGTCGCGGCGAGATCTATTTACGAAATTTCAGTCACCAACTTTCTCTTCCGAATGCGAAAATATTTTGTCGAGCCCAACCTACATAGGTAGGAATGATTATCAAAATAAAATAAGAGCAATCAGAGCTCGAACAGAAAGGTTTAGGTGTTCGTTTTTCCCGCGCGCTGTTCGGGAGTGGAATGGTAGGGAGATAGTATGATTGTGGTTCGATGAACCCTCTGCCAAGCACTTAAATGTGAATTGCAGAGTAATCATGTAGATGTAGATATAGATGTCCTGACGCTCCATTACGATACAGCTACTCCGCTCCATTACGATACAGCTATGTGTATATACAATATGAGACCTTCACAGAACTCCCGAGTTTCCTTTCCAAAGGGGCGTGTGGAACTTGCATCCTGGTCGCCATGCACCTGTGTTTGCCATGCACGCAAGAAGCAGCATGGTGTAAGCGCATCCCTCTTTCACCACATGTGAGCATGCATCATTCCGCTCACACCCAGGTATAAGACGCACGCTGTTCTAGTCATAACTACTTCAGCTTTTGTAGCAGTGCCTGTCGTCGTCGCAAGCGGTGTATTTCGAGCCACAGACGAAATTGCAGAAGGAAGAGCAAATACCGGGTTAATACTTGCGTAATGAATAAGTGAGCTTGGTAGAGGTGGTAAGGATGGCAAAGGAGTGCTCTGTTTGATAACTGTACTTGTTATTTCGAAGCAATACTTGATCGTATTGGGCCACTGAGAGCAAAGGAAAATAATAATAATAATAATAATAATAATAATAATACAGAGACGCTATACCTCTGGCCACAAGGTTAAAAAAATGGTTCTGAGCACTGAGGGACTTAACGTCTCAGGCCATCAGTCCCCTAGAACTTGGAACTAATTAAACGTAACTAACCTAAGGACATCACACACATCAAAGTCCGAGGCTGGATTCGAACCTGCGAACGTAGCAGTCGCGCAGTTCCAGACTGTAGCCCCTAGAACCGCACGGCATCTCCGGCTGGCGGCACAGTGTTAGTTGTTACGCTTCGAAATCTTGGTACCAGGGACAGTTACACCAGTTTGAAGTTCACTATATGAACTGCGTACAAATAAAACCAATATCGTTCCGGACGTTTTCCAGGTTCTGGTGAAATCACTGGAGAACTACATTACGCCAAGCTGATTACCACTTATCGTTTCTTTCCTTGGCAAACGGAACCCGTATTTGACGCTTAACCCTAGCAGTACTAAGTAATTTTTCATAATGTGCTTTACCGAAGATGAGGAGGCACTTTATTCCACATGGCTACAACACTAGGAGAAAGGATGATCTTCACTACTCAAGGTTAAATCTAACTTTGGCTCGGAAGGGGGTAAATTATGCTGCCTCAGAAGTCTTTGGTCACTTACCTAATAGGATCAAAAGTCTGACCGATAGCCATATAGCATTTAAAAGGAAATTAAAAGAATTTCTTAATGGCAACTCCTTCTACTTATTAGATGAATTTATGGATATAGTAATTGGGTAATTTCCCAACCCGCACAAAAAATAAACATTAAAATTTAAAAAATTTAAAATATTGGGTGTTATGTAATATTTTGTCTAATGTAATATCTTGTATAGACACCTTTTATTAACTTAACACGTTCCACATCATTACGAATTGTCGTATTCATGATCTATGGAACTATTACTAATCTGATCCAATCTCTAATCTGCCATAAAAATTTAAAAAAGCAAACTTCGCTAAGTGCTGTTGAACTACATTAACAGCACACTTTTGAAAGATGTGCTGATGTGTTGGCCGAGAACCTAAAAATACCTTTTTAGCACAGTCTTAGCCGTATCAATAAACTGTACTGCTCACTTTGCGATCAGCACAAAAAATATTAAAAAAGCAAGTTTCGTTCGTTGTTGTTGACTTTTACTCTCAACATACATGTTAAAGAGATACTGACGTGTAAGTAAGGTTCTGAAACAGCGAATACTGAATACGACATTCATTGGAGTAAGTGATATGTACAACGGAAACTTAAATTTTTTGATTAAATTTGACAGAAAAATTAAAAACATGTGTGGAAGCCAATAGAAGAATTCATTAAAAACAGTAAATATTTGTTTAGTATTTTAAAATATGAAGTATCTAACAAGATGGCGATCGATGTTTTCAAAAGGTAGATTTTAAGTACCACACCCCCCACGCGTTTGATAATGCGAGGGTTAACGTTTGCAATCAGTGGACCCGGAATTCGGAAACATGTACTTAATTGTAAAATGCAATGCTGTAGAGGTATATGGAATGGAAGCGCTCAGAGGACACGACGATAATAAAAGTACGTAATACGGAGTCTGCAAGGATGATAGATATTATGGAACCATACTAATTAAATAAATTCAAGGATAATTAACGAATTTTCACAAATATTTCTCGCAAAAAAGTCGTTTCGAGAAGTGGCACTTTACGCTAAAAAAAGTGGTTAATTCACCAAACCATTTAAAGAGTTTTACCTTATATGCTCTCTGTTCACGTCGCCTCAGCATTTACCGAAAAAGAATTATCGGTGATGGGTGAAACACCAGCGGGAAGAGAGGGAGACAGATTCAGTAAGTTTAGTTAGGACGAATTCCGAATTCCAAACGTCAGCTCTAGTAACCGTCGTACACATAAACGATTCATTATATCGGGAGGCTGAGTAGAAACATTCATACAAGTGACGCGTCCGCAGGAACTCGTTTCGTTCGATTGTTTCATTTGATTCAGAGAAACAGACTGAAAGAAGAAAAAAACGAGCGACTGGCCAGTCGGTTGTGAAAACTAGTCGATTCCCCCTTAGCGCACATGATTCAAGTGTTCCGTGATTTTGCTTGAACACCTTCCCATGCGAACAGCGAGTTGTTTCTTTTAACAGGAAAAAGCCGATTCTTTCCTAGTCCTCTCTTCAGTCCGAGTCTATACTACATTTCTAACAATGTCGATGTCTTTGAGAGAGTAAAAGCCAGTCTTCCTTTCGTTCTGAACCGACCATCTAAACCAAAAACAGCTATTATTCGCCATATTAACGGGTGGCAGCTTGGGTCTGGCAAGTCTACATCTAACACGGTTGCCCTCTTCCACTTAACGGCAAGATTCTGCAGATTCTGAATTTCACAAACAGCTGGAATTTCGAAAATGCTCTTTTTGAACAGTGCAATATATTGCACGACTAAGCGTAGCTTAGCTTGGGCACGTATATTTACCTACAGCTGCGTTGCAGTTGAAAGTTATGCGGGTCGTTTTCTCATAGTGCAACCGTGGAAAGAATGGTGGAAAAAGCCGCGAAGGCTAGCTGTTCAGGTTATGAAATTAACCGGAGATGAGAAGCAGTAAAGAGTGACACCGCTGACAAAAACTGTGACGAAGCAGGCAAGGAAAATATTACAGTCGCGTAAGTGGATGGCTTAGGAATTACGGCAGGTTGGGCACGACGCTTAGCGCTGTGGATTTCATGTATCTGCCGAAAAGAGAATAATAAAAATTACCCGCAGTCAGTGACACATTGACGGTAGTGGATAAAATTGTTACTAGGCAGCGATTTCTGTGACAGTATGAACAAGACAAAGAAATAACAACTTTGCGAATACAGATTTTGGGAGGGAGAAGTAACTGGACTTCAAGAATTATTCTATGTGAGGGATTTGCAGCCCCCTCCCTCCTCCCTTCATTGTATGAAATTTTTAGGCGGTTTTCTGCATCTCACTAGATGCATGCCGGGCTGGCACCTACATTCCGTGTCAGATACACGCTACCCAACCACTCAGAAAACTGTCTCATAATTACTCACAGAATTTAATATAGGCGCATACAGATGGGGCACATTGATTCTTTCCTGGGGGTGAATACGAGACTGATGACCTGAGACATGTAAATCCATAAACTGCAATACGAGTTTTAGTTTTAAAAGGTGCCACAATAAATGAGTTGTCACGTGCGTGAACGAGAGGGCGTAATTTCAAACAGGGCAGATTTCATTCAGGGCAATTAAGCGGCTACAGTTTATAGAGACGTAACGCGGATTCATACACATCACATATCGAAGACATACTAGTGAATGTTTAGTTGCTGTGTAGGACATGTCTTACAGGCGTGTGGTGTGTGACGACGCTCCACTTATAAGGGGATGCCGAAGGGTCCACAGCTACTGCCTCCCATCCCTGCTGTTCAAGCATAAACACGGTGGTGCTGCCAACGTCGCGAGTTAACGAGTTCGCTTTGCCGAGCAACGCGTGGTTCAACGTGTTCTCAGCTTCCACCTAAGGCAAGCGTCCAAATGTCCGCTCAGCAGATAGTTTAGTTTGTAGAATCACGGTACATTGTGGTTACACGCTACTCATAACAAAAAGTGACGAGAGATGAGAAGAAGAAATGAAAAGGATATAAGGAGAAATGAAACTAGAGAACGGAGCGGTATAAGTAGAGAGTGACGAAAGAGAAAAACGGGTGTATGGAAAAATATGAGAAGTAAGTTGATGAGGAAGAAGAAGAAGAACAATTTTCCTGTACAGGTAAGCTATCAAAGCCTGCCTTGGTGCTTTATAGCTGGGCGCAACGGGAGCATATGGCGACAAGAACCTTTCACTTGCCGCAGTGGTAGGTCACGTAGCTAGCTGCCCGCGTGGGATGCAGGACGAAGGGGAATGGGGAGGGAGCAGCGGTCACCCTTCACTGTGGCCGACGCGACGCGACGGCCCGATTTGTCTGTCTGTTATGTGGGAAAGGACGGCTGTCTCCGTCCGCCTTGTTAACGACCACATACTAAAGCCTCTCTCTTCTGCTCCCAAGCCTCAAGTGATCTTCCCTGCCCCCACCCCCGAAGCTCTGTCTGCGTCGCACGACTGGTTGTTTTCTCTGCTACCCGGCAGCAGCCAGGACTCATTCCACCGTTTCCCAATCGTTCTACATCTCAAACACTGGGAAAGGTGCCCTTATGTCTCATTCATCCAAAATCTCAAGTATACTTCCGAGAAGTTTTTCTCGACGATGATTGTAACATCTTTCCACTTAAGCTGTATTCGTTAAGACCTCTTCTTAGTGGGACATCCAGTCTCAGAAGAACATTTTCGGATTTTATATCTACATCGATACTCCGCAAGCCAGATAACAGCCTGTATCACTACTAGTCATTTCGTTTCCGGTTCCACTAGCAAATAAAGAGAGGGAAAAAGACCGTCTGTATGCCTCCGTATGTGCCCTATTTTCTCTTGTCTTATCTTCATGGTCCTTAAGCGCAATGTATGTTGGCAGTAGCAGAATCATTTGGCAGTCAGCTTCAAATGCCGGTTCTCTAAATTTTTTCAATAGTGTTTCTCGAAAAGAACGTCGCCTTCCCTCCTGGTATTCCCATTTCAGTTTATCAAGCATCTCCGTAACACGTGTTTTTCAAACCTACCGGTAACAAATGTACCAGCCCGCCTCTGAACTGCTTCGACGTCTTCCTTCAATCCGACCTGGTGCGGATCCCAAACACCCTAGCATTACTCAAGAATAGGTTGCAGCAGCATCCTATATGCGATCTACCTTACAGCTGAACCATTCTTTCCTAAAATTCTCCCAATAAACCGAAGTCGACCATTCGCCTTCACTACCACAGTTCTCACATGCTTGTTTCATCTCATGTCGCTTTGGAGCGCTATGCTCTGATATTTAGACTTGACTGTGACAAGCAGGACACTAGTAATACCGTATCCGAACGTTACAGGCTTGATCTTCCTACTCACCCGCATTAACTTAAATTTTTGCAGATTTAGGGCTAGCTGCCGTTCATCACACCAACTGGAAATTTTATCTAAGTCGTCTCGTATTTTCCTGCAGTAACTCAACTTCGACACCTTATCATACACCACGGCATCATCAGCGAACAACCGCAGAATGCTGCCCACCCTGTCCGCCAAATCATTTATATGTATAGAGAACAATAGCAGCCATATCATACTACCCTGGGGCACTCCTGGCGATACCCTTGTCTCTGATAAACACTCGGCATCGAGGACAACCTACTGGGTTGTATTATTTAAGAAGTCTTCGAGCCTCTTATTCCATATGCTCGTACCTTCGTTAACAACCTGCAATGGGGCACCGTGTCAAATGCTTTCCGGAAATTAGAAATGTGGAACCAGCCTGTTACCCAACGGCCACAGTTCTCAGTACAGCATGTGAGAAAAGGGCAAGCTGAGTTTCGTTACACAGAACAAGGTCCCATACGACGAAAATTGGAGCGAATTCAGACGATGTTTTGCCACATGCGATGGTTTTCCAGATAGTCGGCACCGCCGCCAGTGAACCGTCTGTCTGTCAAACCCCAACGAACAGTACACACTATCAAAAGTATCCGGACACGACATTAATATGGTGTTTTTCCGCCATTCGCCTTTACGATGGCTTGAACTCTCTTCGGGACAATTCATTGAAGTGTCTGAATGTTTGTGGACAAATGGCATCCCATTATTCTTCAACAGCCGAAACCAGAGAAGGTAATGATGTTGAACGCTTGAACCTGGAGCTCTGCGTCCACGCTATAACGCATTCCAAAGGTGGTTCATTGGGTTCAGGTCGAGGCATTCGCCAAAACCAAAACCATTCCATCGGATTGCCACCGAGAGTAGCGTGATCCGTCGCTCCATATCACTCGTTTCCAGTGGCGTCGCTCTTTACACCGCAATTGCCTTATTCCGTAAAATGCATGCTCATCTTTTATCTTTCGCACTAGTACAGTCACACAAACACGGTACTTTTTAAGATTTCAGCCCTCAGTTCAGTTTATTTCTACACATTTTAGACCTGTTATCTGGAAACCCTAAACAGGTGATACATACATCAGTCATGATGACGTACAATGTTTTATACGCTTCAGAGCCAACGAAACTGATACACCTGCCTAATACCGTGCAGGGCCATCGCGAGCACGCAGGAGTGCCGCAACACGACGTGGCATGGACTCGATCAGTGTTTGAAGTAGTGCTGGAGGGGACTGACGCTATCAATCCTGCAGCACTGTCCATAAATCCGTAAGATTAAACTCAAGTTCCAGGTGAATAACTTCCATCTTGCATTACTAGATATGTTACTGGCAGTCTCGGAAGAATTCGACGTTTGCAGACTAACTATAACTCCACCTACTTCTAAACGTATTGTTTCTACATTATTCTAAATGACCTACACTGGTATGTCCGTGCCTCGGCAATTCTTGAGTCTACACATACCCGTGGGGCTGCCCATAGCATTCTTTCTTTTTACTTTTGAATACATTATGGAAGTGACAGTGATCAATGTGTTACAAATATTTACTATTAAAAACAGTCTTGATCAATTTATTTATTTATTACGGTGACCGGTTTCGACCACTACTGTGATCATCTTCAGACCAATGAGTAAGAACCTCTAGCAGGAGGTGTTTCTTATTCATTGGTTTGAAGATGACCACAGTAGTGGTCGAAACCGATCACTCTAATAAATAAATTGTGATCAAGACTGTTTTTAATAGTACAAATCTTTCTTTTCTTTTCCATTCTTTTCCTTTTTTCTTATTTATGTATAATGTGTATTTGACGTTTCTCTTAATTAAATGTATAAGTACGTATCATTATCTATAATTGGGGAAGCTCTTCTTGTGACCTGTTGACACTATTTTGATATTCAGAGCGTCCAGTTGAGCTTATAGACTGAAAATGAAGCGGTTGCCTTTTAAATATGCGATGTGATATCATATTGACTTTAGTCCACAAGTTTTGATAACTTATAATTGTTTCCAGATCGCTGTCTAATTGTCTGCAGTGTCTCTTTACCAGGAAGAAGGGGGCATCTGAGAACGACGTGATCAGCGAAACCTTCCTCTCCACATTCACAGACTGATTTGTTTCTACATTTCACTCGACGCAAATGTTTGGAATTTGGACCGTAACCTGTTAATAGGCGTGTCATACCTCGAGTAGGGGCAATGTGTCGTAGTTTGAACCTGTTCATGATGATTGTGAATATGCTGTGAAAACACGCCTTGCAGTGCTCCTAGTGTCCCAGTCACGCTGCCATTTATCTAACTTCCAGGCTTGTAAATGTCTTCTATCAATAATACTCTTTCCTGTGATCTCGCTCACGATCGCATTGCTCACGCCCCCAAGCAATACAGCGGTGCCCTGTAACGTTCCGCGTATCCATCGGACATATTCCGAGGAGTATCAGTAAACGCTCTACAGGTGCAGTGTGAAAAGCACCGGCGAGCCTCAGAAGTACATCCCGCTGAATTAGTCACGGTATTCTGCTTTCCTAAAATTCTCCGAATAAAAAGAAGTCGACCATTCGCCTTTCTTACTATTGCGGTTACGTGCTAGCTCCATTTCAAATTTTTTGTAACGCTACCTCTAAATATTTAATCGACGCGACTGTGCGAAGTAGCACACGTCCAATGCTGTACTCCAACATATGGGAATTTGTTCCTACTCATCTGCATTAATTTACATTTGTTCACGTTTACACAAATCTGGCATTCATCACGCCACATGAAAATGCTGTTCAAGTCATCCTATGTCCCTCTACAGTTACTCAGCGAACGCACTTTTCCGTACAATAACGCGTCATCCACAAGCAAGAGCAGAATATATAAAACTAGAGCGTTCTGTCACACTCACATTTTCCTCGAGCACTCCAAATGATACGCTTGTCTCTGATGACTGATAATAGCACGAATGCACCGAAACATGTTTGGGGACTTAAATGAACAATTGTTTGCGTAATAGGCAGATGTGAAACCCCTTTATTTAGTCACATCATGAACCATGTTTTGCAGGGAAACACTGTTCATTCAAGTCTAGTGCACGGCATGGCACACATGTAGAGTATACTGAGAAAGCTACGCGTCAGTAGGCCGAGTGCGTCGACGTAAGCAGATTTATTGTCTGCATATACCGTCGGCCGTTGACTTCACACGTGGTAGCTGTTTGCGCGTGGGATGCAGATCCGCTCGGCGACGCGAAGTAATTAAGACGGCTTCCAGTGGAACTGGGAACATGGCGGCAACATCATAAATTGTCAACCGTGCACTCCAACCGGCACAGTCAACAGGTATGCGCTGTTCCCGCCTTGCTGTCGGTGTTAAGACTTCATCTTTCGCGCGTATCCTGTTTGCCTTGCTCGTACACGTGAAGCTTTTCGTTGCTTTCAGCAAAGGTACCCCTGTTGTGGTTATCGATTCACTATTCGCTTGTTGTTGTGGTCTTAAGTCCAGAGTATGTTTTGATGCCGCTTTCAGCGCTAGTCTCTACTGTGCAAGCTAATGATACGAAAAACTGACCGGTTAAAACCCATACAGTTTTTTAGGTCTGAATAACTGATATTTTACTGTATTCATTTGATATCGGTTATAACAGGTAATTTTATTTTTTAGCGATGACCTGGTGTAAAACCGTTATGTCTACATGCCGTAGCAGTGGTGGTAAATTTTTTTGGTTTTTAAATATATCTTTTTTAAAGAACGAGTTTAGTAGTAAGTTCCGTGGCTTCTGATAGATTGGTATCGTCTTTGAATGATAATGATGAAGTCAACTTACGGATAAATACATTATAGAACGAGTATTTTAGAACAGCTTGGACAATAAATATTGCCCAGTGGATTATTTAATTGTTGAAATGTTGACTACTGTCGTGTGATTTTTCCTAGAAAATATTATAATTTGTGTACTATCTGAATTGTAGACTTGAATTCTTTGAAAATAAAAAAAAACTGTTACATTAAAATTACCACTACAAATGAAGATACACATTTGACTAAAACAGGTTATTCGAAATAATTAAAGAAAAGAAAAAGAACGCTGCAATTTCTACAGAAAACATTATAATTTGTCTGTCATTTCTGTGAAATAATAGAAGAGAAAGGAAGTTACGTCAACAATAACAATTTGAAAATATAACAAATCATTCAAAGTTTACAGTAAACATAGAAACTGTCGATCTGCTCTCTGTGTCAACATAGTATGCCTTTATCTGCTTATAGCGCTTCGGAAAGGGTAACTGCACCCAAAAACTAGTGTTCTCCAACCTCACTTTTTACCTTCTAGCGCTCACTGTCCGTAGTTCCAAAATAGTGACCTTGTGATCTTCGATTACAACACGATTTCTCAGCAGAGATTTAAAAAAAAATTAGAGTCAGTAGGAGAAAAGTGGTGAATTTTTTATAGTATTCAACGCCTCATTACTTTTCGAGAAAATAAGCGAACAGTGGACAGACTAACTTTTCTATGCCGGCCGCTGTGGCCGTGCGGTTCTAAGCGCTTCAGTACGGAACCGTGCGACCGCTACTGCCGCAGGTTCGATACCTGCCACGGGCGTGGATGTGTGTGATGTCCTTAGGTTAGTTAGGTTTAAGTAGTTCTAAGTTCTAGGGGACTGATGACTTCAGACGTTAAGTCCCATAGTTCTCAGAGCCAGCCAACGTTTCTATTTACCTATATTGACTCTATGTATCTTGGATTACAAAAGACTGAGGGAGTCATAGAATTTTTCAGTCTTTGTTCGACGTTTACGTTTATTGCTCGAAATAATAGCAATAAGGAACCGAAAATCGGTTATTTCAGATATCAGTTATTTTGAGCGGTTTTAAGTGTCAGGATAAACTAGAGATGGAGAACCGATTGTTTCAGTGAGAACCGCCATCCATAGCGGAAACCTCATCATCTCTGCATTATTACCGAAAGCTGCATCCTTTGAACAAGAAACTCTTATTGTAAAAATGGCTCTGACCACTATGGGACTTAACATCGGAGGTCATCAGTCCCCTAGAACTTAGAACTACTTAAACCTAACTAACCTAAGGACATCACACATCCATGCTCGAGGCAGGATTCGAACCTGCGGCCGTAGCGGTCGCACGGTTCCGTACTGAAGCGCCTAGAAGCGCTCGGCCACTCTGGCCGGCTCTTATTGTTCTTATACGGTTTTTACCCCCCTCCCCCCCCCCCCACACACACACACTCTGCGATGGCTTAATTAAGATACGTCCTGTCAACCGATCCCTTCCCTTCTTTTAGTGTACTATGACGCGCAAAGCTGTCGCGAACAGTTGTGGCCAGGTCACATGGTGCATTGTCATCGATTAAAACTCCATCGTTGTTTGGAACAAGGTCCATGTAATACTACAAATAGTCTCAGAGTAGCCGAAAATAACCATCTTGAGTCAATGATCGGTTCAGTTGGACCAGAGGACGCAATCCATTCCATGTAAAC
Organism: Schistocerca gregaria; assembly: GCF_023897955.1. Taxonomy (NCBI): domain Eukaryota; kingdom Metazoa; phylum Arthropoda; class Insecta; order Orthoptera; family Acrididae; genus Schistocerca; species Schistocerca gregaria. Next base: position 819,630,754 of record NC_064921.1, read on the forward strand.
AGAGCTCAAACCATTATGGAGCCACCACTACGTTGCGCAGTGCCTTGTTACAACTTGGGTCCATGGGTTCGTGGGGTCTGCGCCGCACTCGAAGCTTGCCATCAGCTCTTACCAGCTGAAATCTGGACTCACCTGACCAGGGCACAGTTTTTCATTCGTCTAGGGTCCAATCGCTATGGTCACGAGCGGAGGAGCCGCTGCAGGGCATGTCGTGCTGTTAGCAAACGCACTTGCGTCGGTGGTCTGCTGCCAGGGCCCATTAACGCAAAATTTCGCCGCACTATTCTAACGGAAACGTTTCTCGTACGTCCCAAGTTGATTTGTGCGCTTATTTGTTGCAGCGTTGCTTGTCTGTTAACACTGACAACTCTACGCAAGCGCCGCAGCTCACGATCGTTAAGTGAAGGCCGTGGTGAGGGATACTGCGTGAAAATTGGTATTCTCGGGACATTCTTGACACTGTGGATCTCGAATCTTGAATTAGCAAACGATTTGCGAAATGGAATGTGTCATGCGTCTAGTTCCAACTACCATTCCACGTTCAGAGTCTGTTAATTCCGTCGTACGGCCATAATCACGTCGGAAACCTATTCATATAATCTCCTGAATTCAAAAGACAGCAGCCCCAATGCGCAGCCATTTTATACCTGTGCACGCGATATTGCCGTCATCTGTGTATGGACATATCTCATGATTTTTGGCACCTCAGTATATATGCGGAGGAGAGACAAATGGGGAATTGTTCCAGGGACGATGCGGGTCGGAAATGGAGAAATCCACTGTCGTAAGTGACTTTGAGAAGCGGTGGATTGTTACAGACTGCGTCTGGAAACGAGCATGTCGGATACAGCAAAGTTGGTCAGCTCTTTGCGCGCTACAGTTGAGCATCTGTGCAAAGTGGTTGACGGACGGTGAAACCATCAGTAGGTGACAAGGTGTTGACATCCGCACCACACCACAATATGCGGAGATCAGAGGCTCTGTAAAGCAGGATAGACTACTTTTTGTGGCAGATCTGATAATAGCGTACAACGTCGGCGCGGTCACAAGTGCTCTGAAGCCCACCGTTCAGTGCAAAGTGTTGAACATGAGTCTACACAGCAGGTGACACGTACATGTTCCCATGATGACCCAACGACATCGTCAGTTATGACTGAAGTGGGCACGGGATCATTGAGACAGGACCGAGGATAAACTGAAACGTGTCGCCTTGGCGGATGGACCATGTTTCGTGTTCCACTAGGTCAGTCGTAAAGTCTGAATACTCCGTCATTTAGATGAATGGCTGCCCGAAACATTGCACTGCGACACGGGCGTAGGCTGCAGTAGAAAGTAGTATGTTATGAGGGACATTTGGAAGTAATCTGAGGTACCAGGACAGCTGTGGATTACGTTAACATTACTGTGGATCACCTGCATCCCTTCACACTTTGTCTTCTCTGATGGCGATGGATCTTCCAGTAGCATAACTCTCGGTGTCACGAGGCCAGAATCGTGCTACAGTAGTAGGTTGAGAAGCATGGTAGTGCAATCAATAGGATGTCTTGGCGACCAGATTCGCCTGATCTGAATCCGATGGAACACATTTTAGACGCTGTCTTCATGCCCACAAAACACAGGTCGGTAGTTTGGAGAAGTTGGGTGACCTTTGTGTTGATATCTGGGGCCACATACAGCTGGAAACCAAGCAACAACTTGTTGAATCAGTGCCACGCAGAATAGCTGGTGTATTGTGTTCCGAAGGCGGACCAACATGGTATTAACCTTTGACTCATCAGTATACAGTGGAACTTCTTTAAAAGGCGGTAGACACTTCTTCCCCGCGCCGTCCTCCAGATGAACTAGTGCTCCTACTATAATGCCTTAAGTAATCGTCTCTTGGGAAGTTCATGCGTGATGAACCCCGTCGACGAAAGAGACATGGATGGAGCCTATCTGTTGTACTTCATGTTCCTCGCTCAGAGAAACGAAGTGTAACTAGCGGATGAATGTAACAGCGGAACGACGGCGACTGCGACAATTAGGGAAAGGCTGCGTGGGAAAGCTGTATCCTTGCTGGCCTTGGTTTCTTATTTTACGGGCGGTGGGCAAGGGAGTCCGCGGCGGTTTTTACGCTCTGGATGGCTCACGAACCGGGCCAGGGGCGGACTCGGCTGCCCTGGAAATCGCTCAAATCGCTCTGTGGTCAGCGATCCCCCTGCGGTGCTTATTTCATGTCGCGTCCACCGTGCGTACACAGTGGACGGCGAAATCCCATCACAGGTCTAACCACAAGCAATTGTTAAAACTCTCTCTCTCTCTCTCTCTCTCTCTCTCTCACGCGCACACACACACACACACACACACACACACACACACACACACACACACCATTTCAACTTTAGCTCTGCGGCAACGTATTGGAGTGAATCACATTTCACTTTCCGAAACATATTCCTTGTAATTTCCGCCGACGAGCACAACAACACTTGTACTACAAAAACTCGTAACTTTAATCGAATTCGCTCTTTATATCGTTCCCATTACTGGCTTCCACCATTTGTTGCCACACCGTGAGGGAATGCGGATTGCCCGATACGTCGCATGAAGGACACGTGCAGATATTGGGATTATTAGCAAGAATTTCTCATCACTTGAATTCAAGATCCTGATCAAAATAGATCGTTCAGAAGGCCCTTGTGTGCAATAAACATTATTAACATTCCTTGAGCATACCTTCATTTCACATTTTTCTCGATGTTTTGTCCTCATATTTTAAGATTTTTGAGTAAACTGTGTGTGTTTTGACGTACAGCAATGAGCCAAAACTGTAAGACCATCTGCTTAAGAGCATGTTTCTCGACCTTCAGAATGAAAACAGCGTCGAGTTTGCCTAGCAGTGATTCGACAAGTCCTTGATAGGTGTCCAGTAGTATGTAGCACCAGATGCCCGCGGACACATTATTGCGGTAACGTTAGAGCCGGTGGTTTGTGAGTGCGGAGATGACGCCCGACACCTTCCCAAATTTAGTCCATCGGATTCAGATCAGTCGAGTCTGATGACCGAGACATTAACGTGAGATCACTATCTGTAGCAGGATTCTACGCTTGTTACGCGGAAAGTTATCCTGCTAGACAATGCCATCGCCGTCGCGAAATACATCGATCAAGAAAGGATGAAGGTGGCCCTAAATGCATGTCATAGTGCCTTCTGTTACTACCGCAAGGTCCCATGGAAGCCCAAGTGACTTTTCCCCATAATATAATAATGTTCCCATCGGCTGCGTCCGTGACGCGCTGCATGTTTCGATCAGCCGTTTCCTCCGGATGTCAGCGTACCGTGACACGACTATCCACCTGGTGTAACAAGAGTCGTGATTCATCTGATGAGGCGACAGCGTTGCCACTGATTCACGGTTCAAGATCTAGTCACCTAGTCATGTTTTCCCCGTCCTTCGTCAACTTTGCGTAGGTGCTCACTATAGCAGCAAACGAACAGCCGACAAGCTTCTCTTTCTCCTATACTGCGCAACAATTTGTTTAGGCCTGTCATTTTCTCCTCTTGCGATACAGAGGTTGAAATTTGACTCCAACGTGGCTACAACCTTTCCCTGTAATGCTGCGAAGGTTTGTCGCCCTGCAGCGCCTCCCTCCGGCTCGGCGACGCTTTCAAACAGTAAGATGTCACGCACAAAGAAAAGTCCAGAGCTCAGAAGTTCATATGAGGTGTATGTCACCACAATTCTGCCCAACACCACGTGGACGAGTCATACGATGAAAAGGTCAGCACAGCTCGCCTTACCCACATTTCACCCCTTCTCATGACGCGTCTGCAACGGAGGTCAGAACCGCGACATTGAAATCACACAGTTTGCTTATGGGTGGCCGAGGAAAACATTTCAGACCACCGCTGCTCGAATCGATACGGAAAGACCTCATGAGGCGAAAGGCGAGAATCAAACCACCCCTTCCCTTGCGGTATTCATTTTCACAACACATTTCGTGCTTGGAAAACGACAGTTTGCACTGCGATGTGCAATAAGACGACTTTCCTGACAACCTTTTATGCTGCTGACACACCTCCAGACGATTCAACGCCTCTATAAGAACACTGCGAGACTGCAACCCCACCGAACGTAATCTCACCCCTTTGGAGTATAGCGAGAGCACAATTTTTGCTCTCGTAGACAGAATGGCGTCACTACGGACCGTTCGAAACGATTCGACAAAATTTCAGCGTGATCCGGAGCAGAAAAGGATGTTTATGCTTTTTTCACTCCTCCTTTTACCTGCCCTCTTGTTATGTGTACTAGGGGAGGGGAAGGTTAAGGGCCGGGGGGGGGGGGGGGGGCATGGGAGGAGACACCCTTTAGATTTCGCAAATGACCAGCAGCCGCTTATGTCGAGAGGGCTACCTCTCCCGCCGACGGATAGAGACCGATTGATGTATTTCTTCTTCTTCTTCTTTTTTTTATGGTGGGTGCCCCTCCACGCTCGCACAAGCATGGTGACCAACTCAAAAGGCCTACTGTCACCACTGCATTGTTAGTAATTATAATAGAGGAGATCGCAGGAGCGAGGAACTGCGATGTTATCCGTACATCTGGGTGAGGGTACCCATTAATACAGGCGCATCTAGGTCGAAAAAGCTTGACAGAATTAAGCTTGAAAGAAGAGCGGTTTTTAAGGGCAGAGGGGAAAAAAGTGCCTAGGCAAGTGCCAGGGGGTAAAAAACCTCTGCGACAGTGTCAGTTTGGGTAGTAAGGGCAGTAGCGGTTTCTTGCTATGTGCGACAGATCGTGCAAGGTAAGGTTATGTTAATCTCTGTACAACGACGTTTTTAAAGTGGTAACAGATGTGTGCGGGTGGTAACGAGGACGTTTCCGAACTGAGGAGGAGGAGGAGGAGGAGGAGGAGGAGGGAGGTGGGACGGGGGACGCAGTCCTTACAGAGTGCCTTGTCGTTTCATTCACGTGTGTGTCTATGCTGCAAATCCCTCCAGGAGAATGCAGTGGTAATCACTGTGAATATCCCACGGCCCGTTCACTTGCGGACGCTTATCCATTTCAGCTAAGTAATTGTCCCGTGTGTTTCTTCCCAGTGAAAATATTGTTTTGCTTTTTTTTGTGTTTGTTGCCGCCGCCGCCGTCGTAGTCTTCAATCCGGGATTGTTTTGAAGTAACACTCTACGCTGGTCTATACTGTGTAAATCGCTTTCTCTCCGCATAACTAATGCGACATATAGCCTTTGAATTGTTTATTGTACTGAAGCCTTGGTCTCCTCCTGCAATGTTTACACCTCACACTTTCCCCCATTACGAATCATCATTCCTTGATGCTTTCGAATGTGTCTCATTAATCAGTCCCTACATTATTTAAATTCTGACGAAAGCTCTTTTCTCCCCAATTCGATGTACCTCAATAATTGGAATACGAGATCACTCTAGCGAAGATATGGGCTGCAAATGGGAAAATCCGTTGAGATGAGCACCTTTGACGAAGGGCAGATTATTATTACGCAGAGTCTATGAACGAGTATCTAAAAAAAAGGGCGAAGCTGGTCGAATGTTCACGTGCTACTGCCGTGAACATCTACGGAGAGAAGTAGAAGGGCTAATTTGTTGCATGCCCACGACTCTTCACAGAACGTAGCGTTCGGAGGCTTGTCTGCTCTGTAAAATAGGATAGATGGTGATCCGTGGCAGCTCTGAAGAAAGAGCACAATGCTAGTGCACGCACAAGCGTTTTGGAGCACACCGTTCATCATACATTGTTGAACATGGGAGTTTCGCAGTAGACCACACCTACGTGTTCACATGTTGATCCAACGACATCATCAATTACGTTTGCAGTGGCCACGGGACCATCGGGATGCGACCGTCGATCACTGAAAACGTGTATGCTCTTCGGGTGAATCACATTTTTGCTACACTAGGTCGATGGTTATCACCACTAACGCCGTCGTGGAGGTGAACGGCGGCTCGAAACGTGCAGCGCGCCGCGGACGCAGACTAATGAGAGCAGTAGTATGCTGTGGGAGACATTCTCCTGCGCTTGCATCGGACCTGTGGTAGTAATCCAAGACACGCTGACAGCTGCGAACCTCCTACATCCCTTCGTGCTTGATGTCTTCCCCGACTGTGTCGTCATTTTTCGGCAGTATGAGTGTCATTGTCAGAATCGTGTTACAGTGCTTTTAGGAACATTGTAATGAACTCACGTCGATGTCTAGACGACCAAATTCGCCTGATGTGAATCCTGTTGAACCCATATGTTTCGTTATCAGACGCCATCACGCGTCGCCATCGGGCGCCTACACACCGTACGGAAATCAGCGGTCCGTTATTTAAGCGAATTATATGACCTGTGCGTAGACATCTGAAGCCGCATAGCTCCACAACCTGCCAACAAACTGTCCGACCCCTGATACGCAGAATCACTGATATGTTTCGTTCAAAAGACGGACAAACAAGGTCTTAAGCAGTTGGTAATAATGTTTCGGCTCGTCAGTGTAAGTTGTAGGGTCATTTATGCCGCACGTGCTACGACACTTTGCGGATCCCAAGCTGATCTTCCTCCAGTCAGACTTCTACAAGTTATTGCATCCTGCTGTATCTAAAATTAGTTTTCATATATAAAACCATGCTGAGTCCTGTACGGAGACAAATGTAATCAACTTTTTTTTTTTTTTTTTTTTTTTTTTTTTGTAAAAATGTGGGTGTAACAATTTTTCAGCTGTTAGTTTCTTCCTGTCTGGATGCTGCTGCTGATATCGCAATTGTTGTTTAGTTAATGAAAAGCCGCTTCAGTTGCTTCTTTTAGAACTTTATTAAGTTCAGATAACCGGTTTCGGCCTTTATATTGGATCATTATTAAGTGTATCTGAGAGTTGCAGATACTTACGATAACGGCCTGTTGAAGAGGCCGAAACTTGTCTTTTGAGCTGAATAAAGTTCTAAAATAAAGCAAATTGAGCAGCTTTTCATTAATTTTCAGCTATCATTGTACAAATGAGAGTGATCGCTTCGTCTCGGAGCACCCGTCGACTTATCGAGATATTTCATGTTTTCGTGCAGCGTTTGAACCGGTAACTGTAGGGTCAGTGGAGTTTCGTGTATCAGTACTCACCTTCCGCTGTAACTGTGCAGAGTTGATTGGTCTCCGAGAGAGAATCAACTATTCAGACGGGATCTGTGACTAACCTGAAACATACGAAACAGTTCGTTATTAGTACGGTAGGTGGGGTCGAGGAGATAAATGTTGCTACCTAGAGCGGTGTATCTGATGTTAAAACTGACACAGAAAAAAGGGGGACAGTAGAGGGAGAGTCAATCATGAGAGAGAGAGAGAGAAAGAGAGAGAGAGAGAGAGAGAGAGAGAGAGAGAGAGAGAGAGAGGGAGGGGGGGGGGAGGGAGGCGGGTTAACAGAGCATAGTCTAATGCCCTATTGGCGCTGTGGTTATTAGAAATGGAGATCTGGTTTATAAAGGACGAAAAGGGGGAAGGAATTTGTCGTTGCCCTTTTAGAGGGATCATACCGACATTTGCCCGATAATTTAGCGTATCGAAGGAAAATCTTAATTTTGACGGGTAAAGGGAGATTTAAGCCCAGTTACTGCAGAACACGAGCTAGGATGTCAGTAATACGTCGCCCAACTGTGAGAACGGCAGGAGAGATGCGTGCGTGTGGGCGAGGTTTACGTGAAAGACATTCCTCTTTGTAAGTAAAATGTTGGCGTCTATGGAATAAGACGTGAACAATAAGAAGTAAATGTGTACAAAGACGAGTGGAAATTGTGTCTCCTAGCATTCTCTACAACTGCTAGTTTTGCCATCCCCTTGGGTGTGCGATAGCGTTTACACTTCGCCAGTGGCGTAGAAAGAAAATGGGACTGGGAAGCAGTCATTGTAACAAAAAACAGTCGGTGGGACTTCAGCTACTTTCAGACAAAAGCGGACGTGAGTTTAGTGTCCCAAATATTTATTCGATGATGCTTGACAGCTGGAACGTATTCTTGATTAAAATGATGTTTAGGCCAGCAGCTAGTTTAAAATGAGATGACAACAGTTAAAAAAATACACAAGTGCGAAAATACGTTTAAATACAGTTTTGTAATATTTACGATAAGTTTGGTTTTAGGGAATTTCTGACGTTGCGGTTAATAAAGGAAGCACGAGTAAAGAAAAATCAAGACACGTTCATAGGATTTGTCGACCTGGAAAAAGCGCTCCACAATAAAAAATGGTGCAAGATGTTCGAAATTCTGAGAAAAATAGAGCTAAGCTAAAGGGAGAGACGGGTAATACACAATATGTACAAGAGCCAAGTCAAAATAATAAGAGTGGACGGTCAAGAACGAAGTGCTCGGATAAAAAAGGGTGCAAAACAGGGATTTAGTCTTTCGCCCCCACTGTTCAATCTGCACATCGAAGAAGCAACGATGGAAACAAAAGAAAGGTTCAGGAATGGAATTGAAATTCAATGATACGATTCGCTGATGACATTGCTATCCTGAGTGAAAGTGAAGAAGAATTTCATGATCTGTTGAACGGAATGAACGCTCGAATCGGTAGAGAGTATGGATTGAGAGTAAATCGAAAAAAGACGAAAGTAATGAGAATTAGCAGAAATGATAACAGCGAGAAACGGAACATTATTGATGGTCACGAAGTAGATGAAGTTAAGGAATTCTGCTACCTAGGCAGTAAAATAACCAATGAGAACGGAGCAAAGAGGACATAAAAGCAGACTAGCAATGGCAGAAAGGGCATTCCTGGCCAAGAGAAGTCTACTGGTATCAAATATCGGCCTTGATTTGAGGAAGGAATTTGTGAGAATACGTTTGGAGTACAGCACTGTATGGTAGTGAAGCATGGACTGTGCAAAAACAGGAACAGAACAGTATCGAAGCATTTGAGATGTGTTGCTACAGACGAATGTTGAAAATTAGGTGGACTGATAAGGTAAGGACTGAGGAGGTTCTGCGCAGAATCGCAGAGGAAAGGAATATTTGGAAAAAAATGGGAATGAGAACGGACAGGACATTTGTTAACACATGAGGGAATGACGTCCATGGTACTAGAGGGAGCAGTAGAGGGTAAAAACTGTAGAGTAAGACGGAGATTGAAATACATCTAGCAGATAACTGAGGACATAGGTAGCAAGTGCTACTCTGAGATGACGAGGTTGGCACAGGGGAGGAATTCGTCGCGGGCGTCACCAAACCAGTCAGGAGACTGATGACTCAAAAAAGAGAAAAAGATTTAATACAGGCCTGTGTAATGTGATCTGGAGGTCTGTCTTGAATTATCCGCCCAGAGTGGACGAACTCAGACTGCAATAGTCCTCACACGGGATGTGTTTATCGTCATTAGGCATGCAAGGCGTGGTTTACATCGTACTTAACGAAAATGGACGCGCGTAACATTGCTACGGTATGTCTATTAAAACACACATTTCACCAACAGTTCATATGGAGCGCATGTTGTTCTTCCTGTAATGTATGCAAATAATAACTGCAATATTGATAAACATAATATAACACAAAAATGAAAGTCCATGTCTGGTCAGTAAAGATATTGGAATTTAAAACTTTCATTACAAATAGTGCGATGCAAAGTTACAAAAGTCTTCCACATAAGGTAAAAATTCTTTCGCTATTCTCACTTTTTAGTGAAACCGTAAGGTCATTGTTACCGGTCACTGATACTGTTCAGTAACAGAATTTTTAGAACATGAGAGATACAAGACTTTAAAAAAGGAAGTACAAAATATGCTATTGGAAGTTGTGCAAGGTGTATTGCGGATAAAGGAAGAAATAAATAAAATGTAAAATATCACTTATTTACTGAACAATTACTGTTAAAATTTTCTGTACTTGGTGTAATATATATATATATATATATATATATATATATATATATATATATATATATATATATATAGTGTGTGTGTTTTCGATGAATAAATGAATGCTGAATTACTTTTAATCAGGCAATGACGTAGACAGCAATCTTGCAATAGATTGATGCATATTCCGTGGCATATTCAAACTCACTGCTGACATAGAGCACTCTTACATGTATATAGCATCGAATATAACAAAACATACCTCTATTGCATTAATAAGACAGTTCCAGAATACTTAGGGTACGCGAAAGTGAATAAAAAATATTGGAATATAGCACAACTTGAATGAAGTGCTTTTGACTCCATATTTCTGTGCCTCTGTCCACTACACTATGTTAATATTGTCTTTTATCTTGCGTTACCTGAAGGCTTTAACAGGCCATATATCATTAACTGACATCAACTACAATAAATAGTATTAAGAAAGATGCCTTTTTTTTCTTTTTTTAATCTTCCGTACGTCCTTGACTTGTTACAGTATATCTTCAGAACACGCAAGTTGTTATTAAAAAATACCTGCATACGAAAATTCTTTAATCAGCAATATGAGTTTTGCGTCATTTTATTACAACCAGTCGTTCCATTAATGGCCTGATCCTCTGTGTACTGGTGTTTTGAAAGAACATATGTTCGTAGGACGAAAGTTACAATATGAAACCCATCAAATGTGGGTTTGAACAGAAACGGCTATTTCCGTTATGGCGTTTCCCAGCTTCTGGTTGAAAATTTGATCTTGTATCTAATTGGGCACGTTCCTGTCCAGGAAGCAAAAATCTTATTCAGTCTTTCACGCTGTGGAATGTTGTGGAACGTGAAATTCGATGTCGTGACGTCACAGAACTCGACCAGCGAGTAGTCCGCGGACGCTTTCTCGGCCCGTCTCCGAAGTTGGTTTTAAGGGACAGCCCCGAAAAGGGAATTCCACGAAGTGACTCGGTACTGGTTCAAATGGCTCTGAGCGCTATGCGACTTAACTTCTGTGGTCATCATTCCCCTAGAAAGTAAGGCTTCTTAAACCTAACTAACCTAAGGACATCACACACATCTATGCCCGAGGCAGGATTCGAACCTGCGACCGTAGCAGTCGCGCAGTTCCAGACTGTAGCGCCTAGAACCGCTCGGTCACTCCGGCCGCGGCGTCTCGGTACTGAGCACCCCATTAGAAGCAGAGGAGTACCAGTGTACGCGTAGACTTCCGAAACTAGCGGGTGTTGTGCGTTTCTCCTTCGATATCGTATATGTAAATATGTTTGTTATTCGATAGAAGCCAGTGAAAAACTGCGTGTTGTAGTCAGTGATATAACTAGTCCATTTTGGAAAACAGCTGAGAAAGAAAGTCTGGCAAGCATCCGAATGAATACTTGAAATATATGTACGGGTTCTTCCTATCAAATAGATAACTACCGTTGTATCTAATTTGTTGAAAAGACAAGTGAGCTTATGAATCCTTGCAGACTAAGTTATCACCTTTATAAATTCTTACATTTTTCCAGCTGCGATTTTGAAATAGTACGCACGTAACAGTTTGTATAAACTGTATCCGTTGACTGTAATTAAACTACGAAGACTCGCCTCTCCACTTTCCCAGGCAGCAGGGGAATGCTGAACTGAAAAAGGGCCGAGATGTCCGTACTTCAGAATTAACGGTGGAATGATTTCTGCATATAGCGCAGTGCTGCCAACTATGTTCATACCAGTAACGCTTGGTCTCCACAGAATCAGCAAATGTTGAGAGAGATTGACGCGAACTTCATCAACGACATTTATCTGCCTTTTCATAAGCGCACTAAATTGTTCAGTTTACTGTATAAAAAGCGTTGGCTTTTTCTGAAAATACAGATATCAGAGAACAAGTTGCATCACGAACGGATGAAATGTTGGAAAGACTCTTAGTGTGAATTTGTAAACTTTCAGAATCCTGAATTTATATCCTCTTATTTTTCGACATTCATAGTGCTGTATTCGGGACCGCTGACTTTTTTCCGTAACTTACGTTGTTTGTATTAATGTTTGCAGAGATTGACGTGCCATTAAGGTAACAACCTGCAGAATGACGCATCGGTGTTAACGGGCTGAGAAATTGAAAGCTGCTACCACAGTACGTTCGTGGAAATGGCGACCCTGCTGACGAGTCTTTAATGTGGCCACAGAGCTTCAGGCCGTAATGAATCGATTACTGCACCGCACCGAAGAGATGATTGACCATAACGTAGGCAAGAGTTATATTACGCCGGATTGAGGTAATCAGAGGAGTGAAGGTAGCGACGCAGCAGACTGTAGTTCAAACTGCTGCTGTAAAGGTTGAGCGTAAGATTGAGAAAGCAGTGAATAGTTCTCACCAGTTGCCGTTGGCGTCATATTTACGCCTTTGCAGGCGAATACTTGGAATTCGCGCGTCTCAGTAGCTAACAACAGAGATACGCCAGTTGGAACTGCTAGGCCGTAATAAAAATGAATTTAAAATACGGAGACATATATGTCCCACCACTTGTCAAGGTCATTTATTTGTACAACTCTGTGTTTGCATGCAGTCGACGTGTGAAGTTTAATGTAAATGTAGCAGACGCACGTATCACAGAAGAAACAGCACAGTGTAACACCGAGCGAGGTGGCGCAGTGGTAAGCACACTGGACTCGCATTCGGGAGGACGACGGTTCAATCCCGTCTCCGCCCATCCTGATTTAGGTTTTCCGTGATTTCCCTAAATCGTTTCAGGCAAATGCCGGGATGGTTCCTTTGAAAGGGCACTGCCGATTTCCTTCTAAATCCTTCCCTAACCCGAGGTTGCGCTCCGTCTCTAATGACCTCGTTGTCGACGGGACGTTAAACACTAACCACCACCACAGTGTAACAGAGAATTATGCCCACCGGATTCACAAATGTGGTGTGATTTGGCAAAAAAGCTAAACATTTATATGGTCCAGTGTGTTAACTTACGCAATACTTTGTGTCACATTTCCCAAAAAAGAAGTTGCTGTTGTGTCGTACGTCCTTCCCTTATTCGTCATAGAAGTGCAAATATAGTTTTCCAGTGAAATGATTGAAGTACTCATGAACGCAGCTTGATTTATTCACAAATGATATCTTGCGGATAGTACATGTATGTGAATAGATAGATTCTGTCTTTCGATGGCCGAAACTATGCCACATTCTTTATTCAAGGAGGACCCATCTTAATGTCGCACGAGACATTCGAGTTTGCGTGTAAGGACAGAAGGCTTGCCATAAGGAAAAGTCTACCGAAACGTCAGAAATGTTAGATCAGAAATTCGATCTAAATTTTGGGACCCTTTTAGTAAAAGACTGACTAAAAATCTGTCTTACCCTCTCAGTGATAGTTAAAAATGAGTGATTTTTTACTTGAAGTTGAAAAAGATCTTCAGGAAATAGACTTTATAAACAAAATCCTACAGGTCAGAGCTGCATTCAAAAACTTTAATTGAGAATTATCAGTTAAAATTTAAACCAAATGTTATAGAATAGGGGCAGAAAAATGTGAGAAAGGCCATTGAGAAGATAAAGATTTTTGGGAAGAGATGGAGCGAGCACTTCAATGAAATAAGTTCAGTCGAGCTCCATAGGTGGACGTAAACTTTTCTGAAGATACGAGGGGCGTTTGAAATGTCCATGCAAAGTGCGAGAGATGGCACCACTGGCGCGTATAGAGGTCATGTTTAGTTAGTAGCATCTTTCGAAAGAACGCACACCAAGTTTCAGCCATATTGGTCTATTCCTTTGTGTTTTGCCTTCGTGTGAATCAAGGAAGGCGAGTGATTGTCAAAAATGGACGGAAAAGAATTTCGTGTGGTGATTAAACATTATTTTATGAAAGGCAAAACGCCTTAGGAGACTAAAGAGAAGCCTGATAAACATTACGGTGATTCTGCACCTTCGATTAGAACAGTTAATAAGTGGTTTCAAAATTTTCGCTCTGGCCATATGGGCACAAGTGATGCTGAACGTTGTGGACGCCCTGTGGAGGTTACTATTCCAGAAATCATTGATAAAATCCATGATATGGTGATGGATGGCACAAGAGTTAAGGTGCGTGAGACTGCTAGTGCTGTGGACATCTCGAATGAACGGGTACATAATATTTTGCATAAACATTTGGACATGAGAAAGCTATCCGCTAGATGGGTTCCGCGATTGACAAAAATCGGAATCGTGTGATGTGTTCCAAGGAGGGTTTGCAGCTGTTCAAGAAGAATCCGCAGGACTTTAAGCTTTGTTTCGTCTCTGTGGGTGAAACATGGATACATCACTATACTCCTGAGACCGAACAACAGTCTAAACAATGGGTTACCAAGATAGAATCTGCACCGAAAAAGGCGAAGACCATTCCTTCGGCCCGAAAGGTTATGGCGACTGTCTTTTGGGATTCGCAAGGGATAATCCTCATTGACTACCTGGAAAAGGGTAAAACTATTACAGGTGCATATTATTCATCGTTATTGGACCGTTTGAAAACCGAGCTGCAAGAAAAACGCCTGCGATTGGACTGCAAAAAATTCCTTTTCCATCACGACAATGCACCAGCACACACTTCAGCAATTGTGGTCGCGAAATTAGTGGAAATAGGATTCCAACTCGTTTCGCATCCTCCCTATTCTCCAGACTTTTCTCCCTCGGACTACTATTTGTTCCCGAATTTGAAGAAATGGCTAGCGGGACAAAGATTTTATTCAAACGACGAGGTAATTGCAGCAGCTAATAGCTATTTTGCAGACTTGGACAATTCCTTTTATTAGGAAGGAACAAATTGGAACAGCGTTGGACGAATTGTATAAGTCTAAAAGGAGACTATGTCGAAAAATTAAAAAAAAATGGTTTACTCCAAACACGTAAGTAGTTTTAATTTTGCACGGACTCTTCAAACGCCCCTCGTACGCATCATAACTGAAAATACACGATGATTGTTGAATTTATTACAACTGGGGCGTATAGGTCCCACGTCAAAATACCGGTAGGGCACATACGTCTCACACCTTCCCACGTTGGAGAGCAAAATAGCGGGAAATGTTTCTTGTGTTGTTTCTTGTGAGTAAGACTTTCATTAAAGTCCCCATACGTTAATATCTTTCACCCCGAAAAGAAACTGGTAGTGAAAGGGTTAAAGGTGTTCAGAAGTCCTTTGTTTGAGGCGCGTGACGGAATGTCCCGTGGGGAGAGAGGCGCCGCCCAGGCGAAACGTCCACCGTCGCCCCATGTACGGCAGTGCCGCACGCCGCGGTTGCTGACACACCGAGACCGTATCTACGGTCACGGTCCGGTAGCCACAGGGACGCTACTTCTGGGGGAGGCAAGCGCCGACATGAACTTACAGTGGTGCTCAGCACGGCGGCTACAATCATACTTCTCAGATCAAGAACTGTAACGGTTACAGCAACAGTCACAGTAGAAGGTTAGTGACTGCATGCTGGGTCACCGTGTCAAATTCCCCACTGTGTGGCACCCACCCTCGAGCGTTCCACTTTTGTTGCGCATCTGTTCCTTACTGACTGTCACATTTTGATTTTTTTTCTCAAAGTCATTGTACACTGAGGTAACACAAGTCATGGGAGGCCTCCTAATATCGTGTCGGGCCTCTTTTACCCGGCGTTGTGCAGCAGCTCGGCATGGCACGTACTTGGCAAGTCGTTAGTGGTCTCCTGCAGAAATATTGAGCCGTGCTGCCTCTAAAACCGTCCATAATTGCGAAAGTGTTGCAGATGCAAGATTTTGTGCACGAACTGACCTCTCGACTATGTCTCATAAATGTTTGATGGGACTGATGTCGGCCGGTATGGGTGGCCAAATGATTCGGTCGAATTTTCTAGAATGTTGTTCAAACGAATCGAAGAGCTGTGACCCGGTGACAAGGCATATTGTCATTTTTAAAAATTACGTCGTTGTTTTGGAACATGAAATCCATGAATGTTTGCCAATGGTATCCAAGTAGTCGAACGTAACCATTTCCAGTCAGTATTGGTTCTGTCAGACTAGGGGACCCAGTCCATTCCATGTAAACACAGCTCACACGGTTATGGAGCCACCTCCCGGATTGCACAGTGCCTTGTCGACAACGTGGGTTCTTGGTTTTCTGGAGTCTGCGCCTTATACGGACCCTACTATTAGCAGCTGAAATCGGGTCTCATGTGACCAGGCCACGGTTTTCCGTCGTCTAGGTTCCTACCGATATGGTCAACATCGCAGGAGAGGCCCTGCAAGCAATGTAGTACTGTTAGCAAACGCTCTAGCGCCGGTCGTCTGCTGCTACAGCCCGTCAACGCCAAATTTCACCCCACTGCCTTAACGGATACGTTCGTCGTTCGCCCCACATTGATTTCTGCGGTTTTTTGACGCAATGTTGCCTGTCTGTTTGCACTGACAACTCTACGGAAACGCCGCTGCTCTCAGTCGTTAAGTGAAGGCCATCGACCACTGCATTGTCTGCGGTGAGAGGTAATGCCTGAAATTTGCTATTCTCTTGACACTGTGGATCTCGGAATACTGAATTCCCTGAAGGGTTTCGAATTGGAATGTCACATGCGTCTAGTTCCAACTAGCATTCCGCGTTCAAAGCCTGTTGATTCCCGTGGCCATAATCACGCTGGACGTCTTTCCACATGAATCGTGTGAGTAGAGATGACAGCTCCGACAATGCATTTGTACCTTTTGTACTCCATCCTACCGCCACCCGTATATGTGCATGTCTCTATCCCATGACTTTTGTCATCTCAGTGTAGTAGGCTACCTGTGCTGCGAGAAATCATCGGCAGTTGAATCGAAACCTGAAGTATTTCAAACCTTCCTACGATAGAGGAACCAAGGAAGCATAAGAAACGAAATAGTCTGTTGAAAGCGCAGGCCATTGTGGACGAGCGGTTCTAGGCGATTCAGTCTGGAACCCCGTGACCGCTAGGGTCGCAGGTTCGAATACTGCCTAGGGCATGGATGTGTGTGATGTCCTTAGGATAGTTAAGTTTAAGTAGTTCTAATTTCTAGGGGACTGATGACCTCAGATGTGAAGTCCCATAGTGCTCAAAGCCATTTGAGCCATTTTCTGTTGAAAGTAAAGATAGAAAATTAATAAACCGCTAGAAGTGGCGGGTTATATTTAGCTACCTCCGCTCATCGGAAACAACCATCGTCAGATTTTAGTGTACTGATTGCAACACATTAAAGGTTTTCGACTCCCCTCAATACCATCGTGAACTGGAAGTGAGAGACGTTTCCTCGTTCACACCGCGTTTTTCTGACGGTGGTATCGAACTGAGCTTCAAACCTTTAACGTGATGCAAGAAGGGCAATAAATATCTCACGATGATCGACGAAACTGGTAATAAACCAATTCATACGCCACCTGTGGCATTCTGTCTGTACAGAAGTTCCTAACAGTCATTATATTTCCTGTATACGATTTCTGGCTTTCCGTAAAAGGGAGAAAATGATTGTGGAAAGACACGGGAAATATTAGATCCATTACGGAGATAAAGTCACAATACGCTGCCTGTCAATGAAACGCTCAGAACACATGGTCAGATGCTAAATAACTTCGTACATGCACACGTCATCGGCGAGTAGGTACGTGAAGGGAGATACATTCTCTGTGACAGATAGAACGACCACGAAAGTATGTTACTATGGTATGTTCAGTGGCTTTAGCAGACCTGATAGGGTATATAAAAGGCGTGAAAAGCATCATATGTTGACTGATCACTGTGAAGGTATTGTAACCTCATCAGATCTGAGGCTGGCATCCGACAACACGTAACGGACATTCTGTAAACTTCTGTTCCATCCTCCCTCATTGGGCGGAGACTAGCAGCAACCGAACTATGGGTTTACCGATCCACGCGTAGGTTGCCATTAACTCCAGAACACAAACGGCTGCGTATGGAGTGTTGCTGTGAGAGGTAAGCATGGACTGCTGATGAATGGCGTCGAATTGTGTACAGCGATGAATCACGTTTCGCGTTACCCAGGAATGACCATCGTCAGCGAGTATGGTGGCGACCTGGGTCGAGGTTCCATCCTTCCAATATTTTGGAGAGGTACACCGGTGTTACTTGTGGCATCATGCCGCGGAGGCCCATCAGGTATGACATAAGGTCACTGCTGGTATTGAGGGAAATTTGACGGCACGAGGGTACGTCGTGGACATCAAGCATCGTCGTGTGTTACGTGTCAGACAACAGCATCAAGTTGATTTTTTTTACAGGACAACGCTCATCCACACATGGCAAGTATCTCAAAGAACTCTGTGCGTGATTTTAAGGTACTTCTGTGGTCAGAAAGAACCCCAGTTGTCTCCCCGATAGAACACGTGTGGACCAACTCGGTGATCCACCCCGTCCAAGTGCCTGCACCCAGAACATCAATGACCAGTTATGCTTTTGGGCCAGCTACGACAGGAGAGGATACGGCAGCTTACTGACACACTCCCCGTCCGAATCAGAGAACGTGCTGCATCATCCTAATACGTGGACCCAACTGTCAAGTATTATGTGAATTCGACTCGATTTTGTAGACGCTGAAATAACATCAGGTATCGTCTCAGCCCTGAAGTTTTTTTTTCGTTTCCTCCTCTGCTTTTTTATGATTCACTTTTTTTTGTCAGGCAGTGTATATTGGCAACATCCTTTAAAAAAATAAGAGCATATCGAATTTCTAACGTAAGAACATGTGCACTCAAGAGCGATGACCAGTACTGTAATTTGGAAGCTAATTTCGCTTGGAGATAAATTATATTGAAAAGAAATAGTTAAAACGGCTAAAACATCTTATTTTATGTTGTGGTATGGGAAAAATCTAGAAGCGAAATTTGCGGAGTTTGTGAGGGTAACCATTATTTACGTAGCGCACAGGTACACGTGTAGGGTCGGAAAGTACTTTTTAACTTTGAGACTTTTAGTATTCTTCAGACCTTTTAGACACTGATGGGAAACAAACAGAAACACACACACACACACACACACACACACACACGCGCGCGCGCGCGCGCTCGCACGTTATTTTCAGTAGCTGAAAATATTTCGTGATCTCTAAAATACAATAAAGTTCTACTTAATCTTTTCGCGATTATTAATTATGGTAGCAGAAACAAGAAAGTAACCCGTAACCCGTAGCTGATTTTAGTTTAGCTTGCGTATCTAGCTCTTACGACACTAAAGTAACCCATAGTGATATTATGGCGTGTGATCTGGCGATCCTGTCATCTGGCCGTTTGAGTTACGTCGTCCACAATTTTCACCTCAATTTTTTTCATCTGGCTACTCCAGTAGGTCGCTGGTTTACGACGTCATTTTGGTGTCATTTTCGTTTTATTTTTGTTGGTGTAACTATTGTACTTGTCCGCAGCTCGTGGTCTTGCGGTAGCGTTCTCGCTTCCCGCGCACGTGGTCTCGGGTTCGATTCCCAGCGGGGTCAGGAATTTTCCCTTGGGGTCAGGAATTTTCCCTGCTTCGATATCACTGGGTGTTATTGTGTCGTCTTCATCATTATCATTCATTACGGTCGGAGAAAGACAATGGCAAACCACCTCCTCCAGGACCTTGCCTAGTCGGCTGTGGGGGTCTCCCTCATCGTCCCCTACGCTCCTTGGAGTATGGGACCTCATCATCATCATCATCACCTCTCGTACGCCTGGAAAGTAATCGTTAATCGCAGGAACCAAGGAGAGTGCAAAGAAAGTCTCGGTCTACTTCCGTGTAGTTCGCATCTGGGTCAGACTGTGTGCTCAGTCATTGGCGGATCCTAGACGACGCGAAGAGCGCTCGTGATCGCGTCGAGAGGGGCCGGAAACCGTGTCTGATTTCTTCTGGGCTCGCGGCTAAAACGTAGCTGTCTGGAGATCCGGCCGCCAACAGCAGTGGAGCGCGACCGACCGCGCAAGACAGCTTGTCCACGGTGAGACAGCATTGGAGGATCTCGACAATTACGTGGAGACCAAGGTGGTCCAGTGTTGACAGGGTGATGATGTTGGAGGCTGGAGCGAAATCGACGTTCTAGCTCATCCCGAAGGTGTTCCTAGGGTTCAGGACGGGACTGTGGGCATGCCAGTTCATTTCAGGAGTGCTACTGTCCAGGAACCGTTTCTCACAAATTCTGCTTTCATAACAGGGTGCATTGTTACGCTGATACACACCATCATCGTCTCCAACTGTTTCCCTACTGTGTGCGGTTCGTAATGGTGTAAAACTGTTCATGTCTTTCCCCATTTTGCGTTTTCATAAGCCCGATAAGGCCCACACTCTAACCACGGTAAACATCTCCACCTCCTCCGTACTTCTCTGTTTATATTAAATGTGATGACAGGTAACGTTCTTGAATTCCTCGAACCAACTTCTTCTAGCGGACTTCCTCACGGTATAGCAAGATGCATCACTCGAAATCACTCGCTTCCAGTCATCCATTGTCCAGTAGCGTCTCTCCGTATAACGCATTAAGGAATGTGTGGCTTATGAGAAGGAATGTGTGGCTTATGAGGAGCTAATCGAGCGTTGTAACTCACTCTTTATTACTCCATGCGGATAGTCATTGTTCCAGCTGTAATGATGGTCCACCTTTTGAAGAAATAACATGTCAATGATCGACTTGTTATTCAGATAACATCCGGTGAATAGTCGGCGTTCGAGGTCGCTGAGTAATTCTGACCGATCCATTCTACTGTTACTGCCACTCCACTAGCAACACAATACACACTGCCTCCTTTTATCCTGGAAGGTCCATTTTTCGTGAGAAATAGTAATCATTATCACATTACATAGGGGTTTCTGGATACTTTTGACCAGCCTGCGTACATCTCTTATTAATTCTCATAAATGCAGCTGATGGAGACTTAAACCTCTGAAATGTGTAGTCGAAGTAAAATAGTTTGCGACTGGGAACAGTAAACCTGTGATCAAAACAACAGTCGAGATCGCAGTAACATTTGTTTGTTATTACCGGCTTCAGCTTATGTTAAAGCCAACCTCAGATTCCTTAGGCCCTGCAAAGGCAGGAACAGCAAAATTACGAAAGGTACTACTACGTATGAAGTTAAAGGAAAATAGAGAAATGCTGTAGCGTTTACCCCTATGGCTGGTGCTAGCGGCTCGTCGGTTCTACACGTGATACCACAATCGTACACTGTGGTTAATGGCTGTGGAGCCATGGGTTAAATGGTGTGTGACGTAATCCATGGTCGGCGCGGGAACTGCACACCATTTAACCCGTGACTCCACAGCCATCAGTCACATTATACGATCACGTGATGAAGCGAGGAGTCGCCAGCACCAGCCATACGAGTAAGTGCATTTCTCTATTTTCTTTTTACGCCATATATAATAGTATTTGTTTGTAACTTTGCTGTTGCTATCCTTGCAGGGCCTAAAAAATCTGAGGATGGCTTTTACATAAGCTGAAACGGTTAATAATAAATAAATGTTACTGCGATATCGCCCGTTGTTTGAGACAAAGTTAGCACCAGATCGCTGCGCTCCATAGACAATGTTGTCTCAATTTATGAACAGTAAACCTGTATTTTCTAGTGGTATCAATAACAGTCACGATAAAACCCAACCTAATATGTGATGGTATTCGTTATCATAGAACCACCTCTGGTCTGAACTACACCTGTCACTGCGGGTTAAACGCCTCATTACACTGTCGGTGACCTTGGCGCTTTGGACAATTTGATAAGCAGCATAATAGCGAGTCGTCGGACCGCACTACACGCCTACAGTCACATACTGTTCAGTTTCTATGTTGTTTGACCCACTGTGGCGCTTTGAGCCACAGCCTTTTGCGAGGCACTCGACTCAAAAAGTTGTTTTATATTCTTTCTTTCGCAGTGCTTGCTGGGAAGGAGGTTGACATTGACCAGAATTCACTGACAGCTGCAATTCCAGTCAGTGTTGAAACCGGCTGTCGTTGACAAGACGTGAAACTCGTCTCCGGTCACAGTCGGTTAGGATCATTTAACGACAGCTACTCTTTCGCCTTGTTCATTTGGCTGCAGTTGCTACACCGTTCCTTGTAGACACGTTGTAGAATCCTCAGTGGTAGAGCTACAGATCAGGCAGGTTCTGTCACGGTGTTCTCACAGCCATCTCGAAACACAATAGGTTATTTCGGCCACTCTGTCACGTCTCCACTTCGTTCATTTCCGCCATTCTGTCACGTTTCTAGGTCTACCTATCTTACGGCACTGGTTCCAACCAACACACTGGCACATTCACATAACTTCACTTCGACAGAGGTCCAAATGACGACCTCGTTTTACGCCGTCTACAAAGTTGAGTTGCGATCGGTGTGCTTCCTCACGGGATCGACTGATGTTCTTTCTCACGATAAGCTTTTGCTACACTGAGTTTAAATGGACATTGAGATTGCTTTGCGCTGCACCTCCCATGCGTTTTGTGTTATAATTAATCGAGCGCTGCTACAGACGGTGGGTCAAAGAGGGTACCCACAGCAGAAGTGTTGCGCCTGTGCTGTCGCGACGCCCTGATTAGCGCTTCGACAGAAATATCATTAGAACCACCCTGACGAAGGGGTATCGCCCATAAGAGAAATCAGAGATAGCCCGAATCCTGACTTGTGTCCTTGTGTGTCCACTGGCTGGAAGTAAATATATGTTCCAAAGATTCTCTTTGCTACGAGTTTGGCATCAGTCTTCTGACTGGTGAGATGCTGCTTGCCTGTGCCAATCTCTTAAGTTCATAGTAGCATTTACACCCTGTGTCCTCAATTACTTGCAAGATGTATTCAAATCTCTGTCAGTTCTATCTAGTACCATGGAAGTTACTCACTGACGTTTTAACACATGTCCTATCATCCTATCCCTTCTTGTTGCCAGTGTTTTCCATATTTATTTCTTCTTCAATTCTGTATAGGAACTCCTCATGCCTTACGTTATCAGCCCGACAGATTTTCAACGTTCTTCTGTAGCACGAGCACCAGTTTTCCCACAGTCCATGTTTCACTACCGTACGATGCTGTGTTCCCCACACATATTCTCAGAAATTTGCTCCTCAAAAGCTTGTGCTTCATACCAGTATGTTTCTCTTGTCCAAGAAGACCCTCTGCCTACGCTAGTCTGCTCTTCGTGTCCTTCCTGCGCATCTGCCATGGGTTATTTTGTTTCGTAGGTAGCAGAATTCCTTAACTCTTATCTACTCTGCGTCCACCAACTTTGATGTTAACTTTCTTGTTATTCCATTTCTGCTACTTCTCATTACTTTTACGTGTTTCTGGTTCACCCTCAATCCATATTCTGTACTCATTAGACTTTTCGTTCCATTCAACAGATTCTGTAATTCTTTTTCACCATCACTGAGGACAAAAATTTAATCGGCGAATCGTATCATTGATACAGTTTCACTCTGAATTTCATTTCAATTCTTGAACCTTTCTTTTATTTCCATCATTGCTTCTTCATTATACAGATTGAACAGTAGGGGCGAAAGACTGCATCCCTGTCTTACACCCTTTTAATCCGAGCATTTCGTTCTTGGTCGTCCACTCTTATTTTTCCCTCTTGGCTCTTGTATATATTGTATATTACCCGTTTCTGCCTGTAGCTTACCCCTATTTTTCTCAGAATTTCGAACGTCTTGCACCGTTTTACAGTGCCCAAAGCTTTTTTCAGTTCGACAAATCCTATGAGCGTCGCTTGGTTTTTCTTTAACCTTGCTTCCACTATCAACCGCAACGTCAGAATTGCGTCTCTGCTGTCTTTACCCTTCCTAAAGCCAAAGTGATCATCATCTAACACATCTTCAAATTATTTTCCATTCTTCTGTATATTATTCTTGAAAGCAACTTGGATGCATGAGCTGTTAAGCGGATTGTAGGATGGTTTTCACACCTAGCTGGCCTTGCTGTCTCGGAATTGTTCGGGTGATATTTTCCCGACCGTCTGATGGAACATCGCCAGTTTCATAGATTCTACACACCAAGTTGAATAGTCGTTTGATTGACATTTCCCCCCTTGATTTTTAGACATTCCAATGGAATTTTATCCATACCTTTCGTTGCAGGTAAAGGTCGTTTGTTGTTGTTTACAGTCCCTAGACTGGTTTGATACAGCTCTCCATGCTACTCTATCCTATGCAAGCTTCTTCATCTCCCAGTACTTACTGCAACCTACATCCTTCTGAATCTGCTTAGTGTATTCATCTCTTGGTCTCCCTCTACGATTTTTACCCTCCACGCTGCCCTCCAATGCTAAATTTGTGATACCTTGATGCCTCAGAACATGTTTTACCAACCGATCCCTTCTTCTTGTCAAGTTGTGCCACAAACTCTTCTTGTCTAAACTATTTATCGTCCACGTTTCACTTCCATGCATGGCTACACTCCATACAAATACTTTCAGAAAAAATTCCTGGCACTTAAATCTATACTCGATGTTAACAAATTTCTCTTCTTCTGAAACGCTTTCCTTGCGATTGCCAGTCTACATTTTATATCCTCTCTACTTCGACCATCATCAGTTATTTTGCTCCCCAAATAGCAAAACTCCTTTACTACTTTAAGTGTCTCATTTCCTAATCTAATCCCTCAGCATCACCCGACTTAATTCGACTACATTCCATTATCCTCGTTTTGCTTTTGTTGATGTTCGTCTTATATCCTCCTTTCAAGACACTGTCAATTCCGTTCAACTGCTCTTCCAGGTCCTTTGCTGTCTCTGACAGAATTACAGTGTATAGGTAGGAGACGTAAATGCAAGAATTTTGAAATAATTGATTTGTTCCCATGGGACCAAACTGCTAAGGTCATCGATCCCTAGGCTAACACACTACGTAATCTAACTTAATGGTAAGTACATGGTGCACACACACACACACACACACACACACACACACACACACACACACACAGACAGACACACACATACACATACATGGATCCATGCCCGAGGGAGGACTCGAACCTCCGACGAGAGGAGCTGCGCGAACCGAGTTACCGTGACTGTGTGTATTTACCGAATAGAAACTTTTGAGAGAATTTCAGGGTGCTACTCTTGATGGAAGCAAGAATAAAAACATTCGCATGAAGATGTATACGGAAATCCGTGTTTTCCATGATAGTTAACCGTACTACTGTCACTTAAAAAAATAATAACCGGTAAAGTCAAATTCGAAAGCAGGGACGTCAATGAAGTACACAATTTAACAATGAAAGCGCGCTTATTACGAACACTAACGTACAGACAGGTAGAATTGGCTTGTGGACAAATGCTAGTATTCATGCAAACAGTGTCTATTTCAAAATATGCAAATACACTCCTGGAAATGGAAAAAAGAACACATTGACACCGGTGTGTCAGACCCACCATACTTGCTCCGGACACTGCGAGAGGGCTGTACAAGCAATGATTTCACGCACGGCACAGCGGACACACCAGGAACCGCGGTGTTGGCCGTCGAATGGCGCTATCTGCGCAGCATTTGTGCACTGCCGCCGTCAGTGTCAGCCAGTTTGCCGTGGCATACGGAGCTCCATCGCAGTCTTTAACACTGGTAGCATGCCGCGACAGCGTGGACGTGAACCGTATGTGCAGGTGACGGTCTTTGAGCGAGGGCGTATAGTGGGCATGCGGGAGGCCGGGTGGACGTACCGCCGAATTGCTCAACACGTGGGGCGTGAGGTCTCCACAGTACATCGATGTTGTCGCCAGTGGTCGGCGGAAGGTGCACGTGCCCGTCGACCTGGGACCGGACCGCAGCGACGCACGGATGCGCGCCAAGACCGTAGGATCCTACGCAGTGCCGTAGGGGACCGCACCGCCACTTCCCAGCAAATTAGGGACATTGTTGCTCCTGGGGTATCGGCGAGGACCATTCGCAACCGTCTCCATGAAGCTGGGCTACGGTCCCGCACACCGTTAGGCCGTCTTCCGCTCACACCCCAACATCGTGCAGCCCGCCTCCAGTGGTGTCGCGACAGGCGTGAATGGAGGGACGAATGGAGACGTGTCGTCTTCAGCGATGAGAGTCGCTTCTGCCTTGGTGCCAATGATGGTCGTATGTGTGTTTGGCGACGTGCAGGTGAGCGCCACAATCAGGACTGCATATGACCGAGGCACACAGGGCCAACACTCGGCATCATGGTGTGGGGAGCATCTCCTACACTGGCCGTACACCTCTGGTGATCGTCGAGGGGACACTGAATAGTGCACGGTACATCCAAACCGTCATCGAACCCATCGTTCTACCATTCCTAGACCGGCAAGGGAACTTGCTGTTCCAACAGGACAATGCACGTCCGCATGTATCCCGTGCCATCCAACGTGCTCTAGAAGGTGTAAGTCAACTACCCTGGCCAGCAAGATCTCCGGATCTGTCCCCCATTGAGCATGTTTGGGACTGGATGAAGCGTCGTCTCACGCGGTCTGCACGTCCAGCACGAACGCTGGTCCAACTGAGGCGCCAGGTGGAAATGGCATGGCAAGCCGTTCCACAGGACTACATCCAGCATCTCTACGATCGTCTCCATGGGAGAATAGCAGCCTGCATTGCTGCGAAAGGTGGATATACACTGTACTAGTGCCGACATTGTGCATGCTCTGTTGCCTGTGTCCATGTGCCTGTGGTTCTGTCAGTGTGATCATGTGATGTATCTGACCCCAGGAATGTGTCAATAAAGTTCCCCCTTCCTGGAACAATTAATTCACGGTGTTCTTATTTCAATTTCCAGGAGTGTATGATAAACAAGAAATTTCGAGAACCTTTTAGAAACGATAAATACTGAATACGATTTGAACTGGCGACCCGCACCTTACTGACCAGCGACGCTAACCGCTACTCCAGTGTGCATGCAGCACCCTACAGTTTTGTTTGCCTTCTAAGATTGAGTGTTGGTGCAGATTAGCATTGCACTGCCAGGCGCAACGACATAGTGTATGGTAGTCAAATCAACAACTACGTGTGATGGTATTGGAATGCAGCTGAGTGAATGAAAGTTTTTGGAGGCAGCACACATGTACCGCTAACATTACTCCACAGAAATTTCGTTCCGGTGTATAAAGCATTTACAGTTATACTGAGGCAACTTTAATAAAAGTTGAGGGTTTAGCGCGACCGCTTCAAGGTACTACACGGAAGCTGGATGGATAGGTTCTCAAAGACCTTTGGTAAAACCCGATCATTAGTACAGAACAAGGAAAATAACCTTGTCGTTTTTCCTACTTGGAAACCCCCGACTCGCTATTACCTACGGTGTGTACAAGAATTACAGCGAACAGATTTCCCTCCACGGAAAAGGTGTTGCCGATATATGTTTTTCCAACAAATCCACAGCATTTCACTAAGGAAGTACTTTAGTTAGAGACGGCATGATCATCCAGCACGACTGAGATGAGTTACCAGAAGTTGTATGGGTAATGTTTTTCTTACTACTGATAAGGTGCTCTCATGCAATTCAGGGTAAGTGCAGTTGGAAGGCGAATTTGTCCATAAATTTACCTCTGTTAAATAAGGAAAGGGAGATTAAAAAGCAGAGCGGTGTTAAGTAATTGACGATGAAGTACTGGACTGTTTTTTTGGAAACCTTCTATGGTACCGGCCAGTGGACTGACACAGGTGTCGTCGGCTGTTTCAGAGTCGTATAACGACATTAAGAAGTGTGCAAGGTTCAGTATCATGCTGAAATCGAGGTCTGTGGAAATACGTGACAGACTCAACAAAGAACTGGCCGAGATCTTCCGACTCAAGCGGCCATGTACGTAAAGTAATTTGATATTGAAAATATATGTAAATGTCCGGTAAAGCTTCTAAACGTAGTTCTCGCAATTATCATTCAGTATCTCAAAGGCTGCCCTACCTTTCTCGGATACGGTGTTGTTGTCATGCCTTGCTGAGTCACACAGGCCTTAGATATCTCGTATGGTATCTCCCAACAAGAGTACATTCTCTGTTCACGAACCGGCAAGAGCACGTTCCTAGTTGTGATAACTGGGTCGGCTTGTTCGCGCTTACCTTCTACGAGCTGTGAACGCGTCAAACAAGCCCGCCGTAAAATACATGTCTTTACTGAGGACCAGTAACAAACTACCGAGATAGAGTAAATAATGCGTTTTTGAATATTACTTCTACAAAAACTGCTCTTCGAAAAATTGAAGAAGTGAGTTGTAAGTCGCCCAATTCGACTTACATGTCACTCGAAGTGTTTGTGCAGGAGGTGTTCGTCATGTTTTGTGGATTCTCAGAGCAAAACCTATGATCTAAGGATTCGAACTACAAGGCGAACAATCAGAACATGCGACAGTAATAAGGATAAGCGTCGGTTGAACTGAAACGTGCCATGTATATCTTTGTGGGGAGAATCTGCAGGTTTCTAGTTCTCATAAAGAAGAAGAAAACCTAGGCTATGGATGTGCCATTTCTCCGTAGCGTATTTTCTTCCGTGAGTACTAGTCGCAGGTATGCAGGAGAATTCCGATGTGAAATCTGAAAGGTAGGAGAGAGGCACAGTCGCAAGTAAAACTATGAGGGCAGCTCGTGAGTTACGCCTGGATAGCTCAAAGGGTAAGAACATTGCATTCAAAAAGCAATGTTCCTGGTTCGAGGCTGTTTCCGTAACAGAGTTTTATTGCGCTAGGAAGTTTTAAAACAGCGCGTAGCTGAGTAGGCACAGTGTGTTCCAAAACGTAACTTTTTTGAGGATGCCGAAACTCCAGTTGATTTTAGTGTGGTAGGTTTCTAGAATGCCTGAGAAAAAGTGAAGCACTCAGACATCGTCGGATGTGATTGTAACTTCGGACAAGTGCACTCCGTCGGGGGTAATGTAAATGATAAGACTCGCATTTCTCCATGTCTCCATGTCAGGTAGAACGACGACCAGAGTGCGTTTAGTGTTGTTTGTGTTTAGTGTTTTGTGTCTAGTGTTGTTTGTGTTTAGTATTGTTTGTGTTTAGTGTTGTTTGTATTTAGTGTTGTTTGTATTTAGTGTTGTTAGCAGGCCTAATGGGTCGCGAACTGCGTCAGATGTTGAGTGATCGCTGTGAAGGCCACGAAATTGCTGCGTACTCGCGTGAGACAGGTTATCAGCACCCGACAGAATTGGGAAGGAACCCCATTGTGGATCTCCATTTGGAAGCGTGTTCGAATCATGCAATATTTAGCTGTGTGGAACATTCACATGTTACAGACTCCACTGTGCTGGACTGCTTGGGACGTGAGGGCAAACATACTCGTCAAGGTCTCGGTGTACCACCTCTGATCACCATAAGGGAGGATCGCCATATAGTGTACCCACGAAGCACATCACGACCCCCTTCACTCGTGCGCCTGCCATCCGGGAACAAATAATGGACTCCGTGCAATATGCGCTGTGATAGCGCAGGTGGTCGGAGACCAGCATGAACCGGGCTAGGGCATTACCGGCCCGAGTGTATAGGCGGCCATCAGTATCACTACACAGCCGGCTGCGTTTGGAGTAGTGCCGTGACCCGGAAATATGGACTGCTGATAAATATCGTCGCTTTGTGTTCAGCTGTGAAACGCAATTCTGCACTACCCTGGATGACCACTGTCAGCAAATATGGCGGCGACGTGGGAAGAGCTCCCATTCTTCTAACACTTTGGAGAACAGCGGCGATGCTCTTGGACTTATGGTGCGGGGAACCATCCGGTGTGACATGAGGTCACGTTTGATAGTGACTGAGCCAACTCTGACGTCACAGCAGTACGTCACGGACATTGTGCGCCCTCAAGTGTCACCTCTCATATAAAAGACTCGTGGTACTTTGTTCAGCTAGACAATGCTCGTCCACACGTGGCACATATGTCTACGGACTGTGTGCGTGATGTTGACGCTCTCTCGTCGCCAGCAAGTTCCGAGGTCTGTCGCAGATACCGGGTGATTATAATTAAATTTTCCCTATGTAACACATTATAAGACGGAAACTAATTACCGTATGAGTACCAGCCGTGCTAGCATTAATGTAAAGAACACGGGGAAGAGATGTAATGCAGAATCAATTCAATTGAAATAACTTTAATGTGCTGCTACGGTACATCATACCATTAAATACCGGCACCATTGCTGCTACGAAATGGGCTCAACACGGTTCCCATCGGTGTCCAGAAGAGTCTAAAAGCGCAAAATTGCGTTCTGCACAGCAGAACCAAGCATGTCCGTCGGTGTGCTGGCTTCCTCTCTTGATATGCTGCGCTTCAGATGAGCACATGTCTGGATGTTCCCCTTTTAAATCAAGCCCCACAACCAGCAATCACAGGGAGTGAAGTAGGTAATCGTGCCGGCCAAGCATTTGGAAACGATCGGCTAATAATTTGGTCGTTTCCAAATGTGTTTCGGAGAAGCAGGTGAAGTTCACGAGCGATGTGCGGTGGAGCCCCAACTTGCATGAAAACTGTTGAGTCCAGTGCGTCTTTCTCCTGTAGAGCGGGTATGACACGCAGGCGAAGTATAGTGCTGTAACGCTGGCCACTCACACTGCACCTCTTTGGTCCTTCAGTGCCAACCTTTTCAAAAAGAAAAGGGCCAATGATGAACGTAGCCGTGAAGCCACACCATACGGTGACACATTCAACAAACAGCAACTTCATGCACAGTGACTGGAGGTGAAGATCCCCACACTCGGCAAATCTGTGTGTTCACCTCTCCCGTTAGAGAAAAATGAACTTCGTCTCTCCGTAGGATGTACAGGGCCAGCCCTCGTCAGCTTCAATCCTTGCGACAAAATGGAGAGCGAAGTCAACTCGTCGTGATGCGTGCTGTGGTGGAAGCTGAAGTTCGTATGGATCTTATACAGATACCATTTGAGAGTGGTTCCAAGCACCATCGATACAGTGGGCCACGGGATGTTCAACTGCGGTGACACGGCACGCGATCTGACTGGCGATCGGGAATTGTCCGCAGCGTTGTCTGCCGTAACAACAGCGATTTCATCAACCACTTGTGGTGCAACCGCTCGTCGGCCTCTTCCCGGAGCGACGCCCAATTCTCCAGTTCATTCGAACTTAGTCATCGTTCTCCGCACAGCAGGTGGAGAAAGAGGATCCTTCCGTAATACTTTCAGCCAGCGATATTCTCGATGTGCAGCTGCAGCATTACTGTTGTTTTGATAATAGAGCTTCACCAATAATGCCTTCCTCCTTTTGTCCAAGCTCATGTTGACAGGTCATTAAGTGCACTGCGACTGGTCAGGTGTGTGACAGTGTGAATCACGATAACTGATCACGCCACCACCTGGTGGCCATAGTTGGACCTGAACGGTGGCGCTGTGACGCACGGAAATCATGCATCTCATACTCTGGACATTAATGCTACCACGTTTGGTACTAGAACGGTAATAAGTTTCCGTGTTATAACGTGTTAAATAGGGAAAGTTTAATTATAAGCAGCCGGTATAGAGTGCGTGGGACCAGTTC
This sequence comes from Schistocerca gregaria, assembly GCF_023897955.1. Classification (NCBI taxonomy): domain Eukaryota; kingdom Metazoa; phylum Arthropoda; class Insecta; order Orthoptera; family Acrididae; genus Schistocerca; species Schistocerca gregaria. Next base: position 819,662,012 of record NC_064921.1, read on the forward strand.
GGGCGTCAGCTCCGTCCTATTGCCAGTATCCGGGATATCAATGAACAGTTACAACATTTTTAGGGCACCTTGTGTCAAGATAGGATACAACAGCTTAATGACATCCTTCCCATCTGATTCAGTGCAATGGGGGTGCCGCGTGCTTTGTATATGTGATTCTATACTCTCATGAATTAAGGATAGTGCTGATACATGATGAAACAACGCTCTGAGGCAGTTGGGCGGTTTTTTGGGTTTAAATCACCTCGGGGTATGACCATGCGGTGTATTTGACCTGCGGATGTCGCACGGTGGCGCTGGCAGCAGTCCACATACGCAGAGGTGTGTTGGTGCATGTCAGAGTACGGAGCAGCGAGTAAGTGTGCAGACGTTTTCAGGCCTGCTAATGGTGACTGTGTGTTGAAAATGGCTCAAAGAACACATATTGATGGCCTTATGAGGGGTAGAATACTAGGGCGACTGGAGGCTGGTCAAACACAGCAGGTCGTAGCACGGGCCCTCCGTGTGCCACAAAGTGTGATCAAGATTATGGCAACGATTCCAGTAGACAGGAAGCGTATCCAGGCGCTACAGTACGGGACGTCCACAGTAAACAACACCACAAGAAGACCGATATCTCCCCATCAGTGCCCGCAGATGGCCATGGAATACTGCAGGTAGCCTTGCTCGAGATCTTAATGCAGCCACTGGAACAGTTGTCTCCAGACACACAGTCTACAGACGACTGAACAGACATAGTTTATTCGCCTGGAGACCTGCAAAGTGCATTCCACTGACGCCCTGGTCACAGGAGAGCCCATAAACGCTGGTGTCAAGAACACAGTACATGCTCATTGGAACAGTGTTCCCTGGTTATGTTCATGGACGAGTCTAGGTATAGTCTGAACAGTGATTCTCGCAGGATATTCATGTGGCGTGAACCAGGAACCAGACACCAACCCCTTAATGCCCTTGAAAGGGACCTGTGTGGAGGTCGTGGTTTGATGGTGTGGGGTGGGATTATGATTGGTCCACGTACACCCCTGCATGTCTTTGACAGAGGAACTGTAAGGTATCAGGTGTATCGGGACGTCATTTTGCACCAGTATGTCCGCCTTTTCAGGGGTGCAGTGGGTCCCACCTTCCTCCTGATGGATGATAACGCACAGTCCCACCGAGCTGCTATCGTGGAGGAGTACCTTGAAAGAGAAGATATCAGGCGAATGGAGTGGCCTGCCTGTTCTCCAGACCTAAACCCCATCGAGCACGTCTGGGATGCTCTCGTTCGACGTATCATTGCACGTCTTCAAACCCCTAGGACAGTTCAGGAGCTCTGACAGGCACTGGTGCAAGAATGGGAGCCTATACCCGAGTAGCTGCTCGACCACCTGATCCAGAGTATGCCAACCCGTTTTGCGGCCTGTGTACGTGTGCATGGTGACCGTATTCCATATTGACGTCGGGGTACATGCGCAGGAAACAGTGGTGTTTTGTAGCACATATGTTTAAGGACGGTTTTCTCAACTTATCACCAATACCGTGGACTTACAGATCTGTGTCATGTGTGTTCCCTATGTGCCTATGCTATTATCGCCAGTTTTGTGTAGTGCCACGTTGTGTGGCACCACATTATGCAGTTATCCATAATTTATGAACATGAGTGTATGTTGTAATCAGTAGAATAAGGTCCCACATGTCCTCTCAAGCAGTGAAGATCCATTTTGTTTCTCCTTCGCCTTCTGACTGCTTCAGTCTTTTTGTCAGGCAGTGTATATTTTATGATGGAAGACGTTTGTGAAAAATACAAACACTAATCTGTAAACCACAGTTTGATCATCATAGCTGTAGAGGGAGGTACAAAAATAGTATCATTTATTTCAGCATCCGTCGAAGTCCATATCCTCGCTTTCGAGGGATAGAATGATCGTTTCAATGGATCAGTAAATTCAGCTGCAATAGTCGCTGAAAGAGAAACGCGTGGAATGAAAACGAAGTGCAAACGGCAGATTCTAGTGCTGAAGGTCACGCATGTCACGCACAGCCCGGCGCTGACTGCCACACACAACTCCCATTACTGGTCGGCGTGCGTTTCGCCCACGCCGCGCCCGATTCTGTCAAGGTCGCCAACTCCGTAATTAATGGCCACAAGGCGGCTAAGCCGGATTACAATGGACAGTAACATAGCACATATTTGGATTGTATCTTGGCGACTGGCTGTTCCATTTCCAGCGTCCCACTGACTGGCTGTAGATCCTGTTTTCCGTCTGTATCTGCGTAAGTTCTTAAAGTATTTGCAGCGTTACTCCGCGATTTTGCATATGTTGTTATAATGTTGATCACTCCCACTGCGATCAACTCGGATCGATGTCATAATGTACGAAGACAGATCGCGTAGTAAATTAAGAGCGCCGCATTTCAGCAATCTGTAATTCGGTGCTGCTTGTAGCTTGTCCTGAGGGCCTACCAGACAATTGGATACCCGAATTTGTTCATACTGAATTGTGGGGTAGCGTTAATGTGCTTTCACTACTCATATAACCGTCGCGCATTGGCATTGCATCTCGGATAGGACCTTACGTAGTATAGCACCAAATGACCAGAGTTTTCTGTAGCAAAATGATTAACATATGGCTGGTTCTAGAATTGCCTTAAGGACGATCAAAAAAATATTTTTCCTCCTTCTTGTAGTATTTATGAGTATTACCTTCTTTCACGCGGAATTGAGTTGATAACACAGTGTGGGCATGGGTTGTCGATATAATAAGGTTATCTGCCACAAAAGTTTCTTGTGAAGTCAATGAGTTATCCTAGAAATATTTTGTCATGGGAGATGTATCAATGGAAACAATCGTAGATGATTGTTGATTTAATTTCCCAACGGATAAGCGTAACTTGGACGTATAATTCCCAGGTTTTGCTAATGTATATTCTGGAATATAACGTCTCACACATTTGATAAAGGTTTCTGCCTCTATAAAACAAAGTGGCGGTAAGTATTCAGACTCCACGATACAACCGGCTGAGCAATCCAGTTTACAAATCGGAGGAAGGTCATGGCATATCAATGGCATCAGTGCGACTTAACTACAGTTGAAATTGGTAACTAGTTTGCTTTCTTAATAGCTTGATTATTTGTCCCACTATTGCGTGTTGCGAAAATAACGAGCAACACAAGTTATAATGCATCCCTTAAATTTTGTTTGTTGTGTGAAACCACAAATTTGGAAGACTTGCTTGTACTAACTGCCTTTGCCATGTGGAGATGAATAAGCTACTTTTACTTGAGACCCCATATCCACCGAATCTCAAGAATTGCACCACTTGTCTGTAGAATATTCTATGTTTGAATCAATAATTGAATACGCGTGTGGCCGAGCGGTTGTAGGCGCTTCAGCCTGGAACCGCGCGACCGCTACAGTCGCAGGTTCGAATCCTGCCTCGGGCATGGATATGTGTGATATCCTTAGGTTAGCACACTGGACTCGCATTCGGAAGGACGACGGTTCAATCCGGCGTCCGGCCATCCTAATTTAGGTTTTCCATGATTTCCCTAAATCGCATCAGGCAAATGCCGGGATGGTTCCTCTGAAAGGGCACGGCCGACTTCCTTCCCCGTCCTTCCCTAACCCGATGAGACCGATGACCCCGCTGTTTGGTCTGTTCTCCCAAACAATCCAGTCCAATGTCCTTAGGTTAGTTAGGTTTAGGTAGTTCTAAGTTCTAGGGGACTGATGACCTCAGATGTTAAGTACCATAGTGCTCAGAGCCAGTTTTTGAATACGTGTAGAGTTTCTGAAGCTCTGTTTAAGTAATTAATGAGTCAGAGTTATTATTGGTTTATTATAAGTTAAGAACTTGTTCTGCACAGACTGACATGAACATTATTGAACATATCTGGGATGCCTTGCAACGTGCTGTTCAGAAGAGATCTAAACGCCCGCATACTAAAAAAAAAAAATGGTTCAAATGGCTCTGAGCATTAAGCGACTTAGCTTCTGAGGTCATTAGTCCCCTAGAACTTAGAACTACTTTAACCTAACTAACCTAAGGACATCACACACATCCATGCCCGAGGCAGGATTTGAACCTGCGACCGTAGCGTTCGCTCGGCTCCAGACTGTAGCGCCTAGAACCGTACGGCCACTCCGGCCAGCCCTCGTACTCCTACGGATTTATGGCGAGCCCTGAAGGATTCAAGGTGTCAATTCCCTCCACAACTAATTCAGATGCCGTGGGGAGTGGTTGCGCGGTTAGAGGCCCCATGTAACCCATTGCGCGGCCCGTCCCGCCGGACATTCGAGTCCTCCCCCGGGCATGAATGTGTGTTGTTCTTAGCATAAGTTAGTGTAAGTAATATGTAAGTCTACGGACCGATGACCTCAGTAGCTGCGTCCTTAGGAATTCACACACATCGGAACATTTTAGAACTGCTTGAGACATTAGTTTAGTCCATGCCACGTTGTGTTGCGGCACTTCTTCGTTCTCGCGGGGGCCCTACACGATATTAGGCAGGTGCACCAGTTTCTTTGGCTTTCAGTGTACCGGATGATCAAAAAGTCAGTATAAACTTGAAAACTTAATAAACCACGGAATAATGTAGATAGAGAGGTAAAAGTTGGCACACGTGCTTGAAATGACATGGGGTTTTATTAGAACCAGGCGCTCCACCCCATATTGCTAGACGCGTTGAAAGATCTCTTGCGCTCGTCGTTTGGTGGTGATCGTGTGCTTAGCCGCCACTTTCGTCATGCTTGGCCTCCCAGGTCCCCAGACCTCAGTCCGTGCGATTATTGGCTTTGCGGTTACCTGAAGTCGCAAGTGTATCGTGATCGACCGTCATCTCTAGGGATGCTGAAATACAACATCGGATGCCAGTGCCTCACCATAACTCTGGACATGCTTTTCAGTGCTGTTCACAACATTATTCCTCGACTACAGCTATTGTTGAGGATTGGTGGTGGACATGTTGAGCGTTTCCTGTAAAGAACATCGCCTTTGCTTTGTCTTACTTTGTTATGCTAATTATTGCTATTCTCATCAGATGAAGCGCCGTCTGCCGGACATTTTTTGAACTTTTTTTTTTTTTTGTTCCAGTAAAACCCCATGTCATTCCAAGCATGAGTGTCAATTTGTACCTCTCTATCTACATTATTCCGTTATTTATTCAGTTTTCAAATTTATACTGACTTCTTGATCACCCGGTATATACTGAGTTCCGAGCCCTCTCAAGGAACACATCGGCTGGTATTCTCCCTGCTGGTAGTATATGTCAATCTTGGCAACAACTCAGACTATGTTGGCAGCTCTGTGACCGATGAGTTACTTCCTGGTTGTAAAATTATCATACTAAATTTGCTCAATAAACTACTGATTGTCTCTCTAAGCACCCTAATCTCTCTCGTTGCACTACCACGATTTATCCGCTAGAAATACGATGGTGGCAGCATAATTCTGGCACAGTTTTTCTAAATTTACCCAACACAGTTACGGGAGAACTACCTCGTACTACAGAGTGGGACACCGTGAGTACGTGTGGTGTGTAATTACCCTGACTTCGCGGCCAGTGTCCAGTAGCGGCGGCCACCGTGACATTGGCGCCTGACGCTCTGGCTTCGCTCTCTTTGGGAGAGTGGGCTCGCCTCGGCCTGTGTTTACTGACTGCGCCGACACGCGTGCCCGGCCGGCGCACATGTGGCCGTGTGTGGAAAGCGTGGCGGCCCGCCCCAAGGCAGACGCGCCTTCCCGGCTCGTCGTCGTTCCGTGTGTCTGAGCCAGGGGCTCGCGGTTTTCCCGTGCCAATTTCTACGCGACACCGATCCCAGCGCCAGTTTTCTCGTCGTCAACAGCCGCCTGTGAGAGATTTTCACGGTGCGCGGACACGTACTTGCAGGCTTTTGTGCTGGAGTAGCGGTTTCCGCGGATAATTACTTTGACGTCTAGGCGACACGAAACAAGCAAAACGTTGAGATATAGTTCATTGCGGCCAGAGGGTGAGGAAGGGGCTAGTAATGAGGGGGGATGCCAGTCAACCGTTGCTTCCCTGCCCGCGTAAAGCCCTATTCATATGGAAAGTAAGCACAAACATGCACATATAAAATGACGACTTTTGTGACATCACAGCCTGGAAATTCACTTTGTTCACCGTTCCGTTCCGAGAAGGGGTTGGGTTGTTTCAGGGAGAAGACCAGACAGCGAGGTCATCGGTCCCACGGGTTAGGGAAGGAGGGGGAAGGAAGACGGCCACGCCCTTTCAAAGGAACTATCCCGGCATTTGCCTAGAGCGATTTAGGGAAATCACGGAAAACCTAAATCAGGATGGCCGGACGCGGGATTGAACCGTCGTCCTCCCGAATGTGAGTCTAGTGTGCTAGCCACTGACCACCTCGCTCGGTCAGTTCCGAGAAGGAACAGGGCAATGAATTATTGCTTCGTTGCAACAGAGTCGACAGCTGAAATAATATTTGTTAATGACGATAAACTGCAGCATTGCTGTGGTAACTTTTGTTAGAATATCTTTTAGTTTTGCCTTTTTCATTACTGCACAGTTTCGGTGGATTGTTGACGGGAATAAGATCTCAAGGTAGTACGGATTAGTTACAGAGAGCAAAATGTTATTTACATCTTGTACACAAGCAGTTTTAAGAGTCGACGGATGTAAAAGGCAAGCGTTGGTTGAGAAGCGGTTGCGAAAAGGCTGTAGCCTATCTCCGACGTGATTACACCTGTGCATTGAAAAAGCAGTAAAGGAAATCGAGAGAAATTTGGAGGGAAAATAATTGAGGCAGAAGAAATGAAAACTTTGTGGTTTACTGATTACATTGCGGTTCTGTCAGAGACAGCAGTTGAGTAAAATGTATAGCGTGTTGCAAAGACGTTCCAAGATTAACACCAAGAAAATTAAGACAAGGATAATATAATGTGGTCGAATTAAATCAGGCGATGATGAGGGAAATTAGATTAGGAAATGAAAAAAATGAGACACTAAAAGCAGTAGATAAGTTTCCCTGTTTGCACAGCAAAATAACTGATGATCGCCGAAGCACAAACGATATAAAATTCAGTCTGCCAATAGCAAGTATAGCATTTCTGAAAAAAAAATAATTAAAATACGATATACATTTATATTACGAAGTATATCCTGAAGGTATTTGTCTGGAGTGTAGCCTTGCTCGGAGGTGAATCGTGGGCGATTAGTAGTTCAGACAAGAAGAGAATAGAAGTTTTGGAAATGTAATGCCATAGAAGAATACCGAAGATTAGGTGTTTAGATCGAGTAACGAGTAACTAATGAGCAGGTAATCGAATTAGAGAGATCGAAGGAATTGTGTGTGTGTGGGGGGGGGGGGGGGGGGAGTAGGGTTGTACTGGGAATCGAAGGGATAAATACAGTTAGTTACACGTTCCACGCATCATTTGAAGGATTTTGTTTCATGGAAATGGCGTCGAACAACTCAGTTTACAGGGTATGTACAAATGATTAGTGTTAATATTAATGAACACACTGTGCTACTAATGCAACTACACTTAAAAACATTTTGTTTTTGCTGGCTACCGTTTTTAAGTACAAATTCGTGAATGCAATAGAAGGAGTCGTCTAAAAGAAATGATTTTAAGTTAGAGATTTAAAACTTATTTCTTTCCGTGTCAGACACATTATGCTATTGGGCAGGTGATAAAACATTTTTTTCCTGCATATTGAACTCCGTTATGATCACTGACGGCCTTAACCACGGATAATAAAGGTCTTTTTCCCTCTAACGTTGTAATAGGCTCTAATGGATGAGGGTTACGGCAGTTATTTGAACATGAAGGCGCTGAGCTGCATAGAGTAGCATGGAGAGCTGCCTTTTCAAGTGTGTGCTATCATCATCATCATCTTCATCATCATTTCATGAATTAGGCTGTTGCCTCCTCCGAATTCATAAACAAAATTATTCCGTGCTTTTTCGAGGTCTTCCGATATCTCTTTTCCCATTCGGCTCGTAGTTAAGGATTTTCTGGGGATTTCTGTGAACTGGTATCGCCAGTCTTCATAGTATTTCCGATTTTTTTCATTTATGATGAAAATGTTTAATTCTGTTCTAATATCTTCATATCTAACCAAATATCTTGTCTCTTCTAGTGCAGCCTTTCGTCTTCCTTAGGAACGTCATTTGTGCTGTTTGATTTTTCTTTAACGCAGGATTTGCTTCCATAGGATAACACAGGAACCGCCATTATTTTTATAGACTTTCGTGATGGTCTCTTTTTGTACTTTATGGCCCTATGTTCTGCTAATGGTACCAGAAACAATTTGTAATTTGTGTAAATTTGAGTATTTTATTTTCAATATCAGAGTCAAAATCTAAACTTATAGCCCAACCTAAATAAGAGATTTGAGACACTTGTTCTAAAACTGAATTATCCAGAACAGTTTTTGAGCTGGCTGGATATTTTCCTCGTAATGTCGTTATTTTCGTTTTGTTGCTAGAAATTTTAAAGTTGTACTTCTTGCAAATTTCGGTCAGCTGGTATGGTGATCTATGGAGCTCATCTTCATACTTTTAAATAATAATGATTTCCGCAGCAAACAAAAGTACATTCAGGTGTTGTTCATTCGTTATCTTAACTCCTTTGTTTACTTTACATTTCCATTTGCGAAGAATAAAGCAATGTAAATATTAAAAAGGGTAGGTGATAGTCCATGCCGTTGTCTAACGTCTTGGTTGTTAATCATTTCTTTTAGTTAGTTTCTATTTGTGTTTATTGCAATTCTTGTAGATTTGTAAACACTTTTCAATACCTCTATTAGAATATGAGGATATCCACATAAAGACATTATCTTCTGTAGGCTATTACAGCTCACACGGTCAAGAACCTGCTTAGTGTCACTAAGGACCATATTTGTTTCTCTATTAAATTCCGTGTGTTTTTCAATAATTTTTTTACTGCAAACACATTTTCTGTGCATGAAAGACCTGAACTAAATCCGTTTCGTTCTTCAGCGCTCGTAACACTGTCAGAGGATTATAAAATTATTGGCAAACTCAGAAATAGCCTCGGATACAGGTCTGGATCAACGGAAGTGTTCTTTACAATTTGTCAAACGTGCGTATTTGGATACAGTGAAATTTTGGTTGGTCGTAATATTAAAGATCCAACGGACTTGCCGCTGTGGTACTACCGGTTCCCGTCAGATCATCGAAGTTACTCGCTGTCAGGCTTGGCTAGCATGTACATGGGTGACAGTTTGGTCTGCCGAGCGCTGCTGGCACGCGGAATGCAGCCAGCCCTCGTGACGCAAATTAATGAGATGCAAGACTGAGAAGTAGCGGCTCCTGTCACGAACCCTTACAACGGGCGGGAGAGCTGTGTACTGACCCCACGTCCCTTTGTATCCGCATCCAGTGACGCCAATAGGCTGAGGATGATAAGGCGGTCGGTCAGTGCCGTTAGGGTCTTCAGAGACCTGTTCGGACGGAGTTAAGCTTAGTTTAGTTATACATTCTTAGAATCAGTTGGATGGCACCAACTGGTTACTGAATATCAGTTATGCAGCCTAAAGCCGTCGGCACACGGACCGTGCATCCGAACGTTGAGCGTGCCGAGTTTCTGGAGTCATAGCGTGGAACAGCACGTTCGGGAGTCTTTCCGAACGTGCAGAGCAATATCTGACATGTCAGATATTCTGAGCGTGTGTCTGAGCGTTGACCAATGAGATGGCACAACGCCACCTACGTCACACGCACGCCGTCTCCCTTCAGTACAGAGTTGTAAGGCGCCATATTGGCATTCATTTCAAGCCTATATGTATATATGCCGTATCTGAGCACCAGCAAATTGAGAATCACTGGGAAATCCGTTGTTAACTGTGTGATTCGTTCCAATAAAATCATGAGAAACCTCATATTCGTGGCAAAAGAATTATTGTAACTTGCGTATTATGAGAGTAGGCTATTTGAAGCCAGCGACATACTGAAGATCCACCTAAAACGCATTGTTCTTGGACCAATTACTTGTAATTAAATTTCAATTAGTAACATATCTACGATGAAGGTTTTCTGCAGGATCTAAGATATTGTGATTAGATGCTCGGGGTGTGTTATTGGTGTAGTGTAATGACTCCTCATTCTTTGAATGCTGTAATTTATGACTGCAATTATCTGTCACCTTATTTATGTTATTTCATTGTAGCCACTTTGTTACTGTTTTTGTAGAATTAAAAAAAATGACTAGCGTCACTGCCCGCTTTGGAGTTATTTGTTGGGGCGGTGGTTCGCGTCTTGCCACTTCCAGTTTTTTTTTTTTTTTCATGACATTCGCGTTTTTATTGGGTACTGATACTTCATATTAGATTAATATAAGTATAGACTATAATATTTGATGTTATGTAAATATAAGTTCCTTTTTTTGAGGGGTGACTTTGTTCGATTGGCTTAATCTCCAGGAAAGCTTGCACTACTTGTAAAAAGATATTTTGCTCCTATTTCTTGTATGCTTCGTAATTCATATGTTGCAAAGATTATGCTACTGGGTAGGAATACTGATCAAGTAAGACTGACCTTGGGGTTTCACTAAAATGTGGGAATGATGAAATAATGTTTATCTTATGCGGAGAAGTATTCCAAATTTGTACCGCAATGTTTGTAATGGAACTTTTATAAGCCTGTGTCCTTATTGATTGGACAAGGTACTTTCCTTTTCGTGGACGATGGAGGAAACGTGCGTTTTGATAGAGCTAACGAGGGAATTTTACGCGCGCCCGTCGAGTAAACAATGTGATTTACGAATTAGAAACATCCCTCAACTGCCGCTGGAGCGCGTTGCGATCGCGTATACCACGTTGGGGCCCACGTACTGTATGCACAAGTCTCATCGTTCCTGAGCGTTCAGCAGCACGTTGAACTTGGCACGCTCAACGTTAATGTTCGACAGCACGGTCCGTGTGCCGGCGGCTTAACGTCCGCCTGCTTAGCTGAGTGGTAACGTGTTTGCCTACCGTGCAGCGGGCCCAGATTCGATTTCCGGCCGGGTTGGATATTTTCTCCGCTTGTGGACAGGCTGCTGGGCTGTTATCGTCGTCGTCGTCGTCGTCGTCGTCGTCGTCGTCGTCGTCATCATCATCATCATCATCATCATCATCATCATCATCATCTCATTATCACCAGCACGTAAGTCACCTGAAATGAGACCTGCAACGTAGCGACCGAACTTCCCCGAAACGGGCTTCCCAGCCGACAATTCCACACGATAATTTCATGTAACTAAACAGTTACATGCTGGGTTGTCACCTGTAGTAAATGGTTGTGAGAGTGGCGCGTTTGCCACGGGTGAGACCACAGCGGCAAATGACCAATCCACCCGTCGTGGAGCATACATTCAGACCAATGTAGAGGATTCAGTGTTGTGATCAGACCTGTTCTCTGAGAACTCGCGTTCGCCTGAGACTGTGCAGCGCCCTCCGGAGAAAGGCGTGCCGCCGCCCTTGCCCTTGGTGCCGCACGGCCCAGGCGAGGGAGCCCGCGGCCAGGAAAGCCGGACCAGACCGGACGGGACCCGCCCCTCCCCTCTACTCGGCTCTGGACCAGAAAACGCTGCCCGGCCGGCCACGCCGCCGCCAGCGGCCGAGCGAAAGTCTCGCCCAGGCCGAGGCTCACGACTCAGACGGGACGCCAAAGGGACCGACGGTACGCTCCCCTGCTGCCAACACGCTTCGAACCATTGTGAAGTGTATGGCAGGGGGTATTGTGTATCGTATTATGTATTGAACCGGGGACCTAGACACGACGGAGGGGCTTCTTTGCGCCCTCAATGGTTCACAACACAGCGGGGGGTACTTCCCATTGTATCACACACTGAGCATCCATCTCATTTCATTCTGTTACCGGTAAAAAACACCCCTTAAAGGCTGCTCAGTGTCCTCTGATTACTCTATTAATATGTTTACGGTCCCTATGGGAGCGATGTGCCATCTTAACCTGTGACAATATTAGTCTGCATGCTTTCGTGGTCCTTGTCATCGATGGTATTAAACCGCCTTATACACTGATGAGCTAAATCATTATGACCACCCGCTTAATATTTTGTACGTCCGTATCTGCGACGAAGTACGTCACTGATTCTGCGTATTAGGAATCCGACAGTTTGTAGCTAGGTTTGTGGAGGTATGTGGCATTAGACGTCTACGCACAGGTCTTGTAATTCGCGTAAATAACGGGCCGCTGATTTGCATGAGCGGTGATGACGTCAGATAGCGACCCAGATGGGTTTCGTAGGATTTACATCAGGTGAATTTGGTCGCCAAGACATCAATGTCAGTTCATTACAATGCTTCCTCAAGCCACCGTAACACAGTTCTGGCTCCGTGACTCTGACTATTATACTGTTGAAATACGTCATCACCGTCGGGGAAGACACCATCATAAAGAGATGCATGTCGTTCTCAGCTGTAATCGTGTCTTCCATTACTGCCAAACGTTTCGTGCAAGCACAGGAGAATGTCTCCCATAGCACAATACTGCTCCAAGCAGCCCGCGTCCGTGGCGCGATGCACGTTTCAAGCCGGCGTTCACCTCGATGACGGCGTTTATTCAGACGACCACCGACCTGGTGTGGCAGAAATGTTGTTTACTGGAAGATACAACACGTTATTGATCAACGGCCGCATACCGACGGTCCCGTGCCCGCTGCAATCGTAACTGACGATGTCACTGGGTCGACTGTGAACACGTAGGGTGTCGTCTGCTGTGGAGCTCCATGTTCAACGTTGTACAATGAACGGAGTGCTCCGAAACACTTGTGCATGCTCCAGCATTGTGCTATAACGGCAGAGATGCCACAAACCTGGGCAGATAACCCTCCAAATCCCACGTTCTGGAAGAGGTGTGGAGATCCAGCCATTTAGCGCCTTGTGGTGGTTTCTCTGTCCTTTTACCTTTTTCTGTAGACGCTCACGACAGTAGCACCTGAACATTCGACCGGCTTCGCCGTTTTCGAGCTATTCGTTCACAGGCTCTGCGTAATAATAATCCGCGTTTGTCAAAATCACTTATCTCAAGGGATTACCCGATTTGCAGCCCGTATCTGCGTTAGGGTTACCTTCCGTCCGTGTATCTTCTGCTTACATACGTTCATTACCGCGTCACGTGCCCGGCCATAATGTTTTAGCTAATCAGTGTATCTTCTTGAAACTTCTTCCGTGATCGAATTTTCGATCCCTATGGATCTCGTCAGAAAATCCGCTAGTGTCCCTGGATCGCTGAACACTGTCGAAGGACAGTACCGGGTTCACTTATAAAACGCTATTTTCCCCGCGCTTTTATGGAGCTGTTGCTGAGCACCTATCACTGAACCGAAATTTGCTATCTGCTTCGCGTATGACCGAATCTGTGTGACCATTAGACTTAACATTTATGAAAAGACAACGTTTGCGCTTTCGATTGTAACAATTGTTTATTTTACATTGTTGGCCATTGTCTGCTATTACGCCATTTTCAAGCGGATAACCGGAGTGCATGAGAAGAAGCTGTCTGGCCGCCAGCACATGGCGGTCAATCATAACACAGGTAGTCATGTGTAAAATTAACATATAAACTGGAATGAATATAGCGATCTTTAGCCCTGAACAATCTCAACTTCATTGCATTTGGAGTTCAGCTATAGAATAGTCGTCAACAGTGCATAATACACCTCGTGTTGCCGATCAGTGTGGGTGAGCGGTTCTAGGCGCTACAGTCTGGAACAGCACGGCTGTTACGGTCGCAAGTTCGAATCCTGCCTCGGGCATGGTTGTGTTTGATGTCCTTACGTTAGTTATGTTTAAGTAGTTCTAAGTTCTAGGGGACTGATGACCTCAGATGTTAAGTCCCTTAGTGCTCAGAACCAGTTTTGAACACCTCGTGCTATCACACTGACTTGTTGGTTAGGTACATGCAGACCACAGTTTTGCATACTGAAACACACACAGCAGTCATTACAAAAGGTACAGCCAGTGAAACCACAGTGATCAAAGTCTAATACAAACAGCATTCAGTTTTGTATTAGACTTTCGGTACTGTGGTTCCACTGGCTGTACCTTTTGTAATGACTGCTATGTGTGTTTCGGTATGCAAAACTGTGGTCTGCATGTACCTAAACTTCATGTCAGTGTGACCACACCAGGTGTGTTATGCACAGATGATGACTGTTCTGTAATTGAAATCGATCTGCAATAAAATTCAGATTGATCGAAATCGCTGTTATTTCTTCGTGAAAATGCGACGGTCGCTCCACAACGGAATCTTATGGATTCCGACACACGATGAAATAACAAATAAACAGTTTACAAGTAGTTAAAGAAAAGAGGAGACAGTCTAGCGCGAGTGATCTGTAAGGAAATAAAATGTCACAGCGGCGGCAGTAGTGAAGGGGGTAACAACATCTGCAAATGCGTGTACATTCAAGCCTTGGTATCGTTCGTGTCAACACCAAGACTGCCGTTATTTTAATAATCAGAGTTAATTTTATTCGCATAGGTTTCTCTTTTTATGATGATTCCTGCATAGTGAGGACTGTTAATGAATCTGTGAGATATACAGGGTGATCAAAAAGTCAATATAAATTTGAAAACTTAATAAACCACAGAATAATGTAGATAGAGAGGAAAAATTTGACACACATGCTTGGAATCACATGGGGTTTTATTAGAACAAATAAATAAATAAATAAGTAAATAAATAAATAAATAAATAAATAAGTAAATAAATAAGTAAAGTTCACAAAATGTCCGACAGATGGCGCTGGACAGCAAAACGTCAGTAACTGCTACCGTGACGGGTGAGAGGTACGCCGATATGTTACAGAATCGCATCATTCACAGCCAGGCTAATAAACACCTGCTGGAACGTACGACGTTTATGCAGGATGGCGCTCCACCCCATATTGCTAGTCGCGTGAAAGATCTCTTGCGCGCGTCGTTCGGTAAAGAACATCATCTTTGCTTTGTCTTACTTTGTTATGCTAATTATTGCTGTTCTGATCAGATGAAGCGCCATCTGTCGGACATATTTTAAACTTTTTTATTTCTTTTTTTTTAGTTATAATAAGACCACATGTCATTCCAAGCATGTGTGTCAATTTGTACCTCTCTATCTACATTATTCCGTGATTTATTCAGTTTTAAAATTTATACTGACTTTTTGATCACCCGGTACTTTCCAGCGAACTGTCGGACGATGTACGCTGAAGGGGTTGTATATATGTCACAACACTATACATGGAAACAGACTAATTCGTTATGGCTACGAAGTCAGTCGCGGTTAACAGACCGCCTCGGATAAAATTCCTAGCTTTAGGTGACTGCCTCCACCACAGTCGTTGCCACAACCGACTGTCGTGAACCTGGATAGTTCCACGTCAGACCTAGTCGCTAAAGACTATCACCTAAAGCTTGGGATTTTATACAAATTTGACGCGGAAAGTCAACCATGAATTTTTTATTCAACGGTAATCGGTTCCTTTTTACACAGATTATCTTCTCCAATGATTATTTCTCTGAAGAAGGTATATAAAAAAGTGATTTGCATATAAACTGAAGGGGAGGCACTGGCGAAATGTCAACCCAGTCGTAAGAAAATCTCAGGTGGCTGAGAATTTGTTTCATAACATATCTTGGTATGCTGAATTCAGCAGGTAAATCCAGTTTGCTAAACAAATTTTTTTTCGTACTATTTGATTTTTGAGTGTTGAAAAATCAGTAGTTTTTCAGAACAATACGTGGTATTGTTGGTTGTCACAGGATGTATTCACAAAAAAAAGTAAAAAAATTGCCTAAAATGTTCAAAATTAGCTGAAAAGTACTATTTTTTGTTGTGGTCATTTTTACTATTTCAAAAAAGTTGAAATATAGTTAGTCTTTTATCAACAGATGGAGTCACACGGTGCAGAAATTTAATTGAAACATTAATTTTATATGAATATGTCTGTATACGTGCGTGATATGTACGACCATCCGTAATCATAATCTATACGTACATCCTAAACCAACGTAAATAAATAAGTGTAACTATTATTTACATTTTTTTTTAAAAATTTCCAGAGTTGTGGATTTACGTTCGCGCCTGACTCAATTGTAGAGTGAAAAAGTAAATATTTGTTAAAGTTTTTGGTCCAGGATGGGTGGCGGCGGGGTGGGAGTTTCTTAGGGCGAGCAAGTAATCAACACTCGAATGCAGTCCAGTTCGTTTACATAACTTTACTCATACCACCACCATACATACATACATACATACATACATACGCTCTAGCGGTAAGGCCTCTGCACTCTAGCAACTCTAACGCGACGATTGATGACAACACGATGCCTAGCGGCCAGAAAAGACTCACTTTTATTCCAGGTGGCCAGCTATACCCGCGGCCCAAGACCATCCGTGCGGACGCAGCGGAGACGTGAATGTGCGATTTAATACGTAAATTGAAAGTAAAAAAATATAATTTTCAAACGTAACAAATCGTCTTTTATTTACTTTTGCTTCATACTGGGGCAAACATTGCATAATATCATAGTACTTTTATTTTAACCCAAAGTCTTGTTATTTATTATGAATGCAGAATTTTTATAAATTATTTACACTTTTCGTATGTATATAGTGTTAAAAACGCCCCTATAGTGCAATTTCTTTGAAAAAGATCACAATAGCCGAAACGAAAAAATGCTACCCTTCCGCCAATTTTAAAAATTTTTGACCCAAAAAAAATTTGTGAGTACATCACATGGTAATCAAAAACTCCACACATGAGTGTGATAAAATATTGATCGAAAATTCAATAGCACGAAAAAATTTTTGGCCAAGATATGTTATGAAACAAATTTGAAATTGCAGCGGGACCCCTTCCCCCTTAACTGAGGTGTTTTCTATCTCGCTTCGTTGGTTGGTAACGTGTTCATAACCTAATTTCTGTTCGTGTTATACAGCTTTTCTTATTGTATACAACGGAAGATACGCCTTCCATCGATGAAGAATTTTCCCCCTATTCCCAATGTAGTGTTCGCCCGCAATAGTATAGTTCAGTTACCTCCCTGTTCTACTGACTGTTACCAGTACTTGCCAGCCAGTCTGTGGATCGCCGCCCAGGTCGCGGGAGAGCTGTTTTCTGGAAGACAGGCACCTGGACGGGTCTGCCCACGGAGGGGAAAGCAACGACAGACAGGTGAATCCGGCTACCGATTACCGCCAGCTACCGTCGTTAAGTGCCGGCCGTGCGGCGCCGACCTTGATACGGGGCGGGCGCTGGCGAAAGTGCTGGATGGCCAGAGCAGCGCAGGCACCGCCATCATACCGTCCCGCTGTTGGAGTTAATCGTACAGTCAATATTTCTGGAACATTTAGTCCTCCATGTCCAGCAAGGATGTCATAGAATTTTTTCGTACTACGTATTTCGTCCACTGCTCGGTTTCGATTTGTTATCAAGTCAACTTAAGGTGATCGGCTTAAAACGACATCTCTCCTCTGTGTATTACATTTTTGTCTTTATGCCGGCTCTAACTTGTCTAATAGTAATTAGACATACCAGTCTTCCGTACTGGCTGTTCAGTGTACAGTCGCGACCACCAGTTAAGCCAGCCGTTGTGGCCGAGCGGTTCTAGGCGCTTCAGTCTGCAACCGCGCTGCTGCTGCGGTCGCTGGTTCGAATCCTGCCTCGGGCATGGATGTGTGAGATTTCCTTAGTTTAGTTAGGTATTAAGTAGTTCTAAGTCTAGGGGACTGATGACCTCAGATGTTAAGTCCCATAGTGATTAGAGCCATTTTTTTGACCACCAGCTACTGTTTTAGCAGTGGTGGATCGTGTCTGCAGGTGGGCGTCATCTATTCTACTTGTTGTCCACGTCTGGTTTATCTCCCCCAGTAAGTCACTAACTTTTTACTAGTTTTTTTCCCTTTTAGGAGGATACCTATCACACTCTAGTTCATATTGCAAATTTTCTTAGCCATAGACAGGGGTTGTACAAAAATATGCGAACATCATGAGAAATGTATGCTTGAACATAAATGCTGGTGGCAGACAAGGCTCGAGGTTGCACTGTTGTATTTGACCACGAAAGGCACATGTGCAATTTCCTCAATACTTTGCAAGCTATCGGGGTCTAATTGGCTGCTACTTCGACACAGCACCACAGTCTCTAATTAAAAACACCGGTGTCACCGCCTTCTATAAAAAGGGAATCACATGTGAGACGGGACATAGCCAAGTCCAACAGTAACTCATCTTAAGTTAGTCTTTTACTGAAGGTATCAACATTTTTACCCTTCCCTGCAGGCAGTTTTTTTGTTTGTTTTGCTGTCCTTTTGCCGAACTATGACTTCCACGATCAACTAATTACGATGGCGGACGACGTAAACGAAGTGCATTTGTGCTACACCTTTCTTTATTCGTGACTGGGGGCTGCCCGACGACTTTCTCGTTGTTGGTAATACACTGCTGGCCGTTAAAATTTCAATAGTGGGAAGTTAGCAAATGAAGAAATTTCACTTGTTCTACCCAGACTGTATGCCGGTAATAAGGAGAATCCATAATAAAGTTTGTAGATAGTTTGGGGGCAACTAAGGATGCGGGGTTTGGTACACAGTGTTCGTCAATCATATCCGCTGGCGTATGGTGGTCTGCTAGTCTGTCGCCAACACATGACCAGATGTTTGCAGTGGAACACAGATATGGAGGACGCACTATCCAGGGTAACAGTCAAGCACCCTCTGTATCGATGCACAGGGGCGGGACAGAAACATCTAAACACCGGCAGAAATGCATGCTTGAACATAAATGCCAGCCAAGGTTACATGCGACGCTGTTGTATTTGACCACGGGCGGCACCTGTACAGTGCCCTCAGTCCGTTACAAGTGCCAGTAGTGGTCAGAACACTGTTCTGTATAGTTGTGAGTGCATGACGTCGGAGCTAAGTGAATCCGAACATGGACAGACTGTTGGTGCTCTTATGGTGGGAGCTTGCATAAAGCTTTCCGCAGTGTTTGGTGTTTCAAGAGACACAGAACCGAAGATTTATTCCACATACAGGGAAAGCGGAAAAACATCATCAGCAAAGTCACAACTTGGACTGAAGTGTGTGTTGAGTGAATGTGACAGACGGTCATTGAAGAATATTGCGACGAAAAATGAGAGGACAGCAGCTGCAAAAGCCACTCAGAACTGAATGTAGAACTCGCGAACCCTGTCGGTACCAAAATAACACGAATGGAGCATCATAAGCAGCAAATTGTTGGGCGACCTGGAATTCCAAAACCGTTCAACAGTGACGCCAATGTCCGTCACCGGGAAACATGGTGGTAAAATCATAAAAGTTGGGCTAAGCAGCAGTGGAAAAAAATCATTTGGCAGGAGGAGTCTTGTGCAGTGATGATTTGGGCAGCCATATCGTGGTATTCCATGGGTCCTATGGTTATTCTGAAAGGTAGCACTAATGCCAACCATTGGGTGGCCATTTTGCGTGATCAGGTCCAACCTGTTACAGTGTTTGTTCCCTAATAGAGATGCTGCATTCTAAGACGGCAGGACCCTTCTTTCACACAGCTCGCATCATCCAGGACTGGTGTTGTGAACATGAAGATCAACTGTTTCATCTCCGCTGGTCACCATAATCAACAGATCTCAATATTATTGAGCCTTTGTGATCTACTTTGGAGAGAAGAGGTGCGTGATCGCTGCACAGCTCCATCATCGTTACCTGAACTTGCCACTATTATGCAGGAACAGTGGTATAACATCCCCTTGAAAACAAATACAAGACCTGTATTTATCCATTCAGAGAGGAATGGAAGCTGTTTTGAATGCCAGCGCTTTTCCTACATGGTATTAGACACGGTAAAGTGTTAAGTTTTTGGTGTTTCCATATTTTTGTGCACCCCTCTACAAGTGCGATTTACCGAATTGCGAAACACTATTACACAGTCAACTGCGGCCTTCATTTCTAGCAGTCAGAGGGCAGATATGTTTTCACTGAGAACGTCTCTCGTTACTACTTCAGCTGTGGAGTTACTATGTAAATTATTTAGCTGTGCAATATTCTCAGTCGTCGTTTCTTTAATTTTTAATTTAGTTTCCTGGTAGCCTTTTCTTAACAGCTTGACTAATGATGACATGATAATATGAAGGGGCTACAAGAAGCTAATAAAAAACTATTATTGCAGGCCAAATAACTTATACTGAACGCTGCACTACTCTGCAAACTAACACAGGTACATGACACTATTTTCCATCGTAGTGCTAAGTATCTGTATACAACGGTCGCAACGCTCTTCCAATCGTTCAGATCCTCCTCGATAGATATCCACTTCTTGTTCTCTGACCCATTCGACAACGTGTATGTCCTCATCCTTGGAAAATCTGCGACTGCTGCGGATGAGTTTCTCCACTGCTTCGACGTTATCGTCTGCACTCAGAGTCGGTGGACTTGCTTCCTGATCGTTACCACCCACGTCTGTGCAGCCTAAAACGAACACGATAATCGCATGTGTGGAAATATATAATGTAATAATAATAAATTTACAAAACGGTCGCTGACCTTTCCTGAGATTGTCTAATTTCACCCTTGATGCTTTCGGATATTGGGGAGGAACTGGAGCAAATGTTAGTATTATCCCTGATTTCGAGAGACCCCGTCGCTGACCACAGAGAAATTTCTTTGTTTTCCCCACGACATAACTGAAGTGTTTCGGGGTAAAACTATTTGTGAAGCATTTACGTCGCAAGCGAGCATTCCCCTGGTATTTTTCTTTTTAATTTTCGGTGTTTATTGCACACTGGTGTCCAGAATTAAAGCAACAAAAGGAAGTTTTGAAAGGTTGCGTTTATTTTGTCACAAAACAATGTAAACAAGTTATAGTAAAGTATAAACAATATCAAGAATATAGAGGGCAAACGACTGCAACATGTATAACGGTAGACAAAAATGTTCTTCGTTTTTTCCAACGTAACGGGTTTGCACACACATTCCGACAACTGGTTTATAGCTGGCCGCGGTGCCCGAGCGGTTCTAGGCGCTGCAGTCTGGAACCGCGCGACTGCTACGGTTGCAGGTTCGAATCCTGCCTCGGGCATGGATGTGTGTGATGTCCTTACGTTAATTAGGTTTAAGTAGTTCTAAGTTCTAGGGGACTTAAGACCTTGGAAGTTAAGTCCCATAGTGCTCCGAGCCATTTGAACCATTTTTTGAACTGGTCTATGTGATCAGTATGGGATGTAACCACCTCTAACAATAATACTGGCGTGACAACGACGGCGCATGGTGTGAATGATGTCATCAGTCTTATGTCGAGGCAGTAATGCCCATTCTTCCTGAAGAGCTGCTCGCAGCTTTGGAGGGTGGTTGGTGGATGCTGACGTGATGCAACCCGTCTTCCTAGTGCATCCCAGATATGCTTTATGGGATTCGCTCAGATCACGCCATGGATGCAATATCTTCCGTTTCCAAGAAAACAACAACCACCCGTGTTCTATGAGGTCGAGCATGATCTTCCATCAATATCACGTTTGGGCCCACAGCATCTCGCAACAATCGTAGAAGAGGTTCCAAGATCTCGCCACAATACGTGACAGCAGTTAAACCTTGCCGATTCTGCCGTACAGTTTCGTGAAGAGGTATTCGGTGGTATACATATTCCCTGCAGACACCATTAGGGATCCTCCACGATATCGGTCCCTTTCCACAATATTTGGATCCAGAAATCGTGTTCCACGTTCCCTGCAGATGCGAATCCATAGAGAATTACTCTCCAGACTAAAAAGGGACAAATAGGGACACATCTGTGAATACAACACTGGCCCACTATTCGATCGTCCAGGTGGCATGGTGATGACTCCACTCTAGACGTTCCCTTCTGTGAAGACGCATCAGAGGTAAAAATGCAGCATGTCTCTGACAATAAAGGCCACTTTGCGGAAGCCTTCTCCACTGCGTGTGCCTCGATACAACACGTCCAGTGGATGCTGCGAGCTCACGTGCCAGTGGGGAAACAGCAGTTTGTTTCTTTAATTTTGGACACCAGTGCGCATCAGTCTTCAAGAATCCGTATTCGATGCATAAGGAATCAGATAAAGTAGAGCATTAACGAAAATCTTTTCTCTCACGGTTTATAGAGACCGAAACTGTATCCCGCAGACCAAGGCAGGACAGGGCCGACCAAGTGTGATTTCAGAAGAGAGGACCTTTGTTTCGCTGTAAGGGCACGACATTACCGCCTTAGTACTGCACGGCAATTGGCACGTGAGCTCGCAGCATCCACTGGACATGTTTTATCGAGGCAAACGCTGTGCAGAGGGAATGGAACAGGAGAAGAGGTAGAGGGGGAGGGGGACACTTAGCAGTAGCAGAAATACCCTCCGTCACACACTACGAGGTGCTTTGCAGATTATAGATGTAGGTTCGTTATGCCTTAGCTGGTGCTTTCGGTTTTACAGGGAAGCTGCAACGTTTTAGGCTACAAAGATTCCAGATCTAATTGTAGTCAGCGTTGGTCGTTAACAGATGGAGCATTTCCCCAGTTGGAAATTAACTGGAACGCTATGGCCGGTGACATTGTTTATGGAACCGCTCTGTATCAGTCGTAATTCATTTAAGAGCTGAAAGCGGGATGGCTAACGGGGTGGGTATTCGAACACACTACTCGTGATATGTTTGCTCTTGCCCCTGCCAAAGTTCGCTGGCTTTCGGCGTTAATTCTTAAATTTTTCGTTACAGTTAAATACTCTGATTACGCCGTGGCTATAAGGATCTTTTTGAAATTAAAATTTGTATGATCCTTACAATTGTCCAGTTTCGTCCTAAGAGACTACTGCGATGCAAGGCCATCGCCACGATTGGGGACACGTGTTTATCCTGAGTCACAATATGTACCAGCTGTGATATTTGACAGCACTGATTCGAACAAAGAGGCATGCGCTGTGTCCTGTTGCGTAGCCGTGCCACAGCTGATGCGCTTCGCTGCGTCCGAGCGTCACCTGACAGTGGCCACTGATGCCCAGGAGGGCCACTCGTGATGACTAAATAAACTTTAATTTCTCAGAAAAAACTTCCGGTAGAAACTTGGTTTTACTGCTAGCTGCTGTCGAATCTAAAGTAAAGAAATTTCACAAGTTTTTGGGCTGTAGCCTAGTGTGATTTCTTCTTTACGCGATATTTTGTCAGCGTCCTGGTAGTAAATTAGCCTGCAACTTTTCTCGATGTGCAAACGGGCTCTTATTACCTGTATTTACTGTGGGTGTTTCCTGATATGAATTCTGGGGAATTTATTGCTGTCACACTATGCGATAAGGGCAGAAGCCATTTCAGTGGAGCTCCCTGTGGTGTCAACGAGCGTTTTGGCACGTTTGTCTTCCTTTTTACTGCTAACCCGTGCTTTCTATCCCCCACTCTACAGATTAAGTTGCTGTTAAAGGTGTTGTTTATCGGAGGCAACGTCACTGTGCCTGCAGCTGCCGACGTGTGTTCCTGGACTTCCGTCTACGACGGCATCAATGTCGCTAGAGTGTCACGTCCAGGGTTATCAGCCGGCCCCTGTGGCCGAGCGGTTCTAGGCGCTTCAGTCCGAAACCGCGCTGCTGCAACGGTCGCAGGTTCGAATCGTGCATCGGGAATGGATGTGTGTGATGTCCTTAGGTTAGTTAGGTTTAAATAGTTCAAAGTCAAGGGTACTGACGACCTCAGATGTTAAGTTCCTTAGTGCTTAGAGCCATTTGAACCGAGGTTGTCGAATCAATCGTGCTAAATTGGCAAACTTTCTCCAGTGACAATTTGAAAGGATTCATCCGTGTTAATAAGGGAGGATCTATAAGCAGCTTCGTTCGTAGGTAATGTCTTGAATTTCTGTGATAATGGCCTAGACGAGGTGAAACACGTCAGATCCCAAAACAAGTTCGCAAACTTTGATTTCGATAAATACGTTGTCTTAGCACTTCACCGTGGAGATATTTTCGTGGTATTTGTTACTCGAATGAATTAGGTAACCTCTAAAAGTGTTAATTCGACCTCTTCCACAACAGCAAACAGTATTTAATTAAATAAACCTCTATCTCACTCTACATTCGAGAACAAATGAACACATATTATGTCATTTCCGAACAGAAGTTTAATGAAATATTCGATTTGGAAGCGGATGAAGCTGCTGCAAGTCAGTACTTGTAACAAATTATTTTTTACGTCGCCATCCCCTTCAGCAAGGAGAGAAATATTTTTTTTTGTAAATACAAACAGCCTTTTCTTGCTGCGCTGTTGTTTATTTCTTCCAGAAGCGTTTCGCTTTTTTACTTTAAAGCATCTTCAGTGGGATCTAGAATGATAGTTTTGTTTTGATATGTGTTATTCCTAGAGTCTAAAGCAGTTCACGTCTCGTTCTTTATGTAAATAAGTGATTACGCGAGGAACTGTAAGTAACCGGGTACTTACATAAAAAGACGTGAACTGTTTTATAATGTACAAATAACACATATCCAAACAAAACTTTATTATTCTTGATACCACTGAATATGCCTTAAAGTATAAAGGCGAAACGCGTCTGGGAGAAATACTACACAGCGCAGAAAGGAAAGGCGTTTTTTTCTACAAAACGAACAATACTTAAAAAATCGAGTTGCGAAATAAGCAAACTGCATACGCGATTCACTTTCACGATTGCTCAATTAGTTAGTCACCTGGTACACATTTACATTGACTCCAGGCACCATCGCATGAAAACTGTATATCAGAGAATGTAATCAGTAACGGTAGTTTCCTAATTTGCTTCTTAAATTAAGTTTCTTTAATCTCCACTAGCCAGCTACTTTAGAAAGACTGAAAATTCACCCGTGAAATGAGAGATTTCATGTTGAAAACACATTTACGTGGATAGTAAGTTGGAATTTAATAGGCACTAGTAAACACTGACATAGACGCCTGCAAAGGTGTTTGGGCGGGGGGAGGGGGGGGGGGTGATGGGGTACCTGTCCGGTCCCCTCTGGAATCTGGGTACGAGTTCTATTCATTCCGTATCTTTCGAAGATTATTCCCGCTACACCTCTCGTTTTTAGTTGGTTTTATCCGTGCTGGACTGATTGCAGTGAGACAGTACTATGGTTTTAGCAACTGCTGTATAACGTATGTTTGTTTAGCAGTTTTAGAGTGCAGAACCCGTATACTATCCGTCTTTCGCTATACTTTATACCTTTTTTCTTGAGAATTTGTAACATTTTGCACAATTTTACTTTGCCGAAGACCTTTTCTAGATTGACAAATCACACGGGGAAGCGAATAACATTCAGTAATACACAGAAACGAGTGCAGTGTTCCATTCACATGGCAGCCAGGGCAGAAGGGGTGAACCCAGCACGGAGTGAGGCAGTCGCCAGCTCCCGGCCTGTCTGCCACGTAATAGCCCATTTCCTGCCGACGCGCCACGCTCAGCAGATAAAGGCCATAAACACACACACGAGCGCCAGCTGGCCTTGCCACGGTCAGTCACGACCCCGCAGCTTGTCCAAGGCCGGTCTCCGACTGCGACCTCCGACGACGTTAAATATTTTCTGTACGCCTCTGTCGCGCACTTTCCTTTTACATACCTATTACTGGGACCAAACACTGCTTAGAAGCTACACCGCTACACACAGGTCGCTTCTATAGACTTTTCCTCAAACCTTGTGTACTAGTCTGCATCTTTGACATCTACGAGGTCTCATAAAAGAGAAAAGAAAATTGGCCACGTACAAGTAGGACTCGCGCAGTTAGAGTTCCCTATGAACTCAATTACAAAAAAGTGGTTCAAATGGCTCTGAGCACTATGGGACTTAACGTCTGAGGTCATCAGTCCCCTAGAACTTAGAACTACTTAAACGTAACTGACCCAAGGACATCACACACATCCATGCCCGAGGCAGGATTCGAATCTGCGACCGTAGAGGTCGAGTGGCTTCAGACTGTAGCGCTTAGAACCGCTCGGCCACCCGGCCGGCGAACTGAAATACATATGTAGATAGTTTATACATTCCAGTAATCGAAGATATTGGCGGCTTTTGCCTTTATTGACATTGATATTGAAAAGATAGTGGTCCCAGGAATTCCAAGACTTTCGGGATTTTTCTAACTTCAAGTTTGAGGGCGCAACGAACGACAATGAAATACGTTTTCCGGGTGACGTAATTAAAAATTAACATTCTCGGATTCTTCCCTTTACTTGTACTGTGGAACCTTGCTTCTTGTCATATTTCATGATTCTAGTTCAACGCGAAGCACCTTATAGATTCTGATGAGTGTGGTTTCGAGTATAAAAATATGTGACATAAACAGCCGTATTTTTCTACTGAATTGACGTAGAAACTTAAAACTGTTATATCGCCAAGGTGACATAGAGCTTGTTATGTGCCATAAATTTGAACTTGATACACGTACCTGCTCAGGAGAAAAAGGTTCTTAACCGACGCATAGGCAAACATAACAGACGGATGTAAATGACAAAGAATAATATCCAGAATGAGATTTTCACTGTGCAGCGGAGTGTGCGCTGATATGAAACTTCCTGGCAGATTAAAACTGTGTACCGAACCGAGACTCGAACTCGGGACCATTGCAATTCGCGGGCAAGTGCTCTACCATCTGAACAACCCAAGCACGACTCACGCTCCGTCGTCACAGTTTCGATTTTGCCAGTACCTCGTCTCCTACCTTCCAAACGTTACAGAAGCTGTCCTGCAAGGTTGGCAGGAGAGATTCTCTAAAGTTTGGAAGGTAGGAGACCTTTGACACCACATCTGGAACCGGACTCGCCACATGTACGAGTACACTAGCTCTTGCGCGAGGTCAGACAACAAAGGCAGAGGCCCCAATTAATTACAATCTGATTCACATATCTTCAGAATAAAGATTTTCAAGTTACAGCTAACTCTTTGGTGTGTTTCATTTTGTAGTATTTATTTTGTTTAGATATGACTTAACGTGCAGATTTCCCCCTCGAAGAAAAAATCGGAGAGTAATCGTGGCCATATTCGTTACACAGTGCAGGGCAGTACCTCGGAATCTGATGTTTGATGCAATCATCGAGAGAGAATGTAGCAAAATGGCGACAAGCGTTAGACTCCACTGAAAATTCGAACATTTCGTCCTCTTTCAGTGTGGCGCTTTGGCACACAAAACATCATGTCTTGGCACGTAGGCAGGATGGCGAAGCTCTTAGGAACGGCGGCATTATCTACTTTCTACACTAGTGTGAAAAACTTGAGTACGAAAAAGTCGTTCAAACTTGATAGAAAAAAAAACTACTACTATACAAAGTGGATCACGAAGATGTGCAGTCATGGACGGTGCGGCTGGTCCCGGCGGAGGTTCGAGTCCTCCCTCGGGCATGGGTGTGAGTGTTTTGTCCTTAGGATAATTTAGGTTAAGTAGTGTGTAAGCTTAGGGACTGATGACCTTAGCAGTTAAGCCCCATAAGATTTCACACACATTTGACATTTTTTGACGAAGATATGCAAATATTTTAATATGTTATTCTACAAGTAAAACGAAAGAAAAAAAGTTCACATAAACATAGGTCTACAAATATTTAGTTACGGAGTTACGGCTATTAAAAGATTATGCCTGAAATTCAGCAACTTCGCTAATATGAAGCCATCGCAAAACTGTACGAGATTAAATTAAAGTACGATTTCCATTTCTTTTGTTGTTATGGATCTTGTGAAATTAATGAAAAAATTCCCAAACGTGTATCTGCAGTAGTTTTCCAGAACATCCAGGGAAACAAAGACGGCGACACCTGATATTTCGTCGTCCAATTTGTTTTTTAAATTCCAGGCAATTGTACAAAGTTTTCAACAGAAGCTGTAGAGAATTTAATTTTGGAAAAAAGGTGGTAGTAACGTTAACTGAAACTGTATGAATGTGTCAGATAACCTGCCTTTATTATTACCATAGCACTTGTGAACTCATGTGAAACCGGAAAAAATCAAAACTCAGTGTTAAGGAAGTGTACAGTGTACATGCAGTTTCACAATACATTCACAGTAAACGTTCAAAAATGTCTCCACCGAGTTTAATGCATTTAGCTGCACGTGTATGAACAGATTTTGTTGGTCGTTTCAGTTTCACAGGGTTGTTCTTAATTTGGTGTATTGCATTCATAATGCGAGCAAGTAATGCCTAACGTGTATTGACTTTGTCCTCATATACTGTATCACTCATCCATCCCCATATACAAAAGTCCATTGGTGTTAAATCGGGCGATCTGGGTGGCCACAGACGTGTAGCGCCACGACCAATCCATTTCTGGGAAAAACGTTCATTTAAATGTGTGGTAATGGCGTTGGTGAAATGGTTTGCTTCAGACCATACGTGATCGTTATGTAAATTCATTATACCATTTCGAGTAAACTGTGCGTCATCAAAAAAATAAAATGTATTTGTATTTAATCAGTTGCACAATAGCAAGCGAAGGGCTGGATCTCCCTGTTGTAAATGATGCACTTTTTGTTTATGGTAAAGATACAGATTATTGTACTTCAGTGTACGCCATACATTAGATTGTGAAATGCGTACTCGTTGAGTGATACGTCGAGTGCTGGTACCCGGACTACATTGAACAGCATCCATAATATAATCGTCTTCACGAATCGAGCGCTCGTGCTGATTATGAACACTAGGTAGAGAACCTGTCTCCCCGTAACATTCAAAATACTCCGCTAATGGTTTGTGCATTCGGAATCCTCCGACTTGTATAACGTACGCGATATTCGTTAACTGACTGCGCAGGGTAACCGCGTGGTCAAGGGCGCCTTGCCACGGTTCGCGCGGCTCCCCTCCGTCGGATGTTCCAGTCCTTCGTCTGGCATGAGTCTGTGTGTTGTCTTTAGCGTAATTTAGTTTGAGTGAGATTAAATAGTGAGTAAGCCTAGGGACTGATGAGCTGAGCAGTTTGGTCCCATAGGAACTTACAACAAACTTCAATTCGTTAACTGCAGCTGTAGCATTACCATTGCATTTGATAAAATATGGTGTTTCAGTCTTCGATCGCTGTTCTTTATTTTCAATTACCGGTTTCGGGCTAGCTACCCATCTTCAGATCATATATTGTAGTAACTTGTCCGTACAGAACACTCGGTTCGCTGTCATAAAATGGCTCTGAGCACTATGAGACTTAACATCTATGGTCATCAGTCCCCTAGAACTACTTACACCTAACTAACCTAAGGACATCACACAACACCCAGCCATCACGAGGCAGAGAAAATCCCTGACCCCGCCGGGAATCGAACCCGGGAACCCGGGCGTGGGAAGCGAGAACGCTACCGCACGTCGCTATCATAAGTCAAGAATTTACTTATGACAGCGAACCGAGTTGTCTGTACGGACAAGTTACTCTGTCACTACAATAGATGATCTGAAGATGGGCAGCTAGCCCGAAACCGGTAACTGAAAATAAAGAATAGCGATCGAAGACTGAAACACCATATTTTATTTAATGAAAGATCGCGGAATCCCCATTGAGACAATCATGTCTAGTTTTGATAAACCATCGCATTTGCCCTAAATACCATATCGGCGTATTCCTTTGTCATAAATTCGAAAGCCATCCCTATTTCATAAATAATCTACAGAACACGAGAGTTGCTATGTGGTTTCACGCACATACACTGTTGTTATTATGTTCTTTCACTGAACAATACAGAAAACTAACTCGTTCAAGGTTAGGAAACGACTGAAACTACTCACTAACGCTTGCCAACAATAACATAAACGTGTCTACATCTTAATGGAAAGTAAAAGAATGTAGTTGCATAGTAATCTTTGCTTCTCTGGATGTTCTGGAAAACTACTGCACATACGCGTCTGGGACATGTTTTATTAGATTCACCACACCAGTACCAACAAAATGACTGGACATCGTGCTTTTTTTAACCCCGCACAGGTTTGCGATGGCTTCATATTATCGAAGTTGCCAAGTTCAGGCAAAATGTTTTATTAGCAGTAACTATGTAACTAAACATTTGCGGACTCATGTTTATATGAACTTTTTTCTTCACTTTTGCTTGTAGAATAACATATTAAAATATTTGCATATCTTCGTGAATCATCCTGTATAGTACAGAAGATCGGAAAGAAATACGCAATAGGACGAAGAGAAATGACACCTTCATTCAAAGACAATAACTACAATGTAGTCACTGTGATTTATGATGATCGCCTGAAGATTACGAAAGGCGGGACATAATCGTCAATAGGGTGTGATGATCAC
The DNA here is from genome assembly GCF_023897955.1 of Schistocerca gregaria. NCBI lineage: Eukaryota > Metazoa > Arthropoda > Insecta > Orthoptera > Acrididae > Schistocerca > Schistocerca gregaria. Next base: position 819,692,210 of record NC_064921.1, read on the forward strand.
GACAGACAGCACTGCATGCCCTTTAAGGTGCTCTTATGCTACCCACAAGGCTGGTACGTAGTTTTTGTGGTAGGGCGTTCAATTCCTCCTCCAGCGCGGTTGACAACTGCCGAATGGTCGCTGGTGCATGTGCACGTGCTGCAATATGTGTCCCCAACGTGTCTTACACGTGCTCGGTGGGAGGACGGGCACGCCAGTCCATTCACCGGATATCCTCCCGTTCCAAGAGCTGCTGCCCCTGCGCAGATCGATGCGACCAGGCATTCTTAGCCATAAGAGAACCGACTGCATCTTCGAGAGACACAGATGAGGAGAGAGTATAATGTTACAATAAGTTGCAGCGTATTCAAAGATTTGGAAGTCAGTACGCCCATGCGACATTATGCCTTCTCACACGGTAACAACTGGATCACCAAAACCGACATATCCGACAACGCTGCTGGGCGTTACGTCCCTTCAAGTGGCGAGAAGTCGGGACACGTCCGCGGCTTTCGTTTCCAGTTAGTTACTGCCTAGGCTCTGGTTACCGTTTTACTGTTCAGTACCTCGGACAGACGCGCTTTATGACACCTGCGGATAATAGCACCACCATTGCAACTCGGCGCGAGCAGCTGTTACGGGCAGGAACGTTATGGCAGCCGTCTGGATGCTGCATACTTCCTTCGTCATTGCCTTATGCTAAGAAGACGTCGCAGCCACCTCCTTAGTCGGCTCGACTCAGCTCTCATGAGTGCAATGACCTCTCTGATTTATCTAGAAATGCTTCCCCCGACAGTATCTGCGGTGTAGAGGTTTAATTTAGCTTCTAGAGTAACGACACTTGGCAACCGCTGGGTAACAACTACTTGCTTAGTAACTCATTAGCACTATATGTTTCCCTTTAAGTTCCAGTGTCTGAAGTGAACTCCGGGTGGCAAACTTTGTGAAGGCTGTTCTTGTCAAAGTGAAAATGTATTTAGTAAATATTTTAATGACAACCTTTTTCTTAATGTGTTGTAACACATATCCACGACATGAATTTATTAAATAATCAGTTATAAAGAACCTGCAAGCAGGGACGAGACGTATTTAATTGCTTTTCGCGGTCAAAACTGAGACCGAAAGTCGTAAACAATGTCGCCGTGGACAGGAGGGCTGAAGTTGAACCCACTTCTCGTAACCATTTCACTACAAGTTGTGTCCCTCGATAGATTGTCAGAGAACCATAGGCAATTCCCTGCGTACCAGAATGAAATTTTCACTCTGGAGCGGAATGTACGCTGATATTAAACTTCAACTTCCTGGCAGATTAAAACTGTGTACCTGACGTAGGCTCTGTGAGCACTTGCCCGCGCAAGGCAAACATCCCGAGTTCGAGTCTCGGTCCGGCACACAATTTTAATCTGCCAGGAAGTTTCAGCTCCTTGCATGTTATTGCTCTGTGTCAATGTTCTACTAGTAATAGTTGTGCAGTCTTCATGTTTCATCGTTAACACCCTGCTTCACTTCGTTCCGCTCAGTATCGCCGCATCGAATTAATTGGCACTTGCAGTTAGACAACCCAATTAACAGATTTGTAAAGTGAGCTGCTGTCGCGTCTTCCCGTACAATTCATGCACGCACGACTTTTTCCACATCACGAAAGTTGTGCCCATTGAGAACCTATAATGTTAGTTACAAACATAGAGAGTTGTTCTGCCCACTAATATGTGCCTGTTTTTTTGTATGTCTCGTAGTTTTTCCGCGGTCGTCTCGAGAAATCCCAAAGGTGGCCCTCCCCGCAATTGAAAATAAAACAGCGATAAATATTTTTTTCTTATTGTTACTCTTATGACATTAATTAAAATAAGTATACATAGGTGTTTTCACTCCAAAACAATGACAATGGAATGGTTACCAAGGGGCCATCCTGTAGGAAGGGAGAAGCTATAAAACGTTAATTGGGTTGATACATAAGTCTGTAGCGTTTCTCCAAAAGTTTAATAACCGCAACAGATACTCGTACAACAGAGACTTTAGGTATCAGTAATATTTTCTCCTTCACTATTTAGGACGGTTGCCAACGTTAGTGAGATACAAATTTCGCACGATGGTGGAAAGATGATAGTTCACCACATTAAAATAATAATAATAATAATAATAATAATAATAATTATAATAATAATAATAATAATAATAATAATAATAATAATAATTCAAATGTGTGTGAAATCTTATGGGACTTAACTGCTAAGGTCATCAGTCCCTAAGCTTACACACTACTTAACCTAAATTATCCTAAGGACAAACACACACACACTCCTGCCCGAGGGAGGACTCCAACCTCTGCCGGGACCAGCCGCACAGTTCGTGATTGTAGTGCCGTAGACCTTTCGGTTAATCCCGCGCGGCAGGATATGTCGGAAATGTTCCGATTTCTCCACTTTACACTCCATTTTCTAGTGTCCACAGCTCCACTCACTCCCGTAAAATGACAAAATGGATACTCAAATAGCAACAATGTACTACAAAATAAAAAATGCCAATCGATAAATAAATTCACAGCATCTGGAATATCAATATGAAGGAAAAAACACACTGTGAAGCTATGAACCAACCTAATACAAAGAACAGCGGTATTAGCCCCAAAGGATTTAGAGAAACTGCGGGAAACCTGACACTGGTCGGCACGTAAGAATTGGTGTGTGTTCCTGTGGGACGCGCGAGTCCATCATGGTTACACTGCAGCGCAGACTTCAACTGTAAGGTGGCTACGGAATGAGGACTCACCGGAGGACGGAATGCTGGTGATGAAAAGATGGGTGAGTGTGGTATGGTGCGAACGACACGTTAGAGATACGCAACAGTACAGCGACACCATCCGAACGTGGCTAGTGTTGTGGGGCCGTGTAAAGTTGTAACGAAACTCTCATCAGATGGATAAAACCATCGTTTGAATGCGGTTGCAGTGGCTCTCCTCTGACTCGGCTGGAGGAGAAACGACGGTTTTATCCGCCTAGTGAGAGTTGTGTTGCATCACGCGTCTGTATAAGCGTAAGACTTTCCTGTCAACTGATTACATCCGCAGAAGCGTACGCATTTACACTAGCTGACGTTATTTTGATTCGATGGGCCATCAGTATTGGCTAGAGTAACTTGAAAAGTTCCTCTGTGCGTGTTTCATGTTGTGAGGCCTGGTGGTCTAGCGGCAAAGCGCGTGCATGCAAACCGAGAGGTGGTGGACTACAATCCCGCTCGGACAATGGAAATTTTTCAGTCTACCGGCACTGTAGCCGTCACCTCTCAAAGATGTGGTTCGGATTCGACGTTAAACTCTAGGTCCCGTTTCTCCGGTTGCAGAAATGGGGTAGATTACGGATGCGCAAGTCTCCGAAGTGGAGTCCAATTGAAAGCCTCGCACTCACCCTTTGAGCCAAACGCGAACAGCGCACAGTGTTTTTGCTTCGTGGCAGCGGCCGCCCCTTTGAGAAAGGTGCGGGCCGCAGAGGGGCAGTGTACACTTGGGCGGCTTCAGTAAGCCCGCTCCGGGGCTTCCCCCGTTTCCGGGTGCAGCTGCAGCGGGGCCTTTGCCGACCACCGCCAGCGGCGAGTGCAGGAGGAAGAGTCTTTTGTCGTGTTTATTGACTCACCGCTGAATATCACGTTAAAGCCCCTTTTCCAAGCAAAATGTTAAGAGGCCATGAGAACTGCGCTACTTGTATCAAAACACTCAAGAACAATCTAAATGGCCATCATCATCTTTCGGATGTTGCGCCTCTTCTGTTTTTCCTTGCTTGTTAAGAAAACTTGAAGAAAAAGTCCCGAGTAACTTGACTACTGGTACAGGCCGAACTATATGCCCGTGCCATTTCACGCATTTTACACCGCAAATGCATCAGTAGATTGTGACAATAACACTATAAAATTAGAAACATGGTTTTTTGCTTTGCACTAACGTTTGTTTGCAACATATATTTTCCTTGCTGAGTCATATGTAGGCTATATATGCTAAACATCGTTTTATAGTTTTGCTACTACCCAGGCTTAATGTGTTGTTATAGTGGAATATTTTATTTCTGAAAAAAAAAAAAAGGTATTAGATGTTAAAATCGTGAATAGGTTGTACGAAGATCTCGGAGGAGTTCACATCTACCAGTTAATTTGTAATGCTATCAGTCTGTACATCTGGGTCACACATGTAGGAATTCTAGACTCAGTTTTACGGAACATCTCAGAACGTTAAAAAGTAACAGTTCCCAGTCAACATTTGCTGGTGCAAAAGCGCCACTGGAGGAACAATGAAAGTGATTTACAAGCTCTTAAAACTAGATACAGGTTGTACCAAAAATTATCGATAGAAGAAGAGAATTATCGTCCAAAAATCAATAGTCCAAGGAAAGAAAGTACTAAACGAAAATATGTCATTGCGTAATAAAACACCACCTGCCACAATAGAGCTGTGTAAATGACGCCTCCTCTTTCCCGAACAGCGTATGGTTACCCTGTAAATTAAATTATTCTCTCCATCGTCCATACGATTCACTACACCTACCCCCCCTTCTCTCTCCACTCTCCCTGCCTCTCCCCCCCCCCCCCCCTCATTCCACCCTTTTCTTTCTGTAATATCGAATACACCGAACTGAGTAGTTGTATTTTAATCTTTGAGTGAATTATTTACTGTACTGATTACTGTTTTCTCATGTTTCAGGTAAGTGACTGAACCTGTCTATATAGTTTATTCCCTCTCCGAGACAAATCCAGTCTCCGCGGTTACAGCGGAAGGTGAGTGCTGATGTACTGTATGAGAAATATCATTGTCCCTTACGTTTCTGTCCAAATTCTGGACGAAAATATGAAAGACGTAATGAAATTGACGGGAAGACACTGTGGCGAAACTGATCATTTTCATTTGCACAGAGATAGCTAAAAAACTCTACAAAATAATATATAAGTGTATAACGAAAGTTTGTTACTTTTGTCTTCATAAAGGGTGCGGCTTGTTTTCATAAGTGAAAAGCAGTTTTTATCTGCAGAAAAAATGGTCCTCCCTCCTGTCCTCTCTCTCTCTCTCTCTCTCTCTCTCTCTCTCTCTCTCTCTCTCTCTCTCTCTCTGTCACTCTCACTCGCACGCACACACACACACGCACACGAGCTAAGCGTTTCAAACTTCAAAAACACATTGAAATCGCGCGACAGTCCCCGACACAAAACGAAACAAATAAACTTCTTATAGCTGTAAAAACATGTGGAGTGGAGACATAAACCTTGTCCTTCGCTGCTAAATTATATCAAATACTTGTGTAACAGCGGCAAGATAGCAACAGCAAAAGACGTAATTGCTTTAACACATCATAAAGTAGTTGGTTGATTTGGAGGGAAGGGACCAAACAACAAGGTCATAGGTCGAATCGGTTTAGGGAATGATGGGGAAGGAACTCGGCCGTGTCCTGTCAAAGGAACGATCCCGCCATTTGGCTTAAGCGATTTAGGGAAATAACGGAGAACCTAAAACAGGATGACCGAACGCGGGTTTGAGCCGTCGTCCTCCCGAATTCGAGTCCAGTGTGAATATGTGAAAAAAAAGAAGCAAGACGCCTAACATGAAAAAAACGTAATACGCCAAATAACCCGTTATAAGTATAGGGATTCCTTGTTTGCTGGTGACAAGCTGTAGAATATACTGTATGTTAAATATAAGGGGGGAAAAAAGGCGATCGATGTTTGTCCTTCGGCAGCCAAGGAAAGAATTGTATGTTGGTCCTGTTTAGACGCTTTCGATAGTAACGTCATAGTTAACTCGTTGCTTATACAACCGCACTGGACACGCACAAATGCTAGCGTCGTCTGAGGTATATGAAACTGTATTATTTCCAAACTTAACATCCTAGACCAAAATCTTAAATCATAGCGTAAGGGAAGAACATGTAATGCCTCAGCTCTGTGAAATACGTCTTAACTCTGTACCGTATGTAAAGTAACGTAAAATATTTGAAACCTAATACTTTGTGCTGTGTACATGTAAATACCGTTAGGCCAGAAGCTCATATAACGTACACAGGAAGCTAATATTTAATACTTTTTCAGAAAGAAAATGAAGAAAAGATCCTTGTGAAGATAGCACATGAAGTGCTGAAACATGTTTGGGTAATAACAAAACTATAAGAAGGTATCTTGTATGAGGTAGAATTTCTCTACAGTTTCCTGTTCATTATTTACTCATCGCGACCTCCGTATTTAAGTGTTAACGTTTCCACAGTAGCAGCTAACGGGAGGAAAAAATGATTGCAGTGATAAATCTGTAGAACAGGAAGCAAAAGCAGGTTTATAAATGGATCAAAACACACACACACACACACACACCCGCGCGCGCGCGCGCGCTCACGTGGCATGATGACGTAACATGGAAGTTTGGATACCGATAGCAAACAGAAACACGTGGAACGTATCCTAGTATAAAGAAACATAGCCAGTGAAACGACAAAAAAAGTGCTGTTTCTTTAAGACTCTCGATAAAAATTGCAGCTCTTCATCCATATGTTAGTATTTAATTCAGCAAATAGAAACAAATAAGCATTTAGCTATTTCTTGTGAATTAAAGCTAAACTGCCTCTTAAATTGGCACACACGCGTATTATTGTGAATTGCTGTTGTATAAGGAACAGGTTTTTCAAAAATGTTAAAAGTCGACAATACCAGGCTGTGATGCCGCTATTTCGTTACAGATTAATTTGACCCGCCAGGTTGGTGGTTGCTGACGCAGTTTTGCGAGTCTTAGTGAAAATAGGGTCGCTGGGGAGCAAGCTTATGCCCACATTTCCTGCCACAGAATCTGAATTAGCAATAACAATGAAAAGCCTCATGACCAGAGGGGAGGAAATGGACGTAGGAAACGTGTGTAAGGAAGGAAGAGATGGACAGAAAAGGGGGCACGAGGAGATGGACTCCTCAGAGATGGGGAGATAGAGTGCGCCGGAGAAGATAGATAGATAGAGGGGGGGGGGGGCGGAGATGGACAGAAAGAAAGGGGGGAAGTGATTGGCAGAGGGAGGGGGAGGAAGTGATGGACAGAGAGAGAGGGAAGAAGGAGGAGATGGACAAGAGAGCAAGAGATGGACGGAGACAGTGGAGAGAAGGATAGTCGGAAGTACTATAGCCAGTTCCCATACATATTAGAGACATGTGCTTCCTCTTTTCCATTTAAGCAGATCGAGCCACACCAAAGCGCGACCGAGTATAGCTAGTTTATTGATAACAATAAGACGCACTGGTCAGTATATCTAGAAAAATCACTTATTTTCTGTCTGCAGGTCGCTACTTTATTATCTCAAAATTACCAGTTTCGTGCAACGTCGCCCTTCGTTACATGATTTTCTTAGTTACAGAGAAACACTACCAGGCTCGTGGTCATACACTAGTATATGACTGTGAAACTGATAGGGTTTCCGTTAAGACTGTTTATTCTGTAATATGAAGTGCAGGTAAACGATGTTGCACGAAACCTGTAATTTTGGGAGAATAACTGTATTTTCTATAAATTATTTAGTTAAAATTTTTAGTGTGCTGAGGCACATAACTGTGCAAAGTGTCGTATGAAGGCATTACACTTTGCACGTCATCACACGGGACGTTTATCTCATCGTTAAGGACGTCACAGGTCGTTTTCATCGTGGTTGCTGTACGCTTTATAAACGAGTTTGTGTTTCATGCATAACGTGCTCATCATCATGATTTGCGACTGCAACGCTCTCCTGCAGCAGTTGTCCGCTCTATCTTGCTCACAAATCACACAGTTTGTTGTTTCCGAAAACGGGCAGCATTAAATTCCTGCATTAGCTCTATTAAAACGCACATGGTCGATATGCTAGTCGTGTTGTTCTGTCTGTAGAATATATTCATTAAAAAAATTCAGTATTCATGAACATGTTGTAATGCAAAGGGGAAAGTTCCATGTCCATGCAGTAAAGATGTCAGCTTATAAAAGTCCCATTACAAATAGTGCGAAACAAATTTACAATTGTCTTCTGCATAAGATAAAAATTATTACATGATTTGTACTAGATAACTGCTGCTACGTAGTAGCAGAACTTTCAGAACATGTGATATTCTATTCCTGAGGCAAGAATGTGCAACGAATTCCTTATGTCAAAATCTTACACTATTGTTTTTGACAAATACTGAACGCCATCGAGTCATATAGTGACACAGTGACCAATGTTGCTTTTCGTTGTCCAAGTTCCTTGGAAATCGAACAAACACACTCCTTAGAGAGAATACACTTATATGTAACACCGAGTACTACAGATCTTATTTCTATTAAATTAATAAGTAAGTTCCAAACTCTTTTAGAAAAGACGAAAGTGAACAAAATAATTTATTGATCACCAGGATGCGAACCACCAACACTTTAACTCCACTTCGCAACACCGCACCTCTATCCATTACACTACCCTGAATTTGCATGCAACCATGTCTTTTATGTTACATTCTGAAATCTTCAATGGTTGATTTGTTATTAACTGGCATTTAATTATAACAGTGTGAAACAAGAAAAAATTGTTTTCGATTGATATTCAGCCTTGAAAGCCATACTTTTATAATATACAAGTTGTAATACGAAACCAACAAAATATGAAAGCCCCTTAAGCACCACTATTAGGTTTCCCATGTTACCATTAAAAACTGTGCCAGTAACGACGCCTTTTCACCGTCCGCGGTGGTCTCGCGGTTCTAGGCGATCAGTCCGGAGCCGCGCGACTGCTACGGTCGCAGGTTCGAATCCTGCCTCGGGCATGGATGTGTGTTATGTCCTTAGATTTAAGTAGTTCTAAGTTCTAGGGGACTCATGACCACAGACGTTAAGTCCCATAGTGCTCAGAGCCATTTGAACCATTTTTGACGCCTTTTCAAGAAATCCTGTGTGCTGATGCTTTGAAACAAAATATATTAATGGAACCTAAGTAATAATATCAAACCAACTGGATACAGGCTTGAACTGAAAACGACGAAATCCAGTATGACGTCTCACATGTTCTGCTTGCGACGTAGAACGTAATCTTGCATCTCACAAAGCAAAAACGTGACTTGACTTACTCAGTCTTCCACACTATGGATTGCTGTGGAACGCAACATTACAAAGTGTGACGTCACAAAAACTGACCTGCTCCTCGCCCACCAAAGCTTTCTCGTCCTGTGTAAGGACTCCTTTTGCAACCTAAAACGTGTTAAATATGTTGTTGTTGTTGTGGTCTTCAGTCCTGAGACTGGTTTGATGCAGCTCTCCATGCTACTCTATCCTGTGCAAGCTTCTTCATCTCCCAGTACCTACTGCAACCTACATCCTTCTGAATCTGCTTAGTGTACTCATCTCTCGGTCTCCCTCTACGATTTTTACCCTTCACACTGCCCTCCAATGCTAAATTTGTGATCCCTTGATGCCTCAAAACATGTCCTACCAACCGATCCCTTCTTCTAGTCAAGTTGTGCCACAAACTTCTCTTCTCCCCAATCCTATTCAATACCTCCTCATTAGTTACGTGATCTATCCACCTTATCTTCAGTATTCTTCTGTAGCACCACATTTCGAAAGCTTCTATTCTCTTGTTGTCCAAACTAGTTATCGTCCATGTTTCACTTCCATACATGGCTACACTCCAAACAAATATTTTCAGAAATGACTTCCTGACACTTAAATCTATTTTCGATGTTAACAAATTTCTCTTCTTCAGAAACGCTTTCCTTGCCATTGCCAGTCTACATTTTATATCCTCTCTACTTCGACCATCATCAGTTATTTTACTTCCTAAATAGCAAAACTCCTTTACTACTTTAAGTGTCTCATTTCCTAATCTAATTCCCTCAGCATCACCCGATTTAATTGGACTACATTCCATTATCCTCGTTTTGCTTTTGTTGATGTTCATCTTATATCCTCCTTTCAAGACACTGTCCATTCCGTTCAACTGCTCTTCCAAGTCCTTTGCCGTCTCTGACAGAATTACAATGTCATCGGCGAACCTCAAAGTTTTTACTTCGTCTCCATGAATTTTAATACCTACTCCAAATTTTTCTTTTGTTTCCTTTACTGCTTGCTCAATATACAGATTGAATAACATCGGGGAGAGGCTACAACCCTGTCTCACTCCTTTCCCAACCACTGCTTCCCTTTCATGCCCCTCGACTCTTATGACTGCCATCTGGTTTCTGTACAAATTGTAAATAGCCTTTCGCTCCCTGTATTTTACCCCTGCCACCTTTAGAATTTGAAAGGGAGTATTCCAGTCAACATTGTCATTAGCTTTCTCTAAGTCTACAAATGCTAGAAACGTAGGTTTGCCTTTTCTTAATCTTTCTTCTAAGATAAGTCGTAAGGTCAGTATTGCCTCACGTGTTCCAACATTTCGACGGAATCCAAACTGATCCTCCCCGAGGTCCGCATCTACCAGTTTTTCCATTCGTCTGTAAAGAATTCGCGTTAGTATTTTGCAGCTGTGACTTATTAAACTGATAGTTCGGTAATTTTCACATCTGTCAGCACCTGCTTTCTTTGGGATTGGAATTATTATATTCTTCTTGAAGTCTGAGGGTATTTGGCCTGTCTCATACATCTTGCTCACCAGCTGGTAGAGTTTTGTCATGACTGGCTCTCCCAAGGACGTCAGTAGTTCTAATGGAATGTTGTCTACTCCGGGGGCCTTGTTCCGACTCAGGTCTTTCAGTGCTCTGTCAAACTCTTCACGCAATATCGTATCACCCATTTCGTCTTCATCTACATCCTCTTCCATTTCCATAATATTGTCCTCAAGTACATCACCCTTGTATAAACCTTCTATATACTCCTTCCACCTTTCTGCCTTCCCTTCTTTGCTTAGAACTGGGTTGCCATCTGAGCTCTTGATATTCATACACGTGGTTCTCTTCTCTCCAAAGGTCTCTTTAATTTTCCTGTAGGCAGTATATAGCTTTGAAAGTTAATATTTTTATAAAAGGTTTTTAAGAAACTCATTTCAGTATACAGGGAATGACAGCCATGTAGTTTATCTGTGCTCAATTAAAAAAAAAAAAAATCACGAAACTATTCTCTACACGCGTCATGCAAGAACTAGTAATGTCGTTGCACTGTGGCGATGTTTCTCTTTACTAAAACGTTAGGTGATATTAAGTTTATGAGCAGTCGCCGAAGCAAAGGCAAGATTGAGAAAGTAATTAGGAAAAAGAGAAAGACATCCAGTCTGAACCAGCTGCTTGATGTGGTATTCTGGTTCTGCTGGACGGAGTAGTTGCCAAATGGAGTCAAGGCCGTAACTCTGGTTTCTTATCTGGTTCCTGTAGCCATATCTTTTGGAATTAAGAGCTGTGTTGGCAGCGAAAAGAGTTTGGCTTGAGCTGTGATCATTTCTTTTACTCTAATAAAGTCGCTGCTCGTCTCCCTTACACCAAAGCCAGTGCAATGCTTCAGACATGGTGCTATTGATACGTACTTTAGACATCTTAGTGCAAACAATGGTACGTTTGCTTAACTCTGTAAATGATGTAGCCATGGCTGGTGGGAATCTCGATTTTCTCGTGAAAACTGGTATCTACAGCTACATAAATCCTCCGCAGTCCACCATACGGTGCATGGCGGAGTGCCCCGTACCACTACTAATCATTTCCTTTCCCGTTCCACTCGCAAATCGAACGAGGAAAGTACGACTGCCTGTAAGCCTTCGTAAGAGCGCTAATTTCTCGATTCTTATCTACGTGGTCGTTACGTGAAATGTATGTTGGAGACAGTAGAATCTTTCTACAGTCAGCATCAATTGCCGGTTCTTGGAGTTTTCTCTGTTATTTTCCTTGAAAAGAATGTCGCCTTCTCTCCAGGAATCCCCATTTGAGTTTCCGAAGCATCTCCGTAACACTTTTGTTGGAACTTTCTGGTAACAAATCTAGCAGCCCGCCTCTGATTTACTTCGACATCTTCCTTCAACCCGTGCCCGCATCTCGTGGTTGTGCGGTAGCGTTCTCGCTTCCCACGCGCTGGTTCCCGGGTTCGATTCCCGGCGGGGTCAGGGATTTTCTCTGCCTCGTGATGGCTGGGTGTTGTATGATGTCCTTAGGTTAGTTAGGTTTAAGTAGTTCTAAGTTCAAGTGACTGATGACCTAAGATGTTAAGACCCATAGTGCTCAGAGCCAGCCTTCAACCCGACATGGTACGGATCCCAAACACTCGAACAGCACCCAACAATAGGTCACACCAGCGTCCTATATGCGGTCTCCTTTACAGATGAACCACACTTTCGTAGAATTCTCCCAATAAACCGCAACCTTCCCTACCGTAAGTGACCATGCAGCTCTCCTAGAATGAAATGATAATTGAATCACGACCCTAAGCTGTCGACATGCGTTGATATGCATCAACGCGGACAGTTGAAAATGTGAGCTCTGACCGGGACTCGAACCCGGGATATCCTGCTTACATGGCAGACGCTCTATCCATCTGAGCCACCGAGGGCAAAGCATCATAACAAACAACCGCAGATTGCTGCCCATCCTGTCCGCCAAAATATGTATATAGAAAATAGGAACGGTCCCGTCACACTTGCAGGGGACATTCCTGCCGATACAGCCATCAGCACAACCTTCTCCACAAGACCGGCAAAGATCTGTCGCTAAAAACGTCACGGTTCAAGCGTCGAAGTGAAATGTACTGCCTCATCACCTAAATTCGAATAGTTCTCAATCAGTATAACGACAGCGAAGATGTTTCACGGGCGTATTTTGTGTTGTACAGAACAGACATGAAAATTTCGTGGTCCGGAGACCGCGAACAGGCAAGCGAATTTCGTGGTCCTCAGTTCAGTGCCTGAAAATCACCAGTCCACTATAAGTAGGCTGCAGGAAACTAATTTCGTCTCATGAACTGCTGTGATGAGCTTTAACGGACATGTATTTAAAGGAAAATAACGGTTAACACGACAAAACAGCACACACAGAGCACGTAAAAGAAAATGGCCTTTAACGTATGACGCGGAATACACGAGTGTCTCACGTACGACCACCAAAACTCGTATACCGCTGCTTGCGCATTAGCCGACGACCATTGGAGACATTACACAGCTTGAACAGCTAAAGCTCCGTTTGCCGCCACCAATTACGTCCCTGGCGGCGAAGTACTCCACGCTAATTTAGGTGCAGTCGCGATCGTTGCGTGGGCTGCCGAGAATGACTGCTGTGTCCTAACTGTAGCTGGTGGGCTTGATGGCGGCGTGTGTTCAGGGTCTCATTGCGAAATTCACCAGGGCACACCGGACGTGGGCAGCCCAGGCAGCTCTTGTAACTAAGCAACCGGAATGCATCATTTTATCTTATCACGGGAGTATTGACTGACGAAAGGAAAACGCCAAACAGTATCGTAGTGCCTCCACATTATTCGTCACGCGCTGCAGAGTTGATTGCCTCGCTGCTTATTGATTTTCCGATTTTAATGGATGGGACACATTGTCGTTTTATACCTTTCAAAGTTGCACAGCCACTTGCACGCCAAGGGAGGACACGGAGAGGGGGAAGGGAGGGCAGCTCGGTCCCTCCTCCCCTTCCATATAGACCCCATACCCCCAACCTACCCAGAAAAATATATCTTAGGTTGGTTGATTTGGGGGAGGGGACCAAATGGCGATATCATCGGTCCCATCGGATTAGGGAAGGACGGGAAAGAGTGCGCGAAAGAACTTGCCCCCTTCTAACAGCCGTGTACCGCAAGTCTCTAGAGAAACGGAAGGTTCCAAACCATTGGAAAAGAGCACAGGTAGTTCTAGTTTTCAAGAAGGGTTGTCGAGCAGATGCACAAAAGTATAGGCCTATATCTCTGACATCGATCTGTCGTAGAATTTTAGAACATGTTTTTTGGTCGCGTATCATGTCATTTCTGGAAACCCAGAATCTACTCTGTAGGAATCAACATGGATTCCGGAAACAGCGATCGTGAGAGACCCGACTCGCTTTATTTGTTCATGAGACCCAGAAAATATTAGATACAGGCTCCCAGATAGATGCCATTTTTCTTGACTTCCGGAAGGCGTTCGATACAGTTCCGCACTGTCGTCGGATAAACAAAGTAAGAGCCTACGGAATATCAGACCAGCTGTGTGGTTGGATTGAAGAGGTTTTAGCAAACAGAACACAGCATGTTGTTCTAAATGGAGAGACGTCTACAGACGTTAAAGTAACCTCTGGCGTGCCACATGGGAGTGTTATAGGACAATTGCTTTTCACAATATATAGAAATGACCTAGTAAATAGTGTCGGAAGTTCCATGCGGCGTTTCGTGGATGATGTTGTTGTATACAGAGAAGTTGCAGCATTAAAAAATTGTAGCGAAATGCAGGAAGATCTGCAGCGGATAAGCACTTGGTACAGGGAGTGGCAACTGACCCTTAACATAGACAAATGTAATGTATTGCGAATACATAGAAAGAAGGATCCTTTATTGTATGATTATATGACATCGGTACAAACACTGGTAGCAGTTAGTTCTGTAAAATATCTGGGAGTATGCATACAGAACGATTTCAAGTGGAATGATCATATAAAATTGTTGGTAAGGCGGGTGCCAGGTTGAGATTCATTGGGAGAGCCCTTAGAAAATTTAGTCCATCAACAAAGGAGGTGGCTTCGACCTATACTTGAGTATTGCTCATCAGTGTGGGACCCGTACCAGGTCGGGTTGACAGAGGAAATAGAGAAGATCCAAAGAAGAGCGGCGCGTTTCGTAACAGGGTTATTTGGTAAGCGTGATAACGTTACGGAGATGTTTAACAAACTCAAGTGGCAGACTCTTCTAGAGAGGCGCTCTGCATCGCGGTTTAGCTTGCTGTCCAGGTTTCAAGCGGTGCGTTTCTGGATGAGGTATCGAATATATTGCTTCCCTCTACTTGTATCTCCCGAGGAGATCACGAATGTAATATTAGAGAGATTCGAGCGCGCACGGAGGCCTTTCGGCTGTCGTTCTTCCCGCGAACCATACGCGACTGGAACAGGAAAGGGTGGCACGTAAAGTGCCCTCCCCCACACAACGTTCGGTGGCTTGCGGAGTATAAATGTAGACGTAGATGCTGGCCGTGCCCCTTCAAAGGAACCATCCCGTCATTTGCCTGAAATGATTTAGGGAAATCACGGAAAACATAAGTCAGCGTCTTCCTCCCGAATACGAGGCCCGCGTGCTAACCACTGCGCCACCTCGCTCGGTATACATCTTCGGAAACCGAACTCCTGTACTTGCTACGCCAGACGGACTGACGTATCAGTTCCACCTTTGCTGTACACATGAAAGACGCCAACTACAAAATACGTAATATTAATATTGTGCTGGCGTACGCTGGCGCCAGCACACCATGCAGCATAGAGGTTCGAGAGTATCGATAGAGGCCAACAACAAGACTCGCTGGAAACATGCCGCCAACGCCCTCTCGGCCGCCAGTATGTAGGGTCCAGTTAGATAGCCTGTTAGTTCGACCCTGTTACGCCAGTTCTAGTTTGTACGCCGGGAGTTGCAGTTTGCCACCGAGACGGAGCCCCTGTAGCCTGTTGCACAGCGACAGGCAACAGATAGCAACCTTATAGTGGACATAGCGGACTTCTACTTCAACAGCATTGAGGCTACGTGGACTATACAGAAGAGAGCCTGTACCCTAGCACATGGAAACTTGAGCTCTTTATTTATGAATAAAGAACCTAGTTATTAATGCGTGCAGTTTGTGTTATAGGACGAGGATACCCGCCACCAACCAACATCCTCTCCTAGCTTCCCAAGGTACAGCTCTACAAAGATAACGAGACGACCTATAAGCAGCTAACGAGGATCCAACACATACTTCAAATGGTTCAAATGGCTCTGAGCACTATGGGACTCAACTGCTGAGGTCCCCTAGAACTTAGAACTACTTAAACCTAACTAATAAGGACATCACACACATCCATGCCCGAGGCAGGATTCGAACCTGCGACCGTAGCAGTCGCGCGGCTCCGGACTGAGCGCCTAGAACCGCTAGACCACCGCGGCCGGCAACAAATACTTCACAACAGATCCTACACCAAATACAGAAAGGTGAAGTCATGGACATACTGAAAGGAATTGAAATTTATATCCATGTAAAAAGATAAGGCATAGTTTTAAACGAATAAAAAGAAGTAAACAGTGAAACATTTTTAGCCAGTTTTGCGCTAGTTCTACGACGAAAGGTCACACATAGAAACCAAACATAAACATGCAGAGCCGCAGTACATAGAAGATTATACAACCACGTAATAAATCATGATAGTCTTGATGTAATTTCATATCGTTCATTCTTTTTCATTACACGGCTATAAAAGACTCAGTTCTGCTCGTTTTTATGCATAAATGATAAACTATACACATTGGCTTTATTTTAATTCACTTAATCTTACTACTTTTGCGACGCAACACGCGCCAGGCGGACATGGGGGCATTTTGAGCTGTCGAGCTGTACGGCGAACGGATTTCTGCAGACTTCTTGTGAACCTATGGCGGAGGTGTTGGACGTTCATGTCAGACAATAGGGGACGTGCCGGGAATTTGTCTTTACACAAACAACCTGCTTCTCGGAATTGTTCAGCCATCCTCTAATGCTCGGTACTGTAGCAGAATCCACACGACACCTACTACGAAAGTCACGCTGAACACTTGTTAGTGAACCGGGCTGCGCTAAAGGAAGAAATCAAAACGATTTCTGTTGTCCCGATACCATTTTTACTAGAACTGAAGTGGGCGTACACTGCTGCTACCTAGCGGGAACCATGTTAAACTCGAGAGTTTGCTCTTTCCAATAATGCAGTACTTGATCAAAAGTATCTCGGCACCTGGCTGAAAATAATTATAAGTTCGTGGCGCCCCCCAAAGGTAATGGTGGTATTCAGTATGGTGTTGGCCCTCCCTTAACCTTTATGATAGCTTCCAGTCTCGCAGGCATACGCTCAATCAGGCGCTGGAAGGTTTCTTGGGGAATGGCAGCCCATTCTTCACGGAGTGCTTCACTGAGGACAGGTATCGATGTCATTCGGTGAGGCCTGGCACAAAGTCGGCATTCCAAAACATCCCAAAGGTGTTCTATAGGATTCAGGTCAGGACTCTGTGCAGGCCAGTCCATTACAGGTATGTTATTGTCGTGTAACCACTCCGCCACAGGCTGTGCATTATGAACAGCTGCTCGATCGTGTTGAAAGATGCAGTCGTCATCCCAGAATTGCTCTTCAATAGTAGGACGCAAGAAGGTGTTTAAAACATGTGCTGTGATAATGCCATGCAAAACAACAACGGGTGCAAGTCCCCTCCATGAAAAAGACAACAATACCATAACACCACCGCCTCCGAATTTCACTGTTGGCACTACACACGGTGGCAGATGACGTTCATAGGGCAATCGCCTTACCCACACCCTGCCATCGGATCGCCTGTACGCTTTTGTGGAGCAGTCGTCAACCGCGCTGGTGGACGATCGCAACGTCCTACCACAAGGAGCGCTTACCAACCTCGTGTCCAGCAGCGGAGCACGTTGCAGAGCATGCACTGACGTTTGTGTTGCTCACACACGCTATTAAAGAAACATATCAAATGATTTCGCAATAGAGAATAAGGACTACCATCAGCTGTAGAATGGAATGCCGACAAATTAAAATTTGTGCCGGATCGGGACATACGAACGTATACATACGGTTGACGACATATGGAAGTTTGGGTCTGGCCGTGGGTCATGCACGGATAGCCAAATGGTAAGGCGACAGCTTGCAATATGTGGGAGATTCGGGTTCGAGTCCCGATCCGGCACAAATTTTAATTTGTCAGCATTCCATTCTACAGCTGATGGTAGTCGTTACTCGCAATCGCGAATTCATTTGAGGTGTTTCGTAACGGACGTGGTCGCCGCAGTGTCTCTTCCTTTGGACATGCATGCATGCACGTCGTTGAGTAAGTGTCTCGCTTCTGTTCCTCCCATTGGGTATTTCTTTCAGTTACCATCTGTACTATACCGTAGTAGTTCTCTCTGTGTATGATCCAAGGTTCATCAATCTATGTCAGCAGTGGCACATCACGCGAAAATTACGTTTATTATAGTCGACGTAATCGTCTTGAGGGATTCAGCAGTTTTGTAGGTAATTAAGATAATTCTCATTAATTGTTCCATCTCAGTTGCAATGTTTTAATTATATGACATGTTTCGATCACTCAGGATCATCTTTAGATGTAAGTAGTTGCAACAGCGACCCGTCTTGCGTTCTGAGAAACACAAATCAGAATACTGGAATGCAAAATAGTATTCTGTTATGTTTTTCTGAGTACACAAGACGGGTTGCTAACGGAACCACTTAACATGAAGATGACCCAAAGTGATCGAAACATGTAATGTAATTAAAAAATTGCAACTGAGTCGGAACAATAAATGAGGATTATCTTAAAGTTACTTTCGTCCTTAAGTTTCGCACACAAGTCTAAATCCACGGAGCTGTGCATGGACTTAGGTAATTTGTCTCGCGCTCCGTACATCGCCGGTAGTGTGTGGATTCAGGGTGCTGGCAAGAGTGATACTTAGCGCGAGACCGAGCGAGGTGGCACAGCGGTTGGCATACTGGACTCGCATTCGGGAGGACGACGGTTCAACCCCGCGTCCGGCCATCCTGATTTAGGTTTCCCGTGATTTCCCTAAATCACTTCAGGCAAATGCCGGGATGGTTCCTTTTCCAGGGCACGGCCGAGTTCCTTACCCATCCTTTCCTAATCCGATGAGACGAATGACCTCGCTGTGTGATCTCTTGCCCCAAATCAGCCCCAACGTAGCGCGATGCCACGGAAGCTCCGAAACAGGGACGGATTCGGTATTTCTTTCATGTGCAAGATAGGTTGATCAGGGGAGGTCACTACCGAATTTGAAATCATTATGAGAAACAGAGACTACAACATAATGGAAGCTGGTTGGACATTAAAAAAAGAGCATGAAGCCATGGAAGGATGTACACTGACCAGCCAGAGCGTTATGACCACAGACCTACTATCGAGATAAACCCCTCCAGGCGATAGCAGCATCACCTGGTGCGGAATGAGTGCTAGTCAGACACACGCTTGGTGCATGTAGTACCAGTGAGCGTTCTGTCCGTGCTTAGAATGGGGAAGGCGCACGATCTATCTGAGTTACACCGAAGGAAGATTGTGGTTGCCCTGAGGATCGGCACGAGCATTTCGGAAACTTCGCGGCTTTCGGGTGCTCGAGGAGTGCTTTGGTGAGTGTCTCCAACACGTCGCGAAACCAACGTGAAACATGTCCAGACGCTGTTGGGTTGGCGGTCCACCGGACGTCGTAGGCTGGGCAGACTGATAAAACAATACAGGCGGCGAACTGTGGCGGACAGATTAAAAATGTGTCTCAACACACTGTGCACTGAACACTTCTGACGATGGGCCTCTGCAGCTGATGACCCATGCATGTGCCAATGTTAACACCACGATATCGGCAGCTACGGCCGAAATGGGCACACCACCGACACTGGACGATGGCGCAGTGGCAGAGCGTTGCATGTCTGATGAATGCCTATATCTTCCTCAACATGCCGATGAGTGCGCGCGATCATGTCGTCTTCCAGGGGAAGAGCTCTTTGACAGCTGTACTGCGGGACAGAGATGAACTGGCGGCGCCTCCATTATGCTCTGGGGAACATAGTGGAGCTCGTGCAAGGTACCATGACGGCCAAGAAGCATCCTACACGGACGCAGACCACATACACCCTTTCATGACGATCATGTCTCCCGACGCGGTGGCATTTTTCAACAAGATAACTCGCCATGTTCAAAGGCCAGGAGTTTGATGGAGTGGTTCGAGGAAAACAGTGGCCAGTTCCAGTTGATGTGCTGGCCTCCCAGATCCCCACATCTGTGAGGAGACTGAATGTGGCGCCAGAGCTCATGGCAGCCCACCTCAGAATTTCAGAGAATTAGGTGACTTGTGTGTTCAGATGTGGTGCGAACTCCCTCCAGCGACCTACTAAAGCCTCACTGCTTTCATGCCACGACGTGTCGCCGCTGTTATCCGTGCCAGAGATGGACATACCCGCTATTAGGTGTTCATAATGTTCTGGGTTCATTGTATTTTCAGACCATAATGCACGGAATGATTAAAGGAGGCCTGAATCTAACTGCGTAAGGCAACTGGCTGATGATGCTGATGATGTTGAGGAGGAGGAGGAGGAGGAGGAGGAGAACACTGTGCTTGCCAGCAAGGTGGAGCAAAGCGACATGTGAAACACCACATACGAGGTTATGTAAGGTGTGTCGTCGCCTATGTTCGTGTTTCATGCACTGCCCGTGAGACCTACTGCAATGCTGTGCTCCCGTGCGCTCCGTGAGCAGAATGCCTCCCCTTGGAGTTCGTGAGAAACGGGACAAGAGGTAGCGGTGGTGGCGCGGCCGACCTGCGCTACGCTGGGTCACGGGACCCGCGCTCACAGACAGTGTCAAGGACAGCGAGAGCCGCTCTGCCAGAGCGCACAGCTTAGCCGAGCGGAAAGTCCCGCGGATTACAACTGCCGGATGCAGCCGCTACAGTCGAAAGGAAGAAAAAAGGAATGTGAACAGCTCCAAGACAACTACTACTGTGTTCTTCAATCGCAAAAAGATACGTAGGGTAAAAAAACTACTTCTACGAATGTGGTCAGCTACACGAGACTGACGGCAATTCTGTTTTATGTAAATGTGTAGTCTTTAGTGACCGTTGTCAGTGAAGGTACAATCTTCTGTTTGTTGGCCCGATTCATATTTCTTCTATACGATCGACATTTCGACTCCGCTGCTGAGATTTTCTTCAGGATCTTGTCGTTTCCATGATTGGATGAACACTAAGTGTTTAGTGAACAGTGGACATTACAAGATCTTGAGGAGGATCCAAACATAGGGGTCGAAACGTCGATTGTATAGAAGTAATATGACGCGGTGTAACAGTTCATACGATTTTAGCTTCAGCAGTTCTGTTCTTAACTGCAAGATCATCGTCATCTTCTTCTTCTTCATCATCATCATCATCATCATCATCATCATCATCATCATCGCCATGAATACTTAACAATCCACTGCGCAGTTCATGGTGGAGGGTACATTGTATTAATGTTATCAGTTTTCTTTCCTATTACATTCACCCGCCGAGCCAGAGGGAAACGACACCCTTTATCGCTCTGTACGTGACCCAACCTCTCTCACCTTATTCTCATGATCGGTACGCGACGAATATGTCGGTACAGTCGCGGATAAAATTGGCGGAGCAGAGGGGCGAGGCCGATCATGGATGTCAAGACTTCCCCCCACCCACTCATCCACCCACCCACCCATCCACTCCAGGAACATTTTACTCAAAGCGTTAATATTTTTTCATGTATTAGTGCTCAAGGTTTTAAGCCTAAATTTTAAAATTGTATACGTGGCTGGAGCAGGAAGTATAAGATGAAATCTTCTTGAAGAAATAATAAACAGCCAATTAGTTGCAAAATGGAAGGTCTGCTTAAACCCCTTGAACATGGTTTCAACGTTTGCAAAACATCTTCTTCAGAAAGAAGTAGTGACAACCCGTTCTGAGAATTTTAAACGATATGTCCATATATGTATAAACAGCCTTTGAGATCTGGACAGGCAAAAATATTAAAAGATTCCTTCCTACGGCTGCTACTCCAGCAATGTAACAAATTTAAAATTTATCCCTGTGCAGGTCTTAAAGGCTGTTTCTACATATATGGACATTCCGTAGAAAATTTCCAAAACGGGTTGCCACTATTTCCTTCTGAAGAAGTTGTTTTTGTGTACGTTGTAACCAAGGTGAAGGGGTTTAAATAAACCTTCTATTTTGCAACTGGCTGGCTGTTCTTCAAGAATATTGCTCAGCTAACTTTAGAAAAGTAAAGTAACCCGAAAAATAAGACTCCCGAAGATGGAAAGGAATTCTAGAAAATTACAAGCTCTGATTACGCAGGGTAGTTTTCAATCGCTTGCCTGAGACTTTGCTTATGTGGACGCACATGCGTCTTGACCTGCTGCAGAGAATATTCGAGCCAGGAGAAGGCGTCCATTCATAGAATGTGAGGATACCAACTGCCAGCAACAAACTCGACACGTTACGTGAGTCGACAGGTAGAGCCAGAAAAACACAGGAAGAAGAGTAAAAGCAAAACAGAAGGAGAGATGTACATCAACATTTTATATATTCTGTGGTCATTATTATTAAAATCGTGGTCTTCTGCGGTGTCGGTTTAAAAGTAATGGTGGACCTGTGGGGAGGGGGGGAGGAAGAGAAGAAAGGCAAAGTAAAAAACTGAACCCCCTCCCCCTTCTCCTAGAACCTAACACTCAGTCAGCTGCTGACATGCTGGCGGAATAATGACCACACGATTATATTCAGATAGCGGTTCTCTAAATTTGCCAAACAGGTTTTTGTGAGAATTACGGCCCTCAATGTGTTCCATACCTCTTGTCATGCGTGCTTCTTTTGCAATTGATCACAATACCGTCTCGTATGCGTTTGCCATTACAGATCCACCGCATTTTCCGGACTTCTAACAACTTATATTACATCGGCCATCCCTAATACTGATTATGCGTAGCGGAGCCATTTCGTGTGGCTTTTTAGTACTATTCCGAAATACTTACATGTGAGTCGCGCAAAATATTCACCACAGATGTTGTAATGTGATTCTACCTGCATGTGTTGCACAAAAACCCATTATTTGGTTCATTTTAACGGTTTCAACGGTCATCTTCAAAGGTGAAATAGAAAATCATTAGCAAGCTGACATCGAAATAGGAATTGAACGGTAGTGTCCTTTGCTACTGAATCAATAAATAGCACATCACATTTTTTCTTTCAATGTCGCTATGTTAACTGATTGTGTAACTAAACACACTACTATCCGACTTTTATTTTTACGTTGGTTTAATTGTAATTTGAGTCTATGACAGTTTGAAACATTGAAACTGGTAAAGTGCACCAAACAAAGGGTTTTTGTGCAGCTGCCGCGACATTTTATCCTTGGTAAAATACTCTTCAGGTGCTGAATTGCAGCTATGAACACAAACGTGTACATACGCTAACAAGCTAAGTCAGTATAACCACCTGCTTAGTTGCATGTTTTACTTTCTTGCACTCCGTGTGGTTCTTTAGTGGATACGGCAGCGAGGAACAGATGCCGTTCATGGACAGAAAATTCAGATCTTAATTTATTCTACGTCTAATACCAATTACACTACTGGCCATTAAAATTGCTACACCAAGAAGAAATGCAGATGAGAAACTGGTATTCATTGGACAAATATATTATACTAGAACTGACATGTGATTACATTTTCAAGCAGTTTGGGTGCATATATCCTGAGAAATCAGTACCCAGGACAACCACCTCTGGCCGCAATAACGGCCTTGATACGCCTGGGCATTGAGTCAAACAGAGCTTGGATGGCGTGTGCAGGTACAGATGCCCATGCAGTTTCAACACGATAACACAGTTCATCAAGAGTAGTGACTGGCGTATTGTGACGAGCCAGTTGCTCGGCCACCATTGACCAGAAGTTTTCAATTGATGAGAGGTCTGGAGAATATGTTGGCCCGGGCAGCAGTCGAACATTTTCTGTATCCAGAAAGGCCCGTATAGGACCTGCAACATACGGTCGTGCATTATCCTGCTGAAAAGTAGGGTTTCGCAGGGATCGAATGAAGGGTAGAGCCACGGGTCGTAACACATCTTAAAAATGTAACGTCCACTGTTCAAAGGGGCGTCAATGCGAACAAGAGGTGACCGAGACGTGTAGCCAATGGCACCACATACCATCAAGTCGGGTGATACGCTAGTATGGCGATGACGAATACACGCTGCCAATGTGCGTTCACCGCGATGTCGCCAAACACGGATGCGACCATCATGATGCTGTAAACAGAACCTGGATTCATCCTAAAAAATAACGTTTTGCCATTCGTGCACCCAGGATCGTCGTTGACTACAACATCGCAGGCGATCCTGTGTGTGATGCAGCGTCAAGGGTAACCGCAGCCATGGTCTCCCAGCTGATAGTCCATGCTGCTGCAAACGTCGTCGAACTGTTCGTGCAGATGGTTGTTGTCTTGCGCACGTCCCCATCTGTTGACTCAGGAATCGAGACGTGGCTGCACGAACCGTTACAGCCATGCGGATAAGATGCCTGTCATCTCGACTGCTAGCGATACGAGGCCGTTGGGATCCAGCACGGCGTTCCGTATTACCCTCCTGAACCCACCGATTCCATATTCTGCTAACAGTCATTGGATCTTGACCAATGCGAGCAGCAATGTCGCGATACGATAAACCGCAATCGTGATAGGCTACAATGCGACCTTTATCAAAGTGGGAAACGTGATGGTACGCATTTCTCCTCCTTACACGAGGCTTCACAACAACGTTTCACCAGGCAACGCCGGTCAACTGCTGTTTGTGTGTGAGAAATCGGTTGGAAACTTTCCTCATGTCACCATGTTGCAGGTGCCGCCACCGGCGCCAACCTTGTGTGAACCTGTCGGTTAAATTTCGCATTTGTAGCACGTCAGCTTCGTGGTGTAGCAATTTTAATGGCAGGTAGTGTAGTAAAAATAATATATAACTTTGTTGCGGTATTTGCAGCGTCAGTTGCTAAAAGTACATTTCAATGGAGAAATATGTACAGTTGCTAAAGGTTTATAAATCCGTCACTCTTCAATACAACGTCTATTCAGATGTAGAGCCCTGCTGACTATGAAAGTTTGCAAATTTTACGCAACTGGCAGAGACACAAAAAGGGGCCAGTGCATGAATCTTCCACCTTTCGTACATCCACCGCTGGAGCTCCGGAGAGGGAATGCTTGCAACTCGTTGTCAGCGGCGTAACTGTTCGTGGCAGCGCCCTCGTGCCAAGGTGGCGGCTGTAGGAAACGCGGTGGCGTAACTGGCGCCACGCGAATTTGGAAGTGCCGTCGACCTGATTGTGGTCAATACCACAGCACGTTGGTCCACCTTTTACCTTTCGAACGCAACAGCAGCGATTCTTCGTCGCATGGATTCGACAAGTCGTTGATTGGTTTCTGGAGGCATGTGGCACGTGATGTCTATGCAAAGATCAGGCACACCTTTACATTAGGGGCGGTAGGCAGTAGGCGCCAGATAGCGTCGCCAAGTGTGTTCCATCGAGTTCAGACGAGGTGAATGTTTTTGATGGTCAAGGCATCTTTGTGAGTTCACTATCATGCTCCTCAAGCCACCGTAGCTCGAATGTGGCTTGTGATGTATACAAATATCTTGCTGGAAGGTGCCATTGGCGTAAAGGTAGGCATCGGTCATGAACGGATGCAGATGCTCTGCAGTAATATTTAAGTAGTCCTAATGTGTTAGCAGTTTCCATTACTACCGTAGCGTCCCCATGGAATCCCAGATGAATAAACCGCTCCCCCCCCCCCCCTCTTCCCCTCTTCAGCGCCATAGCACAATACTAACTTCAAAGGACTGCATCTGTGATGCGGTGCATGTTTCGAGTAGCCTTTGATCTGGATGGTGGCTTACCCGGACACGACCATCCACTTGATATAGCTAGAAACACCATTCATCCGACCAGGTCACACCAATATTCAAGTAAGCAATAGGTGTAATTCACTATATTACAAGCCCATATCATTAACGTCGATATGCAGCAGGATTTTGGAACACATATTGTGCGACATTATGAATTACCTCGAAGAGAGCTGTCTATTGACACACAGTCTACGCGAATTCAGAAAACATCGTTCTTGTGAAACACAACTAGCTCTTTACACACACGAAGTGTCGACTCCTCTTGACAAGGGATCTCAAATCGATGCTGTATTTCTAGGTTTACTGAAGATTTTTGACACTGTACCATACAAGCGGCTTATAGTGAAATTGCGTGCTTTTGGTATATCGTCTCAGCTATGTGAGTGGTGGATTCGTGATTTCCTGTCAGGAAATCACAGTTCGTAGCAATTGACGGAAAGCCGTCGAGTAAAACAAAAGTGATTTGTGGTGTTCCGCAAGCTAGTGTTATAGACCCTCTGCTCTTCCTTATGTACATAAAAGATTTAGGAGGCAATCTGAGCAGTCGTGTGAAGTTATTGCCGTTAACTGTCTAATAAAATTATCAGAAGATCGAAAAAAATTGAAAAACGATTTAGAAAAGATATCTGAATGGTGCAAAAACTGGCAATTGACCCTAAGTAACAAAAAGCGTGAGGTCATCCACATGCGTGCTAAAAGAAATCCGTTAAACTTTGGTTACACGATAAATCAGTCAAGTCTAAAGGCCGCAAGTTCAACTAAATACCTAGGAATTACCAGATAGGACTGACGGAGAACATGGAAAAAGTTCAAAGAAGGGCAGCACATTTTGTATTATCCGCAAATAGGGGCGAGTATGTCACTGACATGATACAAGAATTGGGGTGGACATCATTAAAACATAGGCGTTTTTCGTTGTGGCGAAACCTTCTCACGAAGTTTCAATCACCGACTTTCTCCTTCGAACGCGAGAATATTTTGTTGACGCCGACATTCATAGGGAGAAACGGTCATCGTAATAAAATAAGGTAAATCAGAGCTCGTACGGAAAGATATAGGTGTTCGTTTCTTTTCTGCTCGCTGTTCGAGATTGGAATAATAGATAATTATTGTGAAGATGGTTCGATGAATCTCTCTGCCAGGTACTTATGTGTGATTTGTAGAGTATCCATGTACATATAGATGTAGACGACACATTTCGAT
This sequence comes from Schistocerca gregaria, assembly GCF_023897955.1. Classification (NCBI taxonomy): domain Eukaryota; kingdom Metazoa; phylum Arthropoda; class Insecta; order Orthoptera; family Acrididae; genus Schistocerca; species Schistocerca gregaria. The sequence goes on from NC_064921.1 coordinate 819,718,958, forward strand.
CCATCCACGATCCAAACTCAGCGATCTAGTTCTCACTGGAATTCAGTTGACAGTGTCGTTGGTTCATCGTGAGAAAATGAGGGAACCGTCTGCTGCATAGCCTCATGTTCGGCATTGTGAGCCGAACGGAATGATCCGATTAACTTGTGCTTGTACCGGCACTGTACTCCCTGTTGTCAGCTCTGCCACTGGTCGCCTGCAATCCTGCTTCACAGAGCGGGGAAGCCTCTAGTCTCTATGGTCTCTGACGAGACGTGGACGTCCAGCAATTGGTCAGCTACTCGTGGTTTCATAGATGTCCACTCACTTTCCATTCCTCGATCGTTACTGCTCTACTTACATGCTTCCCTCGCTGCTGGCCTACAGCTTTACAAGCACCCCATATTGGGCGTGAACCAATTATTATCGCTTAAATTACCGGACCAAAGGTCGCCCTGGCTGAGAGACCGCGGCAGTAGATGGCAACCTCGCTGTGGTCAGTGGTTACAGTGCTTTGGCTCGTCACTGTGTGATCACGCACGCAACAGGGGAAATGTTTCGCAAACCGCTTGCAGGCATTGAAAGGAGGCTTCTAGCGGGGAGTTGAGGGGTCGCGGCAGCAGCAGCAGCAGCAGCAGCCGCAGGCCCGCGTCACGTGCTCGCTCACGCTGTTGAGGCTCGGCAGGGCTCACGTGTGGGCCCACACGTCGCGGGGAGCGGCACGGCCTCGACCCCTGACCCCGCGCGGCGCCTTTGCCACAGCGAGCGCCTGCGGTCGCCCTCACGTCGCCGTACACGCGACCCGCCACCTAGCGGAGCGCCTGATGAGCTCACGGGCCGTGTGCGCATTACCTACCCAGCACGTCCCGTTAACGCGTTAATCGCCAGCACGCCATTTCAGCGGCCTGTTGAGGCCTTGTCATTCCGCTGTCCTCCCTCAACTCATCTCCAACCGTCCCCATCTCCGACCAAACGACGTGTTAACCGTTGTCTCGTGTCAGGCTCCGGCCTCTGAGGTAGGCTGACCTTCGGTTCGTTATTTCCAACGATAATAGTTGGTTCACGTCCAATACGGATGTATTTGGGAAGGGGCAGGGGTGGGGAGCAGTTGGCGGGGAAGGGGGGGGGGATGGAAGTAGACAGGCAACGCACAGCAGGCCACTTTCATTCGGGAGGGCCTACTATGATAGTGCACTGCCGGCGAACAATGGAAAATTGTACTGAATTGCAGGAGGATCTGCAACGAATTGACGCATGGTGCAGGGAATGGCAATTGAATCCCAATGTAGACAAGTGTAATGTGCTGCGAATACATAGAAAGGAAGATTCCTTATCATTTAGCTACAATATAGCTGGTCAGCAACTGGAAGCAGTTAATTCCATAAATTACCTGGGAGTAGGCATTAGGAGTGATTTGAAATGGAATGATCATATAAAGTTGATCGTCTGTAAAACAGATTCCACACTGAGATTCATTGGAAGAATCATAAGGAAATGCAATCCGAAAACAAAGGAAGTAGGTTACAGTACACTTGTGATTCTTGAGTTTCTCCCGGCGTATTTGATGATCTAAATATCCACGGGTGTACTGCCGGTCTATAGTGTCCAACGGGCACAATATTTCGGCGATCAAGCGTGACTGTGGCTATAATCTTAGCAAGGCTTGGGAACCAACGATTGGGTTAATCAAGAGCAAATCGAGCAAACGCATAGTTGTGACGACCACGGCGGACAGAGCCATCACACCGACTTCATCTCAGACGCCGTCGCAATCTGTTCCACCGCGCTACCGTGGCGCGGGGCGCGGACGGCGGAGGGAGCGCGCCGCGGGCGGAGGGAAATTAAATCGGCCGCCGCCGCGACCGAACCCAGTTCCCCCTGAGCAGCCATAGCGTACGGATCTCCGTGCCGGCACGTTCACAGGAACTCAGTCCGTCAGTTCACCTGATGATGGCAACATGCTTGATCGCCGAAATATTGTGCCCGTTGGACACTATAGACCGGCAGTACACCCGTGGATATTTTGAATACAGTACACTTGTTCGCCCATTGCTTGAATATTGCTCACCAGTGTGGGATCCGTACCAGATAGGGTTGATAGAAGAGATAGAGAAGATCCAACGGAGAGCGGCGGGCTTCGTTACAGGATCATTCAGTAATCGCGAAAGCGTTACGGAGATGATAGATAAACTCCAGTGGAAGACTCTGCAGGGGAGACGCTCAGTAGCTCGGGACGGGCTTTTGTTGAAGTCCGAGCGGTCTAAGGCGCTGCAGTTATGGACTGTGCGGCTGGTCCCGGCGGAGGTTCGCGTCCTCCCTCGGCCATGGATTGTCCTTAGGATAATTTAGGTTAAGTAGTGTGTAAGCTTAGGGACTGATGACCTTAGCAGTTAACTCCCATAAGATTTTTTGTTGAAGATTCGAGAACATACCTTCACCGAGGAGTCAAGCAGTATATTCCTCCCTCTTACGTATATCTCGCGAAGAGACCATGAGGATAAAATCAGAGAGATCAGAGCCCACACAGAGGTATATCGACAATCTTTCTTTCCACGAACAATACAAAACTGGATAGAAGGGAGAACCGACACAGGTACTCAAGCTTCCCTCCAGCACACTCACTCAGGTGGCTTGCGGAGTATGGATGTAAATGTGGCTACAAATAGGCCGAACCTTATTGACAATGGCAGTATAGAAATGGGGATTAGTGGTCACGATGTCATTACAGCAACTATGATTACGAAAGTTAATAAATCACTCAAGAAGGCTAGGCGTGTGTTTCTGCTAGATAGAGCAGAGAAGCAGTTATTAACATCTCACTTAGGCATTTAATTGCCGTCGTTTAGTTCCAGTAAGATGGATGTAGAGGAGTTAAGGGCAAAGTTTAAGCAGATTATAAATCGTGATGTGGAAAGTTACGTGCCTAGTAAATGGATAAAGGATGGGAAAGACCGACTATGGTTTGATAACGAAATTCTGAGGATGCTGAAGAAGGAGAGGCTGTTGTACTCTCGATTTAAAAGGAAACTCACTAATGATGACAACTGAATCTTAGTAGAGATTATGGCGTCTGTGAAAAGATTCATGCGCGAAGCGTACAACAAAAACTACCACCGTCACACCTTAGCAAAAGATCTGGCAGAGAACCCGAGGAAATTCTGGTCTTATGTAAAACAGCTAAGCGGGTCTAAGGCTTCCATTCAGTCCCTTGTTGACCAATCTGGCCTGGCAATTGAAGATAGCAAAATAAAAGGCGAAGTTTTACATTTCAGTTAAGGAAATCGTTCACGCAGGAGAACCTTACAAACGTAGCGTAATTTGACCATCGGACACACTACCATATGGACGACATAGTAATAAGCATCGCTGGCATAGAGAAACAACTGAAAGATTTTAAAGAAAATGAATCACCAGGTCCGGATGGAATCCCAGTTCGATTTTACAAAGAGTACCATGCGGCATTGGCCTCTTACCTAGCTTGGATTTATCGTGAATCTCTCGCCCAGCACAAGGTCCCAAGCGTTGGAAAAAGGTGCAAATTTGTCAAGGATATAAAAAACGTAAAATACATAAGAAACGTAAAAGAACAGACTCGCAAAATTACGGACCTTATCCCTAACTTCTGTTTGTTGCAGAATCCTTGAACACATTGTCACTTCGCATATAATAAACTTTCTTGAGACTGAAAAGCTTATGTCCACGAATCAACATGGTTTTAGAAAGCATCGCTCGTACGAAACTCAGCATGCCCTTTTGTCGCATGATATACTGAGGACTATGGATGAAGGGCAACAAGCAAAGTCCACATTTCTAGATTTCCTGAAAGCATATGACACGGTGCCCCATTGGAGGCTGTTAACGAAGGTACGAGCATGTGGAATAAATTCACTGATTTGTGAGTGGCCAGAAGACTTCTTAAGTAATAGAAACCACTATGTTGTCCTCGATGGCTTGTGTTCCTCAGAGGCAAGGATGTCGTCAGGAGTACCCCAGGGAAGTGTGATAGGACCACCGTTCTTCTGTTTGTACAAAACTGATTTCGCAGACAGGGTGGGCAACAATCTTTGTTTGCTGATGATACCGCAGTGTACGGTAAGGTGTCGAAGATGAGTGACTGTAGGAAGATACTAGATGACTGGGGATGAGTAGGAAGAACAAACCTGTAATGTCCGGATACAGTATTACAAATGTCTTGCTTGACACAGTGATGTCGTTTAAATATCTGGGCATAACGTTGTAAAGCGATGTGAGGTGGAATGAGCATGTAAAAACTGTGGAAGGGAAGGCAAATGGTCGACTTTGGTTTACTGGGAGAATTTTATAAAAGAGTGGTTCACGTGTAAAGGAGGCCGCATATAGGACGCTGGTGCGACCTATTCTTGGCTGCTGCTCGAGTGTTTGGAATCCTTACCAGATCGGGTTGAAGCAATTCAGAGGCGGGCTTCTACATTTATTACGGCTAGGTTCGCTCAACACGTAAGAGTTACGGAGATGCTTCCGCAACTCAGATAGGAATCCCTGGAAGGAAGACGACTTTATTTTCGAGAAATACTATCGAGAAAATTTAGAGAACCTGCAGTTTAACCTGACTGCCGAACGATTCTACTGCCACTAACATATATAGCGCGTAAGGATCACAAAGATAAGATACGAGAAATTGGGGCTCATATGGAGGCATATAGACAGTCGTTTCTGCCTCGCTCTTTTTGCGAGTGGAATAGGAAAGGAAATGACTAGCAGTGATACGAGGTGCCCTCAGTCACGCACCGTATGGTGGTTTGAGGAGTATCCATGTATATGTAGATTTAGACGTCCGATTATGGACACGGAACCAAGGTTTCAGAAAATCAAGACACGCTCATAAGTTTTGTCGACTTAGAAAAAGCGTTCGACAATACAAAATGATGCAAGATGTTCGAAATCCTCACAAACGTACAAGGTCTTGACAAAAATATGGAAAAACAACGCAATACCATCCAAGGCGATATAAGAAACCCGTTTGCATTGCAAACAGGTTCTCGTTTCGGAATGGCTAAACTGGGGCTCTGTGTGGTTCTCAAGGGGATGTTATACCATTCTTCCTGCAAAGTAGTGGCAAGTTCAGGTAACGATGATGGAGGCTAATTGCGACCACGCACTCTTATATCCATAGTAGACCACAAAGGCTCAATAATATTCATATCAGGTCGCTGTGGTGGCCAGGACGGATGCAAGAATTCATCATCGTGCTCACAAAACCAGTTTTTGGACATAGCAAAAACACTGGATAACAAACATTGTACCATGGGATGAACCTGATGAGCCAAGATTGTCAAATAATTCTTGTCAGTATTACGATCATACAGAGTAACCATGGGGCCACGGAATACGAAGCTATGGCTGCCCAAATTATCTCCGAAGCCTCGCCACATCTGTGTCTCGGCAGCAAACAGTTTGCATCGTAGGCTTCGGTCGGCGTACACTAGACGTAATCTTAAACAAGTGCGATCAAATGACTTTCTTCCATTGCTCTATAGTCCAGAATTTATGGCTTCCGCACAGTGTTTTCCTGTCAGTGGCATTTGTATCACTGGTGTTTCGTTTTGGAATTTCCGGCTCGCCCTGCAGTTCCCAGCTTATGGAACTTCGTTTATGTTGTTTTGGTGCTGACAAGGTTTGCGAGTGCGATGTTCTGCAGGGACTTTTGCAGCTGGGGTCCTCTTATTATTTTTCTTCACACTGCTCTTCGTTGATTTTCCGATCACGATCACTCAATACACACTTTCCTGGACGTTGTGAGATACCAGTTGATGCTTCTTCGCTTCCGCTGTATGCTGCATAAATCTTCGATGTGGCACATATTGAAACACCAAACACTTCGGTTACTCCGGTTACGGAAACACCCACCATACGAACACCAAGCATTTGCCCATGTTCCACTTCACTTCGCTCAGACATATGCGCTCACAACTACGGAGAACACTCCTGACCACTCCTGACATTCGCAACGTACTGAGTGCATTGCACATGCGTCATTCGCGGTCAAATAAAACAGCGGAACTTGCAGGCCTTGGCTAACCTTTATGATTATCTTCAAGCATGCATTCTTCCCGCTGATTCCATATATATATATATATATATATATATATATATATATATATATATATATATATATATGAAGAGAAATTTGTTAACATCGAATATAGATTTATGTATCAGGAAGTCGTTTCTGAAAGTATTTGTTTGGAGTGTAGCCATGTATGGAAGTGAAACATGGACGATTACTAGTTTGGACAAGAAGAGAATAGAAGCTTTCGAAATGTGGTGCTACAGAAGAATACTGAAGATAAGGTGGATAGATCACGTAACTAATGAGGAGGTATTGAATAGGATTGGGGAGAAGAGAAGTTTGTGGCACAACTTGACTAGAAGAAGGGATCGGTTGGTAGGACATGTTTTGAGGCATCAAGGGATCACAAATTTAGCATTGGAGGGCAGCGTGGAGGGTAAAAATCGTAGAGGGAGACCGAGAGATGAGTACACTAAGCAGATTCAGAAGGATGTAGGTTGCAGTAGGTACTGGGAGATGAAGCAGCTTGCACAGGATAGAGTAGCATGGAGAGCTGCATCATACCAGTCTCAGGACTGAAGACAACAACAACAATACATATATATAATATAATATAAGCTCTGCCTGTGTTACCAAGAGGAAAAGGTCAAAACATACCATATGTACCAGCATCAAGAGTGAACAATAACAATCTACGACCAAGGGCAAAGTGCTCGGGCTGAAGAGGTTGTAATATAGGGATTCAGTCTTCACCCCTACTGCTCAATCTGTACATCGAAGGAGGAACGACTGAAGTAAAAGAATGTTTCAGTAGTAGGATGAAAATCAAGGGTGAAAGGTTAAAAGAATGGATCAACAGAAGGATTCAAATCCAGGGTGAAAGGACATCAGTGATGAAATTCCTAGATGACACTGCTATCCTGTCTCAAAATGAAGATCTGCAGGACTTGAGGAATAAAATGAACAGTGTACTGAATAAAGAATATGGATTGAGCGTAAACTAAAGGAAGACGAAAGTAATGAGGAGTAGCACGAATGAACTGAGCGCTAAACTTAACATCAAAAGTTATAGCCGCAAAGTTACGGAATTCTGCTGCCTTAAATACAAAGTAACACGTGATGCACGAAGCAAGGTGTATATGAAAATCAGACTATGGAAGGAAAAGAGGGTCTTTGCGACCAAAGGAAGTCTACTAGTACGAAACGTAGGCCTTAATTTGAGGAAGAAACATCTAAGTATGTACGTTTGTAACTCAGGATTATGTGGTAGTGAAAGATAGTGTGGCGAAATCCGAAAGGAAGATAGTCGAAAGTTGTGAGATGTGGTGCTAAAGAAAAATCTTGAAAGTCAGGTGGCCTGTAGGGTAAGGAGTGAGGAGGTTCTCCTCAGAATCGGCGAGTAAAGGAACACATGGGAAACCTGACAAGAAGAAGGGACAGGATGATAGGACGTGTGTTAAGACATCAGCGGAATAACTTACACGGTACTAGAGGCGTTGTAGAGTGTAAAAACTGTAAGGGGAGACAGTGCTAACAAATAAGTAGTGCTCTATTCACTCTCTTATTATGTTAGGCAAATAATTTCACCTTGCTGTTGTGGTGGGGTGTTTTCTTGTGTGCTATTTCATGTTCGACGATTTCCCTAAGGCTTCAGTTTTTTAGACAGATTTTGTACCTCACTTCCCTATTATGCAGCTTCACTTTTTGAAGGTGTTCAGCAGTCTTCTAATGTTCAGTGGTCAGTGCATACTGGGGAGTAGGAAAGCGTGGCGAAAGGATGTACGTAGACCTACAGCCGTAGCCGCAAGTATGCTAGGGAGCGCCCAAGTCGGTTTGTATCCGCCTTTGCAAGTCAGACAACAGTATAACACATGTCGGAACGCCGCCCACGCATCGCGTGTCCGTGCACGTGGGGACAGGCGCTGTCAAGCCGACTGGTAAATGTTAATGACGGACGTTCCCCACAAGGCCGAGAGCCAAGAGTATGGCGTCATCACAATCTATGTACCACTTCTCTCTCCTTCCGTCCTTCTTCCTCTCTGCTCTGACGCGTGCGTGCCATCCAACCCCAGCCCCTACACGCGCGCGCCCTCTCGCACATTAAGAAGCGGAAGAGTGTACGTGTGCAACACAGCTCCAGCGGTAATACTAGTTTCTCAGCGATTGTGGAAAACTAGCAGATATTCAGTGCGTAATATTACAACTGATTGGAAAAATACATGTGTGGAAAATTCTTACCAAATGGTGGAGCTGGTAGACGAGAGACTCCATGTACCGAAGAAGAGAGCAGCAGAGAGAAAGAAAGTTGTGAGAGTGCGATGAAGATTGTGAAACTTCCCTCTCGTTCGCACGTCGGAGCTTCTGCGGTGTGCCGGCCGCTGTGGCCGCGAGGTTCTAGGCGCTTCAGTCCGGAACCGCGCTGCCGCTACGGTCGCAGGTTCGAATCATGCCTCGTGCATGGAAGTGAGAGATGTCCTTAGGTTGGTTAGGTTTAAGTAGTTCTAAGTTCTAGGGGACTGATGACCATAGATGTTAAGTCCCATAGTGCTTAGAGCCATTTGAACCATCTTCTGCGGCATCACACCCGCAACCGCGGCCAAAATCCGCCGTACACTGTGTGACGTTCGGCGCGAAGCCAATGACGTGACTTACTTCTCGGAAGATTACTAGGGAACGTTTGCTGGCTCATCTGGATTAATTACTTGCACTGCTACACATCTACCATCAGACTAAAGAAAGGTCGCTTTGACCTGCGAGACTGGGCTGTGCTTCTCAATATTACAAAGTCAATAATTAAAGCCCTCTAGCTACCGAAATAGTTTCAGGCAGGATTCGGAGACTCGACCGCTGGGCTGATGTGTTCTCCGTTAACAGTTCAGTACGCCGCTTCCTACTGGTTACTAGCCGAAAACAACAACAACAACAACAACAACAACAACGACAACAACATAAAGGGAATACGGTTCAAAGTTAGTAGGGAAACGTCACACACCATACTTACACATGCACTGAAACAGATGGTATTTATTTGTTTCATTTACCTGTAGCAAAATCCGTCACTATTGTCCAACACTATTTGTAGCTAGTTAATGGTTCCACGCTCTGCCCCAGAGCGTCTTTCTATCGAACATGTACACACTCACAAAACCGCAACACTCGCCGGGAAAAGCTGAAAACTGTTTACACTGAAATCCAAGGCCATGCATAGGAATGAACTTTGGAACGCTTTGTAGACCGTATCGAAAAACTACCCTCGTTGATCTCAGAGAGTCACAGAATCCAGATTCTGCCACAAGCGGGCACACGATGTGCCACCCCCTACGAGAGATGCCGCGCGGCCCTTCAATTTTGTGAGTTCCAAACCGCTCCATAGGTTTATACACTACTGCCCATTAAAATTGCTACACCACGAAGATGACGTGCTACAGACGCGAAATTTAACCGACAGAAGACGATGGTGTGATATGCAAATGATTAGCTTTTCAGAGCGTTGACACAAGGTTGGCGCCGGTGGTGACACCTACAACGTGCTGACATGAGGAAAGTTTCCAAACGATTTCTCATACACAAACAGCAGTTGACCGGCGTTGCCTGGTGAAACGTTGTTGTGATGCCTCGTGTAAGGAGGAGAAATGCGTACCATCACGTCACCGGTTTATCGTATCGCGACATTGCTGCTCGCGTTGGTCGAGATCCAACGACTGTTAACAGAATATGGAATCGGTGGTTTCGGGAGGGTAATACAGAACGCCGTGCTGCATCCCAACGGCCTCGTATCGCTAGCAGTCGAGATGACAGGCATCTTATCCGCATGGCTGTAACGGTTCGTGCAACCACGTCTCGATCCCTGAGTCAACAGATGGGAACGTTTGCAAGAAAACAACCATCTGCACGAACAGTTCGACGACGTTTGCAGCAGCATGGACTATCAGCTCGGAGACCGTGACTTCGGTTACCCTTGACGCTGCATCACAGACAGAAGCGCCTGCGATAGTGTACTCAACGACGAACCTGGGCGCACGAATGGCAAAATGTCATTTTTTCGGATGAATCCAGGTTCTGTTTACAGCATCATGATTTTCGCATCCGTGTTTGGCGACATCGCGGTGAACGCACATTAGAAGTGTGCATTCGTCATCGCCATACTGGCGTATATCACCCGGCGTGATGGTATGGGGTGCCATTGGTTACACGTCTCGGTCACCTCTTGTTCGCACTGACGGCACTCTGAACAGTGGACGTTACATTTAAGATGTGCTACGACCAGTGGCTCTATCCTTCATTCGATCCCTGTGAAACCCTCCATTTCAGCAGGATAATGCATGACCGCATTTTGCAGGTCCTATACGGGCCTTTCTGGATGCAGAAAATGTTCGACTGCCGCCCTGGCCAGCACATTCTCCAGATCTCTCACCAATTGAAAACGTCTGGTCAGTGGTGGCCGAGCAACTGGGTCGTCACAATACGCCAGTCACTACTCTTGATGAACTGTGGTATCGTGTTGAAGCTGCATGGGCAGCTGTACCTGTACACGCCATGGCAAGGCGTATCAAGGCCGTTATTACGGTCAGAGGTGGTTGTTCTGGGTACTGATTTTTCAGGATGTATGAAGCCAAATTGGGTGAAAATGTAATTACATGTCAGTTCTAGCATAGTATATTTGTCCAATGAATACCCGTTTATCATCTGCATGTTTTCTTGGTGTAGCAGTTTTAATGGCCAGAAGTGTATAAAAGCTTTGTACGAAGCAAGAGGAATACAACAGATGCTGTGAGAGGTAACCACCGCACAGGCAGAATCACTTGCCCCGCATCTCTGTGCCGTGCAGCAGCCTCGAGATGGTGCTCATAAACGCAGACCTCTTCCTGCTTCCGTGCCACTTCCCCCAGCGCTGACTGTGTGGACAGCTGCTGTAGTGAGCGCCGTCTAGTGCGGGTACATATCTTCATCCTTGTTCTGGGGTATTTGGAAATCCTTCTGCTGACAGGCACGGAAACCCGACGCTGCATTTGTGATGTAAAATCGCGAATGGCATGTGCGCCGATGTTGATACTACATAGGGGTATGGGAATAGCTGTTATGGGCGCTATGATAATAGTGAAATAGCCGCAGGTATTTTTGTGACCACTCCTTTTAATGATGCATTTCGAAAATATCGTCATCTGATTCAATATGGCGCATCTAAATTGACTCAGTACATCACGTGGCGTCTGTTCCCTTAATTGAATCTGATGATATTTTCGAAACGGGCCATTAAAAAGACTGCTCACAAAAATACCTGTGGCTATTTCACTATTAGCAAAACGTCCATAATAGCTATCCCCTTATTCTTATCTAAAACCCGACACGCCACAGACATACAGTTAAGATTCAACCTTAGACAGTTCAGTTCATTGCTTGCAGCCAGCTGAGTTCAGTACCCTGAAGACTAAATCCCTACCTCGCAGTCGCTATTTATGGAGGACTAGAACCAGTAACAGAGTGTCTGCAACATTATATTCAGTTACAGTGAAAAGATCATGAACTCCCAAAAAATGGTTCATATGGCTCTGAGCACTATGGTACTCAACTTCTGAGGTCATAACGCCCATAGAACTTAGAACTAATTAAACGTAACTAACCTAAGGACATCACACACATTCATGCCCGAGGCAGGATTCGAACCTGCGACCGTAGGAGCAGCGCGGTTCCGGACTGTAGCGCCTAGAACCGCTCGGCCACCCCAGTCGGCTCACCAATAAGTTACATTTGATGCCGTTACATAGGTTAGTGTTACTAGTTGTAGTGAACAATAGATGGTGCTAGTGCACCACAACACCGATGCGATCTGTTAGGTCGCATTAGTTGCTGGTGAAATGGTGTCGAAGCAGGAGAAAGTGCACTGTTTACTTTGGTTTCACGAAACGAAATTCGCTCATCAGTGTTCAGCGTAAATTTCGGGCTTCTTATGGAGGCAGCCCTCCTGACGTTAAACCAATAAAGCGATGGTATCCACAGTTTAACGAAACAGGCAGCGTTGAAGATCGTCCTTGAAGTGGTAGGCCTCGTGTGAGTGTTCGGCAATCGTTTTACCAGAGTCCGATAAAAACCTACTCGTCAAGCATCACGTGAACTTCAAATATCGCAAGCAAGTGTGGTGAATATTCTTCATGAAAGGCCTAGGTTGCATGCTTACGAAAAGCAAATTGTGCATGCCTTGCAACCGAATCATTTGCTGACGCGTGCTGTAGTTGCAACAGATTCTCAGTCGGATTGATGGCACTAACGATTATTTAAATCGCATATGCTTTACCGATGAATCCACCTTTCATGTCAGTGTAATGGTAAATAGGGATAATGTCCGTGTGTGGGGTTCAGATTCTCCACATTCTACTGTACAGTTACAGCGAGACAGCGAAAAAGTGAATGTTTGGTGCGGCCTCATACATAACAAGGTTTTTGGACTGTTTTTTCTTCGCGGAAAAATCCATTACCGCCAACATTTACGTAGACGTTTTGCAACTGTTCATTTCCGCACAGTGAGAAGAATATCAACCATGGATAATTTTCCAGCAAGATGTAGCAACCCCCCTCCCCCCCCCCCCCCCCCCATTGGGTTTTGATAGTGCGTGATTTCTTGGATGAAACATTTCCGGATCGGTGGATGGGAAGGAACAGTCCAACACTCTGGCCGCCCCGCTCTCCAGGCATTACACCCCTTGATTTTTTTCTGTGGCTATATCAAGGACAGAGTCTTCGTCACACCAGTTACTGACGTCGACGAACTGAAGGCCAGGATACAAGCTGCTGTTGGTATTGTGATAGAACACATGTTATGAAACACCTGGCAGGAACTGGAATACCGCCTCGACATTCTCCGAGCTACCAAGGGAGCACACATTGAGGTTTATTAACGTAAGTGGTCTTAATAAAAATAGTAACACTAACCTATGTAAGGGCATCAAATGTAAATTATTATGTCAAACGGTTAGTCTGTAATAAATTGTTATAATCAGGGCAGGACTTTGTGCTCACCCTGTATATGGGGCTTGAAGATGGCATTGTGGAATGCCGAAACTGGTTGTCGTCAAAATAAAATAAAGTAATGTTTTAGTTACATGGCTATTGGAGAATTTCATTAATAGTGACAGTTATTTAAGGAGCTGATGTCCTCGGTCCATGATGTATCAAGAGAGATTATAAGAAGGGATGGACCTGATCATCCAGAAAGGTCACATAACACTTCGCAGTAATGCAGACTTCCAGAGTAAGCATGGGATCCGTGGAATACAACGACATGGCTGCGCAAATCATTAGCGAACCCTCGCCATGTTTCACTCTTGGGAGAGTGGTTGGGAACAATGTGAAGCAAGGGCTCATGCGACAAAAGTGTTCTGTAGTCCAGGTTTTATGACTTCGGTACCACGTTTTCCAGTTACGGTCATTTGCATCACTGATGTATCGTTTTGGAATGCCAGCTCTTGCTACATTTCCATGCTCATGATGTTTTGATGCTGACAGCATTTGGCAGTGCGACAATCAATTTTGCAGTGGCTTTTACAGCTGTTGTCCCCTTGTTTTCCATCATAACCCTCTTCAGTGACTGTCCGTAGCGGTCACTCCACATACACTTTTTTGTCCGCGTTGTGATTTGGCGGGTGATATTGCTTTCGTTTTTCCTGCGTGCGGCATAAATCTTTGATGCCTCTTGAAACATCCAACACTTCAGCCTCATTGCTTACCGTAGTACCCGTCATATCGGCACCGACAGTTTTTCCCCGTTCCGATTCTCTTAGCTCCGACGTAAAGTGTTCACGAGTATCCAGGGCACGGTTCTGGCCACGGCTGACACTTGCTACATATTTGTGACAGATGCCGTTCGTGGTCAAATACAACAGCGCAACGTGCAATTTTGGCTAGCCTCTGCGTTTATGCTCAAGATAAATAAATAGCAATTGTTCTGACGACGGTGTACACTGTGTGATGTCTGATGGGAAATTATAGCCTGTAGTTTTCATCGGAGTACATACTGCAATTTTACGCGCGTGTCAAGTACACTATAAACACACTGTTGTAACTGCAGAAAGCACCTTAACTTACAGGTTCCACGCTATTTCACGGCTAGTAAAGGGCAGTCACTGGACACGTCAACTGATATATACCAGAAACAAGCCATTCCTCGAGAGCTGTTTTTTTTTTTCTTTTTTTTGCGCTGGTACTTGGATATGTTGGCAGTGCGCTTCACTGGCAATGCATTAGAAACAAGAAATTCTCAAAAGAACTTTACGATTCTTGCTGAAATAGCGTGAACTACTTGTTATTCCACATAGCTGTAATAGTGATGGCATGGGCAAGAGGAAAATGAGAAGAACGCAATAGGATTGAATGAAACGATGAGCCTACGCATTCAGTTACTGGTTTCTATTGTTCGTAGTAATACTGGTTCGTCCCTAAAACTTGTTGTCTTTATGCGAAGATGCTCGTTATGAAGATGTAGTGTAATTTTCATATATAGCATCTCACAGTAGATATTTTCTGCGTGTGCTCATCACGAAATGAAAAAAGATAGAAGGAAGCATACGTACCTTTCGGATGTAATGCAATAATTAATTTAAATACAAAATGAATATATTGCTATAACTATTACAGCGCGAAAACCGAGCGTGGTGTTGCAGGGGAGGATGGCGGTTTAAACCCATGTGCGTTAGGTTTTGCATGCTGTACCTAAATCAAAGCCGCAGGGATGTTCCATGAAGCAGGACAATGCCTATTTCCTTCCCCATATTTCTCCACTGCCCGCCACACTATAATTACTAGAATATGTACCTGAAGAGTGCCCACTTAGTAATTAGGATTATCACCCACGTCGTTTTGGACCTGGCCTATCGTACCCTGTTATCGTCGGGTACCGCGACTCGTGACTCCAGCCGGCCCTTTTCCAAGTTTCGAGCCTTCAGTAGCAGTGTCCCTATTTCGATGTTTTTGTCTATCCGCGGTGGTGTCCCACGAGCTGAGGTATACTTTCAGAGAAGTGTGCTTTTGTACATAGTGAGTAGGTTGTGGTTAGTGTTCGTGCTCACTCATATGTTTTCACTGTTGTTGTTGTTGTTGTTGTTGTTGTTGTTGTTGGGGACGTTCCATTCGGCGGTACTTATGAACTTTCATGGTGTAATTCAGAGTCCCAGTGTCGACTGCTCGCAGCGTTCACGCACCCTCGTCCGGTAAAGGCGCTCCAGTCAAATAGCGCGAAATACTCTTCCGGAGATCTGACCGTAAACGTTTATTGATGGACGTGAATTAATTCTACGCTGTGTTACACATGGGAAGTCAGTCTAAAGAGGGCTCACCAACAGACCTGCGAGACACAGTTAAAGTTTTCACTGCCCCAAAGTTAATAACTAAGTGTCCATGACCCGACTGCTGCTCTGGAACGTTTCACCGCTAACAGTTCAATACGCCGCCTCCAAATGTCTGCTAACAGCTGCTGTCGATAATCTCCATAACAGCAAAACAGAATGAAAGTACAGTTCAGTGTCAGTAAAGGAAAAGTCTCACATAAACGCAGCACTCAAAATTCCACGGAAACAAATGGAACTGATTGCCTCGCGTTAAACCTCGCCAAGACCGTACGGTTCACTAAAAAGTCACCGTCCAGTTACCAGCTGGCCCCGCGATCCGATCTAAAGGCTCTGCCTTTGGGCGCTTGGAAGTACCCTTACAGGTAACACTCACCTCGAAAACCAGTGTGTCCAAGTAGGATTCCACGCTGCCTCACAAGAACGCACTTGCTATCATTGTGGACATTCACTTCTGGGAAAATAGCATGATCGATCACTCAGGGTTACTAACTCTCTGACTTTAGAAGCCACGCTTTAGACCACTGGCTTCACCCAGAGGACACACGACACCACTAACACCTGAGAGGGCTACAGGGGCCAACTCCTCGATTCGACGAGCTCCCTAAACGGCCCACGGAAGTGTTTTAACATTTAGGTCTTCCTGCAATTCGGTGTCAGAAGCGTGCAGCGGACAATTTCATTAACCATTTCCTCGTCGGAGGCTCTAGTTCTCCCTCAGACATGGGTGTGTGTGTTGTCCATAGCGTAAGTTAGTTTAAGTTGGATTAAGAAGTGCGTAGGCTTAGGGACCGATGACTTCAGCAGTTTGGTCCCACAAGACCTTACCACGAATTTCCAATTAAAGATTTCCTTCTTATACTTATCGCGCTTCTGTAATGCGCTGCTTATTATCTGGACTTCTGGTAGCGCAATCGAGTTCGGAAAACAGAGGCCGTCGTGGGTAAATTACTCCCTCTTGAAATCACCCTCATGTCCTCCGACTGTCACCGATTCAGGAGGATTAGGGAAAGAACGACTCATTGCCGTCAGGCCGAAGAAACGGCCCCTCCCCTGCAACCGGAAACTGGCTCTCCGCGTCGGCCGTTGTGGCCGAGCGGTTCTAGGCGCGGTTCAGTCCGGAAGCGCGCTGCTGCTATGGTCGCAGGTTCGAATCCTGCCTCGGGCATGGATGTGTGTGATGTCCACAGGTTAGTTCGGTTTAAGTAGTTGTACGTCTAGGGGACTGATGACGTCAGATGCCCCCTTTGAGGCATTTGAGCCATTTTTTGGCTCTCCGCGACCACGATACTGGACAGTACTAGCGTAGTGGCTCGCTAGGAAATAATTTGTGTTGGTCCAAGATTGAACTGTCGCATGTTTTATTGTACTGAGTTCCACCCAGTCTCTGTTATAACCCGCGTCACTCGACGGCGACGCCCGCCATCAGCACGTTGTTTCGAACGCCAACTGGGCAGTCATCTGCAGTCTCACGTGCTGCGGCTGCCGGCGCGAAAGTGCTTCGCTGCGGCGGTTTCGCAGGGCACGTATCGCTCGTTGCGGTGATTGTTGTTTCCGCCGCACCTCCTGGGAGGTCGGAGGCCAAGAGCGCGCCGGTAATTCAGCGTGAGGCAGTAGGCACGGCCGCGGCCGGCGCCGCACGTGGCAGCGCACGCTGAGCGGAGCTGGGCTGAGGTGTGACGCCGGCCGACCGCGGCCAATCCCAGCCGCCTGCGCCGCTGCCCGGTCACGTGTAGCTCACGCGTTGCCACTCTCCTGTATAGCTCCTCCGCAGCAGTTGCATTTGGGTTCTCCTTTCCCAGGTTCTTTCTGGGTGGACGACGCAAGTCCGCACCATAGGATCGTCCAGCCTTCGTTTTTTCGCCGTCCAATTGTTTTTTTTTTTCCCCTGTTTGGAGTGTGATTGTTACGAACAGAAACTTGTATTGTGTAAGCGTTCAGACTTCCGTGGCCGTTGTCACTGAAGGTAAAATCTTCTGAGTCATATTTCTTGATACGATCGATGTTTCGACCCATCTGACGCGATCTTCTTCAGGATCTTGTGGTGCCCACGGACAATGGAACACTATCAGAGACCCGTGTCGTGTTCTCTTATGAAAAGGGAGTTATGCTGGAGAAGTAATGTGGCTCCCAATGTTGAACCACGTCATTGGATTGTAAGTGAAGTTTCCCCCGCTAATCTACATCTAAATACATATCTCGCAAGCCACAGCATGGTGCGCAGCGGAGGGTACTATGTGCCACTACTAGTCACTTCCTTTACTGTTCCACTCACAAACACAGCGAGGGAGAAAGGACTGTCTATCTAATCTTATCTTTACGGTATTCAAGCAAAGTGTACGTTGGGGGGAGTAGAACTGTTCTGCAGTCAGCTTTAAATGTCGGTTCTCCAAATTTTTTCAGTAATGCTCCTCGAAACGAACGTCGCCTTCCCTCGAGGGATTCCTACTTGAGTTCCCGAAGCATCTCTGTAATACTTGCTTATTGTTGAAGAAGTGGAGTTACCGGCTAAAATACTTTTGGCTACCATTTAGAGTCCATCGTCATTGGATAGAAAGGGATTTTTCCCGCATTATGCTGAAGAAGAGTATTGGGGGCCACCCTCATTGGTTTGAAGCGAAGCGGAGAGAGCAAGAGAGGCGGAAATATGTATACAGGGTGGTCCATTGATAGTGACCGGGCCAAATATCTCACGAAATAAGCATCAAACGAAACAACTACAAAGAACGAAACTCGTCTAGCTTGAAGGGGGAAACCAGATGGTGCTATGGTTGGCCCGGTAGATGGCGCTGCAATTCGTCAAACGGATATCAACTGCGTTTTTTAAAAAAAATAGGAATACCCATTTTTATTACATATTCGTGTAGTACGTAAAGAAATATGAATGTTTTAGTTACACCACTTTTTTCGCTTTGAGATAGGTGGCGCTGTAATAGTCACAAACGTGTAAGTACGTGGTATCAGGTAACATTCCTCCAGTGCGGACGGTATTTGCTTCGTGATACGTTACCCGTGTTAAAATGGACCGTTTACCAATTGCGGAAAAGGTCGATATCGTGTTGATGTGTGGCTATTGTGATCAAAATGCCCAACGGGCGTGTGCTATGTATGCTGCTCGGTATCCTGGACGACATCACACAAGTGTCCGGACCGTTCGCCGGATAGTTACGTTATTTAAGGCAACAGGAAGTGTTCAGCCACATGTGAAACGTCAACCACGACCTGCAACAAATGATGATGCCCAAGTAGGTGTTTTAGCTGCGGTCGCGGCTAATCCGCACATCAGTAGCAGACAAATTGCGCGAGAATCCGGAATCTCAAAAACGTCGGTGTCGAGAATGCTGCATCAACATCGATTGCACCCGCACCATATTTCTATGCACCAGGAATTGCATGGCGACGACTCTGAACGTCGTGTGCAGTTCTGCCACTGGGCACAAGAGAAATTACGGGACGGTGACAGATTTTTTGCACGCGTTCTATTTAGCGACGAATCGTCATTCACCAACAGCGGTAACGTAAACCGGCATAATATGCACTATTGGGCAACGGAAAATCCACGATGGCTGCGACAAGTGGGACATCAGCGACCTTGGCTGTTTAATGTATGGTGCGGCATTATGGGAGGAAGGATAATTGGCCCCCATTCTGTCGATGGCAATCTCAATGGTGCAATGTATGCTGATTTCCTACATAATGGTCTACCGATGTTACTACAAGATGTTTCACTACATGACAGAATGGCGATGTACTTCCAGCATGATGGATGTCCGGCACATAGGTCGCGTGCGGTTGAAGTGGTGTTGAAGACAGGTGGATTCGTCGTGGAAGGACCATACCATGGCCCGCACGTTCACCGGATCTGACGTTCCCGGATTTCTTTCTGTGGGGAAAGTTGAAGGATATTTACTATATCGTGAGCCACCGACAACGCCTGACAACATTCGTCAGTGCATTGTCAATGCATGTACGAACATTACGGAAGGCGAACTAGTCGCTGTTGAGAGGAATGTCGTTACACGTATCGCCAAATGCATTGAGGTTGACAGACATCATTTTGAGCATTCATTGCATTAATGTGGTATTTACAGGTAATCACGCTATAACAGCATGCGTTCTCGGAAATGTTAAGTTCACAAAGCTACATGTATCACATTGGAACAGCCGAAATAAAATGTTGAAACGTACCTACGTTCTGCATTTTAATTTAAGAAACCTACCTGTTACCAACTGTTCGTCTAAAATTGTGAGCCATATGTTTGTGACTATTACAGCGCCATCTATCACAAAGCGAGAAAAGTGGTCGAACTAAAACATTCATATTTTCTTACGTACTACACCAATATGTAATACAAATGGGGGTTCCTATTACAAAAAACGCAGTTGATATCCGTTTGACCTATGGCGGCGCGGTCTGGTTTCCCCCTTCAAGCTAGACAAGTTTCGTTCTTTGTAGTTTTTTCGTTTGACTCTTATTTCGTGAGATATTTGGCCCCGTCATGATCAGTGGACCACCCTGTATAATCCTGGTCCGTTACACATTTTCGCTCGCCGCCGCTGATCCCGCTTAACGTGCTGCAGCTGACAGCAGCCATCCCCCTTCAGTTTACATAATACCGGGTGATCAAAAAAACAGTATAAATTTGAAAACTGAATAAATCACTGAATAATATAGACAGAGAGGTACAAATTGACACTCAAGCTTGGAATGACATGGGGTTTTACTAGAACAAAAAAAAAAAAATCAAAAAATGTCCGACAGATGGCGCTTCATCTGATGAGGATAGCAATAATTAGCATAACAAAGAAAGACAAAGCAAAGATGATGTTCTTTACAGGAAATACTCAATATGTCTACCATCATTCCTCAACAATAGCTGTGGTCGAGGAGTAATGTTGCGAACAGCACTGTAAAGCATGTCCGGAGTTATAGTGAGGCATTGGTGTCGGATGTTGTCTTTCAGCATCCCTAGAGATGTCTCTCGATCACGATACACTTGCGACTTCAGGAAACCCCAAAGCCAATAATCGCACGGACTGAGGTCTGGGGACCTGGGAGGCCAATCATGACGAAAGTGGCGACTGACCACACGATCATCACCAAACGACCCGCGCAAGGGATCTTTCACGCGTCTAGCAATATGGGGTGGAGTGCTATCCTGCATAAACATCGTACGTTCCAACAGGTGTTTGTCAGCCAGGATGGGGATGATGCGATTCTGTAACATATCGGCGTACTTCTCACCCGTCACGGTAGCAGTTTTGCTGTCCAGCGCCATCTGTCGGACATTTTGTGAACCTTCTTCTTTTTTTTGTTCTAATAAAACCCCATGTCATTCCAAGCATGTGTGTCAATCTGTACCTCTCTATCTACGTTATTCCGTGATTTATGCAGTTTTCAAATTTATAGTGACTTTTTGATCACCCGGTATATACAGTATAATTCAGGCGAGGACGGCTAATGATCTCTTTAGAGCGGATGGACATCAGCCTCGAACTCTTACGGGAATCGGTGGAATGCCGCGAGGAATGAGAATAATGGGCAATGGGCTCTACATTAGTAGTGTGTGGATAAGTTGAAAAATTGGGTCTGACGGGAGGCGCGCTAGGGTAGTCCGTAGATTTGCGATCACCACAGTGTCCGGATGGCTTAGTGGTCAGAGCATCTTCCAAATAAGCGGGAGACCCCGGTTCGGATCCCGGTCCGGCAGAAATTTTCAACTTTCCCCATTGATTTAAATCAATACCCAGTCGAAACCATTGTCTTAAAAATATTGTTGTCAGCAGGGGTGGCCTGCTAGACGTTGATTGTGTTACGCGCGCACCGCGGCCGCATATTCACTTTTTTTAATGGCAGGGAGCCACGAAGCCGGAAGCCTGTAACCGTCCTGTGTGCTGAAGTTTAATTCGGTCGTAGACATTTCAATCTGATTTCTATAAATGCTGGTTTTCTTTGAAAATCTGCGGGAAAAATCCGTTTCTATCCAATGACGATGGCCTTTCAGTGGTAGCCACGCGTATTTCAGGCAATAACCGTGCTGCTTCTGCATTAGCGAGCGGAACTTCGCGTACTATGCAGTGACATTTAGTGACATTTGTGTGTGTGTGTGTGTGTGTGTGTGTGTGTGTGTGTGTGTGTGTGTGTGTGTGTTGTGTTACGATTTTTTGGGGGAACTTGTGGCACTGCCTACTGGAGAAACAAGACACTATTTCAGAACATGGTTTTGGATTTCTTCTGACAAAAAATTAAACTGATATCTAATGGAAACATAAAATACGTAAACTAGAGTACCTCCAGTTGTCACAGGTTCCTTTCACTGTGTTACGACAGTGAAAGGTACTCTAGTTTACTTATGTTATGTTTCCATTAGATATCAGTTTAACTTTTTGTCAGAAGAAATCCAAAAGCGTGTTCTGAAATAGTGTCTTGTTTCTCCAGTAGGCAGTGCCACAAGTTCCTCCCAAAAATCGTAACACAACACACACACAAATGTCATACTAACTATTGTAAATCCACCCGATGATGGTGGTTTAAACCTTTGAAACGTGTTCTGGAAATTTGTTGTTTCATTTAATGTCAATAACAGTCACGGTAAAGCCTAACGTAAAAATGTTCGCATTTAAAGAACTGATATTAGTTCTGTTACTTCCTGTGGAACAGTGCTGGGCGAACTCGTAGTGCCATCCGGCGCTTGGTGTTGCTGCGCATGCGCGCCGAGCCGGGAGACGTGCGGGCCTGCGTGGGCAGACGCGGTCAGGCAGTGCGCCTGCACGGACAACAGGTGTGCGTCTTCCCGTTAGGCGGTGGACGCCGTAGTCTCGGCGTAACGGGACGCACAGTGCGGGCGGGGGGGGGGGGGGGGGGGGGGCGGGGGGGGGCGACACGTCACAGCGGCCAGGCCGGACGCTTCTACCTGCTGTGCATGAGACGCGACCGTTCCCGTCCCTCACAGCCTGTGCCAGCGCCGGCCGCCGGAACTGGGCCAGAGAGCGCAGCGCACACGCCCTCCACCGTGTGGTGGAATGCTCGAGCGACTCGTACCTACTAGGAATAATTCACACTTTTTGATGACGATAAAAATCAGTACAGCATGCAAGACCGATTCTTAAAGGGTGGGGGTGGGGATGTTCAAGGGTGTCATGATATCCATCCCCCGCCCCCTACCCGAAAAAAGAAAATCATTTGAGTAATTTGGATATTTATAAATATGAAAATATATACGCATTTACGTTCTTTGAAAGGTGCCGCAGATGTCGTGAACCCATTACTCCCTATCACCGAAGAACATTTTAGTAAATGCGTTTATATTTTTAGATATATGATTTCCAACACTCTGAGCTAATTTTCGGAAAATAAAATAGCTTGAAACTTAAGAATCTCGAAAATGACTACAAACTAAACAAAAATGCAACCTATTTTCCAGCGTGTCTTTAATACGACTGGGTCCCCTGTAACGAAATAATCTCCATCAGTCGCGCTGGCAAATCCTCTGTAATGCATCTACGAGACGTGCTCATATGCCTCAGCAATACTGTCCACGCAAGAATAAAGTTTGAGCCTTAGTTCACCAGTTACTTTTAACCGATCAGTGACGTCCGTATTGAGCATTAATTTAAAAAAAAGTACAATCCCTAAAATCCTACAAAGCAGCAAATTAGACAAAATCTTCTTCCACGTCGTTTTCACCCATAGTAGAATATTGTAACTTGCGAGTAATTCCTGACTTAAAGAATCTGGAATACGCTTGACAGTAGTTGCTTGGTAGCTGCCGTATTCTCGTAACCAGTAGAGTTCAGGTGAAATCTTGGCCGCAAGGTTGGAACGATTCCCGGAGACAAACGAAACGTCTGCCAGAATCATGGGCACAAATGGGGCCATGTTGCGCTGCTACTTGGCGGAGACAGCTTCCGGTTACTACTTGCCAACATTCCGCACAACCCAACAATAGCCTTTTTTCCTGTTAGGCAGTTTGTTCTTGCAGACTGTTATCTTCCTTCGTTACGAGTGGAAACTCTCACATATTGTTCCTCACATTTCTGTTCAGTTACTCTTGTGCTAATGAAACAGTGTTACGTTATGACTTAGTTATTTTTGTACTTGCTTCTCCTATCTTACACTTGCCACGTTTGCATGCAACACAACTTGCGGAAAATCGAATTTCGGAAACTGGCGTATTTATATCTTAGACGTGAATCGACTTTGTTCGCGTGATAAAATTCTTCTTTTCCTAGCGTCAACTGTTTTCACACTAATGGTATCTGGTAAATTAGCGGTGGTGAGTTGACACTGAGGATATGAGTAAACAAAAATAATGCACGATTTTCTTGTGGTTATCACTCAAGATGCAAAGTAGAATTAAGGGGAATTGTTCAAATGGTCCAGATGGCTCTGAGCACTATGGAACTTAACTTCTGAGGTTATCAGTCCCCTAGAACGTAGAACTACTTAAACCTAACTAACCTAACGACATCACACACATCCATGCCTGAGGCAGGATTCAAACCTGCTACCGAAGCAGTCCCGCGGTTCCGGACTGAAGCGCCTAGAACCGCTCGGCCACTCCGACCGGTGGGAATTGTTCAGGAAGAAACGTTTAAAATCCATTACAGTTAATTTTCGCGAATTTGACTTAGTACATCCTCTTAGGTTAAACACGCTTGGGACAAGCTGGAAGTGAGTAGTGATGGAACGTTACTGTATTATAACTTTTTCTTAAAATATTGAAATGATTTAGAACCTTCGGAATGAGTGAAGGCATATATATACCTGTTGCTGTCTACAGAAGTAGCGTATGTTTGTCACGAGCCATTGTGTACAAGAATCCTTACCGTGTGAGTATCGCAATTTAGTTGTCATCTGGTACAGGATTGCTGCCAAGCAGTTCGATGTTGCTACTGCAGGCAATAAGCACATTGGACAAAAAATTCGTCAACCTTAGAAGATATTCAACTAAGGCCGTGTAACATCGTCTCTCGCTTTGCTATACGCCTCAGTTCGACTATGAAGAAAATCCACTTGTGTCCTCAGGTATGCCATATGCAGTCCATGGTTCTGATTGATGACTAGATTCTGTAGGGCCCAATTGGGGGTATGTTGTTTGCCAAATTATACCCGCATTTCCAAATAGTGCCATACATTTTCTGTGGGATTGACGTCGAGTGATACAGGGGCCAGTCGAGGTACGATATATACTGAACTGACCGAAGTCATGGGATAGCGACATGAATATATACAGAAGGTGGTAGTATCGCGTAAGAAGAACACTGCATTGGCGTAGCTGTCATTTGTTCTCAAGTGATTCGTGTTAGAAGGTATCCGATGTGATTATGGCCGTACGACAGGAATCACAGAATATGAAAGCGGAATGGTTGTTGGAGCTATCGCATGGGACATTCCCTCTAGGAAAACGTTAGGGAATTCAGTATTCTAAGATCCGCATTGTCAGGAGCGTGCTGAGAGCACCAGATTTCAGGCATTACCTCTCACCACGGAAGATCCAACGGCAGCCGGCCTTCACTTAACGACCGAGAGCAGTGGCATTTGAGTAGAGTTGTCAGTGTTAAAAGACAAGTTACTGCGTAGAATAACTGCAGAAATCAATATGGGGTGTACGACGAACGTATCCGTTACCATAGCGAGGCAACATTGGGCGTTAATGGGCTGTGGCAGCAGATGACCGACACGAATGGCTTTGCTGACAGCACGACATCGCCTGCAGCACCTCTCTTGACCTCGTGACCATATCGGTTGGACCCTACACGATTGGACAACCGTGACCTCGTCAGATGAATCCCGATTTGAGTTGGAAAGAGCTGATGGTAGGGTTCGAGTGTGGCTTAGACCCCACGAAGCCATGGACCCAAGATATCAACAAAGTACTGTGCAATCTGGTGGTGGCTCCTTAGTGATGTGCGACATGTTTATGTTTAATGCACTGGGTTCTCTGGTGTAACTAAATCGATCGTTGACTGGAAATGGTGATTTTAGGCTACTGGGGGACCCGTTACATCCATTCTGGACTTCATGTTCTCGAACAACGGTGGAATGTTTGTGGATGACAATGCGCCATGTCACGGGGCGACAGTTGTTGGCGATTGGTATGAAAAATATTCTGGATAGTTCGAGCAAACGCCCGACATAAATCTCGTCGAACATTTATGGGACATAGCTGGCCGCTGTGTCTGTGCAGTTCTAGTCGCTTCAGTCTGGAACCGCGCTGCTGCTACGGTCGCAGGTTCGAATCCTGTCTCGGGCACGGATGTGTGTGATGTCCTTAGGTTAGTTAGGTTTAAGTAGTTCTAAGTTCTAGGGGACTGATGACCTCAGATGTTAAGTTCCATAGTGCTTAGGGCCATTTGAACCATTTTTATGGGACATAATCCAGATTTCAGTTAATGGACAAAATCCTGCACCGGCAACACTTTCGCAGTTATAGACAGCCGTAGCCAGCACTTCTAAATACTACTGCAAGGGACTTCCGCAACGACTTTTCGAGTTCATGCCACGTCGGGGCGGTGCAGTATGCCGGACAAAAGAAAGTCTGACATGATATTAGGAGGCATGCCATGACGTTTGTCACCTCAGTGTAGAGCCTGTCCGCCCCCGGTAGCTGAGTGGTCGGCACGGTAGCTCTGCGTGTTCGGTCAGAGGGCTGCTTGCCCTCTGTAATAAAAAAAACTGAATAAAGAAAACAACAATAAACTTGAACGTATGTCTTGTGGCGTGCGCCCAGACCAAACGCAATGAACTATATCGAGGAAGAAAAAAGTTATCAACGCGACAGAATGTCAATCCTCAGGGCCCGAATTTGATTCCCGGCGGGGTCGGAGACTGGGCGTTGTGTTCTCCTAATCATGATCATTTCATCCCCATCGACGCGCAAGTCGCCGAAGTGGCGTCAAAATGAAAGACTTGCATCCGGCGAACGGTATACCCGACAGGAGGCGCTAGTCACACGATATTTACATTATTTTAGTGAGGGGCCTAAGTGGCTCCAAACCAGCAACGTATCCTGCAGTCCTGTACCCATGGCTGTTGCCTTGGAAGAGAGGAGCGTCCACAGCATATTCATCATGATGATGATGAAGAAGAAAGGACAAGGCTTGGTCATCGACAATGTTTAAATGAACGCTCTGGTTCACATCCATGGTAATCATAATTAATGGGCAAGTGATGGCTCGAAACGCACATCCACAACATCCGGCCTAAGTACACCTTCCACGCACTGCAGTTCGTTAAAAGGCAGTGTGCCATCGAGTGACTGACGCCTTTCACCATCTGAAAAGCGGTTTAATGGCGATGCGCTGCAACACATTAAAAGCCTGCAGTCAGCTACTGCCCAGATTCTGTGTTGCCAGTTCCATGCAAGAAGTGCAGCTTAGTGTGCTACTGTGATCAACAGCCTTTTTCGAAATACCGATCCGCAAATGTCATTGCGTGCAGACCCTCGAACGGAAACTGTTTGACGTCGGTCTGCATTCACCGACAGCAGGATTTCCCGCGGAACCGATTTTCAAAAAACAGTTCACTATGGGACCTAAGATCTGAGGTCATCAGTCCCTTAGACTTAGAACTACTTAAACCTTACTAACCTAAGGACATCACACACAACCATGCCCGAAGCAGGATTCGAACCTGCGACCGTAGCAGCAGCGCTGTTCCGGACTGAAGCACCTAGAACCGCTCGCCCACAGCAGCCGGCACCGATGTTCACTGAGGAGACGCGACACCCGCCTCCGGACCATGTGTCAGTCAGTTTTGCTTTACGGCCACTTGTCTTAGGCCGTGCGCCATCGCTGCAACTGGTACACCATTTCGTTGTGGGCACGTTGGAAAGTTTGCGTTGATACACCAACAAATCGCGCAGCTTTATTCGTGGTGTTGTCACGGACACGTCCAAACATCTACAATTCAACCACGGCTCAAATGCGGACAATGGAATCCGGCTGCCAAACGGACATTTCTACTATCGGTATTAGAGAGCTTACGACACACCAAGCGGAAATGCCGTTTTGAATCCTACGGATAAATGATTTGGCAGCCCAAGCGAACGTATATATCAAAGACAGACCTTAAAATTTAGGTCACGACATATAATCTCTCTCACCGTGCTGTTTGTATACCTCTATAAGGACGTCTAAGTGATTGACAGTCGTGCTTGGGAGGGGCCGATATTTCGCGTTTCCGTTCGTCTGCGCGCTCGCTGTGGCTGCAGCAACTATACTTGGCATTTCCGTTCTGGATGCATTCATACGCTGCCCCTTAACGTGCAGTCCTGCGTTTGATTATGAGGTCGCACTAGTGTTAACACTTTTTTGCACACTTTCGGAACTATGCCCACCGGACAATTTATCAGTCGACCTGATGCGCCAGCACCGATGAATTGTTAAGGCGCTAGCGATCATTGTGACGTATTTGTTTCTATTGGACGTAGTAGAGAAACATGAGTAACTGTAAGGACGAGATAGAGTTGCAAAAAGGGGCAATGGTGTTTGGCCGCGCCCATCGCCAGATGACCATGTGGTGTGTGAAATGCTGGCTTTGTTGACGTTTCGCGGCGGACTGTTCAACGAGTCTTTTAATAGGTGCCCTGGTGTCATCATTGGCGTGATTGTCCGAAGAACGGAATGGCATCTCCTGTGCACAACACGAAGGTACGGAGATGTATTGACAGTTTGTTGATTATATCGTAAATTAGACGCAGGACGGCAAATAGCGGTTTCTTAAAAGACATCATAGTGGCCGTTGACTGTATGAAATATTTATTATTATGGTTGCAATTTCGGCGTTAGGGCCATTTTCAAATAACACCACAAGAGTTACCTAAACACAAAAAAAACACAAAAATGAAGCACAGCGTTTATATACATAATTACACAAACCTTTCATTAAGATAGTAGTATAATTATAAAAATTGGTGAGAAACATATATAACTTACATTCTGTCAGAATATAAGACTATCTGACATGAATACTTGTCGTCGTCAAAATGTAGCCTCTTGACTGTGAGAGTTCCTCAAGATCCGATGAGTAAGACACTTATTACATCGTAAAATATTGTTAATTAGTTGCTGTATTGTCAATGTCACCATGGTTCTAATAATTTATCACAAATAAAAGTTCAGGTGCACTGACAACATGTGGAGCTAAGTCTGTTGCGCGAAAATACATTTCCTAAAGATACTGCCTGTGCACGTAGCAAAGATAGTGTATACCAAGGATACAACTTACAAGCTTTATATCGTAAAGTCTTTTCGTCTGTCGACATCATACAGCTTTCTAAATAGCGCTGTGATTGTAAGGGGCAGTAGAACAGGATGGGAATATTTATTTGTAACATAATAGAGGATAATACATGTGTTATCTGTTAAAAAGCTCTCACATTGACTTACGTGCTCGTAAATGAGATAAAGACAGAGCTCTGATGTATAATACTGTGCGTGCGTATACATCTTACGACAGGCTGCACAGGCAGTATCCCAACCAATGAAGTTAATCAAATAGCGGTTTGTTGCTTTAATTTTGGACACCAGTATGGTTGCTGGGGGTAGAATGAATTGCTAACGGTGAACATAGCCCAGTGGCAGGATTTCGGTATCTTAGGCCGAAAGTAGTTAGTTAGCTGCATGGCTTTAATGATTGACGTTGGGGTTGTGAGAATTTCATCCTGTGCCGGTGGCGAAAGCGAGGTTGATGAGCCTACCAGTGTCAATAAACGTTACCGATAAAGTCTGTCGACCAAGACATTTTATTTTTATTTATTTCATTAACAGTACAGAGTAACCTACCGTCTTCAAATGTAAGGTCGGTCGGATGCTTCTGAATCAAATAGGGAGACTTGTCCTTGTTGCTCCCTTATTGCTATACAGTTGTTAATGCTTTTTTTTAAGAATAATATAAAGAACATAGTAAGAGTCCACGTAGTTTGTCTCTCATGCGCTGCCCGTCGCCAAGAGTAGTGTATATTCTGTACGCGAGCGCTAGTGTGATTCCACGCGACGCCACGGAAGTGCCGAGGCACGGGCGAAACGAACGTACCGAGCTGGTCTGTAAACTGTCAGTCACTTTTTTATTCTGAGCGAGACGCAGTTATCGATTGTAACACTTGCGTTCCTGTTTTAAATCGATTATAAACATAGTCGTTAAGAACCAGTTACGGAGATGTAAACACCCACTCCGGAATAAAAGTGGAGCACAGAAATCGCTCAGTGGCACAGTTGGGGGCGAATACTGTTTGCGCAGATTTGTAACGGGCGTGTCCCCCGCGACGAGAGCCGGCCGGTGACACACTTCGCTGCTTCCGGCGCGACCGACGGCCGGTATACAGCAACGAGGCGCCGTTTCCGCATTCCGCCTTTTGTGTGCCCGCGCCCCTGCCACGGCCGTGACTGGGTCAGCGCGGAAGGTCGCCAGCCAGCACCGGTGTGGCTCGCGCGTGCGCCGACTCGGGATGAATGGGCTGACGCGAAACAGGAGCACCGGGGCGTAGGCACAGTCGCGGCGCGCGGTGCAAAGTGTCTGCTTGACCGGAGCTTCTGGGGGGACGCGGGGTTGGTGCTAAAGCCGTCCTCGCACGGAACGGTCCTCCGAATGCCGGACATTGGCCACGCCCGACATTTGCCACACTTGCCCCTTCGCCAGGTAGCTTGGGTAGCGATCCCTCAGGTAAGGGACGCCCTTCCTCGTACTACTTCTGTCCGCTTTCAAACCGCCGTCTCCACATCTTACTCGACGCAACCAGTACGTAAGGGACCTTCTTCTTCGACATCTTGGCCAAATACAGAGCGTCTTTTCCGAAATCGAAATAATTATAACTTTTGGGAAACGAAAGCAATAATCGACGATTATGTCAGTATGTAATTAGTTCTGCCAACTATAAATATAGATCCCTCTGTCTCTACGGTAGCTGCCTTTCACGCTTACTGATCGCGATAGAAACAGTCCATCGGCATGGGAGCAGCAAGAAAGGAACAATGTAAAGAGAACGCGAATGTACGCTAATCATTTCTTTTTGATCACTGCGTTCGTGCCTACTTTAATTACTACAACTGCATGCCCAAAATGGGCATGGGGATGTGAATGTTTGAAAAGAGGAACGACATACTCCATATTAATTTACTCTCTAAAATCAGATATCCCTTGCGGCGAAACATTAGTTAATAAAGTATAGCGGGACAATGGTGGAAACATGACTGAAACTACGTTCACTAAATAGAGATAAGAACATCTATGATTGACATGTCATCTAAAGTCGACGTACAATTTTAAAATGTTAGGAATAAGGAAATGAAGTAATTCAGAAGGCTATGCTTGTAACGTACGTTGTTGACCTACATTGTTTAGCTCTGCTATTTACGGGGTCACAGAGAAAGCATACTAGGTTTGAGAGGGAAAAGCCGTAATTGTAGTGATCTGCACTAAACAGAAACAAGAAGCACAACGTAAAGAAAAATAATGTAATGCGTGTTCCAGCTCACAAGCGACATTGAAGCATATAGTTCCTGTGGCTTAGTATGGGCAGAGGTTATATTCGACAACCGGCATAAATTAATAACTGGCTCCTTTTACTGACCCCCAGTCTCAGATGAAACAGTTGCTGAACAGTTCAAAGAAAACTTGAGTCTCATCACAAATAGGTACCTTACTCATATAACTATTGTTGGCAGTGACTTCAATCTGCCTTCCGTATGTTGACAAAAATGCATTTTCAGACCCTACTGTAGGTAGAAAACAACTTCCGTAACTGTTCTAAATGATTTTTTTTAAAATTAATTTGAACAATTAGTTCACGAGGCCGTTCAAATAGTAAATGTTTACGAAAACACACTTGAACTCTTAGCCACAAATAATCCTGAGCATCACCACGGATACAGGGATTAGTGAACACACAGTCGTAGCGAGGCTCAATTCCATAAAAAAGGAATTCACCTAAACTAAACACGAAATATATCTATTTATAAAAGCTGCTAAAAATTCGGCTGACGTCTTTCTAAGAGACAGGCTCCAATCCTTCCAAACTGTGTAAGTGAAGACCATATGTAACTTAAGTTCAAAGAAATAGTATCAACAGCACTCGAGAGATTCATACCAAATAAATTAATAAGAGACGGAACTGATCCCCCATGGTACACAAAACACGACAGAAGGCTGCTGCAGGAGCACCGAAAAAGGCACGTATAATTTAGACGAATTCAAAATCTCCAAGATTGGCGAAGTTTTACTGCGGCTGTGAATTTGGTGCGGATTTCAATGCGAGATGCATTTAATAGTTTCCACAACGAAGGTCTCTCTAGAAATGTGGCAGAAAATCCAAAGAGATTCTGGTCCTATGTTAAGTAAACTAGCGCAAGGGCTCAGTAAGAACCTTTACTGCGCGACAGCGGTGAGGAGGACGGGGGGAGACAAGAGACCCTTCGGAGCAGGTAAAATCGTGGCAAATGTCCGGCGTGGCAAATGTCCGCACACCCTTCCTTCCACACACCCCCTTGGATGGTGCCTTGACCACGGATTAGGACCGACCTATTCCAGAGCCCTAAGGTCTCTGTCGCCCCTACGATCTTTCGGCGTCTTATATTTGCCATCTTTCTAGAGTTCCAGGGTGCTACTTTCTTCTACACTGATGGCTCTAAGACGATAGTCAAGGCGGGATACGCTTTCACGTTTGCTACTGGTTTAGAACACCATTTATTTCCAGGACCATAACAGGGCCCTGCAGTTTGTTACTCGGGCCTCCGTCCACAGTGTTTTAATATGTACCTACTCGATGAGTAGGCTGCAGGCTGTCGACCGATGCTACTCTCGTCACCCGTTGCTATCCATGAACTCCTCTCTGCCCTTGGTCATGCCGTCTGCTCAGTTGTCTTCCTCTGGATTCCATGCTATGTGGGCGTCCCAGGGAATGAACTGGCTGACTGTTTGGCCAGAGAGGCAGATAACTACCCCACCCCTCCCCACCCCCATTGCGTTTCATGATCCCAGTTGCGGATACGCGGGTCTACGGCAAACCCAGAAGTGGAATGACATCTAGTGCGCCACTGCTTTCAGTAATAAACTCCGCACAATCAAGGAGACTACTGCGGTTTGGCGCTCTTCCTTCTGGTCCTCTCGGAAGGAGTCCACTGTTTCATGACGTGTACGCATTGGTCATACCAGGCTCACCATTGTTTCCTCTTGCGTAACCAACCACTCCTCGACGTGGTTGTGGAGCGAGACTGACATTATCCCATATATTGGTCGAATGTCTGCTACTTTTGGCTCTTCGTACTAAGCAGAGTCTTCAAAATGGTTTAGATGGCTCTGAGCACTATGGGACTTAACATCTGAGAACGTCAGCCCCCTAGAACTTAGAACTACTTAAACCTAACTAAGCTAAGGACACCACACACATCCGTGCCCGAGGCAGGATTCGAGCCTACGACCGTAGCGGTCGCTCGGTGCCAGACTGAAGCGCCTAGAACTGCTCGGCCACAGCGGCCGGCTGCAGAGTCTTCCAGATTCCTTAATTTTAATATTAGCAGACGATTCACGGGTGGTTGAAGTGGTCCTCAGTTTCCTCCGTGAAGCTGGTTTTTATATTCAGATATAAGTTTTTGCTTTACTCTTGGCACAGGGGCAGGGTGGATGTGGCGGGGGCCTCTCTTCATGTTTTCTCGGTCTGGGACCCACGACCACTCCCTTGTGTCA
The DNA here is from genome assembly GCF_023897955.1 of Schistocerca gregaria. NCBI lineage: Eukaryota > Metazoa > Arthropoda > Insecta > Orthoptera > Acrididae > Schistocerca > Schistocerca gregaria. The sequence goes on from NC_064921.1 coordinate 819,752,004, forward strand.
AGACTGCTCTTTTACTCCTCTGTTTTTCCAGGTTTTAGATTTGCGCTACCCTGTTATGCCTTCTCCTCTGTGTATTCTAACTTCCTCGTTTTATAGTTTGAATCCTCTGACTGGATATTCCCACGTTTAGCGGCCCCTCTCTCTTCCGTGAGTAACTTTGAAATCGCAGTGCTGATGATCTCGCCGTCACATCACTCCCTCAATTAATCAATCAGTCAATCACACGGGACGCGAAAATAATCGTGGAGGTGGAGGTGAACCAATTTTGTGACGGAACATGAAATATCACTTCGCATAGCACGGCCAAGCGTGTTACTTAGGGTCCGATGCGTCTGATTTTTGCTATGTGAAGAGGAACGTTGATGTATTACATATACGCCATGTTCCAGAAATGGTGCGACAAACTTTGAAAGGTTGTAGAGGGTGTCTCGAGAAACAGGTCTAGACTGGCAACCCTTGTTTGGAAACATCATCCAACGACGCTACAGTGCGTAGAATTTATAGAAGCCAGCGCCTGCCACTACTCGATCACACCGTGACTTTTTACGCTGACGGACCGCAGGCGGAAAGTCTCGCAATGTTGTTTCTTATTCAGCTATCGCGACTGATTGCCACAATCGCCATTGGAGAGGTTAGAGCTAGTGCGTTTAAAGGCCTTGTCTCCTATGAATGCGCCGCTGTGTTGGCTCCAATGTTTTTCGGTAAACGGGACGCAAGTAAATTGCAGATGGAAACCCGTGTGCGCAAGCTTCGTCCACCGAGGCAACATAGCACCACATTCATAGGAGACAAGGTCGGTCTGTACAGCAGCTATCTCCGTCTTCTCCACTGGCGGTCGGGGCAATCAGTGACGATCACTGAGTAACAAACAACATTTCGAGGCGCTCCGCCTACTGTCCATCAGCTAAAAAGTCACGTTTGCTGCCAGAGGGGTGGCCTAGTAGCAGGCGCTGGCGCCTATAACTACGACGCTCTATGGCGTCACTAGCTGACATTTCCCGACAGGGGTTGCTATCCTCCATTTGTTCTTCAAGACATCTTCTACAACCACTGGAAGTTGATTGTAACATTTCCGGGACACCATGTGTACTCTGTACCCATAGTACAGTACATGGCGGAGGGTGCTTCTTATCATCGGTTTCTTTTCCCGATTCAGTCGCTTAATGAGCGAGGGGAAAGGTAACTTGTTTTTCCGTCTGTTGCTATCATAACGTTTCTCGTCCTGTTGTCACGACCCTCACACTACGTATAAGATGGTGGCAGAATAATGGGCGCACAGTCTTGTTCGAATACATGTGTTCTTATTGCACGCAACAGGATGTCGCAGGAACTTCGGTCTTCTATCTTCCAAGGCGTGATGTTGAAATTCCCCGAGGACTGCGTAATGATGAGGAAGGAAAGTGGCCATGAGCTGCTCAAGGAAACCTCGGAAAAGCTAAATCTGGATGGCTCGTGGACGTTTTCTTTTTTCCCTCCAACCTAGAAGCTGACATGCGGAACACCGTGCATATCATTTCAGCGCTGGGAATAACCGCAACCACAAGGAAAAACAACTCATTCTATTGACGAAGAACATGTAATTTAAAAATATTCTTACAAGACATTATCATTTACACGTTTTCAGTACTGTGAAAGAATTTTTAAAAATCCTTATCAATATGACAACCAGTTTGTAATACTACCATTTTAGACCATAAGAGATACAGTAATTTGGCTTGTCGAGATGACTGCAATATGAGTTTTCATTGTTTCATTATTTATTGCCAAAGATTGTCTCTTCTGGACTTCAGTTAAGGAGATAACGAGGTACCTATCACTTTACCGTCAAAAGGTGGTAAGTTCTTTTCTCTTAGCGACTCCACTGCCATCAGTCATTAAATGCCAAGCAAACGAGCGCTGGTTCTCTGCTATTTACTTTAAACTTACGTTGAAGATAAAGACATCTGAGTGAGTTCGCTAGTCAGAAGCAGACTTTTAAGACCAGTTACGAGTGCACACTTCGCGAGAATCTGATACTCTTTGGTCTTAAATTTCAGCGTTTGCTTAGTAAACTATGTGCGTTCAAATTATCAGGAGTATAACGAAGACTGAAAAATGATTATATTTTATTACGTAGTTACTTTTTAATCCGTTGACTGTTTGTCTTTCTTCCAAATCCACGGGGATGATTATTTTACAGGTAGAGTATTACGTTAAAGAAATGCGGCGTGAAGTAACCCATTGTGCGTACTATATTTAGAGTATTTGTGTTGCTTTCCCTTACCAATCGCACTGCCATCGCAAGCGGCTTAGCTTACAGTTATGTCACAACTTTCCAGTTCTGTGAAAGGGAACTAAATTACGATACTGGATTGTGGGTAATGAGCTTATATACCAAGGATTGCATTGGGAGTTACACTTTCGTGTGGTCAGTACCGACCTCTTACGGCCCTAACTGTGTGTTTCTGACTTCGTTCAGTGTCTATTGTCATGTCTATTTTATAAGAGCCCTAAAAATTGGAACAATAGTCTAGATTTGGTAGCAATGTCGTCCTCCGTGCGATTTTCTTTACAAATGCATTACAGAACGCATCTAACACATCTAAGCACTCCATTCACGTTCCGTAATACTGATTTTATGTGACTGTGCCACTTCATACAGCTTCTTAGTATTACGCTTAAAAACTTAGACGATGTCGTGACCTGCTCAGAATGTTCGTCGCTAATCTTGTAATTGTGTGCTCTCGGGTTCCTACTCTGTTTGACAGGTACTGTCTTATACCTTTATGTACGTTTAAAGAAAGTTGTCATTCATTGCAGCAACTGCAAATTTTATCCACGTCTTTCGATAGTTCCTTACGATCGAACAATGGGGATACTTTTCTTCAGACCACAGCGTAGTTAGCAAAGAATCTTACAGTGCTGCTAACCGTATCTGGTAAATCTTTAATGTGTACTCGGAACATCGGGTCCGGTGTAACTGCTGCGTCCTATTTGTGAGATATTCGTAATAGACTGCATCCAATTGCTACTCAGCTTGTGTTATGCGCGTCGTAGGTAAGCCCTTGTCCATAACACACACAAAAATTTCTCGGTAAACAAATGTGGAAGAGGTCCCCGGCAACGCGGACTTGATCGTTGTAATCTATTGTGGCGTTGTGAAGTGCAGGTATAGCTGCGTAATTGAACTTTATTTCCAGTAACCGAACTAATACATGGAGCAGCGGCAGCTACAAACAACTGACCAGGCAACAGTTATGAAGGTAACAATAGTTCAACTTGGGTGCAAGTAGCATCACATATGGGCATATTTAAGAACAAAAAAGTATGTGAATATCAAATTACTTACACGTGTGTTCCACGTTCCTTACAGTAATCCTGTTTCCAACTGGGCTAAATACAGCTTAAAGTTAAGAACCCCTTATTTTTTTAGATCACTTCTGCAATTCATTGCTTAGTTACAATTTCCTTACCAAATCGTTCAAATGGCTCTGAGCACTATGCAACTTAACTTCTGAGGTCATCAGTCGCCTAGAACTTAGAACTAATTAAACCTAACTAACCTAAGGACATCACACACATCCATGCCCGAGGCATGATTCGAATCTGCGACCGGAGCGGTCGCTCGGCTCCAGACTGCAGCGCCTAGAACCGCACGGCCACTCCGGCCGGCTTTCCTTACCAGGCAAGAGGTCACGTGAGATGTACCTGTTACATTGGCGTCGTCCTTTTTTGTCGGTAATATCTGCAGTACAGTTTTGCAGTAGGTGTTCAAACGAATGCAGTGCACCCCCTGTTTACAGCCACATTTATTGTATGTGCATGACTTTTCGACCACACTTTCTTTGTATCTGACGACAGTGTAACAGCTTAAAACCGGTTCGTGTAATAAATGATAAATATTGTAGAATATTTCAGCAGTGTTTTGTGTGTGTTTGTATGTGTGTGTGTGTATGTGAGTGTGTGTGTGTGTGTGTGTGTGTGTGTGTGTGTGTGTGTGTGTGTGTGTGTGTGTTTCATCATAACACTGTATACAGTTACAAAATTTCTGTTTTACTATATTTTGAGTAAGAAGAGAGATGTGCATATTAGTTTCTTCTCTATGAGGATTCATTGATTCATACTAATTGATATTTTTAAGGTAGAGGAAAACCGAATGTTTTTGTTCCAGTGCTAAAAATACACGTAACTTAATTACATAAGTATTGCGTTCGCGAGCGCGCGCGCGCGCGCACAAACACACACACACACACACACACACACACACACACACACACACACACACACACACACACGCGCGCGCGCGCAAAATACGTTTATGGGACGATGGTTTCATCCAAGCTTCGATACAAGCGACATCTGAGCACTGTGCGATCGAAAGCGACACGAATCCAGCATTGCTCGAGGCACAGTGCAACGGACGGAGAAACCAACGCCCGCTTTCGCTTCTTCCTGTGGGCGCATGTTCGGTGTCCACGCAGAGCAGCCCAGACGATGTAGTCGCATCCTACTAGCGATCTTCGTGCGGATGCAATGCGAAGTCGGCGGCACACTACGGGTGCGTCTCCCAAGCAAAGGTCACATTCTCAGGTCCATCGACTTCTCGAAACCAAACTTCCCAGCCGGTTTGCTTCCATGATAGAACGCTTTACTCTATATTAGACACTGTCCCGTCGTAACCGCACTCAAGTCCACATCCCAAAGCAGTGGCGTCACTAAAGTTCAACACTTAGAACTGAAAGTATGTTTGTTACGAACACCAACATACTGTAGGAACGGAACTCCTCGACGGAGACTGTTGATATTCATAAAATATCGAATGTTCCAGAAAATATAAACGTTAGAAACGCAAGAAATTTCTACAACTTTCCAGAAACGATAAATTCTAAATAACAAATAATTTCTGGTAGTCGAATTTGAAGTAGCGACCTGCAGCACGGCATGGACCACTTTTTGCGTTAGACTTTCAGTATAAATCAAATGATGAAAACTGTCCTGATGTTTGCTTGAAATGGAAGTCCACGGATGTGTGTAATAGACTTTCATTTCACCAATGACTGTCCTGGGATATCGCAGATGATTTTCCACCGTTATCGGCGCTATTGGGAATGAGAAAGGGAGAAGATGGCACAAAAACTTAGTACTTCTCTTATGACGTGAAACCACGATTGTATACATACAGGGTAAGCAGCTAAAACAGGCCACCTAGATGCAGCATTGGCTAAATTTAAGTGGGAAGTGTGTCGAATATACTGACGTTCATAAAGCTGCCAAATTACGACCCTGACTTCGCGCCTTTATTTTTTAACTTTTTTGAATGAAACTGGCTCTGAGCACTATGGGACTTAACATCTGTGGTCATCAGTCCCCTAGAACTTAGAACTACTTAAACTTAACGACATCGCACAACACCCAGCCATCACGAGGCAGAGAAAATCCCTGACCCCGCCGGGAATCGAACCCGGGAACTCGGGCGTGGGAAGTGAGAACGCTACCGTACGACCACGAGATGCGGGCGGAATGAAACTGTGTACTTTATCTAAGGCATTCTAAGTAGCCATCGAAGAGGACTTGAGTGACAGTAACGTCTGTGGAGCTTGATCAGTTGGTTGGTTGGGTGGGTGAGGATTAAAGGGACCAAACTGCATCGGTCATCGGTCCCCTTGATCAGTAGTAACACCATTTCTGTTCAACTAACCGTTAACGCTAGAAGATCCTAAAGATCCCAGCAGAGGATCGTGTACAAGATACTTGAGGAGGAACATGACGCTGCCTAACAGCCTAAAAGATTCAACCTTCACTCACAATGGCCACGAAAGCCTACAGACTTCCAACAGTTATGAAGTTTGATGATGTTGACATTAATAGACTTCATCACTTCTAGTTGTAGCTCTAGTATCACGGATGCTTCCTCATAACGTTACTGTCACTGTTCCATACTGTGCTAAAGACGTCCCTCCAAGGGACGTGAAAACGTTCGTAGACTGGGAGCTGGTGACGTCACACCACAGAATTGTACTTTCTACTACATTCTGTCTTGTCAAATTTTTACCACGTGGTGAAGAACTTGGCCATTGAGATGCTCACATCGGTTTTACGTCACAAGCAGGACTTACAGTAATCATTTTGAATTAAGTCACACTGAGTCGAACTCTGTATTTAGTTGTTTTTACATTATAATGCACTGGCTGTGAATGTGAACTGTTTTAAAGGACCACTACATTGTGGATATATCGAAAACGTGTCGATTTGTTATAGTAAAAGGACAGGAAACGACATACCGGTAGCTATGGGCTTCTCGCATTGTATGCTTTACCTATTGTAACTTGCTTCCTGTGGAAGTGGTACAGCATAATAATTTTCTAAGATATTCTGGAATTTTCATTTTAATTTAATACAAGTGTGATTTGCGATACTTACTACTCCTATTATAAATTATGTATCTGCTGCATTTCTTGTTGCCTACGCAAATGGTTGATATGTTTCTCCAGTGGCCAGAAAGTTTAAAATGACTGCTAGTCTGTACCAGAAAGTAAAAACAAGTTGCACACTGGAAGTTTCTGTTATTACGAAACAGTGTGTAATACCTATCACTTGATTTTACGGAGTTTTTCATGTTTGTCTCTTTCCGGTAAATATCTTCTTTGGCGATTGTGAATAGCATTGAAAAAATCTCCAGTTCCATTCGAATGAAATTACGAAACAAATATCGATTTAAAAATCTGTGTGATGAAGTATGTTACTTCAGACAGACGGTTGTTAGTAAAACGTCGCGATTGTAGGTATTACGTATGCAAAAACTGACATAAGATACTTTAACAATATTAAGTTTAAAACAAAATATTTATCGGAGATTCAGTTGATTTAACTAATAACCTATACTTGTACGAATCTCAGATTGTTGTGCTGCAGCCGTAGTGTATCTCCACCGGAAATTCTCCGTTCAAGCCACAGGGGAATCGAGAATCTTCTTCGCGATTTCCTCCGTTCTTCTTCGACAATTGCTAACAGAGGTAACAAAGCTATTTTACGCGCGTCCGTTTTCGTAAACATACTGTGCGATTAGTGCGCCGGTTGCAGCCAACTGCCACTACAGGGCTCTGATGTCGCAAATCACGATGATGCCCGCGTTCCGTGAGATGCAGCAGGTCGTTTGAGGGCGCACAGCGGCCGTAAGGAATACCACGTGTGACTTGCTTCGCGGTGAGAAACACGTCTCGTGCTAGGACGGCTTAAGCGATATGGCGTCACGTTGACCTTCCGTCTAGTGCGCATCCTCCACCATTTGACGGCGGGGTTTCGTTCTGTTATGTTGACATGTACTGTGAATCGGCGTTAATACTTGGTACGATGTAGATATCCCTTTTCATACTCTTCACAGTGGTTTGCAGAATACATTGGACTGGCAATAGTCAGTGGATACCTCTTAATACCGTGTCGGACCTCCTCTTGCCCGGCATAGTGCAACAACTCGACGTAACATGGCCTCAACGAGTCATTTGAAGTCCCCTGCAGAAATACTGAGTCATGCTGCTTCTATAGCCGTCCCTAACAGCGAAAGTGTTGCCGGCGCAGGGCTTTTGTGCACGAACTGACCTCTTGATCATGTCCCATAAATGTTCGTTGGGGTTCACGTCGGGCGAGCTGAGTGGCCAGATCATTCACTCGAACTGTCCAGAATGTTCTTCAAAGCAGTCGCAAACTATTGTGGTTCGGTGACATGTTCCTTTGTTATCTACAAGAAATCAGTCGTTCATTGGGAACATTAAGTCGATGAATGGCTGCCAATCTACATCTACATTTATACTCCGCAAGCCACCCAACGGTGTGTGGCGGAGGGCACTTTACGTGCCACTGTCATTACCTCCCTATTCCGTTCCAGTCTCGTATGGTTCGCGGGAAGAACGACTGTCTGAAAGCCTCCGTGCGCGCTCGAATCTCTCTAATTTTACATTCGTGATCTCCTCGGGAGGTATAAGTAGGGGGAAGCAATATATTCGATACCTCATCCAGAAACGCACCCTCTCGAAACCTGGACAGCAAGCAACACCGCGATGCAGAGCGCCTCTCTTGCATAGTCTGCCACTTGAGTTAGCTAAACATCTCCGTAACGCTATCACGGTTACCAAATAACCCTGTTACGAAACGCGCCGCTCTTCTTTGGATCTTCTCTACCTCCTCCGTCAACTCGACCTGGTACGGATCCCACACTGATGAGCAATACTCAAGTATAGGTCGAACGAGTGTTTTGTAAGCAACCTCCTTTGTTCATAGACTTCATTTTCGAAGGACTCTCCCAATGCATCTCAACCTGGTACCCGCCTTACCAACAATTAATTTTATATGATCATTCCAATTCAAATCGTTCCGCACGCATACTCCCAGATATTTTACAGAAGTAACTGCTACCAGTGTTGGTTCCGCTATCATATAATCATACAATACAGGATCCTTCTTTCTATGTATTTGCAATACATTACATTTGTGTATGTTAAGGGTCAGTTGCCACTCCCTGTACCAAGTGCCTATCCGCTGCAGATCTTCCTGCATTTCGCTCCAATTTTCTAAGGCTCCAACTTCTCTGTATACTACAGCATCATCCGCGAAAAGCCGCATGGAACTTCCGACACTATCTCGTAGGTCATTTATATATATTGTGAAAAGCAATGGTCCCATAACACTACCCCGTCGCACGCCAGATGTTACTTTAACGTCTGTAGACGTCTCTCCATTGATAACAACATGCTGTGTTCTGTTTGCTAAAAACTCTTCAATCCAGCCACACAGCTGGTCTTATATTCCGTAGGCTCTTACTTTGTTTATCAGGCGACAGGGCGGAACTGTATCTAACGCCTTCCGGAAGTCAAGGAAAATAGCATCTACCTGGGAGCCTGTATCTAATATTTTCTGGGTCTCATGAACAAATAAAGCGAGTTGGGTCTCACAAGATCTCTGTTTCTGGAATCCATGTCGATTACTACGGAGTAGTCTCTGGGTTTCCAAAAAAGACATGATACTCGAGTAAAAAACATGTTCTAAAATTCTACAATAGATCGATGTCAGAGATATAGGTCTATAGTTTTGCGCATCTGCTCGACGACCCTTCATGAAGACTGAGGCTACCTGTGCTCTTTTCCAATCATTTGGAACCTTCCGTTCCTCTAGAGACTTGCGGTACACGGCTGTTAGAAGGGGGGCAAGTTCTTTCGCGTACTCTGTGTAGAAACGAATTGGTATCCCGTCAGGTCCAGTGGACTTTCCTCTGTTGAGTGATTCCAGTTGCTTTTTCTATTCCTTGGACACTTATTTCGATGTCGCCCATTTTTTCGTTTGTGCGAGGATTTGGAGAAGGAACAGCAGTGCGGTCTTCCTCTGTGAAACAGCTTTGGAAAAAGGTGTTTAGTATTTCAGCTTTACGCGTATCATCCTCTATTTCAATGCCATCATCATCCCGGAGTGTATGGATATGCTGTTTCGAGCCACTTACTGATTTAATGTAAGACCAGAACTTCCTAGGATTTTCTGTCATGTCGGTACATGATCTCCCAAGTAGCCGAACATAACCATTTCCAGTCAATGATCGGTTCAGTTGGATCAGAGGACCCAGTTCATTCCAAGTAAACACAGGCCACACCTCTATGTAGCCGCCACCAGCTTGCACAGTGCCATGTTGACAACTTGGGTCCATGCCCTCGTGGGATCTGCGCCGCACTCGAACCTTACCGTCAGCTGTTATCAAGTGAAATGGGGCCTCACCTGACCAGGCCACGGTTTTCCAATCATCGAGCTGATATGGTCACGCACCCAGGAGAGGCGCTGCAGGCGATGTCGTGCTCTTGGCAAAGGCACTCCCGTCGGTCTCTTGCCGTCATAGCCCATTAACGCCAAATTTCGCCGCACTATCATAACGCTTATATTTGTCGTACGTCCCACATTGATTTTTGCGGTTATTTGACTCAGTGTTACTTGTGTTTTAGCACTGACAACTGTAAGCAAACTCCGCTGCTCTTGGTCGCTAACAACTGAGTTGTGTGTGGCGAAAGTTAATGCCTGAAATTTGGTACTCTCGGCACATTATTGGCACTGTGGATCTCGGAATATTTCATTCCCTAACGATTTCCGGAATAGCATGTCCAACACGTGTAGCTCCAACTACCTTTCCGCATTCAAAGTGTGGCCATAAACACGTGCGAAACCTTTTCACATGAATCACCTGAGTCCGAATGACAGATCGGCCAATTCACTGCCCTATTCTACCTTGTGTACACGATATTACCATCATCTGTGTATGTCCATATCGCTAGCCCATAACTTTTGTCATCTTAATCTAGTGTGAGTTGGCAGTAATTCGCCGTACAATATGTAGGTATTCTTTGCTATGCCCTTCACAGTAGTGTGCGGAGTATTTGGATGCAGAGGCAAGTGACTTGAGCCCTCACAGTGAGTGAATCCTGTGGAACGTGTTCGCTTCGCCGTGGCACCCTTCGCAGACGGGCTTTGTTTGGCAAGTGGCGCAACAGTGACCATAGCCTGACGTTGCCCAGTGGCACACTTCAGCACGCCGGGCTGGCACCTACCTGCCGACCGCTTCCTCCTCGCTTGGCTGCGCTCCCGCAACTAATTGCCGGACGCTGAGGTGCCCTCCACGAGCTGCACCCATATCCCACATTTTTTCCGTCGGAGGTGTGAGAAAATACGTCGTTGCGCATTGCTTCTATTTCCATTATATTCACTACTCTTTCGATCACCATGAAGCACTTAGCTAAATGTACAGGGTGTTTCAAAAATGACAGGTATATTTGAAACGGCAATAAAAACTAAACGAGCAGCGATAGAAATACACCGTTTGTTGCAATATGCTTGGGACAACAGTACATTTTCAGGCGGACAAACTTTTGAAATTATAGTAGTTACAATTTTCAACAACAGATCGCGCTGCAAGTGATGTGAAAGATATAGAAGACAACGCAGTCTTTGGGTGCGCCATTTTGTACGTCGTCTTTCTGCTGTAAGCGTGTGCTGTTCACAACGTGCAAGTGTGCTGTGGACAACATGGTTTATTCCTTAGAACAGAGGATTTTTCTGGTGTTGGAATTCCACCGCCTAGAGCACAGTGTTGTTCCAACAAGACGAAGTTTTCAACGGAGGTTTAATGTAACCAAAGGACCGAAAAGCGATACAATAAAGGATCTGTTTGAAAAATTTCAACGGTCTGGGAACGTGACGGATGAACGTGCTGGAAAGGTAGGGCGACCGCGTACAACCACAGAGGGCAACGCGCTGCTAGTGATCCAACAGCGGCCTCGGGTTTCCGTTCGCCGTGTTGCAGCTGCGGTCCAAATGACGCCATCGTCCACGTATCGTCTCATGCGCCAGAGTTTACACCTCTATCCATACGAAATTCAAACGCGGCAACCCCTCAGCGCCGCTACCATTGCTGCACGAGAGACATTCGCTAACGATATAGTGCACAGGATTGATGACGGCGATATGCATGGGGGGCAGCATTTGGTTTACTGACGAACCTTATTTTTTCCTGGACGGATTCGTCAATAAACAGAACTGGCGCATATGGGGAACCGTAAAGCCCCATGTTGCAGTCCCATCGTCCCTGCATCCTCAAAAAGTACTGGTCTCGGCCGCCATTTCTTCCAAAGGAATCATTGGCCCATTTTTCAGATCCGAAACGATTACTGCATCACGCTATCTGGACATTCTTCGTGAATTTGTGGCGGTACAAACTGCCTTAGACGACACTGCGAACACCTCGTGGTTTATGCAAGATGGTTCCCGGCCACATCGCACTGCCGACGTCTTTAATTTCCTGAATGAATATTTCGATGATCGTGTGATTGCTTTGGGCTATCCGAAACATACAGGAGGCGGCGTGGATTGGCCTCCCTATTCGCCAGACATGAACCCCTGTGACTTCTTTCTGTGGGGATACTTGAAAGACCAGGTGTACCGCCAGAATCCAGAAACAATTGAACAGCTGAAGCAGTACATCTCATCTGCATGTGAAGCCATTCCGCCAGACACGTTGTCAAAGGTTTCGGGTAATTTCATTCAGAGACTACGCCATACTATTGCTACGCATGGTGGATATGTGGAAAATATCGCACTATAGAGTTTCCCAGACAGCAGCGCCATCTATTATGTTGACAATTGTAACTACTGTAATTTCGAAAGTTTGTCTGCGTGAAAATGTACTGTTGTCCCAAGCATATTGCAACAAACGGTGTATTTCTATTGCTGCTCGTTTAGTTTGTATTGCCGTTTCAAATATACCGGTCATTTTTGAAACACCCTGTATTTTCTATAGATTAGAGAACCTGACAATAGTCAGATTTAAAAATTTGCGGTAGGATGGAAATGCACCGTTGTGGAGGGTGTCGTGTCAACTGCGCTCAGTGAAATCTGTACCCAGTGAAGGTTGATGGTGAAAAGGTCTTCTAGTACCTCCTGTCCGAATTCCACAGCTGTCCCGCCAAGTTGGAGAGCCGAGGGCTGTTACGAAGTGGTTTATTGTACAATAACTGCGGATGAAGACAACTGCTGATGCTCGAACAAGAACTGAAATGCCAAAATTTTTACAATCGGAACTGTTCGCAAACTATTTTCTTTTCTTTCCCACATTCTCAAGATTATTTTACGTTATGCGACCAAAGATACCGCTGTGTTTGATTTATTGTTTAGCATTGTACGCCTTTTTCGGCGTGATTGTCACCTTCAAGTTATATCAGACGGTCTTGATATTCATATGACATCGATGTCTCAGTTGCTGTCACATTATTGTAGAAGTTTGCTCCTTTGATTCTGTTGGCGTTATCGAACACCCTTTTATAGATTTCCAGTTCACTCAAAATTTACTGTTGCAGCAGTGCATGTTATGTACATTAAATTATTACATTTACAAAAAAATGTGTGTGAAATCTTATGGGACTTAATTGCTAAGATCATCAGTCCCTAAGCTTACACACTACTTAACCTCAATTATCTTAAGGACAAACATACACACCCATGCCCGAGGGAGGACTCAAACCTCCACCGGGACCAGCCGCACAGTCCTTGACTGCAGCGTCTCAGACCGCTCGGTTACATTTACAGTTCAGTAGCATAAGCGGTTCTGAGGTACCAGTCTCGACCCATGCTGAAACATCCATATTAATACGTAGTGTAGCCTCTACGAGCGACAGTGCAGCAGTTGACTCTGGCTGCTAGCTGATCGTAGAGATGGCGTATGCTGTCCCGGGATACGTTATGCCGCGCCTGCTCGACCTGTTCACACAGTTCTGTAAGAGCTGTTGGTTTACGAGTCGCCCGAGTCGCTTCTCGTCCCATCATATCCCGCACGTGCTCTATTGGAGACAAGTCCGGATAACATGATAGCCATGGAAGTTGCTGTACGTCTTGCAGAGCACGTTGAGCTTCACGGGCAGTGCGTGGGCGAGTAATATGCTGCTGGAACAGCGCATCACCTTCTTGTTTGCAAGAAGAGCCAAACGGGTATTACAACACTCTGCTCATACCGAGCGCTGGTTAGCATCTGCTCCAGAAAAACCAGAGGTGGACGAGAGTTTTAGCTTGTCGCACGCCGCCCTGTGGTGGGGCCAGTGTGTCTTGGACGAATGTACTCTAGGGCACAGCGCCCACTGGATCTATGTTGTACGCGCAAACGACCATCACTGGCGTGCAAGGAGGATCTGCTTTCATCGCTGAGGACCACGCCGTGCCATTCTACTGCCAAGCGATCCTACGAGGACAGCAGTGGAACCGTACAGGTCGATACTGTGGCATGAGCGAAAGACTGGCAAGAGGTATCCTTCCCACAGTCGCACTGTTCGTAACAGTTCGTATCGCCTGGATTCACAAACCCTCTTATCTACGCCGGCCGCAGTGGCCGAGCGGTTCTAGGCGTTTCAGTCCGGAACCGCGCGACTGCTACGGTCGCAGTTTCCAATCCTGCCTCGGTTGTGGATGTGTGTGATGTCCTTCGGTTCGTTAGGTTTAAGTAGTTCTAAGTTCTAGGGGACTGATGACCTCACATGTTAAGTCCCATAATGCTCAGAGGCATTTGAACCTCTTATTTGCGCTGTGCTAGCTGTACGATCTGCCACTGGTGCCCTTACAATAAGACGATCCTGGCAGACGTCTGCGCTACATGAACGTCCAGAACCTTGTCTACGGCTGTGTGAACGTTCACGTGAACGATGCCAACATCGTTGCGCAACTGATGCAGTACTTCCAACATGTGTGGCAGTTCTCCGAAAGGACCATCCCGCCACTGGAAGGCCATAATTTGACACCTTTCAAACTTGCTCATTTGGCTGTAAAAAGCACGAGTGCGTCTCCATGGCATGGTTGCCTGCTTGTTTCACATATCTGCCTTCTGGCTGTGAGTGTTCCATATTAAAGGATAGACGCTGATGGCGCTTAGTGACTGTGCCACTATACCATTATCAGTACATCTACTATATCCCGAATGGCATATGCCATCATAAGATCAAAATTTACGTCATCTTCCAAGCGTATTAATTTTTACTCGCAATGTAGATGTTAAAATTTTCGTTGGAGCACTTGCTTATTTAATTGTGGTATCGTGAAAGCTTATTCCACAATGGCGTTTTGTGAAACATTGTGAAATAAACTTTCATAATTCGACAACCACATAAATAACTGGCCCAAGAAAAAATTTAACTTCTAGTGTAGCGCCAACATCTAAGGCACAAATTCATACAATGGTGTGACAGCAACTGAGACGTCGATATCATATGGATATCAAGATCGCCTGATACAGCCTAAAGATGGGAATCATACTGACATGGGCCTAGAGTAGTAAAAACAGTGTAATCAAACACAGCACCGTCTTTGGTCTCATACCATAATATATTAATGCCCTTATATGTCACATAAGACACAGCGGGCCCATATGAGTACACAAAATAACCATTTTCTTACTTATGATCGGATCTTCAGAAACTTAAATGAAAAGAATAAAAACCAAACCACTAACACGTAATTTGTAAATCATCTCTATTCTATGCGACAGAGGTTAATTAAAAAATCATCTCTTTTCTATGCGACAGAGGATAATTAAAAAAGATATGGTGTATACCTGTGGACTTGCATATTGAAAATGTAATGTACGTAAGAGGCTTTCTCATATTAAAAAGTCTGGTGTATGAACTTACACTTTCCGATCATAGCTTTCCGGACAGAATTGGTCACTAAATGTCTCGAGAGACGGACTCTCCAATGTAACAGGGTGCAGAGGATATTGTGTTGTCAGTAGAGAAGAGGCACCCGGAGAGTGGGTCACTCCAGAGGTGGTCAGTGGCTTCGAACATCGGCTGTTTATTGGATGTCACCTGAAGAAGAAATCCATCAGGGACATTTCGAGCCATCTAAATCTGTCCGAGGCGATGTCGGTGATGTGACTGTGAAGGGCAAACACGAAGGAACAACGGCACATAAAACGAGACGAGACAGACCTCGCGTGCTGACGGGTAGGGACTGTCGAGCATTGCGAAGGATTATTCTAAAAAAATCGCATGAAATCGGCGGAAGGAATCACTTGTCAGTTCCAGAGTGCTGTCAGCCGCCCAGATAGCTCAGTCACTGTACCTGGCTCATCAAGCTGTTCACAGTTAATACTAAGCGACCTTTGAGTTTGTGTAAAGAGCGGCGCCACCAGCCACTGGATGACTGGAAACGAGTGATCTGGAGTGGTGAATCACGCTGTACCTTGTACCAGTCCGATGGAAGGCTTTCGTTTTGGCGAATTCTCCTAGAGCGTGAGCTGCCATCATGTACAGTGCCAACCGTGAATTACGGAGAAGGTCGTGTTACGGTATTGGGGGTGTTTATCGGGCTAGGTTGTGGTATTCTTATGACAGTTACAAAAACGCTCAATGCGGAAGGATGTGAACATAAATTATAGCATTGTGTATTGCGTGAAGTAGAGGAGCAGTTCGGGGATGATGATTGTTCTGTCAGCTTGACAATATTACCTGCAGCACCAGAGAGGAAGTAGTTTGCCTTCAGTAGCATTCCTGAAATGGACTGGCCTGCCCGGAGCACCGACGTGGACCTGATGTAGATCAACTGAAGTACAGGATAGAAATTTTTACTTTTGTTGCGTTTTTTGCCTTCGCTAGTATTAGTAGTCTATTCTTCAGCTGACCTATATTGGTCAACTGAAGTACAAGATACAAATTTTACGTTTTTCGCTTTCGCTACTTCTAGTATCCTCTTCTTCGGGTATATTAGTACTAGCGAAGACGAAAATACCGACATTCATAAACTGCTGCTGTACTCCATGCCAATGTTAAGCATGGCGCTTTTTTTTTATTTCGCTAGCACTAGTATCCTATACTTCAGTTGACTTTTATAGGTCAAGTGAAGAATAGGATACTAGACTTTTCTACTGTCAGTAAAGTAATACGTAACATTTCGTTCGAAATATGGATGTATGTCATACATGTTCACGACTTGTTTTCTCTTTACTACAGTCGTTTGTTCCTCGACATCCGTTTATGCTTTTAAATCTTTCCATTGCATCATATGTGGTAAACTGTGAGGTCTCTGGTCAAAGCCGACCAGTTGTGTCCCGTTCTTCAGTATTCCCAAATTGAGAGAGTGAGCAGGTCACACCATGAGTTCCGTTAAAAATCAACCACCCGTGCTCTGTGAGATCGAGCATTATCGTCCATTAGTACGAAGTCAAGGCTCAGAGTACCTCACAACAACCCCCTATATGAGATCCCAAGATCTCGTCACGTTACCTGACAAGGCAGTTAAACACTACCGATTCACCCGTAAAATTTCGTGAAGAGGTGTTTGAGTGGTCAACGTAGTTCCTGCCAATGCCATTACGGATCCCTCTCGATATCTGTCTCTTTCCGCAACGTTTGAGTCCCGAAATTTTGTTCCACGCGTCCTCCAGAGGCGAATCCGTCGAGAAACACTCTCCAGACCAAATCGGGAGTCATCTTTGAAAGGAAAATTGGCCCACCGTTCGACCGTCCAGGTGGCATGTTGACGGCTCCACTCTATGCGTTCCTTTCTGTGAAGACACGCCAAAGATAAAAGACAGTATGTCTCCAACAATAACGGGCGCTGATGACGGCGCCGTTGAGGGCCCCACAAAGCAAACATCATCCAACAATAAAGGCCACTTTGCTGAAGCCATCTGTACACCGTTTGCCTTGATACAACACTTCCTGGGGATGCTGAGAGGTCAGATGCCAGTTGCAGTGCGGTACTAAGGCGGTACCGTCGTGTCCTTACAGCCAAATAACGGGCCACTCCCTCTGCTGGTAACGAAGTCGACCCTGTTCTGGTTTCCGGGTTACAGTTTCGGTCTCTACAAACTGTCGCCTCATCTGAGAAACGACAGAACGATTCACAGTATGTAATCGGGCCACATCAGTTTGCAACTGTCCTGCTTCATTCTTCCTATGGCCCTTCACAACAAAGTCTGGTAGGCGTCTACACTGTGCCATACAGCACCGTCTGTAACTGAGTACACAGCGGTTTTGGATGTGGGACTACCCTGCAAACACCAACTAGCTTGATAGGTGTCTTGACGTCATTGCGCCGGCCGCAGTAGCCGAGAGGTTCTAGGCGCTTCATTCTGGAACCGCGCGACCGCTACGATCGCAGGTTCGAATCCTGCCTCTGCCATGGATGTGTGTGACGTCCTTAGGTTAGTTAGGTTTAAGTAGTTCTAAGTCTAGGGGACTGATGACCTCAGATGTTAAGTCCAATAGTGCTCAGAGCCATTTGAACCATTTTTTTCCATCGTTGCTGGCGTGTTGTCCGTTGATCTAAATGCCCTCTTCCGTACAGAATGCGATAGTAAGGACATCTGTTAACAGACTGTATGATTATATCGCGAATTAGACACAGGACGGGAAAATACCAGTTTCTTGCTTTAATTTTGGACTCAAGTGCATATATTCAACACCGTGCTTTAAGCAAAAAGGGGAGGATTTTTTAAAGAATTTTACTCTTTTATCCTTTGCAAATCTGGGAAAATTTACTCCGTCCATTCCTTAGTTAAAGGGGCGCGAGTCTTACAAATATTCGGTATTGCTTTGCCTGACCAAACGGATTGCCTGTCAGAGGCTACACGAAATATTCGTGCGTGGAGTCCGTGCTGTAACTTGCTCGATAACTTACAGATTTCAGTTCGTCGGGACACCAAGGGCAACTACGCAAGCAGCCAATGCCACAGACCGTTAAGCTCACAAACGCCACCGCTAGACTGCCGCGCCGGCGAGCACGGCGAGACGTAATTCGCACTTTCCGATCGTGTTTGTCGAGCCGCCATAACCAGCACCGCAACTCTTGACCACATTTTCAGCTCTCTCACAATCTTTCTTATTTTCCATATACTCATACTACTTTTGGTAGCGCAAGAAGGGGGAAAAAAAGAGTACGGGTTAACGTCTCGTCTACGTCGACGTCATTAGCGCTGGAGCACAATCATAGTCTGGAGAAGGTTTATGGGAACCAAGGATAAGCTAAATCTGGATGCCAGGTACAGTCAGTTCCACAAGAAAGTGTTCGCCATTATCTGTATGAAATAAAAGACACTATTATAAATATATGTTCACATTAAAATAATGTTATTACTAATTGCACAATTACCTAATAGTTAATCGAATCGCCACCATTATCGATTATAGCTTGGTGCCTTTCTGGCATGCATTTCATGGGATTTTCAGCATATTCTCTCGATAACGATCTCCAAATTTTATATGACAGCTGCTTAAAAGTGTATACTGGCTTTCCTCTATGCTTCATCTTAATATATGACCAAACATTTTCGATCGGATTAGTATCCGGAGACATTGCAGGCCAGTCCATCGTGGACACACCATTGTCTTGTTTCCACGCTGTACAGAGACGACTGTTGTGTTCGGATAATTATCCTTTTGAAGCACCCAGTTTGCCTCGTTCCACGCAAATAGCTTGTTAACGACCTGAGAATGCTCTTTTGATAAATGTTGCACATTTTTTTCAGCGTTTAAATTGGCTGTAAATGAGTGCAAATAGCCACGTCGCGCACGTTATCATCCACGTTTCCAACCTCTAAATATCATTTGAAACATTTCGCAAGGAATGTTTTTGACTTTATAAGAATTTTAGCAGCAGCTCCATACGAAAGCTTTGGTCCCCTTGGCTGATTTACAAGGAACACTGCCTCGCGACGCTTCGAATATTGTGCACTCATTTTAAACTGAAACCGACAAAACACTCACTGTTTATCTCTCACTGTTTATCTATACATTGTGCAAAAGCGCATTGATTGCAGATTCTAGACCACTACCAGAGATGTCGTTGACGACGATACGTTTAAAATTATGGATTACGCTTTCTCGTAGAACTCACTGTCAGTATAAGCAAAAGCAGTTTGTTACATGGACGACGGAGATATTATTTCAAAAACATTTGTATGCATAATTAAAAGATATACATTTTCATTCATCTTAAAGAAGGTTTCAAAACTCTCATGAATGCTATTTAAGTTTTGTACGACGAGCATTTTAGAACAGAAGTAACACAATAATTTACAGACCCGGAATACTTGCCCACATAGCTGTGATTTGTTCTATATTTCACTCTTCGTTGCTAGCGATTGTCTCTGCTAAACTTCAATTGACATGATAACGAAAAACCTATCACATACCATATAAAGGCGGTAAGTTGTTGTTCTAGTCACCTCACTGCCGCCAGCTGTCAAACACCAAACTAGACATTATAACTTTTGACCAAATACTGGTTCACTGTTGTTTAAATCAACATTGCCTATGAACACTTGTGCGTTCGTTCTGCTAGTCAGAAGCAGACTTTTAAGAACATTTAAAAAGGATATCGTTACGACATACTTACCTCGTGAGGGCGAATTTATACACTTGCTGAGAGTCTAATTTTCTTTGATATAAAATATTTGCGAAATGAATCGTGCACTTAGTATTGTAAGTGGCATAACGAAGTCTCAGAAGAATGCCATATTTGATTAAATAGTTAATGTTTAATCTGGTAATTTTTTGTCTTTCTTACAACTCTCTGGAGTAAAACAGTTTTCATAAGTCGGGAAAGAACAGTGTGTTACGACACTGAAATGCAATCTCAAATATCCGGTAACGCATACTGCGTTTAGAGTAGCTCTACCGCCTTCCCACACCAAGCTGCAGTGACGTGACGAACAGTTAGGTTGCAGTCTATCACAAGTTACCTACCATTCATGGAAACACTAGTTTGAAAAGGAACTGATTTGTCATACTGGATCACGGGTGACGAACTTATCTACCTAGACCGCTCAAACTTTGATGAAAGTATTGTAGAACTTAACGTTGACAAATGCCTTCCAAATTGATGACGGTTATCTATACATTTTCCTTTCAGCTCCTGTAATTCATAATTCGGTAATTTGTGGTAAGTTCCTACGGAACCAAACTGCTGATCCCTAAGCTTACACGCTACTTAATCTAACTTAAAATAACGGCAACAAACACACACACACACACACACACACACACACACACACACACACACATGCCTCGAGGGAGGACTCGAACCTTCGACGGGGGGAAGCCGCGCGAACAGTGACAAGATGCCGCAGACCGCGCGGTTATTTATAATTCGCACGTTACCAGTCCCATTATTCTGTACGATCCTGCTGGACTTAAAATTATAAACAAACAACTGAATAAAGGCCAAAGCAAAATATTATGTAGCTGTATTTGCACACATACTTTGGAAGCACTTTGTTACGCACCTGTTGATGCAATACACGCTCCCCCTTCCGTCTACCAGTTACCAACTGCTGCAACGTGATGCGCCCTAATGGCGGTACCTTGAGTCTCGCAGCTCTTCAAAAGCAGGCCATCGAACAGAAGGTAATTCCCATTACGGCATTTTAATGCGCATTTAAGACAGATCCTTCCACTGGGAGGAACGTATAGATGAATATTCTTAGTACTTAAAGCTCCATTTTTTGCCGAAACACAAAAATTCGCCAGAAATTTCTGCAAAATCTGGTACAGCTACGTCGTTCGTTGCTGCTGGGAACTGAAAGTCACGGCAATCTATTTTATCTTGTAGCAGATTCATTGCGCTATATGGAAGTTGTGTATTTTAGTATCCCTCGCAGGGTATCTTACTTGGACCTTTTTTCTAAACGTATGTTAGGTATGTAATTTTCCAGCATTCACGTCTCTTGATTTTTGCTTGTTAACAGAATTAATCAACGCGATAAACCAAAAATTGTGCAGTTATTATGTCTTATGTACCAATGAAACGCTGTTGATTGCGACCCGCTCCTTTTGAAGAAGATGTCCTAGGAAGTGAATAGTATTGAGCTTACTATGAGATTGTCAGCGGTGTAACTCATTTTGACTTTTTAGTGAGTGTAGTGACTGACCTCATTTAATGGAAGAATTTAAAATTTGAGGTCATAGGTGATAGTACAGGGTTGTGGCAGCCATCCAGGAAGACGTTTGTGAAGCACCATACCTTGTAGACATTGAACGTGCTCTAATGCAGTGTGCCAAGGAGCTGCAGAGGACGCAGGAAAGTAGATGATAACGCCGCTGACATTTTCTGTGGAGGTTCGTTTTGCCTTCATTAGCTCTAGCTTTTCAACGCTTGGCTCATATCTTCCAAGAAATTATGGGGTGTGTGAGAAGCGTAATGATTCGCAGATGCATGATTTCTGTATAATCAAATATGTACTACGTATGCAGTTGTAAAGAAGGGAGAGGGATAGCAGATGAAAATTCCATTGTATGAAAATGCCAGGATTTCATAGTTATAAAAATGTGTGTAGCCTATATGATGATCACTGTAAATGAAATGAAATGTCGTGTGACGAGGGCCTCCCGTCGGGTAGACCGTTCGCCTGGTGGAAGTCTTTCGATTTGACGCCACTTCGGCGACTTGCGCGTCGATGGGGATGAAATGATGATGATTAGGACAACACAACACCCAGTCCCTGAGTGGAGAAAATCTCCGACCCAGCCGGGAATCGAACCCGGGCCCTTTGGATTGACAGTCTGTCGCGCTGACCACTCAGCTACCGGGGCGGACCATGTTCACTGTGAAAAGTAATTTTTTTATGTTGTACAACGCGAATTTCATCTTAAATTGAAGGACTCGTGACCAAATGAAACTTTGTTTTCTCAAGATTTAGTAATGGCATATGGTTTATTGCTTTGACAAGACATCTGTAAACAGACAGAAGACTATTACATATGCAGTAGTTTTGAATGGAACATACTTTCAGCAGTTGCTGACTGGGGAATCAGTGTAGAGTTCCTGAAACTCCGATCGCCAAGAACTGTGTTGTTCGAAATTTTTCATGTTCAGAAATGGGAAGGAGCGATCTGTTTTACTTGGTAAAAAAAAATTTTACAGCCAAGCTCGCATAAATACTTCTTTATTTTCGGAAGCCGGTTTCGACGGGCTTAGCTGTCATTTTCTGGTCTTCATTGTGAGTTGGAACCTCGTGCCAAGTTCTCTTATTAGTTGGTTAAATGCGGCACATTATGCTAAGGTTTTCCAGAAATAAAAAACATTAACAGTCAAAAAGCACCTTATGCCCAGTGCCATGTCCGTATATGTGGCGCTCACAGATGATTCTCATGTCTTAAAAAACACAACATACAATGAAATGTACAATAACAAATTTCTGACAAACCTCTGCATAATGTACTACACCTTACCAACTAACAAAAGTTGGCACGAGGTTCCAACTCACAATGAACACGTTTTCTATGACAGCATTGCCTGCCGAATATAAATATTTATGCGAGCTTGGCTATAATTTTTTTTTACCAGTTATGTTGTTGTTTCAGCATTTCATTTAGGTCAGTAAACAATGTTAGTTCATACGAGCTGACTTACCTTGTTTGTAATATCCACGTGAAGGCTGTCTGCGAACAGAAATCGGGCGCTGTGACGATCTGGGTTAGAACCTGTGGTGGCACATGTCCTGTGGTTGTCACTTTTCCGCATGAGCAGAACACTACGTT
Organism: Schistocerca gregaria; assembly: GCF_023897955.1. Lineage (NCBI taxonomy): Eukaryota > Metazoa > Arthropoda > Insecta > Orthoptera > Acrididae > Schistocerca > Schistocerca gregaria. Next base: position 819,775,025 of record NC_064921.1, read on the forward strand.
TGTGTACGCACACACACTTTTCGACTGCCGCAGGCTTTTACCGGCTCGGTCACACTTCCACGCAACGCGTTTGCTGGTCGGTGGCTCGGGAGCGCGTAGTCCGTGTAACAGTGCTGTCAATCGTCACCTGTGGGTCTCTCCCGCTGCGACGGCGCTGCCCGTACTGTGCGACCCACTTCCCGCAGACGGAGAGTCCTTCTGTTTGCCGTCGCTTATTTGTTCACCGCAATTTTGATGCCAAGTGAGCCGGATTCGGATGTGAAATGTAACGTGTCGGCGTTGGCGTAGGTAGTCACTTGTCGTAGATGAACTGTATACTGGTAGGTCGTCTTTAGCACTTCTGCTGGGCCCAAAGTACTAAATCGCTCTGAGGGACCCCGCAGCTTTGGAAACTTCAGCGAGTCTCTTTAAGGACTATCCTCGTTGACTGTCATCACGTGTAGTACAGGCCTATCTGCGCACAGTCACTAGCTAACCCAGGCGCTCTTAGAGGGTGTTGCTGTGCTTGAAGACTCGACACCTGTTGTCGACACTGTGACAGCCACTTCAACACTTGCGGTAGTCCAAAGTCTTGATGTCGCACACTGCGTTGCTGGCACCTTGTGCTCTCCCTCTCGACTGGTAGCTGGCTGGGCTGGGGTCGTTCCGGAACGAGCAGCGCGGCGGGTGTCGAAGGCGCTCGGATCAGCAGCGCGCTCCACGGCCTCCTGCGGCTGAGTGTGGATCGTGTGGTGCGTGGCGTGGTGGCGGCTGGAGCTCCGGCGGCGGACTGCGGGTCATCGCCCGGCTGAGGTAGCAGCGGCGGCCAGGTAGCGGCCGCGTCCCGTTGCCTGGAGGCCGACCGCCCCCACCACCTGCCACCGACCGCCAGCCGCCGAGTCGCACCTAGAGCTGCGCGCCACGCCCACCTTCCGTTTTCAATGGCACTCTGTGCGCGCGTACTGGTATTTCGTCATCGCCATCATCATTTTGTTCACTTTACGACCACAGGCAGGACCTGTTTGGAACACAACTATCTTCCCTGGTCTTTCCACCACCTTTTTGTTGCTGTAACACCCACAGGGCGCGGGGTGGCGGGGATGGGGGACGGATGGGGAGGCGGTGATTGCGAGCCATCACCATTTCTCTAAAAAAAGTGGTTGCTACGGAAGCAAAGGCAACTCCACAGCAAACATAAACATAGCCAAAGCCTTGCAGACAAACAAAAATTACACGAAGCGAAATGTAGTGTAAGGAGGGCTGTGCGGGAGGCGTTCAACGAATTCGAAAGTAAAGCTGTATGTACTGACTTGGCAGAAAATCCTAAGAAATTTAGGTCTTATGCCAAAGCGGTAGGTGGATCAAAACAAAATGTCCAGACACTCTGTGACCAAAATGGTACTGAAACAGAGGATGACAGGCTAAAGCCCGATATACTAAATGTTTTTTTCCAAAGCTGTTTCACAGAGGAAGACTGCACTGTAGTTCCCTCTCTAGATTCTCGCACAGATGACAAAATGGTATATATCGAAATAGGTGACAGAGGGATAGAAAAACAATTACAATCGCTCAAAAGAAGAAAGGCCGCTGGAGCTGATGGGATGCCAGCTCGATTTTACACAGAGTACGCGAAGGAACTTACCCCCTTTTTGCAGCGGTGTACCGTAGGTTTCTAGAAGAGCGTAGCGTTTCAAAAGATTGGAAAAGGGCACAGGTCATCCCCGTTTTCAAGAAGGGACTTCGAACAGATGTGCAGAACTATAGACCTATATCTCTAACGTCGATCAGTTGCAGAATTTGGAACACGTATTATGTTCGAGTATAATGACTTTTCTGGAGATTAGAAATCTACTCTGTAGGAATCAGCATGGGATTAAAAAAAAAAGACGATCGTGTGAAACCCATCTCGCGCTATTCCTCCACGAGACTCAGAGGGCCATAGACACGGTCCCCAGGTAGAGTCCTTGTTTCCTGACTTCCGCAAGGCGTTTCATACAGTTCCTCACAGTCGTTTAATGAAAAAAGTAAGAGTATTTAGACTATCAGACCAATTGTGTGATTGGATTGAAGAGTTCCTAGATAACAGAACGCAGCATGTCATTCTCAGTGGCGAGAAGTCTTCCCAAGTAAGAGTGATTTCAGGTGTGCCGCGGCGGAGTGTTGTACGGCCGTTGCTATTCACAATATATGTAAATGACCTTGTGGATGACATCGGAAGTTCACCGAGGCTTTTTGCGGATGGCGCTGTAGTATATCGAAAGGTTGTAACAATGCAAAATTGTACTGAAAAGCAGAAGGATCTGCAACGCATTGTGCAGGGAATGGCAATTGAATCTCAATGTAGACAAGTGAAATGTGCTGCGAATACATAGAAAGAAAGATCCTTCATTTACCTACAATATAGCAGGTCAGCAACTGGAAGCAGTTAATTCCATAAACTATCTATGAGTAGGCATTAGGAGTGTTTTAAAATGGGATGACCATACAAAACTAATCGTCGGTAAAGCAGATGCCACACTGAGATTCATTGGAAGAATCCTAAGGAAACGCAGTCCGAAAACAAAGGTAGTACGTTACAGAACACTTGTTCACCCACTGCTTGAATACTGCTAACCGGTGTGAGGATTCATACCAGATAGGGTTGATAGAAGAGATAGAGAAAATCCAACGGAGAGCAGCGCGCTTCGTTACAGGATCATTTAGTAATTGCGAAAGCGTTACGGAGATGATAGATAAACTACAATGAAAGACTCTGCAAGAGAGACGCTCAGTAGCTCGGTATGGACTTTTGTTGAAGTTTCGAGAACATACCTTCACCGAGGAGTCAAGCAGTATAGTGCTCCCTCATACGTATATTTCGCGAAGAGTCCATGAGGATAAAATCAGAGAGATTAGAGTCCACACAGAGGCATACCGACAATCTTTCTTTCCACGAACAATACGAGACTGGAACAGAAGGGAGAACTGATAGAGGCATTCAAGGTACCCTCCGCCACACACCGTCTGATGGCTTGCGGAATATGGATGTAGATGTAGATGTAGAAGCGCTTATTTCCTTACAAATACAACTTTCCATGTTTCTCAGGTAACTCTCGGCAAACTAAAGTAACATGAATATTAAGAGTCTCGAAAATGACAAGGAAGTTGTACTGAGCCAGTGTGGATGATACGAACTTAGTGAGTGAATCACGGTTCGTCAACCTAGCAATCCCCTGTTGAACACTGTTATATCAAGCGAGCCACGTATTTACTGGGTTCGGTACCAGTACTAAAGGTTTAAGGCTTAATTTAACCGATAACACTTTAGGATCCAAACCAGGTTAGGTACTTTTATACAGAACGACTTGCCCAGATTAACATCAGCTAACGATATTAATCATGAAGCCTTCATTCGCGTTTCAGTAGACGTCATTGTGCATTAGGTAGCTGGGCGTTACTGCTTCCCCACCAGTATACGACTGGTAGGTGGAGGTTACTCATTATTTACTAGTTAGGGAAAAACCCATTACTGCTATTATTTGGGATTATTGCATATAGAATTACTGCCACAAAGTAATCAACACTAGCAAGACCTACGGTTCAGTATGTCACGCCAAAATTAATTAATCACACAGTGGCTTCCCTGCAACCATTTCTTCTACGTTGGCAGCAAGTGATCTTATAACTAATAAATTAGACAAATGTACTGAAAAAGAAAGACTCGTCAGTAGATTCTTGTATCGCTCAAGCAAAGTTCAAACAATCAAACATATATGTTACCCTAAATCTATACTAACAAGTTAGATTCCACCAATATTTCATCAGTCAGGTATCAGTGGACCATACAAAACCGTTTGATAGCATTTACACAGAGTTCTTTAAAAGTTTCACACCGCAAAATGCGTGTACAAATTTCATTCTTTTGTCTACTTACGTTTAATCAAAGGCCATTACTAACAAACGTCAGTGATATTACACCATTTGTCAAAATAATGTCATTATCTACACTATATAATCAAAAGTATCCAGACACCTGTCTAAAAATGACATAAGTTCGTGGCACCCTCCATCGGTAATGCTGGAATCCAGTATAGTGTTGGCCCACCCTTAGCCTTGATGACAGCTTTCACTCTCGCAGGCATACGTTCAGTCATGTGCTAGAAGGTTTCTTGCGGAATAGCAGCCCATTCTTCACGGAGTGCTGCACTGAGGAGAGGTATCGATGTCGGTCGGTGAGGGTTGGCAGGAAGTTCGCATTCCAAAACATCCCAAAGGTGTTCTATAGGATTCCAGTGAGGACTCTGTGCGGGACAGTCCATTACGGGGATGTTATTGAGTGCCACGCAAAACACCAAGGGTGCAAGCCCCCCTCCATGAAAAGTACTACCACATCATAATACAACCGCCTGCGAATTTTACTGTTGACACTGCACAAGCTGGCACATGACGTTCACCGGGCATTTGCCATACCTACACCCTGACATCGGAGGAGTGCGTGCTAGCAGTCCTACTGCTAATTACTGGTTCACGCCAGTTCGTGTTGAAACGTGGGCTCACGAGCCCTCTTTTTGCTGTGGTAACTGTACGATCTACCACAGCTGCTCTTACAATACGACGATCCTGGCGGGCGTTTGTGCTGCATGGACGTCCAGAGCCTCATCTACAGGGGTGAGAATGTTTACGTGACCACTGACACCAGCATCGATGCACGACGGACGGAGTACGTCTAGCTTGTGTGGCAATTCTCCGAATGGGTCACTCCCACCCCTAGCCGCGCGGGATTAGCCGAGCGGTCTCTGGCGCTGCAGTCATGGACTGTGCGGCTGGTCCCGGCAGAGGTTCGAGTCCTCCTTCGGGCATGGATGTGTGTGTTTGTCCTTAGGATAATTTAGGTTAAGTAGTGTGTAAGCTTAGGGACTGAGGACCTTAGCAGTTAAGTCCCATAAGATTTCATAGACATTTGAACTCCCACCCCCACTCGTAAGGCCACGATTTGACCCCTTCCAAACTCGCTCACTTGCCTGTAGGAAGCACGAGTGCATCTCATGGCATTATTGCCTGCTTGCTTCACACTTTTGCACCACACTGAGCCTTCCGGCTGTGTGCATTCCCTCTTGTAGGGTAGAGGCAGAGGGCGGTCTGATAGCTATATCTCACGGCTGTATGGTGGCGGACAAATTTGAAACTATTATTTCTACATCTGCTATCCTCCAGGTGACATATGCTGCCAACAGATCAAAATCACATCTTTCCAGATGTACTATTTTTTTACGACAGTTTATACGCAATGTTAACAAATTTCTCTTTTTCAGAAACGCTTCTTTTGCCATTGCCACTGTACATTTTATATTCTCTCTACTCCAACCTTCATAATTTATTTTGCTGCTCAAATAGCACAACTCATCTACTTCTTCTTCCCGTTTCCTAATCGAATTCTCTTATCATCACCTGCTTTAATTCTACTACATTGCATTATCCTTGTTTTGCTTTTGTTGATATTCATGTTATATCATCATTTGAAAACGTTGTCCATTCCGGTCAACTGCTCATTCAAGTCCTTTGCTGTCTCTGACAGAATTACATCCTCTCTGAACTTTAATTCCTGTCTACTGCTTGTGGAATCTACAGAGTGGATACAATCGGTGACAGGCTGCAACCCTGTCTCATTCCCTTCTCAACCGGTGCTTCCTTTTCATATCCCCTCGATTCTTATTGCTGCTGTCTGTTTTCTATACAAGTGGTAAACAGCCTTTCAAAAATGGCTTTAAGAATTGTCGGACTTAATATCTGAGGTCGTCAGTCCCCTAGACTTAGAACTACTTAAACCTAACTAGCCTAAGAACATCACATACATCCATGTCCGAGGCAGGATTCGAACCTGCGACCATAGCAGCAGCGCGGTTCCGAACTGAAGCGCCTAGAACCGCTCGGCCACAGCGGCCGGCAAATAGCCATTAGTTCCCCCTATATTACCCGCGGCACTGTTGGAATTTCAAAGATAGTATTCCAGTCAGCTGTCAAAAGTTTTCTCAAGGTTTTGCTTTCCTTAACCTATCTTATAAGGTAAATCGTAGGGATCAGTATTGCCTCGCATGTGCTCACATTTCGCTGGAATTGTAACTGATCTTCCCCAAGGTCGACTTCGAAAAGTTTTTCCGTTTTTCTGTAATTCATTCGCCTTAGTATTTTGCAGCCATGTCTTTTTAAACTGATAGTTCGGTTATATACACACCTGTCAGCACCTGCTTTCTTGTTATTTGAATTATTAGATTCTTGTTGAAGTCTGGGGGTATTTCGTTTCTTGATATATCTTGCAAGCAAGGTGTAAGTTTTTTGTCACGGGTGACTCTCCCAAGGCTATCAGTAGTTCTGAGGGAATGTCGTGTACTCCCACGGCCTTGTTTCAGCTTAGGTCTTTCATTACTGTGTCAAATTCTTCTCGCAGTGCCATTATATATTTGTATTCGAATCGCCTAAAACTTAAATCGCAAATATTGCGGAAATGGAAGTACTGTTGACGTGCTGTTTTCAAAGAATGGTAATGGGCTTGTATTGTTAGCCAATCAACTGGTTGTAATAATAGCTAGAAAGTGTATTTTAGTGTAAACATGGACTTTTGTTAAAATGGATCAATGATTATTGACATTAACAGACTAAAAGTAGGGTAAATTAGAATTTCAGTAGTTTTTGTTGCAGGATTCTAGAGCGAGAGATCGTTTTTTGAAAAGTTCCCACACCGACTCTTGTACAATACCTGTGGTAGTACACACTAAAGAGCAACACACGTGCATATACTAGTTACGTGAATTCTGGCCAGTAACGAGACAACTGACCATCACAGGTTGTGTTCAAAACGACCACCGCTAGCGGCAACACAAGTTTCCAGTTGGTATGAAACGACTGCTGCACACGTGCTAGCATTTCAGCGGAGCTGCCCGACCAGTCGTTGCATATCATCGGCTGTGGTTGGTATGTGCTTTTAGACAGCGCCTTTCAGCTTTCCCCACAGAAAAAAAAGTTCATAGGCGTCAAGGCCGGGGAACTGGTCGGCGAAGCTATACGTCCTCTGCATCCAGTTCAACGATCTGGAAACGATTCGCGAAGAAATGCTGTACTATTTGGTGCACTATCGGCAGGGCAGACATCATGCTGGTATAGCAGATTCCTCCTAGTCCGCAGAGAGATGGCTTGTAGCATCCTTGGAAGCTAGTCTTTTAGGATGCTGCGATAGTTGTGTTCGTTCAGTGTTCTTTCTATGAAAAACGGCCCTATGAGCTGATGGTTCACGTGCCCACACAAACACTTATGCTCCATGGACTGTGACGTTCCACCTGACGAAGCCAGCGGGGATTGGCAGCAGACTAGTAGTGCATGTTTCGGCGGTTTACTTGGCCATGATTGGTAAATGTGGCCTCATCAGTCTGGAGTGTCCCGTCTTAACCCCCATACACAGGAGTTGACACTATACTCTAATAGTTTCGAAGCAGCCCTTGTTGGAGAGAGACGTGATAGGGATGGAACCTATGTCGATGGATAATGCGTAGGACACTTGCCTGACCCATGCCACATCCTCGTGCGATTGTGCGGGAACTAATCTACGGGTCAAGCGCAACAGCAACTAGAACATTAACTTCCCTCTCTTCTGTCGTCACTGGTTTCCTTCTGTTACGTTGTCTAGGAGCTACGCTACCACTTTCACGGAACTGCTTGAAGAGGTTGACAAATAACTGTCGAGATGGCTTACGTCTATTGAATTATCTTGCCGCGTACATCGTACGATAACGAACTGATTTTTTCGTACATTCTCCATACACCATGACGATGTCGGCTTTTTCTGCATTGGTAAATCCCATCGTGCACTCATGACCTACTACTTGGACTGTCACACATGAACTGACTAGCATGCACTCAAGGAACACACAAGTAGACCATAAACAAACATATCATCATCGTACGTAGCAACTACGCGGTTTGAATGGCTCAAACAAGGGTCGGTATGGAAAATTTCCAACATACATTATCTCGTAAACAACTCGCACTAGAATCTTGCAACAATTGACGTTCTAATTTACGCTACTTTTAGTTTGTTAATGTCAAGAAGCATAGTTCCCATGTATGTTTGTACAAACGAAACTCTGTCGAAGTATTGTTACGATCTGTTGATTGGCTAACAATACGAGCCTCTGACAGTCATCCCATTCCTTGTAAATCGCTCACCATTAGCACTTTCCATACACCTGATTCAAAATGTTTCAGTGTAGTAGTATTACTTTACTGACGTTAGTATTTGATTCACATCCTCATCACAAAGTCGAAGACATTGCTGTTCAGAGAAACAAATCGTTCGAAACGCATTCGTTCAAAAATTTGAGAAGTGAAGATATATGAATACTAATATCTAATGCCACTGCGAGAAGAATTTGTAAGAGCAGTAAAAGACGTAAGTCGAAACAAGGCCGTGGGAGTTTCCTCAGAACTACTGCTAGCCTTCGGAGAGACAGGCGTAGCAAAACTCTGACATGTGACGTGAACGACGTATGCTACAGGCTTGAAAGTTCAACAGGAATCTAATAATTCCACTTCCAAAGAATGTAGGTGCTGACAAGTGTGAATATAACCGAACTGCAAAATTCTAACGTGAATTACTTACAGAAGAAAGGAAACTTGCAGAAGACGATCTCGGGGAAGATCAGTTTCGATTTCAGAGAAATATGGGAACACGCGAGGCAATACTGAACCTATGACTTACCTTATAATCCAGGTGAAGAAAAGGCAAATACACGTTTATATCATTTGTGGACGTATTGTATTTGTCTTATTATTAGAATCATAGGTTTCGAGACGGCAGATTAAATTCAGGGGGAGGGGGGGGGAGAAGGGGTGGGATGCGGAACAGACCCCTTCGATTCAGTCTTGCGCTACTGTGGTCCTGTCCTCTTTTTAGCCACTTAATCTCTTGATTCTCTTGTATACCCGTCGTGTGGCACATTTCCTCTTTATCCTTACCCGTTCTCTTCATACCTGTATCACTAATTTTTCCCTGAGTCTGCAGTTGTAGGAGTTCATAGTGTGTCTAAGATATTCATTTCTCACCTTACCCATTTTGATTATTTTTGATTATTCCGATCCGACTTCTCAAAAACTTAATTTCACTTTCTCGTACAGTACTTATTTTCCTTTCCTGCATGACTTAGGTTTCTGCAGAATACAAAGAATTGGTGTGTAACACATTTTGTACATTACATTCATCCTTTTATGTTCCATAATAAAGCTCTCAGATTACCTCATGCGTTCACTTCTGTCCCGATCTTTAGTTTTATGGTATTATACTCCCATTGTACTTGGAACTGCTTTAAGTCTGAAAAAGACACTCTGGTCGAAAAGTCAAATGCTGTAACATGCCATTTCTGGTCCTATTGTACATTTACGTTATTACTTCGCAGTTAATACTAAACCGCTTGGTGGATTCATAGAAGCACTTTGACTATTACTCGATCGGGAATAATGAACACCTAATCTATCTGTGCGGGCACTAATTTCTCTTATCTTACTGCGATGCTCATTTCTCCGTATGTAGGTGGGTGTCAACAAAACGAAGTTGGTGATCGAAACTTCGTGAGAAGATCTCGCCATAGCAAGAAACGCTTTCGTTTTAGTCATTAGCACAAATTCACGTCACATTTGCAGTTCATTACTGCCATTTATGCTACAGTTTCAATTTATTATGGGCGGTTCCATCGATAGCGTTGTTTTTCAGCGTTCCCCAGCGTCGCGAGGACTGTTGCGAGAGTTGCGTGACCATTTAGCAGAGAAAGTGCTGGCCTGAACGCCAGAAGAGACAACTGCTAGAGGCAATGTAGACAACGAGCTAGCCAGCTAAAAAAGGTGTCCGCTGAAAAGAGGGCGCCTTGCATAATACATGCTATATACGTCACGTTTCACCCAGAACAGAGGAAAGGAGGCGACCCACAACTTTCTGAAAGAGCAGCGCCGGAGTCACGCGGCCTTACGAGGACTTAGGGTAGCCGCGAGTCACGCTCTCTGCACGTGTAGCACACGTGGTGCTCAGCGGAGAGAAGGGGTGCGCTTGCGCTCCACATTCCTAATCCCTGTTGCCTGGCTGATAAGATCGTGAATGCCGACCGCAACGCCACGGCGAACACTTTAATTGGCGCAGCATCCTCAGTCTGGTTGTTCTCACGCCTCGCTGTACTTTATGGCGCTGTTCTCCGCGTAGCAGCCTTCACTGTCAGGGTGATGCGCGGTATATATTTCCCTTACTGTCTTCACGAAGCTTTCAAGCAACGTTTGTCGTATGTGGAATGTAACATTCATTCTGGTAAGCAAGGATTCTCATATACAGTGCCTATATCTGACCAGCTAGATATGCCGAAATTCCACGTCTAATCTGCAAACCATTGTGAAATGCATGGCGGAGGGTACTTATCATTGTACCAGTTATTAAGATATCCATGTATGGAGCGTGGGATTCTTGAATGTATTCCAATCTCTGTCTCCCCTACAGTTTTACCCACTGCAGCTCCCTCTATTACTACGGAGCTATTCCCTGACAGCGTAACAGAAGTTCTGCCATCGTGTCCCTTCATCTTAACAGTGTTTTTCATACGTTCCTTTCATTGCAGATTCTGCGGAGAACCTCCTCATTTCTTACGTCGTCTAGTCCACTTAATATTCAACATCCTTTTATAGCAGCATACTTGAAACGCTTCGATTCCCTTCTTTTACAGTTTTCCCACAGTTCATCATTCATTTACCATACAGTGTTGTTCTTTAAATGTAAATCCTCAGAAATTTCTTTCTCAAAGTAAGACCCATGTTTGAGACTAGCAGACTTCTATTTGCCAGGAATGCCCCCTTTTACTGTGCTAATCCGCTTTTTACACCTTCCTTGCTTCGTCCCTCTTCTGTTATTTTCCTTCCAAGGTAGCAGAACTACTTCGACTACTTGGCGACCCAAGTTTTGACAGGTTTATCAGTAATCGCATTTCTGCTATTCCTCATCGCTTTCGCTTTCTCTCAGTCCATATACTCATTAGCCTGGTCACTCCGCTCAACACTGTAATCCTCGTTCACTTTCACCGAAGATAGCAATGTTGTCAGCAAATCTTAACATTTATATTTCACCTTGAATTTTAATCTCACTCCTACATCTTTCTTTTATTTCCGCCGTAGCTTCTTCGATGTACAGATCGAACAGTAAGACGTATTCGGGAGGACTACGGTTCAAACACGCGTCCGGAAATCGAGATTTAGGTTTTCCGTGATTTTATTCAGGCAAATGCAGGGGTAGTTCTGTGAAAGCGCATAGCCGATTTCCTTCCCCATCCTTCCCCAAACCAAGCTTGTGCTCCCTCTGAAATGGCCTCGTTGCCGACGGGACATTAAACACAAATCTCCGCCGCCTCCTCCTCCTGCGCGAATACTAAGAATACTATGAACGGAAGATAACATCCCTGCCTTTTACGTTTACTAGGCCGAGCACTTTGTCTTGGTCTTCCATTCTTAAGTATGTTACCTATCTTTCATTGTACCGTGCAAATATGTTCTTTAGAATTCCGCACATCTTGCACCATTTTATAGTCCCCAACATTTTTCTAGTTCGAGAAATGTTTCTTCTGTTATCAGTCTCACCCTCAGAACTGTCTCTCTTGCGCCATTACCGTCCAGAAAGCTAAACTGACTGTCGTCGAACATATCATTCATTTTGTTTTCTATTATTCCGTATACAGAGTCATTATAATTAAGTTCAAGTTTCAAAACGCCATAAAGAAGTAACTGCTGCTCAGAATGATGTTTAATGTGAAGGTAATACTATTGACTTATGGAGAAACGTTATGGGGAAAAACAGGAACTAAAACTTTTCCACTAGGTGGTGCTGTAAGTTCCAGCTACAGTTGACAGATCAGACGCAATACGACAGCTACGATGGGTGAGTTACACATTAGCGAATCGTACTGTGCAACGTAAATGACTGCACAAGTTTGACATTCAACAGTTTTGGCACAGTTAGTTAGGTAAGCCCATTCATCACGGCAAGGTCGTGCCACATCGAATGGGAAAATCGGTTTTTAATTGTCCTAAGGCGAAAACCACATAAAAAGCAAAAATAAAGTAAGTTTTCGGTTGTCCTGAAGATAAAAACCGCATAAAAAACAACAATCGGTGTTGAACTGTCGTGAAACTGGCTCAAGACGTGTTCAATATACTGTCCACCGTTTCCTGCCGCAAGCTTAAATTGAGAAACTGCGTGTTCCACAACAGACCGGAGTTTAGAATGCGTTCTGCAATGTGTGCCTTCAGTTTAGCTACGTTTGTATTCTGAGTACTGAACATAGAACCCTTCAGATAACGCAATAGCCAGATGTCACACAGATCAAAATCAGGTGATGAGGACGGCGAAGTCTATAGGGAAATAACGGCTGATAATTCTAGCGTTTCCGAAATGCCTCTGCAGCAGTCGCTTCACTGGCTGTGCAATGTGCGGAGTAGCGCCATCGTGCTTAAAACTGATCCTACCCATATATAATGTCATTGGTGCGCAAAAGACTCATAGAATTTACCAGTGACCGTACAGCTGTCAGGAAGAACAGGGCCCATCTGCTCCAAAGAATAACACCGTGTGATAGACGATGACGGCAACCCGCACCACAGTGTCACCTCTGCAGTATGAAATGCGATGATGTGCGAGAGAATTTTCCGACGCCCATATTCGGCAGTTATGCCCTTAGAGTTGGAAGTGGGCATCGTTTCTCCACAGAATGTTCCATTAACATTCATTGTCCAGTTACAGGTGAGCAAGAAATTCTGTAGCAAGCTTTTGTCTTACCGACAGGTCGCTATAAACCAACTCCTGAACATGAGTGATTGTGTTTGCATAGCAATCCAAGATGTTTTGTAGAATTTTATGCACCGTGCCCGCAGGCATGCCCAAAGTTCGGGCGATTCCCAGGGCAATGCATTTTTGCACATCACCGCTCGATGAATCCTGCAGTGCTGTAGGCCCATCTTATACTGACGTCGGATCAAGTTCTTTCCTACCTCTACCACAATGAGCTTCAAAAGAACCTACCTTTTCGAATTTAGTAATTTATTTCTTCAGATCCTTGGCAGACAACGGGTCAACGCTTATTTTCATATATTTGAGTGTCCGGAACTTGTGCAGAGCTATTGGCGCACAGTCACCGTTCTTGTAAAAGAGCTGTACCAGCAGCGCGCGATCCTGCATTGAGACAGTCATGCCGAGTGCCCAGCCGCAAATTGAGCAACGTCCGTGTACCTTGCCTCTTTTACTTAGGATATTCTGCCGCTTACAGCGCCATCCAGTGGTAAGATTTTCATTGGAGTTTTTTTATTTCCCTAACATATTTCCTTTCTTCGATAATATTCCATTCGAATTTGACGTCATTCTGCACGGCGGTTTGGTTTTACAGTGTTTTGAAAGTGGGATATGAGGGATATGAGGGATATTCCGAAAGTAACGTACGATCGGGCGCGAAATGGAAACTCCAGTGAAATCAAAAGTGTTTTATTTGCGATTCTTAGCTACACCTTCCAGCAACATCTCTACATAGTCGCCGGTCTCTGAGACATTTGTCGTAGCGTTGTACCAACTTTCCAGTGCCCTCGTCATAGAAGGTAGCCGTCTGCACTTTTCGCCGATTCTCTATGCTGATCTCCAGTTCGTTGTCTGTTCCAAAGCGTTCACCTTACACCAAGCGGTCCAAGACAGCAGAGATGAAAATCAGATGAAGCAAAGTCCGGGTTGTATGGAGGGCGATCAAACACTTTCCACCGAAAACGCGGCAGGGGCGTCCTCTTTGGCCCTGCAAAGTGCGGCCGAGAACTGTTATGAAGAAGGAAATGCGTGACAGTTACGTTGTGTGGGCTGCATCAAATCAGGCGAAATCTCTCACGGACACTCACAATTGGCGGGAGCACTTTTTTTTTCTTTTTCTTTTTTTTTTCGTACTCACTGTGCGCTCAGAACTGAAAAGACAGACGTGACGCGATCAACCGCCGTACTAGAGGCAATGTCCTACGCACCTAAGAAATGATTTATCGGATATTCATTGTGGTTGCCATTTCGCGATCGATCGGACCTTACGGTCGGAATACGCCCATTATAATCACTCTTTATTATTCTTCTCAGAGGTGGATCTCACTGTCTGCCAAAAGCTGCGCTGCTGCTGCTAGGCGCTTCAGACCTTGCAGTGCCTGAAGACTGTCGCAGCGGTGGATTCGAAACGAGTGAGGAACGGTGCTGTGGCAGCCACTGGGCTGGCGCTCGCGCTTTCCTGACTCGTCGACCTGCTGGAGGGTCCTCGTCTCTCAGGAGGCGCGGTGGAGCGCGGGCGACGTTTCTGTGCCAAGGAGCGCCGTCGTCTGCGGGAGGAAACAGCTCGGCACGCAGCCCCGGCTACTGCTGCTGGTTAACGAGGAGGGATACACTCGCGCAGGACCTCCGCTTCCTGTCCCCGCAAGGTCCCCTCCGGTAACCTCCGGGAGAGGTGTTCTTGTCCTTCAGCTCGGCCCGGGGCTCGGTTTGTAAAGTTGTCGACACAGCGAAAAAACTGCGCACACTCTGAAACAAAAGCGATATTTATTTATACTGTACCATGCTCACTTCAGACACCCGATAGAAATTACCAGTAACTTCACCCCTATCGAGGGAGATGGCGCAGTGGACAGCACACTGTTGTGGCATTCACCAGTTCAGCTCTCCGTCCGGTCATCCACATTTAGATTTTCGATGATTTCCCTCAATGGCTCCAGGCAATTTCCGAGGTGGTTCCTTTGAAAAGGGGACGCCCAATTTCCTTCTCTGTCCTCCTTTCGTAATGCGACCTTGTGCTGCGCCTCTAATGACCTCACAGGAGAAACTCCCCGTTGCATCCCCTCAGATCTATTGGCCAGAGGGTCCAGTGGATAGTCCGTCATAAACTGAACACAGACCAACCTTGAAAACAGTAAGAAGGCGTACTGAACTGTAAAAAAAAAAAAAAAAAAAAGAAGCAAAGCAGAAACAGTGAACGGCCTAAGGACAAGAAGTGCAATATAGGGCAGCTTGAAACAGCAATGGCGTCGTGGGTAAGTGGCCGGTGTCGGACTAAGGAGCGGGCGTGCCGTGTTCAAACCTCTCTCGTGCCTTTGTTCCGCTGTTCTATGTATTCTAATTTGTTTTTGTGGGGTGATTAACGCCCGTTTGCAACAACGAGTTGTAATGTAGGGACCTATAATGACAGTTGATTGTGCACAACTACTCTATTAGCAACCGAAAGGCCACGTCTTTCGAATGGGAGCCGCAAACGTTTGACCACAAGGCGGGAAGTCAACCGAATCCTCCACCGAAAAACACGACTGGTGTGTCGTACACGGCATTAGTGACAGAACGTGTGTCATGATAGGAATCTCTTAACGACGCACCTAATTTGCACGCCTGGCGAGTGAGTGAGAAATGCCTCCTTGCCCGGTTTAGGTGTTGATATGAATACGATCACTACCGAGGAAATGATGAAAACAATTTGTCGCAGTATCTGCAACAAATGACCAAAACAGTTCCACTGTGCTATTTCCAAACATGTGTTTTTAACGTTGCCTTTGGAGGTTTTGACACTTGAATTTCTTTGTTGTAACGTAGTTCACATCCCTTTACTTGTTGACTTCATTTCTGTGAGACATCTATGTGGTATCTCGCTTGCTTTCACTAGTCATCACATTTACTTGGGACGGTAACGTACTGTTACCACATGACTTAAATTCTATAACCAATGTATGGTATGACAGCTGTTAAGACTACATAAAGAGAACAAACATTTCAATGACCGGACAGTTCATAAAGATGGGAAAAAAATTAAATACACTCCTGGAAATGGAAAATAGAACACATTGAAACCGGTGTGTCAGACCCACCATACTTGCTCCGGACACTGCGAGAGGGCTGTACAAGCAATGATCACACGCACGGCACAGCGGACACACCAGGAACCTCGGTGTTGGCCGTCGAATGGCGCTAGCTGCGCAGCATTTGTGCACTGCCGCCGTCAGTGTCAGCCAGTTTGCCGTGGCATACGGAGCTCCATCGCAGTCTTTAACACTGGTAGCATGCCGCGACAGCGTGGACGTGAACCGTATGTGCAGTTGACGGACTTTGAGCGAGGGCGTATAGTGGGCATGCGGGAGGCCGGGTGGACGTACCGCCGAATTGCTCAACACGTGGGGCGTGAGGTCTCCACAGTACATCGATGTTGTCGCCAGTGGTCGGCGGAAGGTGCACGTGCCCGTCGACCTGGGACCGGACCGCAGCGACGCACGGATGCACGCCAAGACCGTAGGATCCTACGCAGTGCCGTAGGGGACCGCACTGCCACTTCCCAGCAAATTAGGGACACTGTTGCTCCTGGGGTATCGGCGAGGACCATTCGCAACCGTCTCCATGAAGCTGGGCTACGGTCCCGCACACCGTTAGGCCGTCTTCCGCTCACGCCCCAACATCGTGCAGCCCGCCTCCAGTGGTGTCGCGACTGGCGTGAATGGAGGGACGAATGGAGACGTGTCGTCTTCAGCGATGAGTGTCGCTTCTGCCTTGGTGCCAATGATGGTCGTATGCGTGTTTGGCGCCGTGCAGGTGAGCGCCACAATCAGGACTGCATACGACCGAGGCACACAGGGCCAACACCCTGCATCATGGTGTGGGGAGCGATCTCCTACACTGGCCGTACACCTCTGGTGATCGTCGAGGGGACACTGAATAGTGCACGGTACATCCAAACCGTCATCGAACCCATCGTTCTACCATTCCTAGACCGTGCCACCCAAGGTGCTCTAGAAGGTGTAAGTCAACTACCTTGGCCAGCAAGATCTCCGGATCTGTCCCCCATTGAGCATGTTTGGGACTGGATGAAGCGTCGTCTCACGCGGTCTCCACGTCCAGCACGAACGCTGGTCCAACTGAGGCGCCAGGTGGAAATGGCATGGCAAGCCGTTCCACAGGACTACATCCAGCATCTCTACGATCGTCTCCATGGGAGAATAGCAGCCTGCATTGCTGCGAAAGGTGGATATACACTGTACTAGTGCCGACATTGTGCATGCTCTGTTGCCTGTGTGTATGTGCCTGTGGTTCTGTCAGTGTGATCATGTGATGTATCTGACCCCAGGAATGTGTCAATAAAGTTTCCCCTACCTGGGACAATGAATTCCCGTTGTTCTTATTTCAATTTCCAGGAGTGTAGCACGGCCGCTTCACTTTCCAAGACCTTGACCACTTAACTCCGCCGCCGCGGCTGTTAAAATTATCTCGGTTTCGCAATTGTTGAGCCTGGACCGTTCGCAGTTTTCATTTTTCTTTTTTCTTTTCACAGTCCAGTACACCTTCTTCCTGTTTTCATGCTTGATCTGTTTTCTGTTTCTGACGGGCTGTCCATTGGGCCATCTTACCACTAAATATGAGGGGGACGCGATGGGGAGTTTCCCTTGTCAGACTCTTAATCATCCTTCCTTCTTCCTTCCATGATTCTTTAAAGAATCGGACTCTCACGTATGAGACATCCGTTTCACGCATATTGATGTTTTTGACGTCGTATCTCCTGAACGGTGTGTCGTACAACGTCATAACTTTCGAGGTACATTCAGCGCTTTATGTGGATACTGTCTACGAAATGTGTTACGAGGGGAGTCAGGAGTAAAGAATTAAAGGATTAAAACGCCGTGCCCAATGCGCTGAGGCTTTACTGTATGAACAGCGAAAATGTCGTAAGAAGCGATAAACTTCTTTTTCCTTTCTTTCTTTTCGTGAGACACATCAGCGAAAAAAGATTTGATTTTATGACTAAAGTTTGCGGGAAGTCGCTTTGTGCTCTCATTGGCAAATAATGTATGAATTTATTCTGGGCTATCTGCGCTTCACGAACTATATTGTTGTTAGAATATGCACATTTTCTGACTGTAATACTACTGGTATTGCGTTAAACTCTGAAGTAATATTGTACTTCTCAATGAGTAGGTAATGACAGCATATTAGAAGTGACATTCTTTTTTTTTGCCTATGGAAGACGTTATTTAGGCAACCTGCAACTAGGATCGTGCCCCGGCTTAGCCGTTTATTAATGTTAATGGTACAAAATTTACTTAAAAAGGCGAAAAATAAAATAATAGACACATTTGTGATTGAAGCGATAGAACATAACTGATGTGACTTAGTTAATTCATATCTTGTAACGTCTCCAACAGAAGGAAAACTCTTAGAAATGACATGTATGTTCTGCCTTCACATTCATTAAATGTGTTTTTTTAGGATAGCGATTCGGTCGTTGTGCCAATCTCATGTGAGACCTATAACAACATAAAATACTTAAAGATGTCAAGAAAACATTATATTATGGAAACGTTATTTTTTTTTTTTTTAAAAAAAAAAGAGATTGTAACTCCTCCTACATGACTATAAGAAACGTCAGTGCATAGTCGTTCCTTTGAAGAGAACACTGTCGTCTTATGCAACCATGTTTACATTTTGCATGTGTATAATGAGACACTGTTCGTGTCATTTACATAAACGTAGCTTTTCTCTAAAGTGAGAACATAATGTCAAACAAAGTGTCCAAGCATGCATTCACTCAATGTATTGTAAACACATTACCTGGTTTAATAATTACTGTTGAATTCGTGCCATGTGCACACTTAATTTCCAGTGGGCGGCCACCAGATGTGACAGTCCACAGCTGAAGTTCTACAAGCGTGCTGGGTGTTGCTATCAATCTGTCATATCAGAGATACATTCTGCGTAAATTCTGTTATGTGTTAGTTTATTTAAATATAACTTCATTTTTTCCTTTAAAACTGTCTTATTTCGAGGAGGGAGCAGCGCGAAAGATCTTCGTTTATTAAAAAATATATATTGTAAAAAAATGATAGTGCTAATGATATTTGCTGATATTCTAGTATGTAGCACCATTTGTTATCTTTTTTGCGACATTACATGCAACCACGTAGTCCATGTTGTTGTCGCCGTCGCCGTCGTCGTCGTCGTCGTCGTCTTCACTCCGAAGACTGGTTTGATGCAGCTCTCCAAGTTGACAAACTGTCTCTGTTAATTGCCATCGATTCGTACCAACTCCAGTCACATTTATGTGACTACACGTCAAAAGCCTGAATAACCATATTTTGCAGCGCACACCGCTGCGAGACGTGCAAGAAGAGTGTTAGTGAAGTTCTGGAGGGTAGCGATAAGGGTGTGGAGCCATGCTGACTCCATTGCCGTGGCTTGGCGCGATGGGTTTCTCGGGTGGAGGATTCATGGCACGAGCAGGCGCCCACAGATTCTCGATTGGGTTGTAATACGGGGATTTTGGTGGACAAGGAAGTACGGTAAACTTATCCTGGTGCTCTTCGAACTACTCACGTACACTGCAGGCTGTGTGACTCGTTGCGTGATCCAGCTAGTAGATGTCATCGTGCCGAGGAAAAACAAAGTGCATGTGGGGGTGGACATGGTCCCAAGGATAGATGCAAACTTGTGTCGATCGACTGTGGCTTCCAGAATGATGAAATCACCCAGGGAATGCTACGAAAACATTCCCCAGACCATAAGTCTCCCGGCTCCGGCCTGGAACCTTCTGACTATTGTTGCAGGGTGTTTACTTTCTGCCCGATGGAACATAAAGCGTGATTCATCTGAAGAGACCACCTGTTGCCACTCAGTGCACTCCCAGTTGTTGAATTGGCGTGGGAATTCCAGCCTTCGTCGCCTGCAAAGAGCAATCAGCGTGGGTACGTGAATCGAGCACCTGCTGCCGAGGCCCGCACACTGATGGTAGCCCCTTGGTTCATTTGGGCGGTCAGTTGCTCAACAGTTGCAGCCATCGTTCACTCCTGTCACTTTAACCACGGCGGCACGCAAACAGATTACAAATTTGCCGTTTCCGAAATCCTTCCATGCGGCCGGAATCCAGTGAGCAAGCCCTTTGTGATGTCTCGTAAATTGCTCCGTTTACGCTCTAAGAAAACGAGTACACTGTCTTCCGCGTTCCCCGATACGCTTTATATAACCTCCAGTGCTAGCACTGAAAGGTCTCTGTTGGATTCCTTTCATGTTAATTTCTTAAAACTGTTGTCATTTACAGCATACATTCCACTTGTAAATTTACTGTGATGTTTCTGACTATCTGGGAGGAGACTGGCAGTGGAACGTGTTACATTTACACATAATCAAGAACGATCTGTCGCACTACTACACTTTAAAACACAGTATATATTTAATTCATGTCACACAGTCTCATACGGAACCTACATCCGCTTTCTTTTATGTACTGTATATGATAAGATACTGTCACCCCCGTCTCTTCTGTGTGAAAGGATGAACGAGCAAATGTATTTCTAGTTGCATGCTTGATGGTAGCAGACAAGTCAGTCTGCTAGAGAATAGTAGGACCAACGTCGGAACTGGTAGCTACGCTTTCTAAAAGCAAAGAGGTTTCTATTCTTTCTTTGGTCCTGTCCGTCCCTTGTCATGTTGGCATAAGAAGCTGCCCCTCCGGTCACTTCCGTTTGTATCTGTTAAGCACCCTCAGTAGGGGCCCAGGGCAGTCTGTCCGCGGCGAGCGTCTGAAGTGGTAAGATCTCCGGCTAAGCGCGTCTCTGCTAAGTCTGTAGGACAATGGATTTCTTAAGTTCAGCCTAACTGAAAATTTAATCACCTTTATTTCAGGTTTAGATCTAAAATATGTTATCTTAAATTGCAACGCGGTGTAATTGGAGTGTGAAGTTCAGAATATCTTCCAGTAGTAGCTTTGTCACTAGTTTGCGAGTAAAGTGGAACCATGTGTTGAAGATCCGTAATTGTAACTAAGATCATCAATCCTAAATGCGAATGTGCGTGAGATTATAACGTCTTGTCTTGACAATATTTTTCAATATAGCAATTTTTCTTTATGTTCAACCTACGTGGGGTGTACTTTGTGAGACCAGTACCACGTGCTCATATAAGTGTTCGACCCATCAGGTTAATAGTATTACGATAGTAACCAGTTCGAGGTTTTTCTTTTGTAAATTGCGTTTTGATGTAATTTATTTTAATTATCAAAATTATTGTGGAGTTACACTCTTTGTGCAAACCAAGCTGACCACGTGAAGCATGTAGTGTAATCATCAACGTATCCCTCAGCTATTCTTTTCGGGAAGATTTCACAGAGAGTTAGTATGAATTTAGTATACCAGTGTGTGGTAATTTCATGATGGACAGGATTGCGCTACGAACGTAACTTCTTTGGGTGAAAATTGAATCGGTTGGTTGTGGTTAATTTCCTCTTCCATATGTTTCAACGTTCTTCGTGTGTTATTTTATGAATGCAGTGCTGTATGCAGTCTCCCAATCTTGGCTCAATATTTGATGTGTTCCGTAAAATTACAAACTCACATTTTCACAATCCTAAATAAGGCACCAGTTTAGTTATTAATCAAGTTTAATATTTTGAAATTTTAACGGAACAATGATCAATGTTAAAATAAATGTCCAAATATAAACTGATTTATTTCTTTTTGTTTAATTGTCTTTATATATATAATCACTGGTTATCGTAAGATGACTACTAAAAGATTATAATTAATGTTAGTCTGGTTGGGAATTTGGTAAGCTAGACTGGATACCTGGTGAAACAATTGCTCAGTTATGCAAGATTAACTTCCCATGATAGCTCAGAGCTTTTAACCCGCTTTTATTGTCTTGAATATCAGCACCGCTTTCAGAACAAATTAATCCATCAACATTACAATACTGCCACTTGCCATCTGTCACTGGTTGTTGCACTCGACTTGGAACATAGGCGGCGGTGACATTAATGTGACTGGACTTTCTATATAGCAGTAAAACCGTTTAAAACACTAACATAAGATATTGTATAATATGTATGCATCTACGTTGTTTACACTTATTTATTTGACAGCTTACATAAGTGAATCCCCATACGTGGTGTTCAATCTTAACATTACTTTCCAGCGTCTCTCTCTTTAAATACATAATTAAAATTATCTAACAACCTCTTGTTACTCAGCCGCGCGGGATTAGCCGAGCGGTCTTAGGCGCTGCAGTCATGGACTGTGCGGCTGGTCCCGGCGGAGGTTCGAGTCCTCCCTCGGGCATGGGCGTGTGTGTTTGTCCTTAGGATAATTTAGGTTAAGCAGTGTGTAAGCCTAGGGACTGATGACCTTAGCGGTTAAGTCCCATAAGATTTCACACACATTTGAACATTTTTCTTGTTACTCAGTTACATCAGTTCGTTTACAAAGTGCGTCTAGCTGATTCTTCATCTGATCGTATTTTTTTTTTAATTTCCTCTAGAATGTTCATCGTTTTACATTTCGTTGCTATAAGCAGGATCATAACTTGGTGTTCTGTCTTTTACAAATAGACCGCAATTATACAGAAAAGAACTCGGAAACTCTTGTAATGGATGCGTTAAGACTTACTTACGGCCATGTATCTTAAGGCTGAATGCATATTGTTCTGAGGCAGAAATGTGTACACCGAAACACAATTTGATCGTAGGTGCTCATCGTAGTCGCATTCTTCAGCTGCCGGAAGGTGCCCCATAGTGTTAGATTTCCCTACATGCTCATATGTTGTGCGGAACAGCAAACTATTGGGCGCTTTCCAATTATGGGAGGTAATGATAGTATGCTCCTGGGGAAAGCAACAGATAATCGAGATTGTGAATAAACAAGTACCGTACCAGAAAACTTGACATTGCTTCTCTGTTAGTTATGACACAGATATTTGCAAAAGCGTAACGTTAACTGGAGTCTGCTACTATTTTCGAAAACTAAGAGGTGGCCTTCTTTCTCATTTTTATGTGTTCGTGGAGGATATTATAAACATCCGCTTTGTACGTCGGTGATTCATAGAGTACGCACAAAGTAGATGGCGGTAGGCCTGTCATATGCTCTCTACTTCCGTAATTAGTAGCCCGATGTCAGAAGTAGCGGCTTTCCATACACAGGACACTGAAACAGACCCAGTTACCACAATGATATTGTACAGGACAGTTATTTAATGAAGGTATTTTAGAGAAGACTGCCTGTGTTCCGCACTTAGAATTGATTTCGAGAGAAGTACATTTAATTAATGAAAGCACATGCTTCAGCAGCGTCGTCTCGAGGATGTTTTATTTTCTGTTGACCTGACGTTCATGATGGTCCGCGTTTTTATCAGTTGATCGAATAAAAGGCAAGCTTTCTTTTTAGCAGTTTATTCAATCTAAGAAAAATGTCTTCGTCTACTTTTGACATAGACGATAGACTCCATTTTCATCACAATAACAGTGAAATCAAACTTCCTTCTTGGTAATCCAAATAACCAACAATTGTTCACAGCCGAGTTCCAAGCACACTAACGCAGTTTCTTGCTCTCACTTCGCTATGTACATGTCGACTAGCCCACGCTTCCAAAGCCAAAAGTACACATGTTCCAAAGACAGGCTTCCAAGAATTTACACTGGTATGAAAATACAGACTGTGACAAATTTATGCCTTCTTTCAATCTATGATTTGTATTAATATATTCTACCTGGATCGTATTCTTGTCTGAACTACTGCATTTACATCTTCTGAACACACACATAAAAAGAGAAACAGAAATAAGGAGCTCACCTGCCAAAACCGAAAGACGCGGAAGCCCACAAAAACGGTACCATAATTTTCGCTTTATGAACCACGCATTGCGTTATAACCCGTAATTCCCGAATAACAAGTATGTGGTTAGTAGTACCTAAGGTAGCATCCCAGATTCGAAATTCGCCGACTTAGAGGAAAAGTTCATGAAGTGAAATTAATCATCATCATCATCATCATCCTCAAACTAGTATATCGCGATTCCGACCTTGCTATGGGAAATCGCACGGTTGATAATAATATTGTTTATTGCTTTCACGGTGCCTTTTACAGCATTTGGAAGTCAAAAGTAGGACTAGACACATGTCTCTTTACCAGAACCTACATGTGTGCGACTGTACAACGAAACTGTCGAATGCATGCATACTCCAAAGGAATATAAAAAATGGATGTACGAGTGCAGGTAATAGACACGGGTTGACGACAGATGGGGGCTTGGGTCTGGCCTAATGATAGAGCGACCACACACGATACGATAAGCGGGAAATATGGGTTCGAGTCATTGTCCGGCACAAATTTTCATTGTCGTTCTTCCATTATACAGCACGTGGAGGCTGATGTTTGCAACTGTGAATGTATTTCATCTGTTTAAAAGCATATTTCAGTGAAAAGAAAAATCTGTCTTGAAATTCTCAATTATACACGTAGTAAAGATGGCCGCAAGTGCTACGAATAAACTTAGCTTAGTCCAGTTTACAGACATATATGACATTAACTGCATAAACTGTGCAAGAAGAGTAAAATTTTTGTGTGTATAACTGACTAAAGTGAAGTTCGTGCCCTAGAAAACATCGTCTGCCGATAAAGTACAGAATGTGTGAAAGTAATTAAAGACTTTGTAACTGAAATTTTCTGTCGATCTCGTAACAGACACATAAAACGTTTCTCAGCGGTAATCATACATACTTATTGTTATTATTTTAGACATTTAATTTCTGTGCTACTGAATTCGATTCAGAGCCTGTTCATTTGTCATGCGATATTTTCGTGTAACGTTCAGTATTCTTGCGTGGCATCGGATTTCAAAAAGTTTTATTCCTCTCTTCTCTGAACTGTTTATCATCCACTTTACCCTTCCGGACGAGGCTACATTCCAGGCAAATACCTTCAGAAAAGACTTTCTGGCTTATAAATTTACATCGGTTGTTGACAGATTTCTCTTCTTCAGAAAAGCTTTTCCCATTATTGCTAGGTTGCATTTCTATATCCCCTTTATCCAGCTCATCGTCGTGTTTTTTACTGCCAAAATAATGAAGTGGATGTTTTGCTTTTTGGGAAACAAAATAACTGACCTTTACCAGGGTATAGTGGATATAAGAATGCAAACTAAAATAGCAGTAAAAGTTTCTGAAGAAGAGAAATTTGTTAACATTGAATATAAATTTAAGAGTTAGAAAAGTTAGGCAATACTTTCTGAAGGTATCTGTATGCAGCCTATATACGAGTACATATACAGCGTGTCCTAAGAGGAATGGTCGATATTGAGGGATATGATAGGACCGATCATTCGAAAAAAAGAAGCCAAGGAAACATGGGTCTAGAAAACATGAATCAAGAGCTGTACGCTCTTCATCTTCTATACTGTGCAACAAGTTTCTTCTACGGCAAGCCCTTTGATTTTCGTATTTTATGAGGAGGTACTATTGATAAAACCAAGGGGAAAAAAAGGACGTGGGCCAATGTCTGATTTCCTGACCTAAGAGTCCCTCAGCATCAGCTGATTTGACTTGGCTAACATAATTACATTTCTTCCCTTACTCTTGGTATTCCCCTTATTACATCTTTTCATAACAACATCCGTACCGCTCAAGTGCTCTTCCACGGCCTTTGCCACCTCTAGCACGACTACAATGCGATCGGCAAACCTCTATGTTTTTATTTCACCTCTGTGAACTTTAATTCCCTTTTCACTTTTCTCCTTTACTGCTTAGTCAGTGTTCAGACTGAAAAGCATCAGAGACGGGCTGTTGCCTGCTTCAGTTCCATCTGAAGTACTGCATCGGTTTCTTGTTTATTCTACTCTTACAACTGCTCAAAAATGGTTCAAATGGCTCTGAGGACTATGGGATTTAACTTCTGAGGTCATCAGTCCCCTAGAACTTAGAACTACTTAAACCTAACTAACCTAAGGACATCACACACATCCATGTCCGAGGCAGGATTCGAACCTGCGACCGTAGCGGTCGCGCGGTTCCAGACTGAAGCGCCTAGAACCGCTCGGCCACATTGGCCGGCCTTAGAAGTTATAGATAACTCATCGCTCCCTGCATTTCATCACCACTACGTTCCTAACTTCAAAGAGTATATACCAGTCTAGACTGCCAAAAACTTAATTTAAATCTACAAACACATTAAACGTACGTTTATCTTCCTTCCGTCTGTGCCAGAGGTGTCAAACCTCTAAGCATACCTGGGTCACACTAGAAGAAGATAAGTATTTGTGGGCCGCATCTAATATGATGAACACTAAAAATAACCGTTGTGAAAAAAAAGAGGGACTGTCAGAGATATACAATGTGTTTCAAAGTATCCGGACACCTGGCTGAAAATGACTTAAAAGTTCATGGTGTCCTCCATCGGTTATGCTGGAATTCAGTATGGTGTTGGCCCACCCTTAGCCTTCATGACAGCTTCCACTCTCGCAGGCATACGTTCAATCAGGTGCTGGAAGACTTCTTGGAGAATGGCAGCCCATGCTCCACGGAGCGCTGCACTGGAGAGAGGTATCGATCTCGGACGGTGAGGCCTGGCACGAAGTCGGCGTTCCAAAACTTTCCAAAGGTGTTCTATGGGATTCAGGTCAGGACACTGTACAGGCCAGTCCATTAAACTGATGTTATTGTCCACTTCGCCATAGGCCGTGCATTATGTAAAGTGGCTCGATCGTGTGGAAAGGTGAAATCGCCATCCGCGCATTCCCCTTTATGAGTAGGAAGCAAGAAGATGCTTAAATCATCAATGTAGGCCTGTGGTGTGATAGTGATGGATCAACAAAGATTAAAACAACAAAGGTTGCAAGCTACCTCTATGAAAAACGCGACCACACCATAACACCAACGCCACCGAATTTTTTACTGTTGGCACTACACACGCTGGCTGATGACATTCACCGGGCATACGCCATGCCCACACCCTGCTATCGGGTTGCCACATTGTGTACCGTGATTCGTCACTCCACAAAACATTTTTTTCAACTGTCCAGTCGTCCAATGTTCACGCTTCTTGCACCAAGAGAGGCGTCGTTTGACATTTACCTGCATGATGTGTGGCTTATGAGCAGCCGCTCGACCATGAAATACAAGTTTTCTCACCTCCCGCTTGTCACTGTACTTTCATTAGATCTTGATGGAGTTTGGAACACCTGTGTGGTGGTCTGGATAGATGCCTGCCTACTACACATTTACGACCCTGTTCAACTGTCTGCGGCCTCTGTCAGTCAACAGACGAGGTCGGCCCGTACGCTTTTATGCTGTACGTGTCCCATCACGTTTCAACTTCGCTATCACATCAGAAACAGTGGACCTAGGGATGTTCAGGTGTGTGGAAATCTCGCGTACAGACGTATGACACAAGTGATTCCCTGTCACCTTCCCACGTTCGAAGTCCGTGAGTTCCTCGGAGCACCCCATTCTGCTCTCTTACGATGTCTAATAACTACTAAGGTCGCTGATATGGAGTATCTGGCAGTATATGGCAGCACAATGCTCCTAATATGAAAAACGTATATTTTTGGGAGTATGCGAATACTTTTGATGCGTAGTGTATATAGTTAACGCATTTCAATAATTTAGAATTAATTAATTTCTGATTATTTATCCTAAAAAAGCAAGTTGAAATTAAAATGACGTTTTATGTACGAAATGACATTAATAATATTCTATGTAAGCAATTACAAATCATAGAATTAATGTGACATTTTACTGAATTAGGAAAACTAATGTATCAGTATGATGTTTGCTCGAAGTGACTGCAAATCTAATGGTGTTCTCAGAGTGTTCAGCTGAGATTTTGATTAAGTCTTTACTCATTTTGATTATTTTTTCGAAAATCTTGAAATCGGTTTTCAGAGTCTTGCATCAAATCTAAAAGTATGGCTGTATGTTTCATCGCGCCTGTATGATTATATTTGTACAACGTACTGAAATGAAAAAAATTGTTTGCATTTACTTGTACCTGCCATAATTTCACTTTAATTTGGTACGCACTTATTGTTTGAAACATTGTGCTGATACATAGGCTGCTACCTTGAAGACAGTAAATCTGCCACGGAGCCGGCATCGACGAGTACCGGCACAGATTTTGCTTTTGATATCATGTACGATTTGGTTTCATTAATTATACTATAAAATCTTCTTAACACCTGGCTTCGGCTGAGCAACCATACTTGTTTAAAATGTGTCACCATACCTAGGATGCAAGTTTCTGAGGAATACCTTGAACTGACGATGATTATATTCCACAGGAAGCTAGGTCGAGGGCTGTCGAATGAAGAAACTGAATTGAATTAAAGCTCATCACTTTGTACTCATCATCTGCTACGGTAGAAATTACACACGAAAGTAAAAAGCCCATTATTGAGAAATTCATGTTCAAATGTGGTTCTTATTTGTAGCAACGTATATGATATGAAATCTGTTACAACAGAATTACGGTGCTGTTAGATAGTAGACATAGACAGTAATTGCAATCCTCTTGAAGCTATATGATTTGTATCGACTTGTGGTGATCAGAACAACAGTGAAAAAGGTTATTTATCTCACGTGTATAAAAATAACACCTAAATTTCTTGTTTCCAGTACTTCATCTCATTATACATCTCCAAATCTCTAGTTCGCAGTTGCAATTGAAGTAGCCGTAAAATAAAAGCTCATGGGGTGTGACGAATTGGCTGGTCATAAGAACGAGACACTGGGGGGGGGGGGGGGGCGCGGGGGGCGGTCAGGTATAGTATGGGCGCCAATGTTAAGAATGGGATGGGCCACTGAGAGTATAGCATCGTATGGCTATAAAAAAATAATAATTATGGAAGCTTTTTACCGATCGTGTGATAGTTGGTTACTTCTTGAGCCGCATTGATACTTGCTTTGGACGGTATGCTGTCCGTTGGTTGGACACCCCTTTCTATACAACTGGAAACACTATTCAGTTGCGTTGACAGTAACGCCTGGCACCTTATGCAACCCTTCGTGCTCCGGCGTGTTGCAGAGTGGCGCCAGGGGACCCCGACTTGCGCACGTGCCTGCTGCACCAGAAGCTGCAGATGCTCAACAGGTGCATCGAGCGGCGGCTGGCGCGCGAGCGGGAGGCGAGGGCCACGTCCGTCGACACCGAGGACACCGACACGGGTAAGCGATCCAGAGGACTCGTCCTTACTGCGTCGGTTTTGGATGTTAGAAGTGGAGTACAGGGTGCTTGAAAAAGATTTATCCGATTTCTACGTAAATGAAGGTAAATCTTAACTTTCACATAGACCCTCAAAGTTTTCATTTTCGTAAAAAGCATCATCTTCTACAACGCTATCTCTTTTACATTCATGCACATACAAACAGGAGGATTTTTATTTTAAGATTGGTCCAGAAGCTCATAGCGTTTTTGTCGTAAATATTGTATTCCCGGTTCTATGAGTTCATTTATCGAATGTCATTTTTTTGTAGTTCATTGTTGGTATTTGAGTTTAAATACTGTCATTTTGTAATTCGGAGTGGAGCTGTGGTAGCTAGAAAACGGAGTGCCAGGTGGAGGAATCGGAACGTTTCCGACATATTCCTCTATTTGATGAGGATTGTGATGATGATGGTGTTTGGTATCTGGGGCGATCAACTACGCGGTTATCAGCGTCCGTTCAAATTCCCAACCGTTACTCAGTCCAGTCTCGCCCCTTTCATGAATGATGATGAAATGATGAGGACAACACAAACACCTAGTCATCTCGAGGCAGGTGAAATTCTTCTATTTGAGTTCAGTAGAGAGGTGACAGCAAGGGAGAAACATTTGCACCGTGTGTGGGAATAATGCCACTGGACAAAGTACGGCAAGAAAATGGTTTCCTCATTTTAAGGAGGATCGTTTTGACATTAGTAACTCCACGTTCAGGAAGACATTCGGAATTTGGTGGAGATAGTTTAAACGCGTTAATACACTCCTGGAAATGGAAAAAAGAACACATTGACACCGGTGTGTCAGACCCACCATACTTGCTCCGGACACTGCGAGAGGGCTGTACAAGCAATGATCACACGCACGGCACAGCGGACACACCAGGAACCGCGGTGTTGGCCGTCGAATGGCGCTAGCTGCGCAGCATTTGTGCACCGCCGCCGTCAGTGTCAGCCAGTTTGCCGTGGCATACGGAGCTCCATCGCAGTCTTTAACACTGGTAGCATCCCGCGACAGCGTGGACGTGAACCGTATGTGCAGTTGACGGACTTTGAGCGAGGGCGTATAGTGGGCATGCGGGAGGCCGGCTGGACGTACCGCCGAATTGCTCAACACGTGGGGCGTGAGGTCTCCACAGTACATCGATGTTGTCGCCAGTGGTCGGCGGAAGGTGCACGTGCCCGTCGACCTGGGACCGGACCACAGCGACGCACGGGTGCACGCCAAGACCGTAGGATCCTACGCAGTGCCGTAGGGAACCGCACCGCCACTTCCCAGCAAATTAGGGACACTGTTCCTCCTGGGGTATCGGCGAGGACCATTCGCAACCGTCTCCATGAAGCTGGGCTACGGTCCCGCACACCGTTAGGCCGTCTTCCGCTCACGCCCCAACATCGTGCAGCCCGCCTCCAGTGGTGTCGCGACAGGCGTGAATGGAGGGACGAATGGAGACGTGTCGTCTTCAGCGATGAGAGTCGCTTCTGCCTTGGTGTCAATGATGGTCGTATGCGTGTTTGGCGCCGTGCAGGTGAGCGCCACAATCAGGACTGCATACGACCGAGGCACACAGGGCCAACACCCGGCATCATGGTGTGGGGAGCGATCTCCTACACTGGCCGTACACCTCTGGTGATCGTCGAGGGGACACTGAATAGTGCACGGTACATCCAAACCGTCATCGAACCCATCGTTCTACCATTCCTAGACCGACAAGGGAACTTGCTGTTCCAACAGGACACTGCACGTCCGCATGTATCCCGTGCCACCCAACGTGCTCTAGAAGGTGTAAGTCAACTACCCTGGCCAGCAAGATCTCCGGATCTGTCCCCATTGAGCATGTTTGGGACTGGATGAAGCGTCGTCTCACGCGGTCTGTACGTCCACCACGAACTCTGGTCCAACTGAGGCGCCAGGTGGAAATGGCATGGCAAGCTGTTCCACAGGACTACATCCAGCATCTCTACGATCGTCTCCATGGGAGAATAGCAGCCTGCATTGCTGCGAAAGGTGGATATACACTGTACTAGTGCCGACATTGTGCATGCTCTGTTGCCTGTGTCTATATGCCTGTGGTTCTGTCAGTGTGATCAAGTGATGTATCTGACCCCAGGAATGTGTCAATAAATTTTCCCCTTCCTGGGACAATGAATTCACGGTGTTCTTATTTCAATTTTCAGGAGTGTACATAATGATCTACGTCAGCGTACTCGAGAACTGGTCAATTTGATGAACTGTGATCATTGCACCATCGATGTTTGCATTTTATGAGGAAGATTAAAAAATCTGGTGTATGGGTACCGCATGCTCTAAGCCAAAATCATAAAAATCTGGCGGTGGCCATATGTGATTTTTTGTTTGCTGGTCCTCAACTGGAACAGCATCGACCATTCGTATCCTCTGTCATTGCTGGTGACAAGAAATGGTGTCCTATACTACCATAAGGGGAAGAAAGTAATGGTTGAGCCCAAACTAAGCACCAGCTCACCGTAGAAAGACCTATGCACATCCACAAAAGATAATGTTTGCATCTGATGGAACATCGATGGTGTGTTGTACTACGAACTGCTTCCCCTCGTGTAATCATCAGTGCTGACATTTATTTTCAACAACTGAGACGTCTTACATACGCGGTCCAAGAACAGCAACCAGGAAGACTGTGTGAAGTGATGCTTTTCATGATAACGCCCGTTTTTAGTATGCTGGATTGACAAAAAACACTTACAGTAATTGGGTTGGGAAGTCATTCCGCACCCACCTTACTCATCTCATCTTGCGCCCTCAGATTTCACCTTCTCCGCTCTCTATCGAACAACCTTCGAGGAACTTCCTTCCCGTAGTCGATAAATTACCCAAGCTTTGGCAGACTGTTGTAAATAGCGTTTGTTAAATATATGGAAAGACGCTACGAGGTTATGCATCAACCCAATACAGTCACCTACCTTTCACAGCTGTTCAACGTGCTCTCTACGGAACCCACGAGAAACACCGAAATGATTGTCAAACTCCTCCCATACTTTGCAATCATGTCTGGTATTACTGCAAATGGCTCTGAGCACTATGGGACTTAACTTCTGAGGTCATCAGTCCCCTAGAACTTAGAACTACTTAAACCTCACTAACCTAAGGACATCACACACATCCATGCCGGAGGCAGGATTGGAACTTGCGACCGTAGCGGTCGCGCGGTTCCAGACTGAAGCGCCTAGAACCGCTCGCCCACCCCGGCCAGCCGGTGTTACTGCAATCGCTGTTGCTTTATGATGTTCCGTTTCATCCATTGTTATAAAGGGAGGGACGTGGACGACATATTTCACAAATTCCCGTAGAGAAATTTTGAAATCAGGGTACTTTGGAGGCATTTGGTGCAGTGCGACATGCATACGCCCCATACGGCTCATCCATCGTCGAGACAACTCATTGTTAAGAAACGCTGTGAGGTGAACGGACAGTGTGGTGGTGGGGCCGTCCTGCTGAAAAATGAAATTTTCGGCATGCTCTCGCAATTGAAGATAAACCCTTATGTCAAAAAACTACAGCCACGTGATTCATGTAACCGTCTTTTTCACAATGAAGATTTGGTCGTAATACTTCCTGCTCCAGTCTGTCGTCTTTCCTTCAGCGACCTGCTGTGATATTCTGTTGCTGGTGTACACTGATCAGCCAGAACATTATGACCGCCGACCTACTATCGATATAAACCTGTCCAGGCGACAGCAGCCTCACCTGGCGAAGAATGACTGCTCGTCAGACACACGCACGGTGGATGTAGTGTCAGAGAGCGAGCGGACGTCGTAGGGGTAAAAAAAAGACAGGTGGCGAACTGTGGCGGACTTAACATCAGGCTTTAACACTCGGCAGAGTACAAGTGTGTCTGAACACCCAGTGCACCGAAAACTCCTAATGTTGGGCCTCCGCAGACGATGACCCATGCATGTGACAATGTTGACACCACAACATTGACCACTGGACGCTGGCGCAGTAGGAGAGCGTTGCATGGTCTGATGAATCCATTATACTCTGAGAAACATTCACGTGGGCATTCATGGGTCCAGTGGAGCTCGTGCAAGGCACCATGATAGCCAAGGAGTATCGCACACTGGTTGCACACCTCGTACACCCCTTCATGACGATCATGTTTCCCTTCACCAAGATAATGCGCCATGTACAAGGCTAGGAATGTGATGGATGTGACCGTGTGCTTCGAGGAACATAGTGCCGAGTTCCAATTTATGTGGAGGCCCACCCCCCAACTCACCAGATCTAAACCCGATCGAACATATGTGGGATCTGATTGAACGTGGTGTCAGAGCTCATCGCTTCCCCCTCCCAATCCCTCCCATGAATTTACGGGAATTTGGTGACTTGTGTCTGAAGATGTGGTGTCAACTCCCTCCTGCGACCTACCAAAGCCTCATTGCCTCCATGCCACGACGTTTCGCTGCTGTTATATGTGCAAAAGGTGTACATGCCAGCTATTATTTAGGTGGTCATAATGTTCTGGCTGATCCATGTATCAGTGTGTTCTAGTGTCACGTTTCATTTCTTGGTCAACCATGAATGTTCGACCTGTTTCATTTTGTAGCTGCCTCGGACAGTTACCACTCGCACGGTGAAGAGGTTTGTGTTCGGCTGAAGATGATGGTCTAGGGGTTCCCCATTGCTACTGAGTCGTTGTGGTTAGAGCCTGCATGTCGGGATTGGCGAGAAATTTCCCCATGATGGTGACTGCACCTGATATAAGTGCTGCAATGACGAGAATCATGACGTAATTTCAATCGCCTCCACACCACCTTCACGGCAGCGTAGAAGGAATGTCAAGACTGAACCTGTTCTTTTAGTTTTGTGAACAGCGCTTGTACACTTTGGTAACCGTCATGCACAAACTTTGTGGCATCCTAACGTCTGTGTGGCAACGTAAAAGAAGGTTGTCCTTCAGATCTGAGGGACATGTTCAAAAAATTCGGTAATTTTGCACTGACTTCTAGTACACACAATTTCATGCACATATCGAACAAGTTCATGTGCCACATCTGAATGCAGTCCTCGCGTCTGTGCGATCAGTCTCATAACGGCATCCCCATACGCACGATACAGTGTGTACGAAGAGTCTCGGCGGCACTGACTGCGCCTACTTCCAGGAAGCGAATGAAAGACTGTGCTTTGCAACAGGCGGGAGAAGCAATAAGAGGGTCTGTGTCAATCGCTCGCTACTTACTAAATAACGCGACAGAGAGCTGACTGACGCTAAGCGACCTGCAATGTCTCTCTTTTTCCGACCAGGCATGCTCCATGAAGCTACAAGCATTTGTTTATTTTTAATAGCCTGTCGTAAGTTAATTTACCAGTAACTCACGTACGTAAATAAATATGTTGCGCAACACAATTAAAGGACCACCTCTTAGAAACCACTTAATTCTCTCACATGGCGACGAAGAAGTTTCAAATTTGGCCTAAAGGTCCCCAAAAACTTCCTCTGTAGTGGAGCAAAAGGATGCTGTCGTGAGAGGGCACTCTCGAGGTCGGTGAGGATTCAAACACCAAGGTATCGACACTTGCGAATAAGGAGGCAGAACTCACTTCATATCAGCTAAGAGATGTGTTAATGATGTCACAATGGTAACAAATTTCACCACAGTTCTGCCCAGTGCTATCGTGGACTTGACACACGACACGAAGATCGCCATGTGGGATCCTAGTTACTCGTCACTTATAGGCTGCCTAGGAAACTGTTTTCTCGGATAGCTAGACAACATAAAAGCAAATCACATTAATGGAGTTTATTACAGTAATTGAATTGACAATACTTAACTTGCGTATGTAAAAGGTGGTGTCGCAAGCAATTGGCGACATGCAAATAATCAATCTCCTTCGATAGAAACAATTTAGGTGCAAGCTAATCACACAAGTTCATAAGTCACGGTTCTTCGAGTGCGGCCGAGGCTAGGCGGCGCGTCGCTTTTATTCCCTTCGTGGAGAGGCCCCTCCTGTCGTGGTGACGTGCTAGTCAAAATGCTGTTGGCTGACGTCGTCTCACGGCCCTCTCTACTGTATCGTTCGCGATCTTCGTGCCGGCGCTTGTCATTGCGCCGGAACACGCCACACCAACTCTTGCTCCACGTTTCACCCCTTCATTTGATTCCTTTCAAGTGGAGGTGAGAACCGGGACACACAGCGCTGAAATCGAGCGCATTTCTTACAGGTGGCCGAGGGAAACATTTCAGACACACCGCGTATCAGAATCGACACACTGACGTAAAGGGCGTCAGTGAAAACATCTGCTTTCGTTGGGGCGTTGATTCTCACACGTTTAGCGATCGAAAAAGACAGTTTGCATGCGATGAGCAGCAGAAAACGTTCTTGAAAAAACAGAATGTCACATCAAACGCCTTTCAACGGTCTGCCTCGACACTTATTTTATTGGGCTACCAGTTTCTGTGATTTATTACGTCATGTTCAGGTCCCCTGACCGACGTGTAGGAAGATTCCAACCTCGGTTCCGGTCAAAATTGGGGCAAGCGTTCAAAGACTCTTATTTGTAGATTTCTACTTGATACAGCGATCACTTCAGACATCATCCCTGACGGACATACACGGTTCTTGACAAAGTCCGACACAGCTGACACCCCCGGACGTTTCAGCGCTCCTCTTAAAGATGGTTCAAATGGCTCTGAGCACTGTGGGATTTAACTGCTGAGGTCATCAGTCTCCTAGAACTTAGAACTACTTAAACCTAACTAACCTAAGGACATCACACACATCCATTCCCGAGGCAGGATACGAACCTGTGACCGTAGCGGTCGCGCGGCTCCAGACTGTAGCGCCTAGAACCGCTCGCCCACACCGGCCAGCACCTCTTAAAGACATCGTCAGGCTGCAGTCGTATTTAACGTGATCTGACCCCTTTAAAATGCAATGCGACTGCAATTTTTCTTCTGCTAGACAGGATGGTAGGGCTACGGCCTTGCCGCAGTGGTAACACCGGTCCTCGTCAGATCAACGGAGTTAAGCGCTGTCGGGCTTGGCTGGCAGTTGGATGGGTAACCATCCGGCCCGCCAAGCGCTATTGGCAAGCGAGCTGCACTCCGTCCTTGTGGGGCAAACTCAAGAGCTACTTGACTGAGAAGAAGTGGCTCCGGTCACGAAAACTGACACCGGTTGGGAGAGGGGATTGCTTGACCACACGCCCCTCCATATCTACTTCCGGTGACGCCTATAGACTGAGGATGACACGGTAGTCGGTCAGTACCGTTAGGGTTTCCGAGATCTGTTCGGACAGAGTTTAGCTTTTGTTTAGTTAATACAGAGTGGAACCAATAGGGATTGTTCAAAACCATAGGACGAAATTTGAACGTGATCCGAGGGAGCACAGGATACTTACGCTTTTCAGCCTTCCATTGGCGTCAAAGATTGACGAAAACGTCCTCCTGTTCCACATCGTACTGCGCACCCTCGATTTCGATCGCGAAATGTGTGGGAATCAGAGGCCACCAGAAAAAGGCGGTGGTTTCTTTGGCGCCCTTTATGCTAACCCTGAGGCCATTCTGTGTCCATTCTGACCGGCGGTTTGTCTGAATTGCTTTCATCGGCCTCCTTTAAGAAAAGCGCGTGATTCCAACGCAGTGCGTGAAGTCGGGACAAGTGGTTAAAAATGTAAGATAGAGTGTGGCGACCCTCCTAACGCGCAACACATTCACCCGTGGCGTTGGGCAGCATTGTGGTGAAATTTGGTGCCAATGTGACATCATTAACGCACCTTACACGAGACATGGCCTTTTTCACATATGCGGACACCTTGCTGTTTAAAACGACGTCGAGCCCGAGGGTGAGGCATTTGCACCACTAGAGACGAAATTTGTAATCTACATCTACATGACTACTCTCTAATTCACATTTAAGTGCTTGGCAGAGGGTTCATCGAACCACAATCATACTATCTCTCTACCATTCCACTCCCTAGCAGCGATCGAGAAAAACGTACACCTAAACCTTTCTGTTCGAGCTCTGATTTCTCGTATTTTATTTTGATGGTCATTCCTACCTATGTAGGTTGGGCTCAATAATATATTTTCGCATTCGGAAGAGAAAGTTGGTGACTGAAATTTCTAAAAAGATCTCGCCGCGACGAAAAACGTCTTTGCTGTAATGACTTCCATCCCAATTCGCGTATCATATCTGCCACACACTCTCCCCTGTTACGTGATAATACAAAACGAGCTGCCCTTTTTTGCACCCTTTCGATGTTCTCCGTCAATCCCACCTGGTAAGGATCCCACACCGCGCAGCAATATTCTAACAGAGGACGAACGAGTGTAGTGTAAGCTGTCTCTTTAGTGGACTTTTTGCATCTTCTAAGTGTCATGCCAATGAAACGCAACCTTTGGCTCGCCTTCCCCACAATATTATCTATGTGGCCTTTCCAACTGAAGTTGTTCGTAATTTTAACACCCAGGTACTTAGTTGAATTGACAGCCTTGAGAATTGTACTATTTATCGAGGAATCGAATTCCAACGGATTTCTTTTGGAACTCATGTGGATCACCTCACACTTTTCGTTATTTAGCGTCAACTGCCACCTGCCACACCATACAGCAATCTTTTCTAAATCGCTTTGCAACTGATACTGGTATTCGGATGACCTTACTAGACGCTAAATTACAGCATCATCTGCGAACAATCTAAGAGAACTGCTCAGATTGTCACCCAGGTCATTTATATAGATCAGAAACAACAGAGGTCCCAGGACGCTTCCCTGGGGAACACCTGACATCACTTCAGTTTTACTCGATGATTTGCTGTCTATTACTACGAACTGCGACCTTACCGACAGGAAATCACGAATCCAGTCGCACAACTGAGACGATACCCCATAGGCCCGCAGCTTGATTAGAAGTCGCTTGTGAGGAACGGTGTCAAAAGCTTTCCGGAAATCTAGAAATACGGAATCAACTTGAGATCCCCTGTCGATAGCGGCCATTACTTCGTGCGAATAAAGAGCTAGCTGCGTTGCATAAGAGCGATGTTTTCTGAAGCCATGCTGATTACGTATCAATAGGTCGTTTCCTTCGAGGTGAAAAACCTACCCGTTAAACGCGGTACTGCTGTTTCAGTTCTGAATAACCGGTACTTTTATCTATTTCTTTGGTTTCGTTTAGAAGAGGCGCTTTTCTATTTTTTTACTAATAACCGCGTAAAAGATGGAAATAGCAATTAGCCGTAGCAGCACGTCTTTTTTTTATAGATCTTATGAGCATTGTCATTGTTGTTGTGTGGTCTTCAGTCCAAAGACTGGTTTGATGCAGCTCTCCATGCTACACTATCCTGTGCAAGCCTCTTCATCTCCCAGTACCTACTGCAACCTACATCCTTCTGAATCTGCTTAGTGTATTCATCTCTCGGTCTCCCTCTACGATTTTTGCCCTCCGCGATGCCCTCCAATACTAAATTGGTGATCCGTTGATGCCTCAGAAATATGTCCTACCATCCGATCCCTTCTTCTAGTCAAGTTGTGTCACAAATGCCTCTTCTCCCCAGTTCTGTTCAGTACCTTCTCATTAGTTATGTGATTTACCCATCTTATCTGCAGCATTCTTCTGTGGCACCACATTTCGAAAGCTTCGATTCTCTTTTTGTCTAAACTATTTATCGTCCATGTTTCACTTCCATACATGGCTACACTCCATCCAAATACTTTCAGAAAAGACTTCCTGACACTTAAATCTATACTCGATGTTAACAAATTTCTCTTCTTCAGAAACGCTTTCCTTGCCATTGCCAGTCTACATTTTATATCCTCTATACTTCGACCATCATCAGTTATTTTGCTCCCCAAATAACAAAACTCATTTACTACTTTAAGCGCCTCATTTCCATATCTAATATCCTGAGCAGCACCCGATTTAATTCGACGACATTCCATTATGCTCGTTTCCATTTTGTTGATGTTCATCTTATATCCTCCTTTCAAGACACTGTCTATTCCGTTTGTAAATAGAGCTTTATAAAAAGGAGTAATTTTTACTGCTGAAATTTACATCGGTTTGAAATACTGCGTTATTATAGAAAACGGAAAAAGCGATGAGTGCTATTTTAACGACAACGCCAATGGGTACGACCGACAGACACATGGCGCAAAGACTGGTACAGCTTAGCTGAGACACTAATCTTGCTGTTTCTGTGTGTTGTGGCTTAAGGTATGCGTGTACCTGCAGTGTGAGAGACTTGGCCCCCACCTGATCCACACTGTAGTGCCTCGCTGTCGCCTTCGGACATCCGTTGTATTGCAGAATGGCACCAGTTGTGGTCTGGAAATATTTTTAAGAACTCGCGGAGCAACGAAGTACATTTGATTTAAAGCATTAAAGGTTTGTGCGTCATTTGTATGAAATAGAAAAGAGGAAAGAAAGGATAGTAACAGGACTAGATTAAAAAGTTGACAACAATAATTCACAGTAGGCCACAAAAACAGAAAGTAGCTCAGTTGCTGCCTCTGTATACATACTGTGCCTTTATCCGCTTGTAGTCCTTGAAAACGGGCAGATTAACACGAAAAACGGAGTCGTTCAACATGACTTTCATCCTTCGGCACTGACTATTCGTAATGCCCAAATAGTGTTATGATCCCCGTTTGCATCATGATTCTAAAACAGAGTTTCAAAGAATTAGAATAGTGGGATAATACTGTAAATTTCTTGTAGTATTCCGTCAGTTGGCGCATTTCGAGAAAACCAGAGGACGGTGAATGGAGTAGGCTTTTTTTAATGTTTTTATTTGTCTGTACAATGTAATATTTTGTTGTGT
Organism: Schistocerca gregaria; assembly: GCF_023897955.1. Taxonomy (NCBI): domain Eukaryota; kingdom Metazoa; phylum Arthropoda; class Insecta; order Orthoptera; family Acrididae; genus Schistocerca; species Schistocerca gregaria. The sequence continues at coordinate 819,814,835 of NC_064921.1, forward strand.
GTGTCTCGATACTGCGTGAGTCAAAAGTGTTCAATCTTTGTTAGATTTCTATATTTAATCCAGTAAATAAAATCCGAAGATAGTTTATTTCAGAAACCGGCTATTTTGAGCCGTTTTAACAATCAGGTTGAAGTGGTGTGGGGGAAAAAACGATACAAACAAAAACGAGTTGTTTCAGCGGTTTTGTAAGAGAGCTGATGACAAAATATGGATATATGGATACTTTTTCCCAAAAAAAATCTACATGTATTGGCGATATTTTCTGGTTCGCTATATCGACGAATCGATATCGAAACAGTAGTATCGATTCCCGATGTTTTTATTTTAAATTATTTTTTTTCACAATTTTCGTTAAATATTTGAAGTTGGTCTTTCGAAATTCTAGCAGAACATAATTTTACTTTCACTGTGTGAAGGAGTCTTACTACGTTTTGAGCTTTCATCACGTCCAGTCTTTCTGTTTGTGTAGCAAGTGTAGGTGACCCAAAGAAGAAGTGCGATTGCACTGCTGTGAGGGGGGGGGGGGGGGGGGGGAAATACATTAACAAGATATCCGATGTGAAGAAATAGCAGACCACTTGCAGTAAAAAAAAAAAAAAACAATTTTTAACGCAACTAGTGCGCTGTTTCTTCAATCCGCATTCTTCAAAGAAAGTTGCTGAAAATGATGAAGAAAGATCTAAATGACAAGAGTAGTCTTTGCGGTGGGCGGAGACGTCTGAGAAGAAATGCTGACGTAATCGACGCTCGGCGCCACCAACAGAAAATGCAGCATTTAACTTCACCATGCAATTTTGACACTACAGCTGATAGGTCGCTGGCGTTTGCAGAAATGAAAAAAACAGGGAAGTCGACATGAAGTGTTCCGGACAAATGCGATATGTGATGGACCAATCGGACACCTTTTATTGCGTCACTAACCTGCAATTACCATTCTTAGCAAAGTGGTTATCTCCAAGCGTGACCGTTGCATCGTTTTCCTTTAAATTCCTGCTCTGAGGGGGATAACAAGGTTGCTAGTTTGTGGGTGTACAGATTTTCTGTTAATAAATCAATACTTAAATATACAGCTCTGAAAGTGGCAGTATATTTACAATGTACAGCCGATATTTTTACAGGCCAGAAATGAAAAAAACAGGGAAGTCGACATGAAGTGTTCCGGACAAATCCGATATGTGATGGACCAATCGGACACCTTTTATTACGTCACTAACCTGCAATTACCATTCCTAGCAATATTCTTCCCGTCAGTATATCGATAGTTTTTTCCGATACATCGAGGGCTGACAAAGAAATCTTCCTCAGTATACAGGTTGAAAAGTATTTAAAACGACAAACTCTGGGATGTTGTAGGGGACATCAAAACTAATATTTTTCCCTAATGTCCTTTTATCCTATGAGGAGTATTTAAACCGGTAGAGGAACTGTGCTCTGGGTGGATAATCAACTGGTTCCAGATTGTGGACACACTGTGAGTGAAATGGACGTAACAACTGCTCTCGAAGAACTTTTCTTACATTCGTCTGATTCGTCCCCCATGTTACGTGCAATTGAAAAAATTGCATGAGTGCTGATTGAAAGATACAGCTTCCTTTAATTGCAGCGTTCTTACCGTGCGACGGTGTCCCAGTCCGGGTAACCTGCTAAATGATACGGTCTCAAGCAGACGTTGGTACTCAGCAGCAAAGGTCGTATGATCAGGGATACGGTGATTAGGATGTTGTTGATAAACCCGCTGTGCAGCTCGTCCGTTGTGGTGTGCTACGTAGTACGCACCAACCATATCCGTGTATTCACTCCAGGTGTATCGCTCCATTAGTAAACAGAGACAATGCACTACTACGCTGGGGGAGAGCAGTTGCCTGCAACTGGAGAACGTAATACGCCCTCTAAGAAATGAAGAGCGTCATACGCCCTCCACCGGTTTAAACAATCCTGATAGGAAAAAAAAGACATTAGGAAAAAAATATTTGTTGTGATGTCTCCTGCAACCTCCCAGAGTTTGTCGGTTTAAATACTTTTTACCCTGTAGATATATCGGAGGCCCGATATTTTTAAAAACGTCGATAGTCCTAGCTCGTCGGCAGCTTTGAGCTTCATTTCACATTTGTGCGTCGCTATAGGAGACAGTTATGGGATTTTGGAAAAGTGACCCTGTAACTGCGTTGCGCAGTGTGCATTCCGAGAGGCGTGTACTGCACGGGTGCGCTCTGTCGGTTCTGTTTCAGAGTCGGACGAGGAGTTCTTCGACTGCTCGGCGGACGCGCCCGCGGGCGCCGGGGGCGGCGGCGACCGGCCGCGCCACTCGCTGTGGAACCGGCCCGCGGGCCGGCTGTCGCGCCACCCGCAGCTGCGGCTGCTGCGCACGGGCGAGCCGCTGTACGTGCCGGTGACGCAGCAGCACACGCCCAAGACGGAGGACCAGCAGCAGGAGGACGAGGACGTGCTCGTCCAGCTGGGCACCGACGAGCGCGCCGCCCAGCTGCGCGCGCGCATCATGAGCGCCGCCCTGCTCTCCGACATGGAGTGCTTCAAGGTGGGGCCCGCGTGATGCGTGTTCATTTCCAGCAGGTGGCGCCCCGCAGCTCGTAAATGTTCCACCACCCTCCTCATTTACCGCCGAGACCTGCTGATAAAACTTCTCTGTTCAACGAGTTTCGGTCATAGACCATCGTCAGGTTCATAAAAACGTTTACACCGTCATACTAAGGGATATTAAATCGGTCAGATAATAAAATCCGTGAATTTGTCACTGTTGTCACTATTGTAAATTACATCGCCAGTCATAAAATTTGCAGACACTGCACTCCTTCGTGCTATACCAACTCCCAGAATTAGCACTACCAACGGACATACAACATACTCTGCATGTATTGGGACATACGACATACTCTGCATGTATTCTACAGAATGTACAATACTCCATTTCATACCGCTAATTTTCAACTTTGGTATAGCAGCAGTGAGTGCAGTGTCTGCACATTCTTTTATTTATTCATTTGTCGTATGGTTTTTTTAAGCATAGTCTCTGTATACAGATCAGACATTTAAAACTGTTTGTCGGAATATTTGGCGAAATACACATCACATTACAAAAAAAGTGGTATTAAACGTTGTTCACCTCGAAGACGGACATCCACTAACATAACGCTCTACTCCCCTGCACCACACCTGGGGACGAGAGGGGGGAGTGACTTTGAAATGACGGCCGCGGTGGCCGAGCTGGTTCTAGGCTCTTCAGTCCGGAACGGCGCGACTGCTACGGTCGCAGGTTCGAATCCTTCCTCGGGCATGGATGTGTATGATCCCTTAGGTTTAAGTAGTTCTAGGGGCCTGACGACCTAAGATATCAAGTCCCATAGTGCTCAGAGCCATTTAAACCATTTTTGACTTCGAAATCTTAAATAGGAACCCCTATTTTTTACTGCAGATTTGGATTCTCCGTGAAAAAATATGTAACTTTTTTATGAAACATTTCTATCGTTTCATAATAGATGGCGCTGTAATCGGCAAATACGGAAATGAGGTGACAATTGTTGCAAAACGGTACTATCTTAAACAAATACACAACCGATTGCCACAGTCGAAGTACTTTTTCATATTTTTGATAATGCTTTCAAGTGACGGCACCCACAATCGAATGACGCACAAACCGCGATCATGCGCTCAGTTCCCGATCAGACTGTACAACTGACTTGAATGATTCGAACTGTACACATCTCGTCCCAGTTGTTCCACGATGTTAACTATTGCTGATAGGGTCGACATCATTTCCGCGTACTTTGACGCTCATAGAAATGTTGACGAAGCTCGTCCGGAGGTCTCTGCTCCCCGATAGGGACGAAAATGACGCTTGCTGCAAATCCTCACATTGGTTCTCGAAAAACTGCCGAGGTTCAGGAATTTCGCAAAGGAGTCCTCTACGAATACTACATGCACACAAATCGTATCCATTTCATTTATCGATACAGAAAGAACAGCATGGTGACGATTTTCTCAGTAGCCTTAATTTCTGTAAATGGATACAGGATCAACTGGAAGTCAATGATAATTTCATTTCACAGATATTTTCCTCTGATGAATCAAATTTCACGAATCGTGGTCAACTGAATCGACATAATATCTATTATTGGTCAGTGGAGAAGCCCCCTTGGTGAGTAAAGTTGAACATCAACGCCATGGAGTGTCAGCGTTTGGTTCGGTCTTCAAACGTGGCCCGCACGTTCCTCCGATTTGACTTCTGCCGACTGGCTAAAAGTGAGAGTTTACCAACAACCCCCGAAGATACGCGGCAGCAAATTCGCAATCAATGTGCAAACATTAGCACAGAGACACTAATACATATCGATTGCCATTCAGACACGTAGTTGCAATATACATTAGAAACAACAGACAACATTTCGAACATCTGCTGCACTGAAACAGTTGTGAGAGGAAAGGGGACTCACAGTAATCAAGCAGCCCCAGATAGTGCGAGGCAAGGGGACTCACCAAAATCAAGCGCCCCAAAGGGAACACATTACTACTACCTCCATGTCGTTGTTTCTGGGTAACGCCAAATGTAGTTCATCAATGCATTGCAGGAGGGTAGAAGGTGTCAAATAATAGCATTTTCCCAAATATCAAATAATGTACATTCCTAATCGGATGTGTATTTTGTGAGGTGTTAACATTTTGCAAGAATTGTTACCCTATGTTCATATGTGCCGACTATGGCGCCATCTATCATGAAATGAAAGAAATGTTTCATACAACAGTTACATATTTTCTCATGTAGAATCCAAATCTGCAATAAAAATAGGGTTTCGTATTTAAGATTTCAAAGCCACTCCCCGTCCAGCCCCCGGGGGTGGTGCAGGGGTCGAGCATTATGTTAATGAATGTCCCTCTTGTAGGAGAACAACGTTTATGGCCACTTTTTTCTAAAATCCGATGTGTATTTCGCCAAATATTCCGACAAACAGTTTTAAATGCCTTGCCCTGAACAAAAGGCAATGTCCTAACTGACTGACTCAAAATCGCACAGCCCAAACGGATAAAAACAGAAACTTGAAGTTTGGTGGGTAGGGGTGTGTGTGGATCTTACACTGTAGGCATCGTTTAAGAAGAGAATGTCCGAAATCCCAAACTTCAGGAAGTACATTCCATCTCAACATTGTCAAAAGCTTTCTTCAAGTTTACAAAGTCTATAAATGTAGATTTGCCTTTCTTTAACCTATCATCTAAGATTAATCGTAGGATAAGTATCGCTTCGCATGTTTCTGCAGTACCCAAACTGATCTGCCCTGAGGTCAGATTCTACCAGTTTCTTCATTCTTCTGGAAATAATTCGTGTCAGTATTTCACATCCATGACTAACTAAACTACTTGTTCGGTAATGTTCATACCTATCAGCACGTGCTTTCTTTGGAATTGGGATTATTACTTTTTTCTTACAGTCTGGGAGTATGTCCCGTGTCTGATACATCTTGCATACCGGTTGTAATATTTCTGCTACGGCTCTATCTCCCAAGGCTTTCAGTAGTTCTAACGGAGTGTTGTCTACACCCGGGGCCTTTTTTCGACTTGAGTTTTTCAGTGCTCTGTCAAATTTATCTCTTAGTGTCATATCTCCCATCTCATCTTTATCTACTTCTTCTTCCCTTTCTATAGTACTACCTTCAAGTACATTTCCCATGTATAGCCCTTCTAAATATTCCTCGCAAGTTTCAGCTTTCCCCTCTTTGTTTAGTACTGGTTCATCTGAGCTCTTCATATTCATATGGCTGCTTCTTTTATCTCCAAAGGTCTCTATCATTTTCCTGTAGCACGTATCTGTCTTCCCGGTAGTTACAAATGCTTCTGTAGAATTCCATTAAATCATTCCTTCCTAGTCACTTTGCACTTTGTCACTTTCAGTTTTTATGCGTTTATATTCGCTTTCGTCTGCTTCAATTGCTGAAATGTAGTATTGTCTCCTTTTATAAATTCAATATTTCTTTTGATATCCAAAGATTTCTGCAAGGCCATTTCATTTTACCCATTTAATCCTCTACTGCTTTCAACAGTCTATGTATAAAAGCTACCCATTCGTCTTCTACAGCGTTTCTTTCTCCCGTTTCTCTCAATCTTTGCCTAATGCTTCCTGTGAAACTCTTAACAAGCTGTGGTTCTTTCAACTTATTCAGGTCCCATCTCCCAAATTTCCTACCGTTTTGCAAACTATTCAGATTTAATGTACAATTCATAATCACTAAATTGTGGTCAGAGTCCACATCAGCCCCTGGAAATGCCTTACAGCTTAAACTCTGGTTTGGAAACACATGCAATCTGAAACCTTCCAGTGTCTCCAGGTCTCTTCCACATTTACAGTCTTTTTCGTAATTCTTAAAGCAAGTGTTAACGATGATTAAATTATGCTCTGTGAAAAATCTGCCAGGGGGCTTCCTCTTTCATTGCATTTCAGCCTATCATAATCTGATATTTTTCTTTTTCTTACTATTATTACTACCAAATTCCAGCTACCCCTCACAATTAAATTTTTCTCTCCCTTAACTGTCTGAATAATTCGTTCAGTCTCTTCATCATCTGCGGAAGTGGCTGACATACACTGAAGTGCCAAAGAAACTGGTATAGGCATGCGTATTCAAATACAGAGATGTGTTAAAGGGCAGAATACGACGTTGCGGTCGCCAACACCTATATAAGACAACGAGTTTCTGGCGCAGTTGTTAGATTGATTACTGTTGCTACAATGACAGGTTACCAAGATTGAAGTGAGTTTGAACGTGGTGTTAAAGACAACGCACGAGCGATGGGACACAGCATCTCCGAGGTAGCGATGAAGTGGAGATTTTCCCGCACGACCATTTCACGAGTGTACCGTGAATATCAGCAACACGGTAAAACGTCATCTTCGACATCGCTGCGGCCTGTAAAAGGTCCTGCAAGAACGGGACCAACGACGACTGAAGAGATTCGTTCAACGTGACAGAAGTGCAACATTTCGGGAAATTGCTGCAGATTTCAATGCTGGGCCATCACGAAGTGACAGCGTGCGAACCGTTCAATGAAACATATCGAAATGGGCTTTCGGAGCCGAAGGTTCACTCGTGTACCCTTGATGATTGCACGGCACAAAGCTTTACGCCTCGCCTGGGCCTGTCAACACCAACATTGGACCGTTGATGACGGGAAACATGTAGTCTGGCCCGACGTGTCTTGTTCTAATTGTGTCGAACTGATGGACGTTTCCGAGTATGGACGCAACTTATGAATCCATGGACTCTGCATGTCAGGAGGGGACTGTTCAAGCTGGTGGAGGTTGTGTAATGGTGTGGGGCGTGTGTAACTTTGGTGATGTGGGACCGCTGATACCACTGTAACAGCTGACAACACCCTGTCTGATCACCTGCATTCATTCATGTTCATTGAGCATTCCGATGAAATTCGGCAGTTCCTGCACACAGTTCGAGTGGCTCCAGGAACACTTCTCTGCCCACCAAGCTCCCCAGACATGAACATTTTTGAGCATATCTGGGATGCCTTGCAACGTGCTGTTCAGAAGAGATGTCGACGTTCTCGTACTTATGCTTTATTATGGACAGCCGTGCAGGATTCATGGTGTCATTTTCCTCCAGCACTATGTCAAACATTAGTCGAGTCCATGCCACGTCTTGTTGTGGCTCTGCTGCGTGCTCGCGGGATACCTATACTGTATTAGGCAGGCGTACCCGTTCTTTAGCTCTTCAGTGTATTGTCTTTTACTACCGTGGTGGGAGTTTGCTTAATGCTTGTCTTGGCTACGATAATGCATTTATCGTGATGCTCGTAGTGGCTTACCCGCATTCCTATTTTCTTATTCATTTTAATGCTTCTGCATTACCTCTATTGACTTTTGTATTTATGATCTTGTACTCACCTGACGAGAAGCCTTGTTCGTCATGCCACCGAACTTCGCTAACCCACAGTATATCTAACTTACAAACTATCCTTTTAAATTTTCTAACCTATGCGCGCCATTAATGGATCTATAAATTCAGCTCCGAGCTGGAGAACACCGAGAACACCGATTTTGTTTTTCCTGATGACGACATTCTCCAGAGTAGGCCCGGAGCGTAGATCCGAATAGATAACTGTTTCACCTCCAGAATAATTTACCCGAGAAGATACCATCATCATTTAACCATACAGAAGAGCTGCACGTGTTTAGGAAAAATAAGGGATGTAGTTTCCAATGCTTTATCCGTTCCCAGTATCAGTACACCGAGGCCATCTGGTTCATTTTACGAGGCCAGATCACTCAATAATCCTGACTATTGCCCAGGAAACTGCTGAAAAGGCTGCAGCATCTTCTGAGGAGCCACAGGTTTGTCTGCCCTCTCCACAGGTGCCATCTGTGGTGGCTGCCGTTATGGTATGGGTGGCTGTGTCGTTAAGCGCGCAAGACACCCCACCACGGCGAGGTCCATGGTTCATGTATCTGTCCATTATTTGAAATTCTGCTGGTCACAGATCTATGTAATCGAAAGCGAATTCACAAGTGATGTCTTCATAGCCGTGAGTTTGGCGAGTTGACTCCAGTAGCTCCCTACCCGTTGCGATGTCGTTCACTGCAAATTTTTGCAGGAGAAAGTCTGCAGTGGGGGGCCGACTCGGTAGTTTACAATGACTTAGGGATGTAATAATTCATATGTCCAAAGGTCTTTTATGAATGATGCTTTCCAAAAAAAAAAGGTAGCTTACGTGTATGTGCTGAAATGTCCTTCCAGCAAGTCTTTGAAGTGACAGGCCTCATTTTACAAGGTTGCTTGGTATCGTTCTTTATGTGACGCGGCAGACGGCAGCCATATGCACTTTTGGAACTAGTATCCATCGAAACCCTTTTAATGCAATTCTGATGATGGCTTAAACTGAAACGCGTGAAGGTGTATAGCTTTAAAAAAATGAATATGATGAAGACTGAAAATCAAATTAAGAAACCTTTTTGACAAATGAGTACTATGTGCCAGTCAACCATAAGGCTGGTTTGATGTAGCTCTTTATACTAATGTGTGCTGTGCAAGCCTCTTCATTTCCGACTAACTTCCGGAACTGACATTCTTCTGAATCTGCGTATTGTATTCATCTCCTGGTCTTCCTCTACAGTTTTCAAGCTATAGCATAAATTAGTTTTCACCCCAATTCTCCTCAGTACCTCCTCATTAGTTACGTGATCTACCCATCTAATCTTCAGTATTCTTCTGTAGCACCACATTTCAAAAGCTTCTATTCTCTACTCTAAACAGTTTATCGTCTATATTTCACTGCCATACATGGTATACACCATACAAATACTTAAAAAAAAACCACCCAGTGTTAACGAATTCCTCTTCTACAGAAGCGCTTTTCTTGTTATTGCCAGCTCCACTTTTTATATCCTCTTTACTTTGGCGATCATCAGTTATTTTGCTGGCCAAATAACAAAACTCATCAACTACTTCAAGTGTCTCGGTTTTTAATCTAATTCTCTCACCATCACCTGATTTCATTCGACTACACTCCATTATCCTTGTTTTGCTTTTGTTGTTGTTTATCTTATGTCCTCCTTTCAAGGCATTGTACATTCCGTTCAACTAATCTTCCAAGTCCTTCGCTGTCTCGGCAAACCTCAAAGCTTTTATTTCTTCTCCCTGAACTTTAATTTCTATTTCACTCTCTTCTCAACCACTGCTTCGCTCTCTTGCTTCTAGACCCTTGTAACTGCCGTCTGGTTTCTGTCATGTTGTAAGTAACCTATCGCTCCCTTTGTTTTACTCCTGCTACTTTGGGAATTTCAAAGAGAGTATTCCAGTCAACATTGTCAATAGCTTTTTCTAAATCTACAAATGCTATAAACGTAGCTTTGCGTTTCCTTACCCTGTCTTCTAAGGTAAGGCGTAGGGTCGGTATTGCCTAGCCTGTTCCTACATACCTCCGAAATCCAAACTGATCTTCCCCGAGGTCGGCTTCTACCAATTATTCCTTTCTGCTGTAAATAATTCGTGTTAGCATTTTGAAACCATGACTTATTTAACCGATATTTCGGTAAACTCACACGCGGCAGTACCAGCTTTCTTCAGAAATGGAATTATTATATTCTTCTTGAAGTCTGAGGGTATTTAGCCCGTCTCATACATCTTACACACCAGATGGAAAATTTTTGTCAAGGCTGGATCTCCCGAGGCTATCAGTAGTTCTGACGGAATGTCGTAACTCCCGGGGATTTGTTTCGACTTAGATGTTTCAGTGCTCTGTCAAATTCTTCTCGTAGTATCATACCTCCCATCTCATCTTCGTCTACGTTCTCTGCCATTTCTACAATATTGCCTTCATGTTAATCTCCCTTGTATAGACCCTCTATATACTGCTTCCACCTTCCACCCATCCCTTCTTTGCTTAGAACTAGTTTACCATCTGAGCTATTGGCACTGACACAGCTGCTTCTGTTTTCTCGAAAGACCTCGTTAATTTTCCGTTAGACGGTATTTATCTTTCCTCTAGTGATATATGCTTCTAAATTTTTACATTTGTTCTCTGGCCATTCCTGCTTAGCCATTTTGCACTCCCGTCATTCTCATTTTTTAGGCGTTTTTATTCCATATCTCCTCCCTTATTTGTCCCATTTTTATATTTTCTCCTGTCATAAGTTAAATTCAATGTATCCTGTGTAACCCAAGCATTTCAAGTAGCTCTCGTCTTTTTACCTACTCGATCCTCTGCTGCTTTCACTATTTCATCTCTCAAAGTTAACCATTCGTCTTCCACTGTATACCTTTCTCCTATTATAGCCATTCGTTGGTTAACGCTTCCTCAGAAACTTTCAACAACGTCTGTTTCTTTCGGCCTATGCAGGTCCCATTTCCTTGAACATATAGTACATAATTCCTCTGACTGTTTTTGCATTGCTTCAGGCAGCCAATCCCGGAGCGGTCCTGGAGGACTTCATCCGCTGGTACTCGCCTCCAGACTGGAAGGAAGAGGACGGTGTGGATGAATTTGGTCAGAAGAAAGGTAAGCTGCTTCAGAAACCGCGAGTAATCGCGTTTGCTGTGCAGAACACACTGCTATATCTTTAATTCAAATGTTCAAATGTGCGTGGATTTCTAAGGGACCAAACTGCTGAGGTCATCGGTCGCTAGACTTACACACTACTTAAACTAACGTATGCTAAAAACAACACACACACCCATGCCCGAGAGGACTCGAACCTCCGGCGGTAGCGGCCGCGCAATCGGTGACATGGCGCCTCAAACCGCGTGGCTGCTGTATTTTTGACTGTATGCTTTATAACGTAGAGCAAGTCGTAGAGGAACGTTAAGGTTTCCACATGTTGTTGAGATGCAGTATAAAATTTTCTCGGTGTTCAAGACGCATTATCTGTGAGTTAAAATTCGCGCTTTCAAAGATATTCACCATCTTCATCATCAGCAGCTAACCGACTGCCAGATGTTTTACTGTTTTCTTTATCCTCATTTCATTGTCTCGCCTGTTAGGGCAAAAGTGAACTGGCGCGTTGCACTGCTGCCATTCAACCGTGAGCATTATTAAAATACACAAACATTGTTTCTAAAATAAAATAAAATAAAATGTGCGACGGTGATTCAAATGAAAATCTTAAAATTGAAATAAAATTCCTAAAAGTTGGAAGAAGTCACCTTTCTGTTTCCAGAACTGACCAGTAGTTGGCAGCCTGATGATGCGGCGCGGAAAGAACAGGAACTGTTGCCAATGAAAATGTCTTCGTCGCTGTGGACCTACACCGTGTTGCAGCAGCAATCTGTGATACGTTTTGTGAGCAGTGAACCTGTTAAACCTGTGGAACTGCATTGCTGGTTGAAAGAACAGTGTAGTGTTTGCCCTTGCAAGCAAGTGTACGCTTGGCGCTGAAAGGATAAAAAATAATCGTAGCTTTTATGGAAGACGCTCCGCGCACGGCCACCTCGCGATGAGAAACAAAAATGCTGCCGCATTGAAAGAGGCTGGAAAGGAGAACAGGCGTGTTAATGTAGACGAAATAGCCACAGTTTTCGCTGTTAGTTTTGGTTCAGAAAACAATATTCTCCATGATGCGCTGAGAGTCAGTAATGTGTGTGCAAGATGGTTTCCACGTCAGGTGACTTCTGAACGGAAACATCGTCAGGGCGATGATTGTGAGGATCTTTTGTGCCATTTCCAGGTCGACGATAATGGATTTATGGACAGAATTGTTGCGAAAGTTGAAACCTGGGCGTACTGTCAGTAGCCTATAATGAAAAGCTCTAGCAAGTAATGGCGACATAGCTCTCTGTCAAAACTAAAAAATCCGCCTCAACAACAGGCAGGAAAAGCCGCGCTCACTGCCTTTCTAGATGCAAAAGCCGTAATTTTGGAGCGTTACGTGGAAGTTCTTTAGAAGCTTGCTAGATACCGCATCACATCCATGAGGATCCTTGGTCTTCAGCGCTTTAATTATTGTTTCAGACTTCCTTGTGTCAGTATCACTGACGTGTACTACATATAGCAGTCCTGGAAAGCCATTTTCTAAGAGGATTATTGAATCCTTGTAGAAATTGTGTTTTTATTTAATTAACCTGTTATGTGCAGACAGTGACTGTTAAAATACTGACTAAACAGTAACAAAAAATTGTACTACATATTGACTTCATGGCTTAGTCCTTGTGCTGCTGGCCAGACACTTCTTTCACGACTGATCATGATGATTTAATTTTATCCCTAGAATTAGCTATTCTGTTTGTATACCACATGCATTTTCCACTCCAAATGACATTTTTAAACATTAACAGTAGTTCTACGAATGCGACAAACGATGTTTCGGGGTTGCGCAGTTTCAAGTCTCGGTCCGGCACACATTTTCACTAGTCGCCGCTGATTCCGCATGTACTCCTCCAGAAGCAGCTGATGGAATTAGTCCCTTTCCTTCCCTACCCTTCTTTCCTCCCCCCCCCCCCACACACAATTTCAATTTATATAACAGTTATAGTACTATTTGTAATGGACTGCTGCAGCTCTGTTGTGACTGCTTCTAACATTTTGATATAATTCCCACTTTGTTGCATGTCTTCAGCTGCTGCTGATTAAGGGTTTGAAGAGACTGCACACCTAAGGTTATTACTCTCATATCCACCCTCTTCCCCCCCCCCTCACCCCCACCACTGGACAAAATCTGTGTACCCCATGTGTCTGCGTCCAGAGTCAGTTCTATGTGCGAGTGTGAGAACGTTTCGTAAATGTTTGCGCACCGTCTCCTCATCCATTAATCAGCCACCCAGCTTGCCTGTTAGTGCTAGCACCCTGTTTTAAACGATCTAATGGAAAGCAGGTTTCAAAGAGCATGAGAAATTTCATGAGGAACACATTGTACTGTCTGCATAGATCACTGTTGCACTAGGCAACACTGTGAGCAGATCGTTGACAGTGACCACTAATCCATGATCGATCTGCTACGAAGTCATCCTCGCCCTACACTGCGGAGTAAGCGACGTGGACTTTGGATTGGTCTTGTTTTGTTTTGTTGCAAGAAGACAGTGCTAGTGCCTATACTGCCCCCTCAATCGTACCAACAATACAGGATTTGAAATTCTGTCGTCTCGAATACCTGCCTTACTCACCAGACCTAGCCCCCGTTTCCAGCGACTTTCAATTGTTCGGTCGACTGGAAGAAGCGCTGGAAGGCAAGCATTTCACAAGTGACAAGGAGGTGGAAACCGCGGTGCACAAGATTCCAAACCGAAAAGAGGAGGTTTCATGCACTTTGAAGCAGTGGAATGCGTTTATCACACGTCATGACGAGTAAGTAAAAAAAAATTGATATCTGTAGTTTTTCTGAATTTCATCATTTTTATAATTATGAGTACTTGAGGTTTTCATTTCAGTCACCCCCGTATAATATGCTCTTGTTTTGGGAGTTATTAATACAGCCGATAGTACATTGCAAATTTGAATGAAAATATATACTTTCCTTCTTTAAGGTACAGGCAAACATGATACCCTTTACAAAAACAGAGCCACATCTACAGTACAGAGCAGTAGGTGAGGAGGGTTGAAGGTGCTTCTTTTTTTTTTTATAAATACAGTGTGTTTCAAAAAGAATATACGTTTTACAAAATATTATTTTGTCCAAACTATCGATCGCTGCTCTTCGGCTTGGCTATTTGAGAAACGAATACATAGTCTAGTTTATATTAATAGCCGCTAGATGTTAGTGGTCTTCTGTTTTGCTTGGTAACTGTCACATGTTTAAAATGGCTACTCCGCAGCAGAAATCATTTTGTATTCTCTAGTTTGCGAAGTGCAATTCCGTATTACAGTGCAAAGACGTTTCAGGTTGAGGTACCAAATTGATCCTCCGATTGGGTGGAACATTCGCAGATAGTATTGACGATTTCTGGATATAAGATATGTATGTAAAGGAAGGGGAAGAGTTCTGGCCGCTCTCGTGTTCCTGCAGACAATCTTGCACGAATTCAGACTGCTTTCAAACGTAGTCTTTCAAAATCAACTCGTCGTCATAGTCGGGGGTTACAGATGCCTGCAACAACAATTTGGCCTGTTTTGAGACTTCGTTTGGTTACGAAGCCGTACAAGTTACAACTGTTACAAGCTCTCTGTCCTGATAACAAACGCAAACGTGTGGCATTTTGTAACGAGATTCTTGATGCTATTGACAATGATAACTTTCCATGTTAGTGGTCAGGTAAACAAGCACTGTGTTCGAATTTGGGGCCTACACAACCCACATGCAGCCATTGAACATGTACGAGATTCGACCAAAGTCAGTATTTTTTATGCGATATCTCGATCATCTGTTTACAGCCCATTCTTCTGTGATAGAAAGACGGTTAACCGTCAGCAGTATCTCGCTATGTTACAAAAATGGTTGTTTCCGAGGCTGCACGAAGACAACTTCATTCTTCAACAAGACGGGGCACCTCCCTCAATGGAGTCACCAAGTGCGTGAATATCTGAATGAAACTCTACCGAACCGTTGGATTGGTCGTCAAGGAGCTGGCGAGTTAGCAGGTCTCAGCTGCGTTCCACGGTCACTAGATTTGGCACCCTCTGACTTCTTCCTTTCGGGTTTCGTTAAAGACAAGGTTTATGTACCACCAATCCCATAGAACATGGAAGAGTTGAAGAAATATGTACCACCATAACATCAGTGACGAAGGGGATGCTTGCCCGAGTATGGGAGGAATTTGAATAGCGATGTGACATTGTTTGTGTCGCTGATGGAGGACACTCTGAACATCTGTAATCTGGACTCGAGAGGTTCGTAAATATGTGTTTTAAGTTTCTTATTCGTATGTCTTAAAGTTTAATGAATATATTCGTTCAAAATACGTGTACTCTTTGTGAAACACATTGTATCTAAAACAACAGGTGTCCACAACGACAGGCGTCAGACTGTAACCTCTGCATTCGTCAGAATGCTTCACATGAGACACGAATATCATCTGAGTGCAGATCAGAAGTTAGGAAAATTCTCACAAAAATATTGGCTTGGTCGAAGACCACTGTGAATGCGAAAGGCATCCATTTACAGAAGCAATTCTGGGGTGGCAAGAAACCACGGGAAGTGTGGTCGGTACGGAGGGAGAGTGCAAATGAAGTTTCTCACACTTCAGTAGTGTAGTCCGGACCTATGACAGGCTGCAGGCGTCATGGAGACTTTTTTCTGTGACGCTCAGCTTCGTTGTCTCTGCCTCTCTCTTTACGTTGTCAAGGTATGGCGGCACGGGGGAGGGGGGGGGGGGGGGCGGACGCAGTCGGTATAGAAACTATATTCGCGCAAGAGAACAGAAGCGACGAGGAAAGCAATAGTGTATACGGTATCGACCCCTGCGGCACTCATAAGAGAACATGCTTCCAAGGCGCGACGTTTTATTCCCACAGAGAAGACCTTGCTGTCTGTTTTTCAAGTAGCTTTCGAAGCACAGTGCCTCAAATTTTTAACTGTCTCATTTTTTTGTGGGCGTTATGTCAAAGCTGGCGATGTCAATGCTTTGCTGAAGTTCATTACTATCCATATTATAGGCTCCTCCGCATCCGCTATCGTTTTCAGGAGTAAAAGCCACCAGTCGCAGGAGGAGTACCGTAGGACTCAATTTTTTGCATCCTGTTGTTGATAATTCTTTCGGGTTATATGGCCGTAGTCCATGGAATTCTTCTATTCCCAACGTTTCGTCGAATACTACTTTGGACATTCTCAGAGGTTTGGCTGGTCCTGCTGAGTGCTACCGACTAACGAGTCGGGCGTCGGAGAGCGGCCTAAATACCGAGGAAAGTGGGCGTGGTCTAGCTTTCACACAGTAGCAGAGAGAAAACTAGTCAAAGATAAAATGTAACTATTGATAATAGTCCGTCATAGATAAAAATCACATCTCGATTCTGTAACGCCAGTCCATATCTCGCTTAATTTCAAGGCCTCTTCTTCTCTATTAAAATTACTTCATGTTTATAAATTTCAGTAGCCTCCCTATACAGTCGTGGATAATAGTTCGTGGTAGAACCTAAAACTGTAGTTTCAGAAAACCTAACTACATGGTCACCTGACTGAAGTGCATGTTCCGCAATGGCCGATTTATCTATTTTTCCCAGTCGCAAAAGACTTTTATGCTCCTTTACCCTCGTATTCACACTTCTTTTCATAGTACCAATAGCGTTGTGTATAAAATTTCGTGTACTTGTGCAAAGTCTATATTGGACGAAACGTTAGGAATAGAAGAATTCCATGGACCACGGCCATAAGACCCGGAAGAATGATCAACAACAGTACCATCCGGTCGTGAAAGCCTTCATTGTATGATTTTTGCGTCCTGTTTATTTATGGTGTGTATGAATGAGCTGCCCACAATACTGGCTTGTTAAAGTCAATTGTTTCCGCTCCTGCTGACCGCGGCGGAGGCCGGCTTCGGAAACTCGAACGTTTATTCAAAATGGCGCGGCTTGAAAACCGATAAAATATTATTTATGATAATAATTGATATGTTATATTGTAATGTTAGTTTGGCTACATGGCCTTCATCTGTCTATCTTATTTTTCTGAGCATCCCCCATGTGTTATCAGCGTAACTTGGCTATGTTACGGTTTGTAATTTGCTCGTCGCTGAGACCACCACCCTGTTGTTGTGGCCAGGCTGCCTGAGCGTGCGCATGCAGCTGAAGGGCAACCCGTGGGTGGAGGCGTGGGAGGCGGCCAAGCCGGTGCCGGCGCGCCGGCAGAAGCGGCTGTTCGACGACACGCGCGAGGCGGAGAAGGTGCTGCACTGGCTGGAGGCGTCGCGCCCCGCCGACGTGGGGCGGCTGCTGCTGGCGCCGTTGTCGCACGCCGCCGCCGTGGCGCTGCTGTCGCGCGCCGCCCAGCAGCCGCCGCTGCCGCGCCTGCCGCCGCTGCTCGCCTCGCTGGGGCGGCGCGCCGAGCGCCTGTCGCGCGCGCCGCGCGTCGACGTCCGCGACTACGAGGTCCGTACACTACAGACTGTTGCGCGTGGCACACGCTGCTCTTAAACGCATTGCTTTTGCTGGATTGCCATTTAGGTTACATACTGGTGTAAGACCTCCGCTCAGGTTCTACCAGTCACAAAAAGAGTGCCTCAAGGTTCAGTTCTTGGGCCCTTTTTATTCATTATAAACTGAAAAAAAAGATAAGCCTCCAGAAGTGGAGCAGATATGAAATGAAGCTTCACGGACTAACAGGTATGTGTTATTGTTTCAGTGATAACAAAATCGAGCCAAATTTACAAAGAACTTGGCACTATGTGTCCATTTTTTAGTATGACAATCAACCACCTCTGTCTGGATGCATGCACTGATTTGGTTGGGAAAGATGTCTTAAAGCTGTTGTAGTCACTCCTGTGTGTGTATGGTCCACAACAGTTGTAACTGGTCCTAACGTCTTGGACATTAGCACTGGCATAGAGTTTGCATCGTAGCTGGTCTCACACATGTTCCTTTGGCGCCAGATTCACGGATGTTGGAGGCCATGGAACGGCGTCAGCACTGTGTACATACTAAATAGACACTCTTCGCATGTGTGGATGAGCGTTGTTTTGTTGAAAATATATTGTTGAATGAGAGGCAATTCATGAGGTTAGGTCGATGACATACTGTTCTGCTAGCAGAGTCCCGTCATCCATTATGACCTGTGACTTGACGTCATACTCTATGACTCCCAGTGATGCTAGGAATAAAACCGGTGTTCCTCTCCACAACAATGGAAATATGGGACCTCTTCCCATGCTGACAATGCTCATCCGGGATAGTGCACAACCACTGAACACAATGCAATGACCTTCATCAACAGTGCGTGCTTTGTTGTCATGGCACCACTCCAGGTCTGGCCGTTTGTCCTGTGGTGTTAACGTCCTACACATGGGATGCCAATTTCCTAGTCTGGCTGCTACTGCTGTGTGGCTAAGGTATGTCAATAAAATTAATATTGCTGAGAGACCATCATTTGTTCTCGAATGAAAGATGCGGAACTGAAGATAAGCTTCGTACACAATACGGCGATCCTCCCTCAGGGTGGTCAGACGTGGTTGACCAAAACCTAGATGATGATTATGCCTATCATATTCCCGTGTTGTCCAGCATTGGGCGGCTGTCACGTCCAAATGACCCAAAAAATCTGGATATTAAATGATTTGACCAGCTGGCCAAATGGAGACTCACAATGACAAAGTGCTGATAATTCTGTCTCAGGCGAGTACGCCTTATCTCCTTGTCCTTTACGGTGCTCACTCAACATCTGACACTGTTCATAACCCTCATGTACTATCCCAGGCTTGGTAACAACACTAATTTACTCTGGTCGCCATTCTGCCTATCACAAACAATTGCAACGCTAATCATTTACAATCCCATTGATGGCGTGAACGTGTGCGCAGCTACATTGACAGCTAGCCGCCAGCCGCTGTCTCAGCGCCTCAGACCCAGAATGCTCCCACCCAGACTGTGTGCCACAGCACAGCGTCACTTTGCGACAGTCAGAGATCGACAACCAGTGACACCTGAAGGACATGGCTATCGTGGATGAACGCCAGGCAGACGAGGGTTCATATCTGTAGCTGTTAAAGTTCCTTGGAACAGCAAAGAGTTTACACATGGACGACGTGTGTCGTGGTGCAGGTCCCTTATTTTACCGGTGGTCTCCTCAAGGCCCGAGTGGGAGAGCCAAAAGCCATCCTGACGGCTAGAAGAACGGCTCCCCGGCTACCCACCCCTCCATGGCGATCACCGCACACGAGGCTACTGCAGTTTGGGGATGTAAAATAAGTCTGAACGCTGAATCGCATCCAAATCTTCCGCATCACAGTACGCACACAAACTCATATCAGGGCGTCGTCGCCAGTTACTGTTATGATTGTGACATCATATACAATTTTTTTTTGACTGCAGCTACAAGTCCGAGGAGCTGGTGTGTTCGCAACTAGCAGGTGCTCCTTAGATGCGCTGCACTCTCTGAAGGGGATTTTCTTCGCCACATAGAAGAGAGCCCAATTATGAGTATGGTAGTCGGTGTCTCCTGTAGAGCACACAGATCAGAACTCTTTGCCTAACTGTGTACGTTAAATGAAACGTGACAGCTGAAAGCGATCGGAGTTTCAAACTTACTTTACTTCCAAACGGTACATTTCTGAACGAATCGTGTAATAAAAAATGTGAAATACACTATATAATTAAGTAAAGTCCTTTTTTGGGTGTTATAGATCCGAATTTTTTCAATACATACTAATTATAGGGTGTTTCCGTAAGAGCGTGCAAAAATGTAACTGGACATAGAGGATGCTCCACTGAAGAATTTGAGGTACCCAACCTGGGGTCGGAGAAGCGAGCGTAAGGAGATAATAGTTTGTGCGAGTGGTCCTTATGTCATGCTCCTCCCTCGTTTCTTCTGTCCAATAAACCAGTCTTCAGCATTCACGGATCGAGAGAAATAAACACTTGGCGTGACGGATGATGCCTGTCAGGAAATCGTTCCCTGTACAGCCCGTCAGCAGCGAGAGCAATGCAACGTACTGCCCTATACACAATGTGCACCTCACTGAGTTCTGCGAAAATGTACCAGTACTGCTCCATCGTATTGAACTGTATGTCTTTGAATAGTACTGACTATAATGAATGGGTCTGTCATTGATTCATAGCAAGTTTTGTCATGACAATGTAAATACGATACAACAGACCCACCTTATGGACAAGTAAAGTAAATAAAACCTGCAACATGACTTCCTAGTAATTAGCCACGTCCTCCTTGTTTCCTTGCAGAAAATAAAGAAACTAAACGTGTAAACTAGTAGGCATGTTAATTGTAAATAAGTTTGAAAGCAGTAATGCTAGACAATGAGGTAGACACCAGGTTCTCTACCTCACATTGTTCAGTGGAGCATTCTGTATGTTCTGCTACATTTTTGCCCGCTCTTACGGAAACACCCTGAATAAAGGTACCATGGGTAATGAAAACTACACAGTTAACATCAAGATTGGTCATTGGTTTCGGTACTCCTGACGAACATCGTCTCCTACACCTAAACAAATTTAAGTAAATATAGTTTTGAAAAACAACGTGTAGAATGGTAGTATGTGATAAGAAATCAGCATAGCAGTGTTAATGAAGAGTAATGATTTAGGTAAACATAATTTGGGTAACAGCAGGTATAATGTGATCTCGACATCTATCTTGGCGAACTAAACTAATATGAAGATTTCTATTTTCCCACCGAAACGTTGTGCCATTTGGACGAACTGATTCAACTGAGAACTCTAAAACTTTGTTAGTCAGTATACTAGGAATGTTTCACAATAAACCAGCAAAGAAATCTGCAAATACATAATTTTTTAGAAGTTTGAATCGTTAACTGCTAGTGATATTAGTGGGGACTGATTAAACTTAATAAAATGCATATCACACCCAACCAAGCAAACTACGTCCATAATCCCATGCACACGCTTTTATTAAAACGGAACGTCTATGACACAGTGTTTAACATTTTTATAAATAGGCCGTATGGCATATACCATTGGCATAATACCTGTGAAATAGTATCTTCCACTAAACGTGTTAACAGAAACTGCTGAATGTAACCTGCACATGGCATGTGGGCGGGTGTTTTACTATGATGCGCTACCGTACCAATGACGCTAGTTGGAAGGTTTTATCCACTCTCAAAAGTAATAAGCTAAGTGGCGTGCTCCGTGAATAGCACACACAACAGACTGGTATGGGAATATCTTTCACCAAAAAATGGCGAAACGGTCAACGAATGTGTGTACTAAATTGTTGCACATGACACAAACTGTGTTCCGTTTAATCTCTACTTTTGACTGCAACTTCTTCACCCCCCAGACGAACACTAACTTCCATATGCCACGCTTTCGACATACTTATATCGTAGTGCTCCGAGTTCATAACAACATTGGTCTCGATTGCTCTTATTCCGATTGTGTCTGTTGCAGCAACGCAAGTAACTTGCAAGCATTAGTGATTAATTCAGTAGACAGCCAGCCAGGTCACACGACTACAAACAAATAGCAAACCTTGCTAGGAAATGCTCGACAGCCGACCACACGGCCGCTAGCAAGCCAGGTCAACGCGGCAAGAAGCCCCCAACACGGAATCGCCTACAACTTAGTTTTTGCTGTAATGAAACACGAAACAAATGCCTCACCGAATTACACTACAACTGAACGTTATTGTTTAACCACGACTAGCCTTATAGAACCTTTCCAGTAAGGTCAAACGCCTTAGGCAATAAGCTTCGCTAAAAATGTAAGTTGTAAAAGAGAACTACAGAAAGGAAGTTGCAAATTCTTCCAGGCATGAATATAAATAACAACTCGCTAAGATCTTACCATTAGCTGGAGGTCATGATACACAACTTAAAGGGCTGGATAATACGAGGGTAATCCCAAAAGTAAGGTCTCCTTTTTTTTATATAAGTACAGAACTCTGTGTGGCAGTTGGTCACGCTGCTATGAAGAGTCCACGCGCTGTGTGTAAACATGCTCACGCCGCGCTGAGGCGCTCAGTCTTGGCTTGGCAGCCGTTGATAAATGGAGCTCCCGTTGGATGTTACCGCCAAGTGCGAATTGCGATACGGTTTTTGAACGCAAAGGGCACTGCGCAGATTGAAATCCGTCGCCAATTGACGGAAGTGTATGGTGAGTCGTGCATGGATGTCAAAAATGTTCGTAGAGAGTAGAGAGTTTGCAGTCTGCCGGTAAAGTAATGATAACCGTTTTTTGGGATCGGAAAGGGGTATTGTTGGTCGACTTTATGCCCACTGGGACCACAATTAACGCTGAGAGGTACTGTGAGACTCTGAAAAAACTCAAACGGGCAATCCAGAACCGGAGAAGAGGAATGTTGAGCAAGGGCGTACACATTCTCCATGACGACGCTCGCCCACACATCGCTCGGCAAACCGTTCCTCCTGCAACAGTTTCAGCGTCCGGTAGCGTTCTCGCTTCCCAAGCCCGGATTCCCGGGTTCGATTCCTGGCGGGGTCAGGGATTTTCTCTGCCTCGTGATGGCAGGGTGTTGTGTGCTGTCCTCAGGTTAGTTCGGTTTAAGTAGTTCTAAGTTCTAGGGGACTGATGACGATAGATGTTAAGTCCCATAGTGCTCAGAACCATTTGAACCATGATCACCCACCCACCCTATAGTCCTGACTCGGCGCCCAGTGACTATCATCTGTTCCCTAGGTTAAAAGAACATTTGGCCGGAAAGCGATTCAGCTCCGACGACGAGGTGAAAAAATGAGGTTCATAACTTTCTGAACAGCATGGCGGCGAGCTCGTGTAACATTGGCATACAAAAACTGCGACAGCGCCTACAAAAAATGCATCCACAGAAATGGTTCAAAATGTTCAAATGTGTGTGAATTTCTATGGGTGCAAACTGCTGAGGTCATCGGTCCCTAGACTTACATACTACTTAAACTAACCTATGCTAAGAAAAACACACACACACACACACACACACACACACACACACACACACACACACACACACACACACAGAGCCATTGTAGAAATAGACAGGTCTATGTACTTATAAAAAAAAGGAGACCTTACTTTTGGGATTATAAAAAAAGGAGACCTTACTTTTGGGATTGCCCTCTTAATAATACCAGAATGCACACCAGCTGCTAAAACATAGTGAAAACAAGCACTGAAATTTAGAAACAGTTTGTTCTCTCGCAGAAACCAATTCGAAAAAAAATCAAATTTAAAAAAAAAATGAGTGAGATAGTTCATAAGCCGGCGATGTAATTATGCGTGAAAGCTGGGCACATTACATTGTAACACAAATAGTCCTAACAACATTAAGCATGGCAAATTTTTAGAGGGAACACTGGCCAGCAGATTAACACAACTCGCTTCAAAAAACACACAGAGCACATGTGGCAATAAATTTGTCCTAGAGTCAGATAGTCAGAAAACAAAAATGTAGTTGACGACTCGATGAATATAAACACCAACATCCACTCAAACAGCTTGCGAAGCGGCAAATCGGTGCGCAGAGCTGAACAATCAGATACACTCCTGGAAATGGAAAAAAGAACACATTGACACCGGTGTGTCAGACCCACCATACTTGCTCCGGACACTGCGAGAGGGCTGTACAAGCAATGATCACACGCACGGCACAGCGGACACACCAGGAACCGTGGTGTTGGCCGTCGAATGGCGCTAGCTGCGCAGCATTTGTGCACCGCCGCCGTCAGTGTCAGCCAGTTTGCCGTGGCATACGGAGCTCCATCGCAGTCTTTAACACTGGTAGCATCCCGCGACAGCGTGGACGTGAACCGTATGTGCAGTTGACGGACTTTGAGCGAGGGCGTATAGTGGGCATGCGGGAGGCCGGGTGGACGTACCGCCGAATTGCTCAACACGTGGGGCGTGAGGTCTCCACAGTACATCGATGTTGTCGCCAGTGGTCGGCGGAAGGTACACGTGCCCGTCTACCTGGGACCGGACCGTAGCGACGCACGGATGCACGCCAAGACCGTAGGATCCTACGCAGTGCCGTAGGGGACCGCACCGCCACTTCCCAGCAAATTAGGGACACTGTTGCTCCTGGGGTATCGGCGAGGACCATTCGCAACCGTCTCCATGAAGCTGGGCTACGGTCCCGCACACCGTTAGGCCGTCTTCCGCTCACGCCCCAACATCGTGCAGCCCGCCTCCAGTGGTGTCGCGACAGGCGTGAATGGAGGGACGAATGGAGACGTGTCGTCTTCAGCGATAAGAGTCGCTTCTGCCTTGGTGCCAATGATGGTCGTATGCGTGTTTGGCGCCGTGCAGGTGAGCGCCACAATCAGGACTGCATACGACCGAGGCACACAGGGCCAACACCCGGCGTCATGGTGTGTGGAGCGATCTCCTACACTGGCCGTACACCTCTGGTGATCGTCGAGGGGACACTGAATAGTGCACGGTACATCCAAACCGTCATCGAACCCATCGTTCTACCATTCCTAGACCGGCAAGGGAACTTGCTGTTCCAACAGGACAATGCACGTCCACATGATCCCGTGCCACCCAAGGTGCTCTAGAAGGTGTAAGTCAACTACCCTGGCCAGCAAGATCTCCGGATCTGTCCCCCATTGAGCATGTTTGGGACTGGATGAAGCGTCGTCTCACGCGGTCTGCACGTCCAGCACGAACGCTGGTCCAACTGAGGCGCCAGGTGGAAATGGCATGGCAAGCCGTTCCACAGGACTACATCCAGCATCTCTACGATCGTCTCCATGGGAGAATAGCAGCCTGCATTGCTGCGAAAGGTGGATATACACTGTACTAGTGCCGACATTGTGCATGCTCTGTTGCCTGTGTCTATGTGCCTGTGGTTCTGTCAGTGTGATCATGTGATGTATCTGACCCCAGGAATGTGTCAATAAAGTTTCCCCTTCCTGGGACAATGAATTCACGGTGTTCTTATTTCAATTTCCAGGAGTGTATTTACCGCGTAGGTGAACGAAACTTTTAGCCTCCTACCCAGTCCTGGCGAAGAAGGGTGAACGACGACCCGGAAAAAGACTACACGTAATTTCCCTGCACTGCGGAGTTCGAAGGTGTCCCCTACGCCGCTGTAGTGTCCACTTTGGAAGGCTAGCCGAGGCAGCGATAGCGGCACAAGGGAGTAATACGACACACCTGGTGAGACGCCAGCTACAAGCTACTGATAGTGGGAAGATGAAATGAGCCGTCATGGCGCACACAGGTGCAGTAATGATTAGCGAACAGTTTGCATAGTAAGCAGAAGATTTACTCGTATTTTTCCGAACGTACGAAGACTTGTTACAAATCATGCGACAAGAAGTAGAGTCCTGCTCATGCAATAGCAATTACTATGAAGCTACCTGCCCTCATCACGAACCCGAGGCCTACGAGAAAGACAGGCCGCGGCGCGTACGTCACAAAGGTAGTCCTGCGCTCGCTCGCTCGCTCGCTCGCTCAGCTCAGCAGACAAACTACGTTTCTACACCTGTTAACTCGTAAATAGGCGAGTCCGTACAAACGAAAACTGAATCTTCTACAGAAATCCATTACTGCGGAATCTTACTGTTATGATGGGAAGTCCATGGGCCTACTTATAATTTGTTATGGCTGTACTCGCGTACAATGAAATAAAATCATGTTAAAATGATTATCAGTTGCATAAGGCACCACTTCCAGCATGTAATGAGTACTGTGAAGCAGAAGAGACTAAATGCTATAGCCGCCCGAAGTGGCCGAGCGGTTCAGGGGCTTCAGTCTGGAACCGCGCGACCGCTACGGTCGCACGTTCGAATCTTGCATCGGGAATGGATGTGTGTGATGTCCTTAGGTTAGTTAGGCTTAAGTAGTATTAAGTTCTAGGGGACTGATGACCTCAGAACTTAAGTCCTATAGTGCTCAGAGCCATTTGAACCATTTTGAATAAAATGCTATAAGCAAGCAAGCCATTATACCATTTATATCAAGTATTGATCTTAAATTAAATTTTGCAGTTGAAAGAAAACAGCCGTCGGTCACTATTTTTAACGAATTAACCGGGTTTCAATACTGCTAGGAGTGTCTTCCTCAGAATTTAAATCAAAGAATGATCTATAACATGGTCACGGAAATATGACTAAAAACGTATGATACAGAGTATAAGTATAGAATCATCGTGAAAGACTGGCAGTACTTATATGCCATTTATAAAATAATAAATATGGCAAAAGGGCATTAGCCACAAGGGTATTTAAGATAAAAAAATTGTGATGGCGAGCCACTAAGGGCTGCTCGTTACTTACGCGATTACAGATTCCAAACGGACTGAGGTGCCCGCGTTAACAAATGCGGCCAGGTGAACATGGCACTGCAACGAGCGTGGCATCTAGTAGACGTAGATACAATTAGGCTACTTCACATTGAAATATAGGCAGACACGATTATAAATGAACAGTATTTGGTACATAATGGAAAGCAATGTTTGTTTAATATTAGCATACAACATAACATTCTGTTTACATCGAAGCTTATAACAGTAAGATAAAACATGAAAACATCATTATGAAAATGTAGATAGGACTGAATGACAACTTGTACAAAGAAATATTGGCGTGAAATACAGCCAAGAAACATTTGATATTTAGGAACTATAGGACTACCTTAGAAGGAAAAGAACATTTCGGCAACCTGCACAAGGAGACCCGAAGTCAGATATCGAGTAACGAGCTTTATACAGTTGAAAAAAATTTTGTTACGTAGCTATAGCTGTTCGTTAAGGATGAGGCTATCCTTTCGAGCAAGATATTTGAAGATCACTAGTTCTTCTAGAGTATCTAGTCTACGCCCTTTCTTTTCGGTGTGCAAAATGTTGCTATCGCAGATGGCTTTAGGTGAATGAGCTGTAATTAGACTGTTAATCAGTAAGACTTCGTAATAGCAGATTCCAGTGGAAGATGCAATTCTCGTTAGTACGTATATGTCCAGCTGCGAGTTAACAGGTTTAGAAACGCATTTTGTCTGCTGCGTTGAGCGAGCGAGCGAGTTCAGCACTACTTTCGTGACGTACGCGCCGCGGCCTGTCTTTCTCGTGGGCCTCGGCACGAACCGTGGAGTCGACTATGCAGCGCCAGGGTAGCAATACGTGGTGAAGTGGCTCTGAACAGCTGCCGCCGGGCCTCCTCAGGTTTCGAGGCAGTAGGGTTGCTGGACGTGGAGCGCAGTGGGCGGGCTCCATTGGATCCCGCACGACTGCTGTCGGCGTTCGACACAAACTTGCGATTCCGATACCACACCTGTTTCCCTGAATCATATACATCTACATCCATACTCCGCAAGCCACCTGACGGTGTGTGGCGGAGGGTACCTTGAGTACCTCTATCGCTTCTCCCGCTTATTCCAGTCTCATATTGTTCGTGGAAAGAAGGATTGTCGGTATGCCTCTGTTTGGGCTCTAATCTCTCTGATTTTATCCTCATGGTCTCTTCGCGAGATATACGTAGGAGGGAGCAATATACTGCTTGACGAGGGTATGTTCTCGAAACTTCAACAAAAGCCCGTACCGAGCTACTGAGCGTCTCTCTTGCAGAGTCTTCCACTGGAGTTTATCTATCATCTCTGTAACGCTTTCGCGATTACTAAATGATCCTGTAACGAAGCGCGCTGCTCTCCGTTGGATCTTCTCTCTCTCTCTCCTATCAACCCTATCTGGTACGGATCCCACACTGGTGTATACTATTCAAGCAGTGGGCGAACAACTGTACTGTAACCTACTTCCTTTGTCTCGGGATTGCATTTCCTTAGGATTCTTCCAATTAGCTGCTTCCAGTTGCTGACCTGCTATTTTGTAGCTAAATGGTAAGGGATATATCTGGCTATGTATTCGCAGCAAATTACATTTGTCTACATTGAGATTCAATTGCCATTCCCTGCACCATGCGTTAATTCGTTGCAGATCCTCCTGCATTTCAGTACAATCTTCCATTGTTACAACCTCTCGATATACCACAGCATCATCCGCAAAAAGCCTCAGTAAACTTCCCATGTTCATCCACGAAGTCGTTTATGTATATTGTAAATAGCAACGGTCCTACGACACTCCCCTGCGGCACACCTGAAATCACTCTTACTTCGGAAGACTTCTCTCCATTGAGAATATCATGCTGCGTTCTGTTATCTAGGAACTCTTCAATCCAATCACACAATTGGTCAGATAGGCGATATGCTCTTACTTTGTTCGTTAAACGACTTTGGGGAACTGTATCGAACGCCTTGCGGAAGTCAAGAAAGACGGCATCTACCTGGGAATCCGTGTATATGGCCCTCTGAGTCTCGTGGACGAATAGCGCGAGCTGGTTTTCACGCGACCGTCTTTTTCGAAACCCATGCTGATTCCTACAGAGTAGATTTCTAGTCTCCAGTAAAGTCATTATACTCGAACATAATACGTGTTCCAAAATTCTACAGCTGATCGACGTTAGAGATATAAGTCTATAGTTCTGCACATCTGTTCGACGTCCCTTCTTGAAAACGGGGTTGACCTGTGCCCTTTTCCAATCTTTTGGAACGCTACACTCTTCTACACACCTACGGTACACCGCTGCAAGAAGGAGGGCAAGTTACTGTGTGTACTCTGTGTAAAATCGAACTGGCATCCCATCAGGTCCAGCGGCCTTTCCTCTTTTGAGCGATTTTAATTGTTTCTGTATGCCTCTGTCGTCTGTTTCCATATCTACCATTTTGTCATCTGTGCGACAATCTAGAGAATGAACTACAATGCAGTCTTTCTCTGTGAAACAGCTTTGGAAAAAGACATTTAGTATTTCGGCCTTTAGTCTGACATCCTCTGTTTCAGTACCATTTTGGTCACAGAGTGTCTGGACATTTTGTTTTGATCCACCTACCGCTTTGACATACGACCAAAATTTCTTAGGATTATCTGTCAAGTCAGTACATAGAACTTTACTTTCGAATTCATTGAACGCCTCTCGCATAACCCTCCTCACACTACATTTCGCTTCGTGTAATTTTTCTTTGTCTGCAAGGCTTTGGCTATGATAATGTTTGCTATGAAGTTCCCTTTGCAGCAGTTTTCTAAGTCGGTTATTTTACCACGATGGCTCTTTTCCATCTCTTACGATCTTGCTTGGCACATCTAACGCATATTGTACGACGGTTTTGAACTTTGTCCACTGATACACAACACTATCTGTACTTGAGACGTTATGTAGGTAAATAAACCAGAAATTGTGCAATACTTTTTTTGTTACGTGTAGTTCCCCATCCGATGTAAGACGTCAGTGGAAGTGTTACACAAAGGGGCCTCAGACCTTACTTGTGTGTGTGCGTTTGTATTGTTATTGCAGAAGCTGAGCCACGAGATCGCGTCTGCGGAGGCGCTGATGGCACAGGCTCGCTCGCTGATGTCCAAGTTCTGCGGCGAGGACGTCGTCGGCGGCGACGGCGATGCCGGCGCCTCGACTAGCTCCGGCTCCGGCTCCGTCTCCGGCCCTGACCCGGGCTCCAGCGCTGGTTCCAGCTCCAGCGCCGCCAGCGAGGAGGCGCGCCGCTTCGTGTACGCGCTGCTGCAGGCGCCCAGGGCGGACCTGCCCGGCGGGCCGCGCGGGCTGTTGGCGGCGCGCGTCCGGGCCTTCTTCGCAGAGGCGCACAAGGTGTGTGGCACTGGTCTAGTGTAGGTCTGTTGCCTAAAGCCCCTGCCTCTCCTCTGCTGTACTAGTGTAGGTCTGTTGCCTAAAGCCCCTGCCTCTCCTCTGCTGTACTCCAGTTTAACTCTTCTCTAACTGTATGCTATCCGATGGAACCCCACCAGATTAACTAAGAGTGTAATACGAGGTCTGTCCAGAAAGTAAGTTACTATCGGTCGCGAAATGGAAACTACTATGAAAATCCGATAAAGCTTTGCAAAGATGTGTTGGGCAGTGTCTCTAGTATGACTCTAGGTAGATTTATGTCGCTCTTTTCGTTCCTGAGCTCTTAGTGAGCGCGTAAAGATGTTATAGTAAATAGTGTCACCCGCCAAGTACGAGGGCCTGGTGAGAATTTTCTCCTGAAGCTATGCAACCAACATTACATAACTGTCGTGCGGTTTCTTCTTCAAGACAATTCTCAGCCTCATTCTGCAGGGGCAATGAGATGTTCCTGCATCGTTTCTATTGTAAATGTTTGGTTACCCACAATACAGCCCGTAATTGTCTCCCACTGAGTTTCATCTCTGCTCAAACGAACCGCTGGCTACGAAGACAACATTTTGGCACAGACAACGAGCTTTAGGCCAGCGTAGAGAATTGGCGGAAAGTACTGGCGGCTGCCTTCTATGATGAGGGTATTGGAAAGTTGATTCAACGCTACGACGAATGTCTGCGTCAGAACGGCCATTACGAAGAGAAGTAGCTGAAAAATGTTGCTAACTGTTACAAATGAATCATTTCTGATTTTCACTGTGATTTTCATTTCGCGATCAATCGTAACTTTCTGGACAGCCCTCGGATATCGTAGCTCCTTCCTTCGGACGAAAAACGGTGCCTAATTGTTCGATGAAAGTAAATGTTATATTCGTCTACGAGACGGTAGCGGAAGTAAACCACAGAACTACCATTACGGAATACTGGGAGTATCTCACAATCAGTTCAACTCTTACTTTAGTAACAGTCAGTGAAAGGTCATTATTTACAATGTTGACATGGCTGTGATGTGGGATCTGAGTGGGGTACTGTCAAGTGGGGGGTGACGCAGGGATCAGTGTTGGGGCCCCTCCTGTTCCTTATTTATATAAATGATATGCCCTCTAGTATTACGGGTAACTCTAAAATATTTCTGTTTACTGTTGACACTAGCTTGGTAGTGAAGGATGTTCTGTGCAACATTGGCTCGCTTTCAAACAGTGCAGTACATGACCTCAATTCATGGCTTGTAGAAAAAAAAACTAAAATTAAATCACAATAAGACTCAGTTTTTACAGTTTCTAACACACAATTCAACAAAACCTGACGTTTTAATTTCATAGAACAGGTATATGATTAGTCAAACTGAACAGTTCAAATTTCTAGGTGTTCAGGTAGATAGTAAGCTGTCGTGGGAAGCCCACGTTCAGGATCTTGTTCAAAGACTTAATACTGCCATTTTTACTATTCGAACGGTATCAGAATTGAGTGATCGTTCGACACGAAAAGTAGTCTACTTCGCTTATGTCGTACGGTATTATATTTTGGGGTAACTCTTCTCATTCTACAAGGACATTTCTGGCTCAGAAACGGGCCGTTCGGGCAATAAATGGTGTGAGTTCACGAACCTCTTGTCGGCTTCTGTTCACGAATCTGGATATTTTGAAATTGGCCTCTCAATATGTATATTCCGTATTGTCGTATCTTGTTACCAGTATTAGTTTATTTCCAAGAATAAGCAGCTTTCAGTCGGTTAATACCTGGCAGAAATCAAACCTGCAGTTGGATCGGATTCCTTAACTCTTGTGCAAAAAGGTGTGCAGTATACTGCTGCATCCAGTTTCAATATGCTGCCACTCGAATTCAAAAATCTTAGCAGTAATCCACGCACTTTCAAATCGAAACTGAAGAGTTTCCTCGTGGATCACTCCTTCTGTTCTGTCAAGGAGTTCCTTGAAAAATTAAGCTGATTCTTATTGTATTGCTGACAGCGTTTACTTAAACATATGGACTGACTTTTTTCAGCTTCATGAACATTTATTTTTATCTGTTATTACTTTTATGTAGTAATTTCATGTACTGACACGTTCCATGACTTGAGATTTGCTCCTCAATTTAGTCCTACGGAACTTGACGTGTAAATAAATTTACGTGATGGGTCCCATTCCAAAAATAAAACATAAGGAATCCCCGAGCCACGAAGGCTGGGCGTTATCGCTGAGGAAGTGACAGAAAGACCAAAGAGCGAGATAATTTTACCAAAATGATTAGCAGTGGCCCCCAAAGTTTTCCTCTCTCCTGCTCGGCATCAACCATACAACACGCGAGAAGGCGTCCACTGCAAAGAAAATACAACAGTAGCATTCTTGAGTCCAAGGAAGGGAGCGACATAGTTAATGAAAATATGTTTCATAGGACGCTCGGCACCGCTGTTGCGCAGCAATCCGCTCTTTACCAACTTACAGTTCTCGGCAATGCCCACCCATCGACCATTATATCCTTATAGAGCTGGGGCCAAGTCACATGTTGCTTGAGCTCATGTATGATTTTATAAATGCCTAAGTATACAGCTGATGGCGACTGATGGTAATGTTTAATGACGGCGGGAATGAGATCATGAGGCAAACAAATTTTCCACTGACCTTCGCCCTTGGTTTGTAAACGCAAAATTCCTTTTCTTCCTATCCAGATTGAAAATGTTGTTTAATATGTGAGAACGCTGGCTCGGAATCTTGTTACTGACGATCAAACAACTCAGGCACCTCAGCCGAGAGTGGACTAATAGTGGCTCCCTGGTCGGACATTCGCGGAAATTTCCTCATCGCCAGACTCGAACATACGGCGTAGCGCATCAGCGACGACATTTTCGCTGCATCTTATATGCTTTACTGAAAACCTGAATGCAGAAATACGCACCGACCACCTCACAATACGCCCCGTCTTATGGGGACGCGCTAGGATCCGTGAGAGAGCCTAGGTATCAGTTTCTAAACTAAACTGACAATTTGTAATCTCCCCCTCCTTCCTGATTCCAGCTATTGCCCACAATAAGCAAAGTCTTTTACGAAAAATTTGAGAAGAGCGAAGATTACAGTAAACTTTCTAGTTTACCTAGCTTTTCGTGTAGAGTTGGCTCCAGTTCTCCTTGTCTGGGGGTCTGATTCTTGAAACTGAAATTCTCACATTTTGGGTCCTCAGGGTTGAATTGATGTAAATAAATTTGAAGATGGTTGTTGCAGAATTTTTGTTGTTACCTTAATATATTTTGTCACATTTTAGTATGTCACACAGTCCTTTGTATTTTCACATTAAGAAAGCCGAAATTACATAGTTCACCCAAAATACAGAAATACGTCCGATCACATCAGAGGCGTGCTTCCTACTCTCTCTCTCTCTCAGCGGAAATAGCAACATTCCGAAGGGCTTACAAGTTTTCTTGACAAATAAATTTATATTACTTTCGATTATTATTTCATAAATGAATCCAGAAATAAACATAGAAAACAGTACTAGATGCCGTAATTAATAATATATTTTAAGTGTGCCAAATAATACGTAATTTCAAATTTTTCTAAAAGAAAAGTAATTTTAACGGTACATTCAGACTAGTACTTATCGATTGTAGGATCGAAAAAAAGTAATCCCTTTTCATAAATTTTAGCTTGAAATATAACATAGTGTATAAAATTATATGAAGTTTTCAGGAAAGCAGCTGAGATAATATTGACCTGTCAAAAATTTGAAAAATAGTATTGGTATCGATATTTACTGTTGAGGAAAAGTAGTACTAGAGGAGGACGTCCCGTTACAAGTTCTCTAACTAAAACTTGAATTTTGCAGTCCCGAATAGGACAGCGAGGGCCTGAACCCACTGCGGTCATTAAAGCGCGGGACTCGTAAGCAATAGGGCGACGTTCTCCATTCCCAAATTTGAAGCAGCATTTTATAAAATGGAGGGCAACTCAAAATTCGGGACAGCCAATACCAGGGACCTACTGAGCGTCAAAGGCTGTTCGCTGATTTTCGGTCCATGTGAATTCTTGCCATTTTCTACTCAATAAATTCAATGGAGCCGCCAAAGGAGGGAACTTTGGTACGAAATTGTTAACTTGCAAAGAAAAGCATACATGTAAACCTATCTATTCTCTTTTTGGTTATAGGAGGACGAAAATTGTGAATAACCTGAGTCCGCAAATGGTTCACACGAACCCTTTCAGCCGAAAGAAACTAAATGACCCAGGAAGGAGATGTCGGACCGCGCTAATTTAACCTTTGAGAGTTTCATAGTTAACCCGCCTCCCCCGACCTCGTCAGTACCTGGGAGAGGTGCTCCAATGTCCAGGAAAGGTCTTGCTGTAAATGATGTCGTCATCTAAAACAGAATCGAGCAAACAGGAAAGGATTGCTGCTCTAGTGGACAACCCGAAAGGGACACGGATAAATTAGTCTAGTTTCCAGTCTGTAACAAACGCCGTCACAGCTTTCGATTTCTCCTCCAGGGGAATCTGTTAATAGGCTTGGCTGAGATCCAGGACTGTAAAACATCTTGGTCCGGCAAAGCATGTGAAACAATGGTGCAGATCGGGCAAGGGGAGCGATTCAAGTACCATCTTGTGATTCAAAACACAGTAATCAACAATAAGTCAAACCCATCTCCATTGGGCTTCTTCACAAAAAAACGGGGAAGCACAGTGTGAAAGAAGCACAATGTGAAATGGGTGGTCGGATGACACCGTCGACCAACATTTTGCCTATTTCCTGGGGCAACGCCTTTATTTTCGGAGGTGCCAGGCGGTAGGGAGATTGCCTAATGCGAAAGTGATCTGTCAGATGGATCCGATAT
The DNA here is from genome assembly GCF_023897955.1 of Schistocerca gregaria. Taxonomy (NCBI): domain Eukaryota; kingdom Metazoa; phylum Arthropoda; class Insecta; order Orthoptera; family Acrididae; genus Schistocerca; species Schistocerca gregaria. The sequence goes on from NC_064921.1 coordinate 819,849,332, forward strand.
TCGATCTTATTCCTCATACCTAATTCGTCAGTAAGTACATGAGGAAATTGCCCCATTAGCGCCCACACTTTCTGTCTCTCCTCAACCAAGGAGTGTTGCAAGTCGAACTTCCCATATTCGGCCACCACCGAATGGGCGTGCCCTTGGCCATAATCCAAGACACTTTCTAATAAAATCACAGCCCAGCATCGACACTCAGATCTTTGACGACTGTGATATGAAGAGGCCAGAAAACATCGCCTATGACACAATAAACGCGCAATGAACAAAGGCTGTCGCTGTGCTGCCCGAAAACCATGCGACAACAGGTGGCCACGAGTTGTAAATGGCCAAAATTAGAAATAGCATGATGACTGAGATAACATTCGTAGCTCAGTAAGGACACAGAACTACCAGAATAAAGTTCTACGGTAAACGCCCGCCCTCGAGGCTCGCTCCAGAAAATCCATGCTTCAGAGATACTGGTCAGTTGCACCCCAAGAAGCGCGTACGCTCCGACGGACTCCATTTCTCACTTCCGCCAGGTTCGACCACCTCATTCCTTCCTACTGCAGAGAGAGCTGCCAAAGACTCTCGAACCGGCAAAGAAAGTGCTGAACTCGCTGGGCGCGATATATCGACCACGCAGCTCGGCTCAGAATGTGTCACATATCACTGCCTATCGCTCTCATTGGAACCGTGAGGACAAGATCAGACTGATCACAGCGCCTACAGAGGCGTCTAAGCAGCCGTCCCTCCCGTCTCCGTACATGAATGGAACGAGAAGAAGCCCTAATAACTGGCACTGTGGAACACACCATCTGCAGTGTACTGAAGTGTTTGGGAGAGACTGCATATAGATGTAAAACTAGATTTTTATTTTCACACGAACAGAAATCGCACAACACGAAAAGATCTTACTTGTCGGACAAACCAGTGTACCTACTTTCTCTAGTTGCGACAACAGTAAGACTTCTTAATTCATTTCTTTCGTTACACTGTACAAAACAATTCGTGACAGTTCCCTACCTCAGTGGAATAGATACAGCCTTCATCCAAGTGTTAATGTTGTCAATGAAGTTTAATTTTGTCTCTATCATTCAACTTTTGTAAACCACTACTTTCAAGCAAAAAATCCCCTCTAAAAATTATTTTAACGCCAAACCTTTTTACCATAAATGTTCATATTGAGAATATTCCGTCACTGGGCGGACTCCTTAAAAGCAACTGAACTCAAAGATAAAATTACAAAGAATAACGATTGCCCCAGATGGGAAACGTAAATTGTGATTTTTTTCACTTTAAAATTCTACCACTAACAAAAGACTCAATGGTTACAAACGCCAATTTCCCATTATTTCACTTTCGTTGATAGATAAAGAAGCTACGAAGTTAAACATCTGATAAATTTCCCTTTTAAAAAGTACTATCACTCATTGTCTTACCTGAACTGCAGCAAGTGAAGAAATAAATCTAATATTGGGTGAGCCTGGCGCCACCCAACACCATCAACCTAATTTGTATCTAAAGCAATGTGTGATTCATTTACAATGATACGTTAATTGCTTCTTCTCAAAAAAAACGCCGGACAACAGTTCAGAGGCCCTTTGCCAGCCAGCAACGTGTGAAACATTTTTAAATACACTGTTTAATAAAAGTTATAAAAGAAATTTCCCTACTGGTTCCCCTTTTCCGAGCTCTCAACAAAGTACTCACTTTTCATATAGCCTCTTTCAATTTAATTTCATACTTCAGAAGAAATTTAAAAGCGGACGTAAGTGGACTGTTACGAACAGTAGAAACCATTCTTTAGTATGCTGCCGCTTTTCTCGTGGTACTATCATTGCCAAAATCTACAGTCCATTTGAAATTAGTGAGTAGGGTATCGATATTAGTAACTTTTGTGCCAAAATATTTTCGTATTCTTTTTTTAAATACAGTTGTTTTCATCCTTTAACAGCGATGGTGGAGAATCCATACGAAAAGCAAGCTGTTGTTACGTTTAAAATGAAGATGACAAACATAGTTCGAAAACAGAAATGTGTAAGCAGGTCATCGTTAACGCCTCTGTGTGCGATAATTAAAAAAGAAACTGAACTACAAAAATATATGAGCGCAGTACGCTCGAGCCAGAGAAAAATCTCATGCAAATGGCTAAACATGAAGATATAGAGACTACGTTTTTTATTTGGTTCAAGTGAGCTCTGTCTCAGAATGTCACCATATCTAGGTCTTTATTGGTGGAAAGAGCTGATGAACTCGCAAAAGAAATGGGTATTAATCTTTTGGGGATGTCCAGGCTGGTTGGAAAGTTCTGAAAAAAAAGAAAAAAACGGAAATACATAGTGTTAAAAAAGTTTACGGCGAAGCTAAGCAAGTTTTACCGACTATGCTTACAGCTTGGTTACAGGCTAATTGTCTTCAACAGCTGAAGAAAATTATGTGAAATACAGGCTGTCTATAAAGGTATAGCCTGATGAGAGAACAATGTAACTCTTTATTGGATACAGTAAATAAAACATGCATTATACCACATATGCCTCTACTCATTAAGTTTTGAACGTTCCATAAACATTCTCTTGGAAACATGCAAAAAAAATCAACCCAGTATTCAATGTCTTGACACACATTCTGTAGCATCTCTGGTATGATTGTACCAATGGCATCTCTGATGCGTTTCTACAATGTCATCAAGTCAGGAACTTTTTGTTTTGTACACAATATATTGCACATAGTTCCAAAGAAAGAAATCTAAGGCGGTGACGTCAGGTGATCTCGGCGGCGATGGAATTGATCTGTCTTTGCCAGTCCATTTGTTGGGGAAGCTTTCATAAAGAAAATCGCGGACTTCTGAGTCCAATGAAGATGAGCGGAATCTTGCTGAAAGACGATAGTGTCTTGCATATCTTGCAGCTGGGAAACGGCATAATTCACCAACATGTCTAGGTAACGATATCCATTTACATTGCTTTCAAGGAAGAAAAGTGGGCCAATCTCTCAATCACACGTTAACCCACACCTCCTTTGAGCGGTCCCGAATGATCTCTGGTACGAGATGAGGATTTTCCGTTTACCAGATCCGGACATCATGGCGGGTAAGTGAGCCAAAAACATGAAATGTAGTCTCATCAGAAAACACACACACGCACGCACGCGCTTCAAGAAATCATTGTCCTCATCCAAAAGGTTGAACTTGTCCATTGCAAATTGTTCACGTTTTGAGCGATCGTCTGGTTGTAGTGCCTGAACAATTTGAGCCATGTATGCCTACAGTTTAAAACGTTTCGAACCATTTTCTGCACTATACTCTGTGACACTTAAAGCTCCCGCGAACCTCGTCTAACTGACTTCTGTCGCGCCCTCGTAAATGCTATTTGAAATGGCTGGATGTGTCCTCCGAGAGAGATGGTCTGCCGCTGCTTATACATTTCTGAACCAATTCCGTCGCTAAAAAGATTTTCATCCATGTTTTGATTAACTTGACATCAAGTGCTTTCTTTTCATAATGAGACGCAAACTTTCACTCCACAGAAGTATATTATTTGGTTGTCGCTGGCCACACAAAACACTGAGGTTTCTGCTGTGGGGAAGCCATTTTTACGATACAGCTCACACAGGGGCCCCCTTATGGTAAAACTGTTGAATGAAACACAGCTGTACAGGAACTTCTGGGTTCCCTAGTAGACCTGTAGCAAAAAACCGTTACCATCATAAATATAATTTATATTTAATCCTGAGATGAGGGTAAATATTTATGGACAGCCTGTAGGTGACGAACGCCGAATGTGCTGGCATATTTTATCGCTGCTTACCCAATAAAACATCGTTTAAGGGACAGTCCTTATCAGGGAAGAAAAATCTGTGAGGAAAGAGTTGTGGTAGTGGTAGTATGCAGTTCGGATTGATACACTTTTCCGACGTCGTAAAATCTCGCCAAGCTAGATGCAACAATCAAAGTGTTGTCCGCCCCTGGTAGCTGAGTGGTCAGCGCACGGAATGTCATACCTAACGGCCCGGGTTCGATTCCTTGCTGGGTCGGAGATTTTCTCCGCTCAGGGACTGGGTGTTGTGTTGTCCTTATCATCGTTTTTTCGTCCCCATCGACACGCTAGTCAAATGTTCAAATGTGTGTGAAATCGTATGGGACTTAACTGCTAAGGTCGTCCGTCCCTAAGCGTACACACTACTTAACCCAACTTATCCTAAGGACAAACACACACACCCATGCCCGAGGGAGGACTCGAACCTCCGCAGCTACCAGCCGCGAGACTTGCACCAAGCGAACAGTCTACCCGACGGGAGGCCATAGCCACACTTCATTTCCATTTCCATCAAAGTGTTGCATAAGAATTGTATCTGGGGTTGTGTACACCGGCCGTAACTTACTCAGGATATAAAAAATTAATGAACTGTACCGCACTACTGTATTACAAAGAGTGGATCCGGTGAGAACAGGGCGTCATTTATGAGGCGCTGTTGTGTCCACCGGCGTCCACGTGTCAGTCCAAAGCCTTCTAGATACAAGGCCTAAGCACAGCGGCCATATTGGCACTTGACGTCACAAACCGTTGGCCATCTTATCTGTAGTCGGCAGTCCTGTTGGCGTGTATAATGTGTTGAAAGTGTGTGCCACGTGAAAGTGATATATATTTCATAAAGTATTCGCCTATAGTTCTTCTAAATATGGGATACAAGTGTTGCGTTCCCTTTTGCCAGGGAAATTATAAATCACGAAAGGCATGAAAGTGCACATGTTTCGATTTCCGAAATGTGTGAAGTTGAGAAATCGCTGGTTTGCAGCTATTCCCAGACAGGAATTTGTGTCTACGCATCATTCAAGGGTAAGTAAATGACAAAAAAAAATGTATAGCGTGTTATTTGTTTCCATTGCACCACATTTGCCAACTATTTTAAAAGCAGTTACGTATCATGTACCAGTATAATTTGTTTCTTAATTCTGGACCATTTCTGCGAGCTTAATACGAAGCAACTATTGTCACACAAAATAGTTATATTAATTAGTGTGGGTCGAAAATGTTTAGTATCCTTATCATTCCTACCAGATTATTGAGTTTCCAGTAGTTTCATTTGGGAGACCTACAGAATGATTTTGTTCAGTTTTACATATACAGATATTCGGAAAGAATTTCAATTTGAGTGAACTACTTCAGAAAATTGCTTTAATGAATTCAGTATTTTCGATAGATTAAGCAGTATGGAAAGCAGAATTTCGATGTAAGTGCATTATGCTTAAATTACCAGCACCCTGTGACACGAATTTCAGTCAAGGATTAAGGTTCTAAAGTTCTGGAGAAACAGGGAAATAAAACATTTTTTCGGGTTTTTTTGATTTATTAAACATTGCGCCAGGATGTGCTCCATTTCGTCGAATGATTTGAGTTTCGTGTGAGGTCAGCAAATTTTGAAGTGGAGAGGAAAATATACGAAAATAATCAGGGAAACAAATTCTTAAATTCTGTAGGAGCTCCAGCTGCTTTATTTAAAACCGAAAACGTCTGCTTGTTATTGCACATTGCCGATTTTTGACTGCAAGAACACATAGCTCCTAAGGTAAAAGACAAAATTTAAAATTACAGTTTGTATTCGAGCCTAGAAACGCGTATTTAAGGCAAATCGTCAAAATAATTTTAAGTCTTAAAATATCATAGGGTAGTTTTGTTCAATTACTTTACGCAATGACATAAATTTCCGTACTTTCATTACAAGAGCATGTAGCAGAGGAAAGCACGAGAATCCCTATGCGGTCTCAGCTCTAAAATTCGCCAAGTTCGTATAGCTGCAGAGTGCTTAACGGAAGCGTCCCGATACAGACCCGGCCATCAGTATGTGACGTCACAAGTGTGCGCGCAGGGCTGTAGTCTAGGTGGTGTAGGTCAGTCACTGTTAAGACAGCTGAGACCGCAGATATGCGCCTGCGCGTTAGGCAGCCAATAGTTTGCTGACGCAGCGCGCGGTTGCCTTGTGTGCAGGCGTCGCATATGCTGGCGGACCCGGAGGTGCTGGACGAGGGGGACGAGCCGTGGTCGGGCAGCGGCGGGCCCTCCGCCTTCCCGCAGCCCGCTCGACGCGAGTTCATCCTGCGCGCCGTGGCGCCCAGGCCGTCGCCGTGCTCGCAGCCGGCGCCGCACAAGATGTGCGCCGTGCTGCAGCGACACGACTTCCGCATCGCCGCCTGCTTCACGCTCGACACTACCTTCCACTAGCCGCGGGGCGGCTGCCGACGTGCCGAAACTGGATGCTGTTCACTCTATTCGCATATTTTATCGCTGTTATTTTACCAGCAAAGAGACAAATAAATAAATGCTTATTGCTTGTTGCCACTGCATGTATCCGAGTTCTTGCTTTCAACTCCCTCTCCCAATGTTTTCCGAAAAATAAAGTAAAATAGCCTGTAAAACTGGTAAAGTGAATCAATAGCTGCTCAACATTTTAAAGACACTAGAGTAAACAATAAAAAAAAAACAGAAGAACAAGTTATTCAAGTCAAGAGCTGCCTCAAATGGCTCTAAGCACTATGAGACTTAACATCAGAGGTCATCAGGCCCCTTGACTTAGAACTACTTAAACCTAACCAACCTAAGGACATCACACACATTCATGCCCGAGGCAGGAGTCGAACCTGCGACCGTAACAGCAGCGCGGTTCCGGTCTGAAGCGCCTAGAACCGTTCGGTCACATCGACCGGCTGCTGGACCACAACCTAGAGGCCAAAAGTTTAACAAATTTCACTCTTTATTACAAAGCCGATGACATTGTAATTCTGTCAGAGACAGCATAGGACTTGGAAGAGCAGATGAACGGAATGGACAGTGTCTTGAAAGGAGGGTATATGATGAACATCAACAAAAGCAAAACGAGGATAATGGAATGTCGTGGAATTAAGTCGGGTGATGCTGAGAGAATTAGATTAGGAAATGAGACACTTAAAGTAGTAAATGAGTTTTCCTATTTGGGGAGCAAAATAACTGATGATGGTCGAAGTAGAGGGGGTATAAAATGTAGACTGGCAATGGCAAGGAAAGCGTTTCTGATGAAAGAAAATTTGTTAACATCGAGTATAGATTTAAGTGTCAGGAAGTCGTTTCTGAAAGTATTTGTATGGAGTGTAGGCATGTGTGGAAGTGAAACGTGGACGATAAATAGCTTAGACAAGAAGAGAATAGAATCTTTCGAAATGTGGTGCCACAGAAGAATGCTGAAGATTAGATGGGTAGATCACATAAGTAATGAGGAGGTACTGAATAGAATTGGGGAGAAGAGGAGTTTGTGGCACAACTTGACTAGAAGAAGGGATCGGTTGGTAGGACATGTGTGAGACATCGATGGATCACCAGTTTAGTCTTGGAGGGCAGCGTGGAGGGTAAAAATCGTAGAGGGAGACCAAGGGATGAATACACTAAGCAGATTCAGAAGGATGTTGGCTGCAGTAGGTACTGGGAGATGAAGAAGCTTGCACAGGATAGAGTAGCATGGAAACTGCATCAAACCAGTCTCAGGACTGAAGACCACAACAACAATAACATTACAAAGTTATAGTAAAATTAACAGCCAGTCGATAGTCACAGGTATGTAAGAATTAAATTTCAAATTCATGTACCTTTGTTACAAACCGGGGCAACATGGCCCATTGTCCAGATGACTCCAGCAGTGGCCGCCTTTAGACAAATAACATTGAAAAACACTAACCAGTTGGCTTTGTAAAACAGAACAAAGAGAACTTTAACAACCAAAAAATTATAAAACACTTACACTGAATCTACACCATGCACGAGGTAACGTTAAAACATTTTTTTTTAAAAAAGAAAGAAACTTCAAAACCTTAAACCTTTAAATAATAGCAAAAAGACAGCTGGAACATCAATCAAATCTATGAATGTTTCATTTTTATGACTGTGAAACAGAAATCAAATTTACGAGGTACAACTGTAGATTAGATGTAGGTAACAGTAATTCACTTGAGAACTGCAAAGGAGTACCAAGCTTAGAAAGCTCAGTTAAAACAATTCATGTTTCATATTTGTAATCTTACAACAGAAAACAAATTTACGCAGTAGCGCAACATGGTGCTCAGGTTTAGATAGCAGGTATTCACTTAACAACTACAATGGCCCACCAAGTTTAAACACTCTGAGCTTAAAATTTAAAAACATTTAAAGCCTTGAAACATCAAAATTAACACCATTAACGGCCCTCAATATGAGCACTCAAACAGGAACCACCAAAACATTACCGGCGCCAACAAGCGCGATATTTTCATTCTATCAGTATGTAAGGACAGGTGCTCACAATGATCGATCGTGCTGTGTAAGTGCAACTCAAATGATTTCACTAATCTCGCTCTCTATCCATCCTGAAACCAAGGTGAACTGGATACAGTGCCGTAATCTCCGCAGAATAGCACTTTTCTGCAGCACAGCGGTAAGGCCGTCCTAGTTAAGCAGACTGCGATGTTTACTTCCGTACAAATGCACGGACTCCAGACAGGACCGAACCAGCAGTCGAGGTCGCTTGTCGTTACAAAAGATACACTGCAACACGTTCGAGTAATTTCACTAGCACTGCTAACGACGTATCACGTTCCACATGGCATAGTCCACAGCATGTATCGCCATGCGTCAGTACTACACCAGAAAAATCACCTTCGGTCTCGTTTGACGATCCAGGCACAAACCGCATCGGGACGGTCTGTGAGCGATCCTCAAACGTCTACTGCCTCGCCCCGCCCCCTATCGGCAACGCAACCCTCGCGTGTAAGGGAACTATCGCTGCCATCGACCACAGCCCGCCTCAGTAGCGATATGCAGCAGTATCGCGTACACGGGGTATAAAAGGGTAGGCCTTTGGCGGAGGTGTCGTTTGCACTCAGGTGATTCAGATGAAAAGGTTTCCGACATGGTTGTAGCTGCACGACGGTAGTCAACGTAATTGGAGCTAGACGCATGGGACATTCCATTTCGTAAATCGTTAAGGAATTCAATATTCCGAGATCCACGTTGTCAAGAGAGTGCCGAGTGAACCATATGAAACTTTCCCGTCTCCTCTATACCTCTTTTGTTAATGATAACCTTCCCTTTTACAATAACCTATGCAACCTTTCCTTAGGATTTCTATCTCTTGCTTAATAATAACAAATGAAATCTTCCCTTTCAAATTTATTCTCTTTCTCAGTCTTCGCATACAAATTTAATTGCTGTTTTTAAAAGTGATTTTCGGATTATTTCGACGAAACATAGAATGTGTCGTCGTCGTCGTTTGGCCCTCAGTCGTTATCTGCAATAACCCAAAACTGTTCCTTACCTTTTTTACTGTTACTGGGTCGCCATCTGACTGCTACATCGAATTGCGACATGAATATAATTACTCTGTTTTACTATACTCTATTAGCTGCTGGTGGGCTTTCATAATAAGTGGCTGTATTTATTACCAAATCTGACGACGTTCTTTAATAGCAAAACTGACGTTATGTAATTCATAGTTAAACTTTTTCTTAACAACAATAAAATTTTGCAAAGTTTTACATTGATGGTTTTTGGGCTGAATTATAATCAGTAATGCAACTCTGCTGGAAAAAATTAATTATATTCTGAAAACGCTTCAATTATTTACCGTTGGTAATGAAATGATATTACAAAAGTTCAAATGGGACTTACTTTTTACAATAATCTTACAACTAGCACTGCGCAAACATACCTTCAGTAGTCTTGAGTTTGGCAAAGAAAATAATTCAATAATATTAGTTCCTCTTATGATAATAGTCGGTTGATGTCTCCGTACATCCGTTTATAATCTCTTGTAAATCACAGCTGGTGGCTGGCAGGCAGACTACTCCTCTCAGCCTCTCGCTTCAGACCTGCTACCAACTCGCTTCACATATCGCTTACTACCGACATCCTACGAACGCTAAAGTGCGGTCTCTCCTGCCAACAATGCTTTCTGGTGCAGACAATCCCTGCTACCATTACAAAATGTATCAAGGCACGGTCTTTCCCGCTCTTTTCTAAAAATGTATCCGTACGCTTTCTTTTTAAAAAGCGATAGACGTATACTACAGCATACTGTCCTACATAAGATAGTTACCTTTGTTTGCTTTTTGGATTTAAGATGCGTGTACGCATTTTCTGTTTGAAGATGCATTCGTTTTAACGCCCAACTTCAAAACAACAATCTGCTGAAAACAAGAATTAGAAAATAAGCGTTTAATTTTTGTTAGTAATCTCCAAATACGTAACAAACAAAAATGGACATAGGACCTTACAGCCAATATATTTCTCCGAAAATGAAATAAGAATAAGTGGTTTACACGGTAAGTCGCGATAAGTGATGTCGTACCAAGGGATTTTTCAAATATAACCTTTCCTTAGGATTTAGACGGGATCTTTACATTTCACTATCATAGCCAATAATGGTTAAAAGTGACGTCGTTGTATACGGTATCAACGGTGATGCAGTTGATACTAATTCAAGTTTACAGTTTATAAATCTGGCTCTTTCTCCTTCGCCATTGTTATCGTTCAATTATATAATGCTGTAATACGTTTCCACTCTTTATAAAATGACAAGGAGCAAGTCGTCGACTTATCTCAGATAGGAAAATATTACAAGTGCGACGTAAAGGTTGCTATAACGGATACGCTGACTTTTGATTCTTGGAAATAGCGCTCACTTGGCTGCTCAAAACAATGCACTTTGTACAGACAAGATGCTAATCTGTAATCTGCAATCTGTCTGTAGTCTCCTTACAGGCTGTTGATCGGAAGAAAATTACACAACACTCAGCCATTTTCTCATTTCTCTAAATCGACTGCACAGATTGAGGGTAATCTCAGACAGCAGATAATGCGACAAACGGCGGCCGTAGAAAGTACAGATCCTTATCGCTGTTGCATACATACCTGACTGTATCTGTCCACCAATAAACTGCTGACATTATTTTATTTTTTTATTTACACCTCAAGTTCCGTAGGACCAAATTGGGGAGCAAATCTCCAAAGTCATGGAACGTGCCAGTACATAAAATTACAACATAAAAGTAATAATAGATAAAAATAAATGTTCATGAACCTGAAAAAAGTCAGTCCATAAGTTTAAGTAAACGCTATCAGCAATACAATAAGAATCAACTTAATTTTGCAATGAACTCCTCGACAGAATAGAAGGAGTGACCCATGACGAAACTCTTCAGTTTCGATTTGAAAGAGCGTGGATTACTGCTAAGATTTTTAAATTCGAGTGGCAGCTTATTGAAACTTGGTGCAGCAGTATACTGCACACCTTTTTGCACAAGAGTTAAGAAAGTCCTATCCAAATGCAGGATTGATTTCTGCCGGGTATTAACCGAGTGAAACCTGCTTATTTTCGTGAATAAACTAATATTGGTAACAAGAAACGACAATAAGGAATAAACATATTGAAAGGCCAATGTCAAAATACCCATATTCGTGAACAGAGGTCGACAAGAGGTTTGTGAACTTACACCTCTTATTGCCCGAACCGTCCGTTCCTGAGCCAAAAATATCTGTTAAGAATGGGAAGAGTTACCCCAAAATATAATACCGTACGACATAAGCGAATGAAAATAAGCAGTAGAACAATATTCGTGTTGAACGATCACTCACTTCAGATACCGATCGAATAGTAAGTCTTTGAACATGATCCTGAACGTGGATCTTCCACGACAGCTTACTATCTATATGAACACCTAGAAATTTGAACTGTTCAGTTTCACTAATCATATGCCTGTTCCGTGAAATTAAAACGTCAGCTTTTGTTGAATTGTGTGTTAGAAACTGTAAAAACTGAGTCTTACTGTGATTTAGCATTAGTTTATTTTCTACAGGCCATGAACTGAGGTCATGTACTGCACTATTTGAAATAGAGCCAATGTTGCACACAACATCCTCTACTACCAAGCTAGTGTCATCAGCAAACAGAAATATTTTAGAGTTACCCATAATACTAGAGGGGATATCAGTTATATAAATATGGAACAGGAATGGCCCAAACACTGATACCTGGGGCACTCCCCACTTGACAGTACCCCACTAAGACCCCACATCACAGCTGTTATCAACATTGTGAATAATGACCTTTTGCTGCCTGTTGCTAAAGTAAGAGGTGAACCAATTGCGAGCTACTCCCCGTATTCCGTAATGGTCCAACTTCTGGAGCAATATTTTGCGATTAACACAATCAGATGCCTTAGTTAAACAAAAAAAAAATGCCAAGTATTTAAAACCTTTTGTTTAGCCCACACAGTACCTCACAGAGAAAAGAGAGTATAGCATTATCAGTTGTTAAACGACTTCTAAAGCCGAACTGTACATTTGATAGCAAATCGTGTGATATAAAATAATCAATTATCGTTACATACACAGCCTTTTAATAATTTTTGCAAACACTGATGGCACAGAAATAGGTCTACAATTATCTACATTATCCCTTTCTCCGTTTCTATAAAGCGGATTTACTACTGAGTACTTTTGTCGCTCAGGAAACTGACAATTCCTAAAGGAAAAATTAAAAATATGGCTAAACACAGGGCTAACATGTGCAGCACAATACTTGAATATTCTGATAGTCACTCCGTCGAAACCATGAGAGTTCTTAGTCTTAAGTGATTTAATTATTGACTCAATCTCCCTCTTGTCTGTATCACAGGGGAGTATTTCAGACGTGAATTTCGGAAAGGCATTTGCCAAGAAACTAAATTTTTATTTAATTCACCAGCAATGCTCAGCAATGATTGTTAAATACTATATATATATATATATATATATATATATATATATATATATATATATATCTGATTTATCGGTAACAGAAATATTTTTACTGCGAACTCACTTTATATCGTCGACCTTGTGCTGCTGAGCAGACAGTTCCTTCACAACTGACCATATGGTTTTAATTCTGTCCTGTGAATTAGCTGTTCTATTTGCATACCACATACTCTTTGCCTTCCTTATAACATTCTTAAGCACTTTACAATACTGTTTGTAATGGGCTACGGTAGCTTGAATGTGACTACTTCTAAAATTTTGATATAATTCCCACTTTGTTCTACATTATATCCTTATCCCACTAGTCAGCCACCCGGGCTGCCCATTACTGCAAGTACCCTGTTTAGAATGTTCTAATGGAAAGCAACAGTCAAAGGGCATGACAAATGTGTTAAGGAAAGCATTGTATTTATCGTCTATGTTATCGGCACTATAAACATCCAGTGCAGTGTCGTGATACATCTATGGACTCAAACAGAATACTGTCTTTTACATACATAGCCACTGCCCCACCCCGCAAGGAACTCCTTGAGAGACAGCCAGCTAATCTGCAGCCTGGTAAAGGAAGCCTCTGAATTGTCAAATTATTTAAGTGGTGCTCTGATACACCAATAATTTCATAGTCAACATCTATAAGCAGTACACTAACTTTATCTCTAATACCTTTATCTCTAATACCTCTTATATTTTGATGAAATATGATGGTTCCTTCTCTACTTGAAAAAATTACATCCTCTGAAGGTGAGCCCTTAGTTACAGGGACTTCCTTTAAGCAGGTATACCTATCAGCTGACTTCAGTCTAAAAAAGGTGTAGCTCTAACACCAACTACTACAGGAGTTTTTCCATGAGTGACACCGCCACCACCACCACCACCACCACCACCACCACCACCACCACTACACTGTCATCTATAGGATTAGCTAGCCTCCCCTTACCTATTGAGGTGTAGGCCATGCCTAGTGAAACCCGATCTACTGATAGACCCAACTGGCACCACTGAGTTGTCACCCATGCCCTCTGCGATCAGCGCCTTCCCCAGCCCCACGTTAATGAGCCTAACAGCCACATTAAGGTGAGGCCGATCATGACGCTGAAGCAATTGCATGAAATGCACATTAGTGCCACCAGTTTGAGTAGCTATGTCAACAAGGTCACCACCTACATCATATTCCCCATCCCCATCAAGATTGTTCCCTGCTCCACCCACTATCACTACCTGATCCTCCTTCGTAAAATTCTTACACAACTCCCCTATGCTGTCAGTCACCTGAGCCAACCGTGCACCAGGCTTCACTATGATGGTGACCTGGTACTCACTCCCCAACACTTCCTGCAACTGCTGGCCCACACCTCTATCGCGGGAACTACCTAGCAGCAGAACCTTCTTCTTTCTGCTAGACTTTGCAACTAACCTAGGCCTCCTAATTGCTGAGGACTGCTGCATGTTCCCTACATCTACAGCTGAATACCTCCTCTTCCTAGCTGCCTTCTTGCCAACTGCCAGTTCCCATTCCCAACCACCCTTTACCCTCCTCAACCTTTCTAGTTCCTCCTTTGCGCATTGTAACTGCACCTGAAAGCCACAGATCGTACGCTTCTGCTCCTCTATCAACTTATTTCTACCTCAGATTCTGCATTACCAGGAGAGGATTTCGCTAGAATGCCCACTGGATTCCCCACTGCATTCTTTCCAATGAAAATACTTTGAACAAATCCCACACCGTAACCCACTACTCACAAACCTACGACAGAGCCCACACTTCTCACTCATGGTAAAATTTTACAGTTACTATTCTCGACAGTGATATCTCGTTTGGACTTCTAATACCACTGTGGTACCAACTTCCACTGCTGAAACAATGACAATTCCATCAGTCTGTTCAGAGATTGTAAATCATACGACTGGATAACTGCATGCACTCTTTCTGGTAAATTATTCGATATGAACGTCATAAAGCTTTCTGGGTAGTAGTAGCGAAAACCCATAATCCTTTTACTACTTCGATTCCGTTTGATGCGTGAAATAACCGCAGAAATCAATGTGGGAAGTTCGATAAACGTATCGTTTAGGACAGCGCGGCGAAATGTGTTAATGGGCTACGGCAGGAAGCGATCGACGTGAGTGCTTCTGGTAACAGCACGACATCGCCCGCAACGCCTCTCCTGAGCTGGTAACCATATCGGAGGACCCTAGACGACTGGAAAACCGTGGTCTGATCAGATGAGTGGAGATTTCAATTGCTAAGAGATGACGGAAGTGATCGAGTGTGGCGCAGACCGTACGAACCCATGGACCCAAGTTGTCAACAAGGCGCTTTGCAAGATGGTGATGACTCCATAATTGTGTAGGTTCAACTGAACAGATCATTAAATGAAACTGCTTACGTTCGGCTACCTGGAGACCATTTGCAGCCATTCATGGACTTTATGTTCCCAAACAGCGATGTAATTTTTACGGATGACAACGCGCCATGTCATGGGGCCAAAATTGTTCGCAATTGAAGATCTTCCTGGACAATGATTTGGCCACCCAAACAGCCCCACAAGAATCCCATCGAACATTTATGGGATATAATAGAGTGGTCAATGCACAAAATCCTGCCCAGGCAACACTTTCGCAATTATGGACGGGTGTAGAGGCAGCATGTCTCAGTATTTGTGCAGACGTCTGGCAACTTTCTGCCTGCTTCTTTCTCACAAAGGACCTACGGTCGAGTCTCTTCCACCAATGTGGTCTCCCCAACAAGAAATGCCCTTATTGGTCGTCCTTCACCCTCTTTCGTTTAGTCAATTCTCTAAATCCTTGCATGAAGTAGAATAACAAAGTATTTAGTAGATGTTCTCTTTGTTCAAAATAAAACTATAATACCACCAGACTGGTACCAAGTTCTTGTTGTAGGGCGGGCCATTCGTCCACCATCGCGATTGACCGCTGCTGGATACTACCAAGTACGCTGAGGCGTGAATGGGAATTTGGACTGAGGAGGGAGGCGTTGTACAGTCACCTGGATAAACTGTGCTAAATATGTGTCCCGTGAACAAACTGTAAGAACGAAAGAAAAAGAAAACCTGCGTGTTAATATAAAACTGCCGGTTGCCTACAGTTGTAAATAAATTTGAAACTACAGTGTGTGACAGAACGCTTGAATTTGGTTAGTACTTTCTATGGAAAAATAAGCATAATTAGATGTTACAGCGAACTGTCTCTCTGATGCTAAAGAAGAATGAAATTACTTCTGTTCTGCAAGCGAAAAGCTACTGACTTTTTGCTCGTAGAGGTCAATGTATGTACAGGGTGTTTCAAAAATGACCGATATATTTGAAACGGCAATACAAACTAAACGAGCAGCGATAGAAATACACTGTTTGTTGCAATATGCTTGGGACAACAGTACATTTTCAGGCAGACAAACTTTCGAAATTACAGTAGTTACAATTTTCAACAACATATGGCACTGCAAGTGATGTGAAAGATATAGAAGACAACGCAGTCTGTGGGTGCGCCATTCTGTACGTCGTCTTTCTGCTGTAAGCGTGTGCTGTTCACACCGTGCAAGTGTGCTGTGGACAACATGGTTTATTCCCTAGAACAGAGGATTTTTCTGGTGTTGGAATTCCACTGCCTAGAACACAGTGTTGTTGCAACAAGACGAAGTTTTCAACGGAGGTTTAATGTAACCAAAGGACCGAAAAGCGATACAATAAAGGATCTGCTTGAAAAATTTCAGAGGAGTGGGAACGTGACGGATGAACATGCTGGAAAGATAGGGCGACCGCGTACGGCAACCACAGAGGGCAACGCGCAGCTAGTGCAGCAGGTGATCCAACAGCGGCCTCGGGTTTCCGTTCGCCGTGTTTCAGCTGCGGTCCAAATGACGCCAACGTCCACGTATCGTCTCATGCGCCAGAGTTTACACCTCTATCCATACAAAATTCAAACGCGGCAACCCCTCAGCGCCGATACCATTGCTGCGTGAGAGACATTCGCTAACGATATAGTGCACAGGATTGATGACGGCGATATGCATGTGGGCAGCATTTGGTTTACTGACGAAGCTTATTTTTAGCTGGACGGCTTCGTCAATAAACAGAACTGGCGCATATGGGGAACCGAAAAGCCCCATGTTGCAGTCCCATCGTCCCTGCATCCTTAAAAAGTACTGGTCTGGGCCGCCATTTCTTCCAAAGGAATCATTGGCCCATTTTTCAGATCCGAAACGATTACTGCATCACGCTATCTGGACATTCTTCGTGAATTTGTGGCGGTACAAACTGCCTTAGACGACACTGCGAACACCTCGTGGTTTATGCAAGATGGTGCCCGTCCACATTGCACGGCCGACGTCTTTAATTTCCTGAATGGATATTTCGATGATCGTGTGATTGCTTTGGGCTATCCGAAACATACAGGAGGCGGCGTGGATTGGCCTCCCTATTTGCCAGACATGAACCCCTGTGACTTCTTTCTGTGGGGGCACTCGAAAGACCAGGTGTACCGCCAGAATCCAGAAACAATTGAACAGCTGAAGCAGTACATCTCATCTGCATGTGAAGCCATTCCGCCAGACACGTTGTCAAAGGTTTCGGGTAATTTCATTCAGAGACTACGCCATATTATTGCTGCGCATGGTGGATATGTGGAAAATATCGCACTATAGAGTTTCCCAGACCGCAGTGCCATCTGTTGTTGACAATTGTAACTACTGTAATTTCGAAAGTTTGTCTGCGTGAAAATGTACTGTTGTCCCAAGCATATTGTAACAAACGGTGTATTTCTATCGCTACTCGTTTAGTTTGTATTGCCGTTTCAAATATACCGGTCATTTTTGAAACACCCTGTAAGTGTCTTTTCATAATACATACGAGTATATTAACCGTAACTGAGTGTGCCTTCATTTCATCTTCCTCCATGTGAGATAATTAAGAAGATAATAATATAAGAAATCTGATACGGAAATTCTTTTGAACATCTGCCTTTCGTTTGTCGTAAAGGCGCACAGGCAGCCGTTACTTAAAAGTAAGAAACAGTGATTAATTATCAAAGGGCTTCACCCGACAACATAAGCAGAGGAAACAAACAGCCCCAGTTAATGTATGAAAATCATACACAAAAGTCAGGCTGATTACAATTTGAATTTACGTGGGAATAAATCTCAAATCTCTATCGTGTATCACCGTTAATATCTTTGCTCGACAATATTGACATAACACCTTTCATTATAAAGTGAAATTTATTTTTATTAAGTTACTTAAAAAGCATGTTACTGTTAAAATCAGGCAAGAAAAGCATATTACTAATGCAATTTGCAACAGTTTAGTTACAGCTACGAAGGTGGTTGTATAGCCTCTCTCCGTAGCATCGTTTTATACCAGGCAATATTTATAGATGTATATTTTTTGCACAAGCTATTTAAACAGACACATCAAAAAGAGTTTTTCATCACCCCAGTTCCCAGAACTCCTCAAGATAGACGTTGACTGTGGATATTGTATCACAGAGACAGTCCCTTTGACTGTTCAGAGATGTCACTACACCCGCCCAAAGATGTAAACAACCATGCATGAGCAGCGCCGATTAGACGGAGGCAGTCCGACAGCCCGTCAGTTCCAGTCATTCCAGCAGGAACGAGGTACATGGCTCGTGTTGTCTGTAGTTCAACAATGCCTAGACGGTCAATACTGCAGTTCGATCGCGTCCGCATCGTTACTTTGTGCCAGGAAGGGCTCTCAGCTAGGGAAGTGTCCAGGGGTCTCGGAGTGAAGCAAAGCGTTGTTGTTCGGACATGGAGAGGATACAGAAACACAGGAAATGTTGACACATGCCTCGCTCACTGCAGTGAATAACCGCTACCTACGGATTATGGTTCGAAGGAACACTGACAGCAACGCCACCATGTTTTTGTGGAGCCACAGGACGACGTATTACGATTCAAACTGTGCGAAATAGGATGCATGATGCGCAACTTCACTCGCGACGTCCATGGCGAGGTCCATCTTTGCAACCACGACACCATGCAGCGCGGTACAGACGGGTCCAACAACATGCCGAATGGACTACCCAGTGTCGGCATCACGTTCTCTTCACCGATGAGTGCCGCATATGCCTTCAACCAGACAATCGTCGGAGACGTGTTTGGAGGCAACCCAGTCAGGCTGAACGCCTTAGACACAATATCCAGTGAGTGTAGCAAGGTGGAGGTTCCCTGCTGTTTTGGGGTGGCATTATGTGGGGCCGACGTACACCGCCGTCGTCATGGAAGGCGCTGTAACGGCTGTACGGTACGTGAATTCCGCCCTCCAACCAATAGTGCAACCATATCGGCATCATATTGGCGAGGCATTCGTCTTCATGGACGATATTTCGCACCCCCATCGTGCACGTCTTGTGGATGACTTCCTTCAAGATAACGACATCGCTCGACTAGAGTGGCCAGAATGTTCTCCAGTCACGAACCCTATCGAACATGCCTGGGATGGACTGAAAAGGGCTGTTTATGGACGACGTGAGCCACCAACCATTCTGACGTATCTACGCCGAATCGCCGTTGATCGCCGTTGAGGAGCGGAACAATCTGGACCAACAGTGCCTTGATGAACTTGTGGATAGTGTGCCACGACGAATACAGGCATGCATCAATGCAAGAGGACGTGCTACTGGGTATTAGAGGTACCGGTGTATAGAGAAATCTGGACCAACAGATCTGAAGGTCTCGCTGGTGGTATAACATGCAATGTGTGGTTTTCATGAGCAATAAAACGGCTGGAAATGATTATATTTATCTGTCTTCCAATTTTCTGTACAGGTTCCGGAACTCTCGGAAGCGAGGTGGTGCAAAACTTTATTGATGTGTGTAGCATACCCTGGGAGTGTATTTGTATTAAGAAGCGAACTTTTCCAAAGCATTAATTCAATCTGTTTTTGCCTACATAGCGAATTTCAGTGGTGTCAGCGTATAAGACTAGCCACTCGTATGACCGTGTGAAAATCCAAACGAAGAATTGTCGGCTCACTTAAATAAAGAAGAGAGGGCGATAGAACGCGCTAGAGTAGACCGTGCAGTTGTGCTAAGCCACTATGACAGAGTGGCGTAGTGGTTAACGTACCAGCCTAGTGAGTAGGAGACTCTGGTTTGAATCCTGGCTTCAATTTGCGTATATATATCTCAGATGAAATGTATGATCAAATCAGAGAAATCATTCAGATAGTGAAGGGAGACGAAAATTTAATAGTCATGGGTGACTGGAATTCGGTAGTAGGAAAAAGGAGAGAAGGAAACATAGTAGGTGAATATGGACTGGGGCAAAGAAATGAAAGAGGAACCCGCCTGGTAGAATTTTGCACAGAGCACAACTAAATCATAGGTAACACTTGGTCCAAGAATCATAAAAGAAGGCTGTATACATGGAAGAAGCCTGGAGATACTAAAAGGTATCAGATAGATTATATAATGGTAAGACAGAGATTTAGGAACCAGGTTTTAAGTTGTAAGACATTTCCAGGGGCAGATGTGGACTCTGACCACAATCTATTGGTTATGAATTGTAGATTAAAACTGAAGAAACTGCAAAAAGGTGGGAATTTAAGGAGATGGGACATGGATAAACTAAAAGAACCAGACGTTGTACAGAGTTTCAAGGAGAGCATAAGGGAGCAATTGACAGGAATGGGGAAAAGAAATACAGTAGAAGAAGAATGGGTAGCTTTGAGGGATGAATTAGTGAAGGCAGCAGAGGATCAAGTAGGTAAAAAGACGAGGGCTAGTAGAAAACCTTGGGTAACAGAAGAAATATTGAATTTAATTGATGAAAGGAGAAAATATAAAAATGCAGTAAATGAAGCAGGCTAAAAGGAATACAGACGTCTCAAAAATGAGATCGACAGGAAGTGCAAAATGCCTAAGCAGGGATAGCTAGAGGACAAATGTAAGGATGTAGAGGCTTATCTCACTATGGGTAAAATAGATACTGCCAACAGGAAAATTGAAGAGACCTTTGGAGATAAGAGAACCACTTGTATGTACATCAAGAGCTCAGATGGAAACTCAGTTCTAAGCAAAGAAGGGAAAGCAGAAAGGTCGAAGGAGTATATAGAGGGTCTATACAAGGGCGATGTACTTGAGGACAATATTATGGAAATGGAAGAGGATGTAGATGAAGATGAAATGGGAGATACGGTACTGCGTGAAGAGTTTGACAGAGCACTGAAAGACCTGAGACGAAACAAGGTCCCCGGAGTAGACAATATTCCATTGGAACTACTGACGGCCTTGGGAGAGCCAGCCCTGACACAACTCTACCATCTGGTGAGCAAGATGTATGAGACAGGCGAAATACCCACAGACTTCAAGAAGAATATAATAATTCCAATCCCAAAGAAAGCAGATATTGACGGATGTGAAAATTACCAAACTATCAGTTTAATAAGTCACAGCTGCAAAATACTAACGCCAATTCTTTACAGATAAATGGAAAAACTAGTAGAATCCGACCTCGGGGAAGATCAGTTTGGATTCCGTAGAAATGTTGGAACACGTGAGGCAATGCTGACCCTACGACTTATCTTAGAAGCTAGGTTAAGGAAGGGCAAACCTACGTTTCTAGCATTTGTAGACTTAGAGATAACTTTTGACAATGTTGACTGGAATGCTCTCTTTCAAATTCTGAAGGTGGCAGGGGTAAAATACAGGCAGCGAAAGGCTATTTACAATTTGTACAGAAACCAGATGATAGTTATAAGAGTCGAGGGACATGAAAGGGAAGCAGTGGTTGGGAAGGGAGTGAGACAGGGTTGTAGCCTCTCCCCGATGTTATTCAATCTGTATATTGAGCAAGCAGTGAAGGAAACAAAAGAAAAATTCGGAGTAGGTATTAAAATCCATGGAGAAGAAATAAAAACTTTGAGGTTCGCCGATGACATTGTAATTCTGTCAGAGACAGCAAAGGACTTGCAAGAGGAGTTGAACGGAATGGACAGTGTCTTGAAAGGAGGATATAAGATGAACATCAACAAAAGCAAAACGAGGATAATGGAATGTAGTCGATTTAAGCATGGTGATGCTGAGGGAATTAGATTAGGAAATGAGACACTTAAAGTAGTAGATGAGTTTTGCTATTTAGGAAGCAAAATAACTGATGATGGTCGAAGTAGAGAGGATATAAAATGTAGACTGGCAATGGCAAGAAAGTGTTTCTGAAGAAGAGAGATTTGTTAACATCGAGTATAAATTTAAGTGTAAGGAAGATATTTCTGAAAGTACTTGTAGGGAGTGTAGCCATGTATGGAAGTGAAACATGGACGATAACTAGTTTGGACAAGTAGAGAACAGAAGCTTTCGAAATGTGGTGCTACAGAAGAATGCTGAAGATTAGATGGGTAGATCACATAAGGAAGTATTGAATAGGATTGGGGAGAAGAGAAGTTTGTGGCACAACTTGACCAGAAGAAGGGATCGGTTGGTAGGACATGTTCTGAGGCATCAAGGGATCACCAATTTAGTATTGGAGGACAGCGTGGAGAGTAAAAATCGTAGAGGGAGACCAAGAGATGACTACACTACGCAGATTCAGAGGGATGTAGGTTGCAGTGGGTACTGGGAGAAGAAGAGGCTTGCACAGGATAGAGTAGCATGGAGAGCTGCATCAAACCAGTCTCAGGACTGAAGACCACAACAACAACAACAACAACATATCTCAGATGTCTGAGACTTGAAACTTGTCTAAAACCATATAGATCCATTTACTGGTTAATCTTCGGTGCATTTCTACGTGGTGTAATACGTGTCCCCAATACGTCCCACACGTGATCGATGGAATTCAATTCGGGAAAACGGATAGGCGAGTCCATTCGCCGAATATTCTCTTGTTCCAAGAGCTTCCCCACCTACACAATTCGATGTAGTAACGCATTATCATATGTCTCAATGAAGTCAGAGCCGAACGCACCCTTAAAAAGACATACGTGAGGAAGACGTACAGTGCCACAATAGCGTTGACTGCTGAGTGTACAGCGTTTAAACATTTGATGGTTAGCAACCCCCTACAGTATTTATGCCTCCGCACATCGTAATACTTTCGCCAACAAAAAGATGACCTTCGACAAAAAATGGTTCAAATGACTCTGAGCACTATGAGACTTAACATCTGTGGTCATCAGTCCCCTAGAACTTAGATCTACTTAAACCTAACTAACCTAAGGACATCACACACATCCATGCCCGAAGCAGGATTCGAATCTGCGACCGTAGCGGTCGCGTGGTTCCAGACTGAAGTGCCTAGAACCGCTCGGCCTCACTGGCCGGCTGACCTTCGACAATGTCCATCCCGCCATATATGGATAGGTCCAGAATCAGTGATCGGACTCAATCTTGCTCTCATCCAAGAATAGCATGTGATCCTCGTTGGTCCTGTCCCTAGGCGCTTGCCACCATCACAGACGATGCCGCCGACACGTGGGTATCAACAGAACACAACGTACTGGTCGTCGGGCATGGAGGCCATCCCCAGTCAGTCGCCTTGCCGCTGTGGAGCGTGAGACTGCGTGCCTTGCAGTACTGTTAAAATGCGTTTGCAATTGCACCCTCTGTTTGTTGTAGGTTCCTTGTTGCCTGTTGCATAATGCAGCGGTCATTGCTGCTGTAGTTGACCTCCTCTCGATCTGCTGGCAGTGTCCATGCACGAGAAATAATGCTGTGAGGAAAATCAAAATCCTGGAATACCCTCGTTGCCTTTCGTACTTCTTCCAGTTTCCCGATGATTCTTCCCAGCGTAAAGTCATCCGAATGTTGCCTTCGAGCTATGCTGTTATGTTGAACACCAGCACAGTGGACCGTAACTCCTCGCTGATTGACGGACGCTGTCTTTTCCTCCCCTTTCAACTGTCTTGTGTTGCTGGGCGGATCCATTTAGCTCTATAACCACGCTGACTCCAAGCCATGTGACGTCCAGCTTTCTGTGGACGACTGGGAGACCTTTGGGAAAATACTCCTGCAATGTCATTCATTTCCACCGAATTTATAATATGTTATATTATTTCACTTATCTCGTTCTTAAGTTTTGCAGACCAGTGTGCAATGAGGTACAAAAGGCATGGGATAGGGAGATGCACGTACGCAGATGGCGGTGGTATCGCGTACACAAGGTATAAAATGGCAGTGCACTGGCGGAGCTGTCATTTTGTGCTCAAATGATTCATGTGAAAAGGTGTTTTACGTGATTATGACCGCACGACGGGAACTAACAGACTTTGGACGCGGAATGGTGTTTGGAGCTAGACGCATGGCACATTCCATTTCGGAAATCATTAGGGAATTCAGTATTCCAAGATCCACAGTACCAAGATTGTGCCGAATACCAAATTTCAGGCATTGCTTCTCACCACAGGTGATGCAGTGTCTGACGGCGTTCAGTTAACGCGAGAGAGGATCGGCGTTTCCGTAGAGTTGTCCGTGCTGACAGACAAGCAAAAACTGTGAAACAACTGCAGAAATGAATGTGAGACGTACGACGAACGTATGCGTTAGGACAGGGCGGCAAAATTTGGCGTTCAGGGGCTATGGCAGCAGACGACCGACGCGAGTCCCTTTACTAACAGCACGACTTCCTGCAGCGCCTCTCCGTAGGTCGTAACCACATCGATCGGTCTCAAGACGAATGGAAAACCGTGGCCTAGTCATCTGAGTCTCGATTTCAATTAGTAAGAGATGATGGTAGGATTTGAGTGTGGCGCAGACCCCACGAGGCTATGGATTCAAGTTGTCAACAAGGAACTGTGGAAGCTGGTAGTGGCTCCATAACAGTGCGCTGTGTTTATATGGAGTGGACTGCGTCCTCTGGTCCAATTGAAAGGATTATTGACGGGAAATGTTTATGTTCCGCTATTTGGACACCATTTGTAGCCATTCACGGGCTTCAAGTTCTCAAACATGTCACTGGGCCGCACTTGTTGGCGACTGGTTTGAAGAACATTCTGCACAATTGAACCGAGTGATTTGGCCACCAGATCGTCCGACAAGATTTCAATTGAAAATGTGTGGGACATGATCGAGAGATCAGTGCATACACAAAATCCTGCACCGGCATCACATTGGCAATTGTGAATGATTTTAGAGGCAGTATGGCTCAATAATTCTGTAGGGGATTTTCACTTCTTGTATCCGTACCACGTCGAACAGCTGACTTCGCCGGGCAAAAGGAGGTGCGACAAGATATTAGGAGGAATCCCATGACCTTCGTCACCTCAGTGTACATGCCATGGTTGAAAGGAAACTCACGGTGTTAGGTGACTAAATTCCAGCATACCGAGAGACCCTGTGCCGACACAGTGCACTTATACATCTATATGTTTTTCAAGCCACTTTACAGCTGCATGGCTAAAGGTACATCGTGCAAACATGATCGATTCCTATTCCATTCGCGTACGTAGTGCGGGAAAAATGACAGCCCCCATGCCCTTTATGAGCGCTAACTGCTCTTATTTTATTCTCATTCCCAGCGCGAGATATGTGTTGGAGGCAGCAGAATGGTCGCATAGTCTTCTTTGAATTCAGGTTATCAAACTTTCACCACGCCGTCTTTCTTGGAAGGATTCCTATTTAGATTCTCTTTCCACTTTTGTTACAAGTTTGTGTGGGCTGTATCGACCTTTTCCTAGCAATACATCTCTGAATTGGTTTGATGTCTGATGGCATGCCCACATGATAAGGACCCCAAACACTGGAACAATTCTCTAGAATTGCTCACTCTGGCGTCTTGTAAGCAGATTCCTTTACAGATGCATTGAATTTTCCCAAAAGCTTTCCAACAAACTTAAGTCTTCTGTTCGCCTTGCATAAAACTGATTTTGCGTATCTTTCGTATTTCAAACCATTTCTTAGTATTACCGCTAAATTATTATACAGTGTGAGTACCTCAAGACATACACCACTAATCTTGTAATCAGGTACTGCGCGGTTTTTTCTCTCTTTTCTAGGCGTTGTCAACATTTATTCGCATTGAAAGCTTGTGGCTATTCAGTGCATCAAGTGAAAATTTTGTCCAAGTCTTCCTGCAGTTCCTCACAGCATTATCTCTCTGACGTCCACACCTTCATCGATTTCGCAATACTTTTCCATCAGGCGTTCCGCTTTAGGTTCCCTGCATTTAAGTACTTCGTATTAATTGCCTTCTTAACTGACTTATGTTGCTGTTTTCTCTCCCTGAGCATTTTTGTGCTTGTTTCTTTCGTCGAACTATTTAAGTATGTCTTTTATTTTGAAGATTTCTTCGGCTGGACTATTTCAGGCCTGTCCATTCCTCTTCAGCTGAACTGCCTACTGTGGTATTCCTTACTGTAATATCTATAACCTCAGAGAACTTCAAACTTACCTCTGTACTTCAGTGTCCGACATTTTTAGGCACTGATTCTTCTTGCCAATAATCTTAACCTTCAGCCTACTACTCATCATCACTAAAAAGCAAGA
Source organism: Schistocerca gregaria (assembly GCF_023897955.1). Classification (NCBI taxonomy): domain Eukaryota; kingdom Metazoa; phylum Arthropoda; class Insecta; order Orthoptera; family Acrididae; genus Schistocerca; species Schistocerca gregaria. The sequence continues at coordinate 819,875,570 of NC_064921.1, forward strand.
CACTTTATTCTCTTGTTTATTAATTCTATCCTGGCTGACATTTTGTTGACACAGGCAGATTCACCATTTATTTTATAACATATCTTTTTTCATATTAGCTCTGTGCTTTTCGCATAAAAGTCGAAGTGTTTGCTCACAGTACCCCTTATGGTGAAAAGTAATGTGCAGATAGTCGAGATATTCTTGCTAATTGGTTGGTTTTAGGAAGGGGACCAAACAGGGAGGTCATCGATCCCATCGGATTAGGGAAGGATGGCGAAGGAAATAGGCCGTGCCCTTTCAAAGGAAACACCCCGGAATTTGCCTGAAGCTATTTAGGGAAATCGCAGAAAAGTTAAGTCAGGATGACCGGTCGCTGGTTTGAACCGTCATCCTCCCGAATGCGAGTCCATTGTGCTATTCTTGTTAATGTCCCGAATTCTAAATGGATCGTGCTTTAGTGGCTAGTGTCTTCAATAAGATATTCATGACACTTGGGTCCTAAAAAAGGCACATAGGTTTGTGTAGATTGACTGTAAACACCAGAACCAAAAGATCTTTACGAATACGAAACAGCATAGCCTGTAATACTAAAAAGTACGATTCATTGCTCTGACTCGAACCGCGAATTCCATCTTATCGAGAGAGGTCGCCTTACGTTTGGCTATCAGTGCGCGACTCACAGCCAGGCCCAAACCTCCAAATGTCATTAATCAGAGGTCTACAACATACGGAGGTCGGGTCTGGCCATGAGTTATGCACGGATAGCCAAATCGTAAGGCGGCCTCTCTCCATAAGATGGAATTCCGGGTTCGAGTCCCGTTCCGACACAAGTTTTCGCTGTCGTCATTCCGTTCTACAGCTGACGGTTCTCCGTACTCGCAAGTGCGAATGCATTAGATGTATTTCATAACGGTTGTAATCACCGCAGTCTCAGATAACGCAGGCACTGCAATATCGTATGGAAGTTTTGGTCTGAGGGTGATTCGCGCACAGATGGCCGAAGCAGTTAAGGTGACCTCTCACGTAAAGCGGGAAATCCTGGTTCGAGTCCTAGTCCGTCACAAATTTACATAATCGTCATTCCAACACGCATCCAATTATGGTTTACATTCCCAGTTACAAATACATTTCCTGCAAAATGTATTTCTCCCTACATACGTACGCATCCTAGAAAACCGGTGACGCGTTATATGGTGTGGATGTTTTCTACAAGTAAAACAAGACAGGCAATATACTTTGAGATAGCATATGGATAACTAGACAAGAAATGGAGAAAGGTCACTCAAACATTAGTTGAGATCTTACTTATTGATTGAAGAGCATGCACTAGAGAAAAAAAAGTATCAGAATTCATATAGCGTCCAATGACAAAGTGTTTTTAATTCAGTTACTCGAGTTATCAATATGATAAATACGTTCATACGTGTATAATATACATAAACATAAACAATTAGTGGGGCAAGCTGAGAATTGCCTTTTGTATCGGGCACATTTTCGCCGTTAGTTTGTGTCAGAGCAGTATGGGTAATCAGAGACTCCGGCTGTTTATCCTTAAGGTTCAGTTACTTCTGATAAAGGTTATATCTCCAGATAAGCGACAACTCATTGCAGAAATGAACAGCACTGTACGGTATATGCATCCAGCTCAATCTGGTTCAGAATAAAACCGAAACAGGCAACATCAGCTTGCTAAACTTCGGCTCCGCAACTTCTCAGGCAAATAGATCCTCAATTGGTCTCGCAAGGACTGAGAGCACCCCACCTGCCAACAGCACTCGGTAGATCCGAACGGTGACCCGTCCAAGTGCTATCCAAGCCCGACAGCTCTTAACTTCGGTAATCTGATGAGAATACGTGTTACCATTGCGGCACGGCCATTGGTTAGGAAGACCAAAGGAAAGCTATAGTTCAGATAAATTTTTCCAGAATGTCTCAGGCGATAGTATATAAATCGACTGCAGGCAGCTTCAGTAGATAACCGCTGAGGTAAAGACTAAAGAGTTTCATTTCCTGTCGGAACTATCCCAGACGAATGGATCAGCAATAAAATTTTCTGAACTTGCTATGGCTATTAAGAAAATACATTCTTACACTCATGGAATATTAATAGTTCATGCAGTCCACGATATTTGTTATACAATAACGTAGAACGGAAATATTTTTTCTGTGGCTTTATTGTCTTCATGTAACTTGAAATTTTGATAAAATGGTAAAAAGATATAATCAGTAAGCAATAACGATAACATTTATTTTACTCATGAGGAGGCATATTCCTCTGTTTATGTGCAGAATTCCCAGTCGTCGATAGAGTAGCAACGAGATAAGTTTTTTCTGTACTCTAGCCAAATGAATTTACTGTTTGTAGTGACAGCAATATAATACTGAGCGTCTCGTGAAATTTCCTGAAGCCGAATGAAAGTATTGCTTCATGAACAGCCTGTTATGTACAACCAGTGTTTAAAACCCTTTCTGTCGAACTTTCTCTTCAGTATATGAGATAATCATTCATTTATTACAACAACGCTGAGGGACTCCACAGATACAGTACTGAATACCAGCTGCACTCTTAAGTATGGATTAAAGAAATAACAATAAGAAACGTATAAAAAGCGACACAGGACACTACTGATATGCACTGAGGTGACAAAAGTCATGGGACGGAGGTATGCAGATATACAGATGGCGGTAGTATCGCTTAACTAGGTATAAAAGGGGAGTGCATCGGATGAGCTGTCTTTTGTATCATGTGAAATTCTTTCCGACGTGATTCTTTCCGCACGACGGGAATTAACAGACTTTGTACGCAGAATGGTAGTTGAGCTACACGCGTGGGATTTTCCATTTCAGAATTCTTTGGAGAATTCAATATTCCGCGATCAACTGTGTCAAGAGTGTTTCAAGAATATCACATTTCAATCATTACTTCTCGCCAAGATAACGCAGTGGCCGACGGCGCTCGCTTAACGACGGAGAGGAGCTGCTTTTGAGTACAGTTGTCAGTGTTAACAAACAAGGAACCCTGGTGAAATAATCACAGAAATTAATATGGGACGTACGACGAACATATCGGTCAGGACAGAGTGACAAAATTTGGCGTTAATGGGCTATGGTAGCGGCTTACCGACGCGAAAGCCTTAGTTAACAGCACGATGTCGCCTGCAGCGCATCTCCTGGGCTCGTGATCGTATCGGTTGCATCCTAGACGATTGGAAAATGGTGGTAGGGTCGGACGAGTCCCGATTTCATATGGTAAAAGCCGACAGTAGGGTTCGTGTCTGGCCCAGATCTCAAGCTATGAACCCAAGTTGTCAGAGAGGCATTGTGCAAAGCCAGTGGTGGCTCCATAACGGTAGGGGCTGTGTTTACACGGAATGGACTGGTTCCTCTGGTCCAAGTGACCCGATAATTGCCTGGGCATGGTAATGTTCGGCTACTCGGAGATCATCTGCTCCCATTTATGGACTTAATGTTCCCAAACAATGATGGAATTTTTGTGGTCACAAGGCACCATGTCACACCAGAGCAGAATCGTTCACGATTGGTTTGAAGAAGATTCTGAACAATTTGAGCGCCCAATAGTCCTATTGAACATTTATAGGACATAATCGAGAGGTGAGTTTGTGTACAGAATATTGCACGGACAACATTTTCACAGTTATGGTCGACTATAAAGCCAGCATGACTCACTATTGCCTGTATACTGTAATTCGCTAGCGAATGGATATGGATGTGTAACGTGACCATTTTTGTCCGCCATCAGAGGATGGTATGCAAACTCCCTTGATCAAGTAGTCGTTCAGTTACAAAGCTCTATAACTGCAGATCTAGGTTAGCGTTACCAGTGGCTTTTGTTTCGTACGGCTGTGTGTTCGTCTCTCATCCCTATGTAGCTGGTGGAGGTTTCGAAGAGTAGAAAAGTTCGATCTAGTTCGTTAGACATCTGAATATGGAGTCAGCAAACCTCAAATACCTCTTACGTTTGTGTCCCAAACAGTGTTAGGCAAAGGTCAAAACTAGTGTTTCTTCTTTTTTTTTTTGGGGGGGGGACTACAGATAAAGAACACCGTGCAACGTTGACAGTTACCAAAGATGCACATTGAGAAGAAGAATGTTGGTTGGAATTGACTTTTAGCAGTAGTTCAGGGCTTTTTGGGCAAGCGCAAGGCCAAAATTTGTGTGGAACTTGTCAGGGGTATTGTGAGGAACTTATGCGAAACGGGATACAATATTTTGAAGATCACCGTCAAGAGCAGTGTAAGGAAAACACGATGGGAGGGTAATCTGGACGTTCATTCGTGAGAGTGATTTGTAGTACAGTACTGTATTTAGCATAAACAAGTTTTTGTAACGAAAAATGAGAACGGAATAGGCAAAATTTATTTTAACAAGGAGCCATTTTACGCAATTTAGCTAAACTGTGTTTGTGTGTGTGTGTGTGTGTGTGTGTGTGTGTGTGTGTGTGTGTGTGTGTGTGTGTGTCCGCGCGCGTTCGCTCTGACTTTAGATGTAGATATTGTACAAGATACAAACATTAGGTAATTTTATAGATCAATAATTCTGAGGGTGGTACAAGAAATTCAGATTGTTTGGATACTTTTCAACACATTCTAGGGCTACATTGCGATTCCATTTTAATGTCAAACAAAATGCTTCGCTGAGGATGACTGCTTTTTTTAAAATAGTATGGTGAGATTGGCTGGAGAGGGAAGGGAGGAAGAGGGAAGGGCTGCGGCTTATCACGTGACAATAATAATGATGCTGTCATTGATATGGTGGGTAGAGCTTTCGAATTATCGTAACCAGTTGCTGTAGAGCTTGTAAAAACATTGGTTACAGATACACAAATTGCAGTTGGGACTGTTTCTGTTCGCGTCTACTTCAGGTTTTCTTTAAGTATCCAATTTGCATAAACTACTCTTGAGGATGGTTTCTCTCGTCACTCAGAACGGTCATGACAAGAGCTAGCGACTACATTGTAGTCGGTGGGGAGGGGAAGAGGGAGGAGGAGGTGGAGGAGCAGGGGGGGCGTCCCGTGCTACTGCTAGAAATCTGTCAATTGTTCGTTTGCGGCCAATACATATGTGGTGCATTTGTAACTATTCAGAAACTGACTGTAGAGTCCTAGACAAGAAATTTTGTTTATTGCTGCATTTATTAAATCCATTGTCTTTTTTTAAAAATTGGTTTCAGTCTACACAATGTCTTTCAAAACCATACATCAGACGCTTTGCTTTACTTTTTATATTAACGTAGTGAAGAGCAGAATTAGTCATAAAACGAAATGTATTAAACGAGATCTGATTAAAAAATAACAATAGTCTTAAAAATGAATAAGAATTATACGAGTACTGCACGGAGACAGATTCAGCGCATAGGCTCCGGCAGCCGCCGACTGCCTCGTGTCCCGGCTCCTCTGTCATTGTATAAGCACAGTGCTCCGCATCGAAACTTGCCATGAGTGCCAGCGAAGGACAATAGAACTGTCAGATAACCAGCTGCGATTCCCAGTTACTCTCATCTAGCTAATGTCTACACACATAAGTTTTTGTTACGCATTCTGCAATGTTCGCAGCATTTCACAGAAATCTTTCACTTCCAGATGATGACTTGTGCAGTGTGAGACACCTATTAAAGCCTTGTTTTAGGGCATGAAAGCTGAAAGGAATTCAGATCTTTTTAGGGCGATAAAATAGAAAACAACAAGAAAAACGACTATAAATACACTGCCTGACAGAAAAGTGATGCTTTTGTATTTCCATCCTTCTGATTAGAGGTTTGAGGGACTTGGCGCCATTCACGCTTGGAATAAAAAGGAACACCGACAGCCGCCATTACGATGTTTTTACTATATGGCTACCAGTTCGCTGCTTCAGTACACCATCTTCAGGCCTTAACTGACGCTGAGGGGGCTAACCCCAGGCGTGTACACGATTCATCAGTGGCCAGCATCTATGAACTGGTTTTCGCAGACTACCTATAACGACTATGTGGTTAGAGACACGGCATCATTATTACAGGTAGTTTGCGAAAACAAGTTCATAGATGTTGGCCACTGATGCATTCTTTATACGATTGGAGTTAATCCCTTCGGCGTCAGTTAAGGCCTGAAGATGGTGTACTGAAGCAACGAAACTGGTAGCCATATGATAACTAACATCGTACGGGAGGCTGTACGTGTTCCACTCTATTACTTAAAAAGTGAAGCGTTGACAAGGAGGGCGCGTGGGTGGAGGGACAAAATGAAAGTTTTCAGGCTGAGATGATTGAGAGGATATGTGATATTATTGCAGTGATAAGAAAGTGGAATCAGATTTACAAAGACCATGGCAGACGTTGCACCCCTTCTGTCCTTGATTTACCTACCGAATGGATTAAGAAGGGTGCCATAAATCTATTGTATACTGTCCTGAGGCAAGCTGTCGCACAAATTTTGTCACTATACAAGAAAATGAAACACCTAGAGCTGTCCTTATGGTGTTACGTATTGTATGGCTACCAGTTTCGGTGCATCAGTGCACCATCTTCAGGCCTTACTTAACCCCTTTAGCACCAGCTAAGGCCTCAAGATAGTGCACTGATGCACCGAAGCTGGTAGCCATACAATAAATGCCATTATAAGGACGGCTCTAGGTGTTTCATTTTCTTACATAAGCGAACAGGCAAAACCCCGCATACCTCCAATCACAAGGATGGACATACAGCAACTGTTGTAACTGGTGCTTGACATCCTCAGTACTGGCAGTGGGACGAAGTTGACGTCCGAGCTGGTCTCGTGTTCTATCGGTGACAGATCTGTGGTTGTTGCTGGCCACAGGAATACTTCAACATCACGCAGGCAGTTCACAGACGCGTGCCCTGTGCGGGCGAGCATAGTCCTATTAAAAAAACCGCACCACGATACTATAGCATGGGAACGCAGGGTGTCGGTGACGTACCGTACCGTCAGAGTGGCCTCAGTCACTGCCAGCACTGTGATCTTGTAACCTCCCCCTCACTTATCAACCGTAATGACAGTGAAAAATTAAACCGTGTGCACCTAACGGAAATTTGGGAAAAGCAATCGTCACGGAAGTTAATTTGTCGGTAAAGAGGGAGGAAAGAATTGCATCTAAATGAAAGGAAAACTGCAAATGAAATTGGTGAAAATTAATTTTGAGAAATGGGTAAAGTTAATAAAGAAAGTAAATGTGCAGTCGTTACGTTAACAATTAATTGGCGTTGATTAGATATTTGAGATTTGGGGAAAATTACGGTCGCCAGTCCTATGGACAACTACTATAATAACTGAAAATGGAAGATTAATGCACATATAATTAGCACTAAAAGCGTGGCAACTGAAATCTGACACGTGTTGTGTGAAAACTGAATGTTTGTCAGGAGTAATAAACTTCGCTACACTCTGAGGTAATTTAGCAAAAGAATTAATAAAACCGGAAAACTGAAAGATAATTTAGTGACTGAAATTAATAGTGAACTTTATTTGTGAGGCACTACGAAATTCAATAAAATAAGGTTAGTCTTGGGCTACCTTAACCATCATTTCAAAAGCTACTTGAATCTATGCAATTTAGAAATAAGAGATTTAACTTTGAAATTGAATTAAATGATTTTGAACAATTAACAACAGTAAAATTTAGTACGTTCCAAGCTGAGCTGCAGTCACAGGTAAGCTAAAATATGGTAACAAAACTTGCACTCTTAATTTGTGCTTGTGTAATCTAAATATTGTAGCCAGCTATGAATACTTTAACTGAACTTATAATTAAAGCAGTGGAATGGAATGATATTACTTTAATGCTGGCGTTTGAATTTCAACGACACTCGAGTTCATTCCGGAAAAGGAAGGGATCCTGCTTGGTAAAGCAATTGGGACAATGAGCAACAAAGGTTCATGCTACGTTGCTGTAATTTTGTGGGGCAAATTGAACAGTATGAAAAGCTGAGGTCTGCCATACAGTTCTAAAACTTTACGTGCTTCCAGTCTCCCTTGTTGGTTGACTGAAGGTTTGAAGTCGTCAATCGAGGAGGTGGCGACAGTCACTCATTGTCGGCCGTTGCTGTTGCAGAAGCTGGATGTTGGCGCGCCTTCTTCTCGCCACAGTCACCAATCGAAACGGGCTCTTAATGTGCCCCAGCTAATGCTTCCCGTCCGCGACACCGTGTCAGAAACTATCATAGCAACTCGCGGGAGCGTCACACAACACACCTGCTCCACCGCCCTCCTCCAGCCAGACTCTGCTCTGCCCGCGCTCCACGCGGCAGAGTTAACACTACCAAAGATCCTAAACACTTTGGTTCTTCACATGACCTATCGATGTAATCGTTCGATAGCATAGTTTTCCCTAGGCAAGGCCCAGCGTAAAAATACAAATAATATTTACAAAACAATCCAATTATACATCGACATAAATGCATAAATAGATATATACAAATAGTAAAACAATTACAATATATAAAGACACAGAAATGTCATATCTTCAGGTAACAAAATAAGGAAAAAAATTTATAGTGCAATAGATGGAAATAGTAGGATATGCATTTCCGGCGTTACAACCTGAAGACGTATCCGATGGCTCCCAAAGTCATGACGTCAGGAGTAACGCCTGTGCAAAAAACTGGAAGAACAGGAGATATCCACAGGTCGCCGCCATACTCGCCTGCAGTGCAGAACCACCATTCATCGCTGAACAGAATGCGATGCCATTTACCAGCAGTCCGTGCTTCCCAGTCACGGCACTACTTCAACCTTTGTGTTGTGGTGTTACTGGCAGCATATGCAGGCGATGGTAATACTTTTCTCCGTCTGCTGCCTGTCTCCGTCAATGGCGCTGGATGACACAGGACGTTGAAGGGAGCCCATTGATTATCCTCGGATGGCAGGCACAGGTGTGAAGGCGTTGGAGCACATTACAGGGGTCCTCCCTCGTGGTGGTCATGGGTGGCCGACTGGAGCCTTGACGACGACCGAGCGAGGTGGGGCAGTGGCTAGCACACTGGACTCACATTCGGGAGGACGACGGTTCAATCCCGCTTCCGACAATCCTCATTTAGGTTTTGCGTGATTTCCCTAAATCGTTCCAGGCTAATGCCGGGATAGTTCCTTTGAAAGGGCACGGCTGAGTTCCTTCCCCGTCCTTCGCTAATCTGATGAGACCGATGACGTCGCTGTCTGGTCTCCTCCCCCAAACAATCCAATCCAATCCTTGACGACGAGCACTGCCTGCCCCCAAGTCCCCATGCAGTCGAAGGTCGGGCCACTGACACAGTCAAATGCCTCGCAAATGCAGCTCTTACACGATTCTACTAACAGCCCAGAAGGAGCCCAGATTGGGCCCCCTTCCTGTAGTGCTGATAACGCTGCCTCGTAATTACGCAGTGCCACCGTGCCCTTCACAGGGATCGCTCAACATCTGGCGCTGTTCGAAGTGTTATTTATCTGCTATCGGTTGTTTACCCATTGTCATTTTTATTTGTAATTCACTGTTGCTATCTGAGTTCACGTTTTGTCATCTGTAGGTAGTGAGTGGAGCTGTGGACGCTAGAAAACGTAGTGCAGAGTAGAGAAATCCGAACATTTCCGACACATTCTTCTGTTTGAGTTGAATAGATGGGTGACAGCAGCGGAGGCAGCCAGAAACATTTGTTTGGGGACAATGAGGTTGGACAGAACACGGCAACAAAGTGGTTTTCTCGTTTAAAGGAAGACGGTTTTGACATTAGTGACTCTTTACTTTGAGAAGGACCTTCGAGATTTGATGAAGATCGTTTGTACGTAAAAAATCACAATGACCCTATCAGTGACTCTTCACTTTCAGAAGTATCTTCGAGATTTCATGAAGATCATTTATGCGTAAAAATTCAAAATGACCATATCAGTGACTCTTCACTTTCAGAAGTACCTTCGAGATTTGATGAAGATCGTTTATAGGTATAAATTCACAATGATCCATATCAGCCGGCCGGAGTCTGGAACCGCGCGACCGCTACGGTCGCAGGTTCGAACCTGCCTCGTGCATGGATGTGTGTGATGTCTTTAGATTAGTTAGGTTTAAGTAGTTCTAAGTTCTAGGGGACTGATGACCTCTGATGTTAAGTCCCATAGTGCTCAGTCCCATTTGAACCATTTGATCCATATCAGTGTACTCGACAACTGGTAACTGTAATGAACGGAGACCATTCTACCATCGTGCCATATTTGCATATAACGGGGAACGTTGTGGGTACCGCATGCCCTAAGCTCAAATCACAGGAATAAGCTGGTGGCCATATGTGCGTCTCTGTTTTCTCGTCACCACTTGGCTCGTGAACGACACCGACCATTCCTGTACCGTATCTTTACTGCTGACGAGAAATGGTGTCTTTATGCTAAGGAAAATAAGGGACTGGATGAGCTCAAACAAAGCAGCACTCACCGTACGAAGACCTGCATACATCCGCAAAAGGTATCTAGTTCACATGAATAGGACTTGTCAAGCTGAAGAAAGCATTAGACAGTGTAAAATGGTGCAAGACGTTTTGAATTCTGAGAAAAAGAAGGGAAAGGTATGGGCAGAGGCAGGTGATAGACAACATGTACAAATGTCAAGAGCGAATAATAAGAGTGGACGACCAAGAACGAAGTGCTGGGGTTGGAAATGGCGTAATACAGGGATGTAGTCTTCCGCCCCCACTGTTGAGCCTGTACATCGAAGAAGCATTGCTGGAAATAAAAGAAAGATTCAGGAGTGTAATTAAAATTCAAGGTGACAGGATATCAATGATACGTTTCGCTGATGATGTTGCTAACCTGAGTAAAAGTGGAGAAGAGTTACGTGATATCCTGAATTGAATGAAAAGTCTAATGAGTACAGAATAAGGATTAGTTGGTTGATATAGGGGAGGGGAACAAACAGCGAGGTCATCGGTCCCATCGGATTAGGGAAGGATGTGGACGGAAGTCGGCCGTGCGGTTTTTAAGGAATCATCCCGGAATTTCCCTGAAGAGATTTAGGGAAATCACGGAGGACTTAGATCAGGACGGCCGACGCGGGTTTGAGCCGTCGTCCACAGAATATAGACTGAGATTAAATCGAAGGAAGACAGAAGTAATGAGAAATAACACAAACTAAACATCGGGATTGATGGTCATGAAGCAGAGGAAGTTAAGGAATTCTACTACCTAGGCAGCAAAATAACTAATGGGGGACGCAGCAAGGAGAACATCAAAGCTAACTAGCACTGGCAAAAACGGTATATCCGATCGAGAGAAGTCTACCAGTATCAAACAAAGACCTTTATTTGAGGAAGAAATTTCTGAGAATGTAGGCTTGAAGCACAGCATTGTATGGTAGTGAAACATGGACGGTGTGAAAACCCGAACTGAAGAGAATCGAAGCATTTGAGATGTGGTGCTACAGATGAATGTTGAAAATTAGGTGGGCTGATAAGGTAAGGAACGAGAAGGTTGTGCGGAGAGGAAGGGATTCTGTGCAAAACACTGAGAAGAAGAAGGGACAGGACACCGACAAGGACTAGGGATAGGATTACATGACATATGTTAAGACATCAGGTAAAGACTTCCATGGTACTAGAGAGAGCTGTAGAGGGCAAGACCTAAAGAGGAAGACAGAGATTCGAATATATCCAGCAAATAATTGAGGACGTAGGTAGCAAGTGCTACTCTGAGATGAAGAGGTTGTCACAGGAGATGAATTAGTGGCAGGCCGCATCAATCCAGTCAGAAGACTAATGAGTCAGAAAAAAAGTCTGGTGAAAGGGCAATGGTGTGGTTTACTGCGAATTGCTTCCTGAGATGTAACCATCACTAAAAACTGAAAAAGGAAACTCGTCCGAACATGTACCGACCGATATCCGTGTAATCCTCAGCCCATTGCGTCACAAGTTGCGAGTATGGAGGGGCCAAATGGCTAGCAGACAGCTCTCCAGAAAGTTTTGTTTTCGTGGTGAAGTGGCATCACAAGAGCTAGGTGCAACCCACTCGCCAAGAGAATTCGGCAGACCTGCACGGTCACCCCTCCTAGTGCTAGCCAAGCCCGCTTAATTTCTGTGACCTTACGCCAACTGACATTACCATTGCGGCTAGGCTGTTGGCCTGCAACCATCACTGCTGACATTTATTGTCAACAACTGAGATGTCTTGCAGAGAGCAAGACTGTATGACCTGATGCACGGTCACCCATCCTAGTGCTAGCCAAGGCCGCTTAACTTTGGTGACCTTACACCAACTGGCGTTACCATTATGGCAAAGCCGTTGTGGCAAAGCCGTTGGCCGCTAACTATCACTGCTGACATTTATTGTCAACAACTGAGATGTCTTGCAGAGAGCAAGACTGTGTGAACTGATGCACGGTCACCCATCCTAGTGCTAGCCAAGGCCGCTTAACTTTGGTGACCTTACGCCAACTGGCGTTACCATTGTGGCAAAGCCGTTGGCCGCTAACTATCACTGCTGACATTTATTGTCAACAACTGAGATGTCTTGCAGAGAGCAAGACTGTGTGAACTGATGCACGGTCACCCATCCTAGTGCTAGCCAAGGCCGCTTAACTTCGGTGACCTTACGCCAACTGGCGTTACCATTGTGGCAAAGCCGTTGGCCGCTAACTATCACTGCTGACATATATTGTCAACGACTGAGATGTCTTGCAGAGAGCAAGACTGTGTGAACTGATGCACGGTCACCCATCCTAGTGCTAGCCAAGGCCGCTTAACTTTGGTGACCTTACGCCAACTGGCGTTACCATTGTGGCAAAGCCGTTAGCAGCTAACTATCACTGCTGACATATATTGTCAACAACTGAGATGTCTTGCAGAGTGCAAGACTGTGTGAACTGATGCACGGTCACCCATCCTAGTGCTAGCCAAGGCCGCTTAACTTTGATGACCTTACGCCAACTGGCGTTACCATTGTGGCAAAGCCGTTGGCCGCTAACTATCACTGCTGACATTTATTGTCAACAACTGAGATGTCTTGCAGAGAGCAAGACTGTGTGAACTGATGCACGGTCACCCATCCTAGTGCTAGCCAAGGCCGCTGAACTTTGGTGACCTTACGCCAACTGGCGTTACCATTGTGGCAAAGCCGTTGGCCGCTAACTATCACTGCTGACATATATTGTCAACAACTGAGATGTCTTGCAGAGAGCAAGACTGTGTGAACTGATGCACGGTCACCCATCCTAGTGCTAGCCAAGGCCGCTTAACTTTGGTGACCTTACGCCAACTGGCGTTACCATTGTGGCAAAGCCGTTGGCAGCTAACTATCACTGCTGACATATATTGTCAACAACTGAGATGTCTTGCAGAGAGCAAGACTGTGTGAACTGATGCACGGTCACCCATCCTAGTGCTAGCCAAGGCCGCTTAACTTTGATGACCTTACGCCAACTGGCGTTACCATTGTGGCAAAGCCGTTGGCCGCTAACTATCACTGCTGACATTTATTGTCAACAACTGAGATGTCTTGCAGAGAGCAAGACTGTGTGAACTGATGCACGGTCACCCATCCTAGTGCTAGCCAAGGCCGCTTAACTTTGGTGACCTTACACCAACTGGCGTTACCATTGTGGCAAAGCCGTTGGCAGCTAACTATCACTGCTGACATATATTGTCAACAACTGAGATGTCTTGCAGAGAGCAAGACTGTGTGAACTGATGCACGGTCACCCATCCTAGTGCTAGCCAAGGCCGCTTAACTTTGATGACCTTACGCCAACTGGCGTTACCATTGTGGCAAAGCCGTTGGCCGCTAACTATCACTGCTGACATTTATTGTCAACAACTGAGATGTCTTGCAGAGAGCAAGACTGTGTGAACTGATGCACGGTCACCCATCCTAGTGCTAGCCAAGGCCGCTTAACTTTGGTGACCTTACACCAACTGGCGTTACCATTGTGGCAAAGCCGTTGGCCACTAACTATCACTGCTGACATTTATTGTCAACAACTGAGATGTCTTGCAGAGAGCAAGACTGTGAGAACTGATGCACGGTCACCCATCCTAGTGCTAGCCAAGGCCACTTAACTTCGGTGACCTTACGCCAACTGGCGTTACCATTGTGGCAAAGCCGTTGGCCGCTAACTATCACTGCTGACATTTATTGTCAACAACTGAGATGTCTTGCAGAGAGCAAGACTGTGTGAACTGATGCACGGTCACCCATCCTAGTGCTAGCCAAGGCCGCTTAACTTTGGTGACCTTACGCCAACTGGCGTTACCATTGTGGCAAAGCCGTTGGCCGCTAACTATCACTGCTGACATTTATTGTCAACAACTGAGATGTCTTGCAGAGAGCAAGACTGTGTGAACTGATGCACGGTCACCCATCCTAGTGCTAGCCAAGGCCGCTTAACTTCGGTGACCTTACGCCAACTGGCGTTACCATTGTGGCAAAGCCGTTGGCCGCTAACTATCACTGCTGACATTTATTGTCAACAACTGAGATGTCTTGCAGAGAGCAAGACTGTGTGAACTGATGCACGGTCACCCATCCTAGTGCTAGCCAAGGCCGCTTAACTTCGGTGACCTTACGCCAACTGGCGTTACCATTGTGGCAAAGCCGTTGGCCGCTAACTATCACTGCTGACATTTATTGTCAACAACTGAGATGTCTTGCAGAGAGCAAGACTGTGTGAACTGATGCACGGTCACCCATCCTAGTGCTAGCCAAGGCCGCTTAACTTTGGTAACCTTACGCCAACTGGCGTTACCATTGTGGCAAAGCCGTTGGCCGCTAACTATCACTGCTGACATTTATTGTCAACAACTGAGATGTCTTGCAGAGTGCAAGACTGTGTGAACTGATGCACGGTCACCCATCCTAGTGCTAGCCAAGGCCGCTTAACTTTGGTGACCTTACGCCAACTGGCGTTACCATTGTGGCAAAGCCGTTGGCCGCTAACTATCACTGCTGACATTTATTGTCAACAACTGAGATGTCTTGCAGAGCGCAAGACTGTGTGAACTGATGCACGGTCACCCATCCTAGTGCTAGCCAGGGCCACTTAACTTCGGTGACCTTACGCCAACTGGCGTTACCATTGTGGCAAAGCCGTTGGCCACTAACTATCACTGCTGACATTTATTGTCAACAACTGAGATGTCTTGCAGAGAGCAAGACTGTGTGAACTGATGCACAGTCACCCATCCTAGTGCTAGCAAGGTCGCTTAACTTTGGTGACCTTACGCCAACTGGCGTTACCATTGTGGCAAAGCCGTTGGCCGCTAACTATCACTGCTGACATTTATTGTCAACAACTGAGATGTCTTGCAGAGCGCAAGACTGTGTGAACTGATGCACGGTCACCCATCCTAGTGCTAGCCAGGGCCACTTAACTTCGGTGACCTTACGCCAACTGGCGTTACCATTGTGGCAAAGCCGTTGGCCACTAACTATCACTGCTGACATTTATTGTCAACAACTGAGATGTCTTGCAGAGAGCAAGACTGTGTGAACTGATGCAAGGTCACCCATCCTAGTGCTAGCCAAGGCCGCTTAACTTCGGTGACCTTACGCCAACTGGCGTTACCATTGTGGCAAAGCCGTTGGCCGCTAACTATCACTGCTGACATTTATTGTCAACAACTGAGATGTCTTGCAGAGCGCAAGACTGTGTGAACTGATGCACGGTCACCCATCCTAGTGCTAGCCAAGGCCGCTTAACTTTGGTGACCTTACGCCAACTGGCGTTACCATTGTGGCAAAGCCGTTGGCCGCTAACTATCACTGCTGACATTTATTGTCAACAACTGAGATGTCTTGCAGAGAGCAAGACTGTGTGAACTGATGCACGGTCACCCATCCTAGTGCTAGCCAAGGCCGCTTAACTTCGGTGACCTTACGCCAACTGGCGTTACCATTGTGGCAAAGCCGTTGGCCGCTAACTATCACTGCTGACATTTATTGTCAACAACTGAGATGTCTTGCAGAGAGCAAGACTGTGTGAACTGATAAACGGTCACCCATCCTAGTGCTAGCCAAGGCCGCTTAACTTTGGTGACCTTACGCCAACTGGCGTTACCATTGTGGCAAAGCCGTTGGCCGCTAACTATCACTGCTGACATTTATTGTCAACAACTGAGATGTCTTGCAGAGCGCAAGACTGTGTGAACTGATGCACGGTCACCCATCCTAGTGCTAGCCAAGGCCGCTTAACTTCGGTGACCTTACGCCAACTGGCGTAACCATTGTGGCAAAGCCGTTGGCCGCTAACTATCACTGCTGACATTTATTGTCAACAACTGAGATGTCTTGCAGAGAGCAAGACTGTGTGAACTGATGCACGGTCACCCATCCTAGTGCTAGCCAAGGCCGCTTAACTTCGGTGACCTTACGCCAACTGGCGTTACCATTGTGGCAAAGCCGTTGGCCGCTAACTTTCACTGCTGACATTTATTGTCAACAACTGAGATGTCTTGCAGAGCGCAAGACTGTGTGAACTGATGCACGGTCACCCATCCTAGTGCTAGCCAAGGCCTCTTAACTTCGGTGACCTTACGCCAACTGGCGTTACCATTGTGGCAAAGCCGTTGGCCGCTAACTATCACTGCTGACATTTATTGTCAACAACTGAGATGTCTTGCAGAGAGCAAGACTGTGTGAACTGATGCACGGTCACCCATCCTAGTGCTAGCCAAGGCCGCTTAACTTCGGTGACCTTACGCCAACTGGCGTTACCATTGTGGCAAAGCCGTTGGCCACTAACTATCACTGCTGACATTTATTGTCAACAACTGAGATGTCTTGCAGAGAGCAAGACTGTGTGAACTGATGCACGGTCACCCATCCTAGTGCTAGCCAAGGCCGCTTAACTTCGGTGACCTTACGCCAACTGGCGTTACCATTGTGGCAAAGCCGTTGGCCGCTAACTATCACTGCTGACATTTATTGTCAACAACTGAGATGTCTTGCAGAGAGCAAGACTGTGTGAACTGATGCACGGTCACCCATCCTAGTGCTAGCCAAGGCCGCTTAACTTTGGTGACCTTACGCCAACTGGCGTTACCATTGTGGCAAAGCCGTTGGCCGCTAACTATCACTGCTGACATTTATTGTCAACAACTGAGATGTCTTGCAGAGAGCAAGACTGTGTGAACTGATGCACAGTCATCCATCCTAGTGTTAGCCAAGGCCGCTTAACTTCGGTGACCTAACGCCAACTGGCGTTACCATTGTGGCAAAGCCGTTGGCCGCTAACTATCACTGCTGACATTTATTGTCAACAACTGAGATGTCTTGCAGACAGCATGACTGTGTGAGGTGACGCTATTCGACGATAACGCCCGCCCGCATTCTTCTAGACTGACAAAAGCCTCTATACGGGTGTTGGGCTGGGAAGCTGTTCCACACCCACATTTTTCACGTGGTCTTGCGCCCTCAGATTTTCGCCTTTCCCTCAATCGAAAAACCTTCAAAGTGCTTCCTTTCCGGATAAAAATGCGCTCCGGACATGGCTCGACGTGTTTTTCACCTTAAAACCATGTGATTTCAACAGTCGCAGAATCGGATAGTTGCCCCAGCTTTGACGTATTATTCTAAATACTGAAGGAGACTATGTTATTAATGATTAAAGTCTTTGTTATGTGTATCGGTTGTGTTTATTAAACTTATGGAAAAAACTACGAACTTATGCGCAAAAACAAACACATTGCCAGGAATGTTACATACCGGGTGATCAAAAAATCAGTATAAGTTTGAAAACCGAATAAATCACGGTATAATGTAGAGAGAGAGGTACAAATTGACACACATGCTTGGAATGACATGGGGTTTTATTAGAACCCAAAAAATACAAACGTTGAAAAACTGTCCGACAGATGGCGCTGCATCTGATCAGAATAGCAATAATTAGCATAACAAAGTAAGACAAAGCAAAGATGATGTGCTTCACAGGAAATACTCAATAGGTCCACCATCATTCCTCAACAATAGTCGTAGTCGAGGAATAATGTTGTGAACAGCACTGTAAAGCATGTCCGGAGTTATGGTGGGGCATTGGCGTCGGATGTTGTCTTTCAGCATCCCTACAGATGTCGGTCGATCACGATACATTTGCGACTTTAGGTAACCTCAAAGTCAAAAATCTCACGGTCTGAGATCTGGGGACCTGGGAGGCCAAGCATGACGAAAGTGGCGGCTGAGCACACGATCATCATACGAGGCACACAAGAGATCTTTCACGCGTCTAGCAATACTTTGTATTTTTTTATTCTAATAAAACCCCATGTCATTCCAAGCATGTGTGTCAATTTTTACCTCTCTGTCTACATTATTCCGTGGTTTATTAAGTTTTCAAACTTATACTGACTTTTTGAAAACCCGGTATCTGCGTAAGGTGCAGCCGTCTGCGAAGTTACACTGAAATCCATCTGTGTCTTTGGGTTCTTCAATTTTTTTCTCTGGCAGTGTGTATGAAAATTTCAATCTTTTCTTCTATCGTTAATACTAAGCAAACTGTCATTTTGATAGAATAACTACAAAATATTTAGCTTCCACATGGTAATTACATCATTAAAAACGTAACACCGTTACGTGCGTCCTACAGACCAATGTAAGGCCCCGGCGAAATGGACTGATATCGTAACCGCTGCACGAAACCAGTGCGTGATATCGGAAGAGGTCGTTAACGACTTTCGTTCAAAAGTCGTGATAAGACGAGCCAGTGAATAAGAGTTACTGTGGCCGCGCAATAGACAGCACAGAGGAGAAAAAAAGATCAAAACAGTCGCATAGGAACAAGGACCACTGCATCACATGACTGCGATAAAGCCTCGTGTTAAAAAGCTCCGCACTCTTCAACGATATCTAACCGGCTGTTCTGCAAGTCAGCAGCTGTTGCCGGTGACCCGATGTAAGAGGGCAACTGCGAGACCTTGCCCGGACGGAAATGGAGCCACTGACGCAGAAATATATTAGAATACCAGAGCAGAACGACTTTCAGAGGCGCTATGAAATACCACAACTGCTGTCTGCGGGTAGGAGTGGCGCAGCAACATGATAATTAAAAACGAGCAACGAATAACAATCGTGAATATTGGGCAATGGTGCTGCGAACTAGCCTCATTTAATGTACTCAGAGAGTACTGAGTACATTAACGCAGCTGCCAATAAGGACTAACATTAGCTGTAGTATGGAATAACGACAATGAAAATTTGTGCCTGACCGGGACTCGAACCCGGATCTCTCACTTACCGCGAGTGGTCGCCTTACCTTTTTTTGTTGATCTCATTTTGTTCTATATTGTTCGTGGAATTTGTTCAGGGCGGGTGACTGATAACACCCGTTCAGGTCCTTCGTTGATCCATTCACTCAGGTTTTTTTTTTTTTTTTTTTTTTTTTTTTTTTTTTTTTTTTTTACAGAGGATAGCTAACCCTCTGACCGAAGACGCTGAGCTACCGTGCCGGCTGCGACCTCTCCCGATAAGATTGAATTCTGGATTTGAGTTTCGTTTCGGCACAAGTTTTCGCTGTCGTCATTCCGTTCTACAGTTGACGGTTGTCCATATTCGCAGGTGCGAATACATTAAATGTATTTCATAACGGCTGTAGCCGCCGCATTGCCTGTTCCTTTGGTCATGCGCGTTTGTCCAAAGGAACTTTGCATCGTAATCAGAATAACACAGGCCTCCAATATCGTACTCAGAGAGGGTGGGTACCTCTTTCCTCCGCTCTCCCTTCCCCGTCTCAGCCCCTAAGAAAAAATATCTTCTTCAATAACTGAAGACGCATTCTGCAACCCGCTCCCCTCCCCCTCCCGAAACGGACAGACATATCAAAACGCTTTCTGTTGATTGGGCTTCACAACGTTCATTGTTGTTGTCGTTGCGGTCTTCAGTCCTGAGACTGGTTTGATGCATCTCTCCATGCTACTCTATGCTGTGCAAGCTTAATCTCCCAGTACCTACTGCAGTCAGTTTTCTTTCTCCTGATAACGACTTCCTCTTGAGTAGACCCCGCCCGGAGATCTGAATGGGGGACTAGTTTACCTCCGGAATATTTTATCCAAGAGGACGCAATCATCATCTAATCATACAGTAAAGCTGCATGCCCTCGGGAAAAATGACGGATGTAGTTTCTCTTTGATTTCAGCCGTTCGCAGTACCACAACAGCAAGGCCGTTTTGGTAAGTGTTACAAGGGCAGATCAGTCAATCATCCAGGCTGTTGCCCCTGCAACTACTGAAAAGGCTGCTGCCCCTCTTCAGGAAGCACACGTTTGCCTGGCCTCTCAACAGATACCCCTCCGTTGTGGTTGCACCTATGGTACGGCTATCTGTATCGTTGAGGCACGCAAGCCTCCCCACCAACGGCAAGGTCCATGGTTCATAGGGGGGGGGGGGGGGACAACTTTCATAAACTTTAGAAATGTGGTAATGTAACGTTGTAAACGTATTCTTAAGTATTTACGAAAGAGAAGTACAATAGTGTGTATGTTCTACAGTAGTGATTTATTTACAAATCCTTCATCAGACCTTAACTGACTATCGTCGTCAAAGATGGTACAACATCCGTGTACAACATTGGGAAAGATGCTATACTTCGAGAGTGAAGTATGAACACAGAGTAAATGTCCTCTTTGACAGTACAGTGTTAATCTGATTACAAATTAAAAAGTACTGCGCAAATAATGTAGATGTAGATAATGGACAGCTAACGGCCTTGTCGCAGTGGTACCACTGGTTTCCGTCAGTTCACCGAAGCTAAGCGCTGTCGAGCTGGGCTAGCACTTGGATGGGTGACCATCCGGTTTGCTGAGCGTTGTTGGCGAGCGGGGTGCACTCAGCCCTTGTGAGGCAAACTGAGGAGCTACTTGATTGAGAAGTGGCGGCTCCGGTCTCGGAAACTGACATACGGCCGGGAGAGTGGTGTGCTGACCACATGACCCTCCATATCCGCATACAGTGACGCCTGTGGTTTGAGGATGATACGGCGGCCGGTCGGTACTTTGTGCCTTCATGGTCTGTGCGGGAGGAGAGATAATGGACAGGTCTCCCAATGAAAAGTCATCAGTTGCTGAACAAATCCCTTTACGAATATTATAACACGTTTCGGGTTTACCCACCATCAAATATTCTGAAAATACCAGTAGTATCGTTATACTGTATGGCTCTTACAGCAGATATTTGTATATTTATCAATGAATGAAAAAAAATTCGTTGACTTTGTGAAACTTCCTGTCAGATTAGAACTATGTGCCGGACTGAGACTCGAACTCGTCCTGACAGATTTACGTTATTTCTCTTCAGTTGAATACGTATATATTTTAAATTACTATTTATATTTCCATCATTGTACTTTGGTTCGCTATTTGACACCGAGGGCGCCACCTTGGGCAAACTGGTGCTCCCTATCGGAAGTTTTTGCTTCATGGTGATGTAACCTTACCAGCAATCTGCCTCTGATAGTTACGAAGTCAGCACGTACTTTCAGTTCACCTGAAGAATCTGATGCATTTAGTGCATGTTCAATATCGTTGTAACTAATATTTATTCTTCTTCCTACAGTATGTCATTGCTGTACAAACCTTTTATTTCATGGCACTGTATGCATTATTTTCAGAATATCTGACGATAGGTAACGCCGTATAATAAATTCATTGGTTTGCCACTGATGACATTTCAATGAATGGCCTTCCAGCATTTGTAGAATACTGTTAAACTTACTCATAATGGTCGCGTGCTTTCTACACGACTTGCTAACGCACCTTCAACTGGTTGGAAATGTTAAACAGTAAACAGATATAAAGGTAAGACACCAGAAAAGACATTAATACCAGATATCTAAAAATCGGCTCCTGTGTAACAATTTAGATTAAATTAACAATCACAATAAACTAAAATTAATTACAAACAGTAGTACTGAAGAACAGTTTGAAAAGGTATTACATCCAGAAGATGGAACAATTTCTCTTACTGTAGGGAAGATGTACCTATTATAAAACAACGGAATATTTAGAGTACATATGAAATCATAATAAAATACACAAATATAGAAAAAATGGAGGAATGAAAAGGAACGGATAGTGCGGGAAGCATTGGAAAACGGCAAGGACTAAATGAAATTTGGAAGCGGGGAAGAATGTAGCTGTGTTTGGTCAGTTAATACTAAATCAGGATTCTGGGTTACACGATTGTAGATGTGCAAGGTGTCCAACAGATTAAGTGTTTGGCCTTTGTTTGGTAAGTGGAGGACATGGGATCGTTGCTCGCTAGTCACGGATCTCACTCAAGCAAATGTGAGATCATAATTCTGCAGCCTCCAGTTGCGTTTATGTTCAGCCAGCCTAGTTTCTGTGTCTCTGCCCGATTGGCAACTGTAAAACAAATCACAAGTAACTTCGTACACACTACTGTTGGTTAGTAATTCTGTCTTATTTTTACTTCTGAAAATAAACCGGACGATGTTTCGGTTAACAAACTAAATTAATACCGTCGAATGCATACAACATTGCTTGTTTCATTTACAGCTATTAAATCATTCTACCAAGACTCAGATAGCTTGATGTTCCGTAATGAGTGACCAGTTTCCGTCCGAGACCATTTTCCAGCCCCTGTAGTACAAACGTAATGAATGTAGATACGAGTAATGCAGGTGAAAATATATGTCTCAAAATTGTAGCAAAAATACAATCAATATTTACATCTTGGATTAATAGCAGGAGCTATATTGGAATACAATGACGTCAAAAATGATCACAATATCAATCATTTGACTCAAAACTAGTCTGGGAAAGAAGTACTAGCAGAGAGAAAATGGAATAGACACTGCCGGAATAAAGTGCAACACCCTGAAGGACTGTTTGCAGCAGAAACTGGGTATAAAACATGGGTGGGGCAGAGGTCACTGGACAATTGGTTAAAGGCAAACAAAGTAGCAGCAAGACTTAGTACAGTAAGATGTTTTAACTGGTCAAGTTGTTATTGCGAATGGTGATAATTACGCCTTCTCAAGTTGGTATACAATGCAATGACAAACCAAACAAACACAATAAGCAAACCAGTGAATTGTGTGAGATTTAAAACTATCCCAGTGTTTATATTGTTCCACAAAATTTCGGGAGAACTGCCGGATATTTGTTACCTCCTGCCACAAAATTTCGGCGCACAGTCTTCTGGCCATCTTCAGGTGATACTGGCGAAAACTCCCTGAGCTCTGGTATTTAAGGCCCCTCCGGCACATGCGTGGTGGATACACTAGGCGTTGCGCGTGCGCTACTTGAGTGCGTTCGATTCTGCTGCGCCGCGCGCCCTCCGTGGCGAAAACTCGCCGCATCGATATCAATTTCATTATCTTCCCTCAAGTTCCATCACAGAACTACGACGGCTACGGAGGACACGAAGTTTTTTGACGATTGGATTCCATGCTGAATACAATTGGAAACCGCCGTCACGCTTAAGAAGAGACTCACTGTCAGACAGCCGTATTTCCACGGATTCATTAATAACAGAACTCCAAATGTTAGACGTGTGGGCCACAATTTTTGGCTCATTGTAATGCGTGACGTGACAAGTGGAAATACAGTGTTCGGCTATGGCGAACTAAGAAGGCTGAAGAAGACGAGTACGCCGCTGATGTTCCACAATGCGATCCTGCACAGCCGGCCGGGGTGGCCGAGAGGTTCTAGGCGCTTCAGTCTAGAACCGCGCGACCGCTTCGGTTGCAGGTTCGAATCCTGCCTCGGACATGGATGTGTTTGCTGTCCTCAGGTTAGTTAGATTTAAGTAACTCTAACTTCTAGGGGACTGATGACCTCAGATGTTAAATCCCATAGTGCTCAGAACCATTTGAACGATTTGAACCGATCCTGCACAGTACGCTTTGTTTGGCCTATATAAGATTTCCCGCATTCACACGGAATCCTGTAAACACCTGACTTGCGCAGTTGTAGGTCGTCTTTGACACGTCCCAACAAAGACGAAATTTTTGCAGGAGGGCGAAAGATTGCTTTCACTGTATATTTCCTTAGTATTCCGCCTATTTGCGCTGAAATATTACCAATATATAGTAAATAGGCAGTCGTTTTAAAGACCTCTTCCTCTTTTTTGCTCTGTCGCTTATAGATCTGCAGCGCTCTCTCAACTTGATGGGACGAATACCCACTCTTCAGAAATACAGTCTGCAGGTGCTCCAGTTCCGTTTGCAAACTATCGGTGTCAGGGATGACGTGGGCTCGGTAAATAAATGCCTTCAAAATACCCATCGTTTTTGCCGGATGGTGGCAACTAGCAGCTTGCAAGTAAAGGTCTGTGTGAGTGGGCTTTGTATATTCTGAATAACCAAGTGTGCCATCGCTCTTACGTCGGAACCAAGACGTCTAAAAACGGCAGACAACCCTTCTCCAACTCCATAGTGAATTTTATGTTCTCGTGTATGGAGTTCAGATGTCGTAGGAACTCTCGCAGACGATCCAAACCATGAGGAAAAACTACAAAAGTATCACAACATATCGCCAGAATACTGTTGGTTTAAAAGTGGCTGAGGCGAGTGCTCGCTCCTCAAAATCTTCCATAAGAAGATTGGTCACCAGGGGTAACAAAGGACTCCCCATGGCGACACCGTCTGATTGCTCATAAAACTCGTTAAATAAAAAATATGTAGAGGAGAGGGTGTGTTCAAACAGCGCTGTAATGTCATCTCATTGCCAATGAGATGTAGTCAGTCCACAAGAGGTACATTTGTAAAATGTGAAACTACGTCAGAATTGACCAACAAGTCATAACTTTGCAGCTGGAATAACTTAAGTCTGCCGATAAAATCACTAGAATGCTTTATGTGGTGTGGAGCCTTTCGTGCCATTGGTTTGGTCAAAGACGACAAATACTTTGGTAAGTCGTAAGCGGCTGCTCCAATATTACTCACAATTGGACGCGTACTGTACAGGAGCGCATGATGGAACGTCAGCGGCATTCTCGTCTTCTTCAGCCTTGTAAGTCTACCATCGCCAAACACTATATTTCCACTGGTCACGTCATGAATTACAATGAGACAAAAATTATGGCCCATACGTCTAACGTTTGGAGTTCTATTATTAACGAATCCGTGGAAATACGGCTGTCTGACAGTGAGTCTCTTATTAATCGTGACGGCGGTTACCAGTTGAATTCGGCATGTAATCCAATTGTCAAAATCTTCGAGTCCTCTGTAGCCGGCGTAGTTCTGTGATAGAACCGCCGGGCCGGCCGTGGTGGCCGAGCGGTTCTAGGCGCTACAGTCTGGAACCGCACAACCGCTACGGTCGCAGGTTCGAATCCTGCCTCGGGCATGAATGTGTGTTATGTCCTTAGGTTAATTGGGTTTAAGTAGTTCTAAGTTCTAGGGAACTGATGACCTCAGAAGTTATGTCCCATAGTGCTCAGACCCATTTGAACCATTTGAACCGCGGGAGGACAGTCTAATTGATTTCGATGCGGCGAGTTTTCACCACGGTGGGCGCGCGGAGCAGCAGAATCGAAGGCGCTCAAGTAGCGCACGCGCAACGCCTAGTGAATCCACCACGCATGTGCCGGCGGGGCCTTAAATACCAGAGCTCAGGGAGGTTTTGTCAGTATCACCTGAAGATGGCCAGAAGACTCTGCGCCGAAATATTGTGACAGGAAGTTACAAATATCCGGCAGTTCTCCCGAAATTTTGTGGAACAAAGTAGTGAATTGTTGAACGCGTGATTAGTGAGACGTGTGTACAGCTATAGTTTTCCGAATTGTCGCGATGTTAAGCAAGAAGAAAGGATTTTCGCGTTAAAAATATCTTATAATAGTGATGTTAATGCAGTTTTTAGTGAATGGGGAAGACACAGTAGATCAAAATCACTGTCTAGACAAACAGTGTGCAAAATAGGAAGTAGATTTGAAGAACATGGACTTGTTATGGATGCACCAAGATCTGGCTGCCCAGCAACAGTCAGAACTGAAGAAAATGAATCGCGGGTATGTTTAGCTGTGACTCAAAGTCCACGGAAGTCATTCAGACGATTAGCAACTGAGCTGTATTTATCATGAAGGTCAGTGCAAAGAACGTTACACAAACAAAAGTTTAAAGTTTAAATTCTACGTTTTCGACATGAGTTACTTGAAGATGATTCCGATCGACGTCTTCAGTTTTGTGAATTGATGCTTAACCAAAAGAAGCGTGTTCCTAACCTATTAAATAAAACTGTGTGGTCTGACGAGGCCAACGTTAAGTTAAGCTGACAAGTTAACAGACATAACTACACTTACTGGTATACAGACAAAAACAATCTTTTGTTAGAACAGCCACTAAATCAACTTGGTGTGAGTGTTTGGGAAGCAGTATCATCATTTGGATATGCTTCATAATTACATGGTACCAGGACTTACGACGTGTGCTGAAAACTTTAAAAAAATTTACTTTCAACACGATGGTGCTCCAGCGCACAGTGGCACTTCAGTCCCCAATTATTGAAACAAAACTTTCCACACGAAAGTAACTGGTTGGAGGGCAGATACTGACATGCGTCCACGTTCACCAGGTATCACGGCCTTGGATTTTTTCCTATGGGGTGTCGTCAAGGCCTTTGTTTGCTCTCAAAAGCCTCAGGCAATTGCTGAACTAAAAGACTACATACACGACGCATTTCATGATTTGAACAGTGATACCATACTATGCCACAGAGCAGTGGTACCGAACCTGCGAGTAATTACCCCCTTAGGGTGGTTGGTTTGCTGATTAGGGTGAGGTGACCAAATAGCGAGGTCATCGGTCCCATCGGATTAGGGAAGGATGGGCTGAAAGTCGGCCTTGTCCTTTCATAGGAACCATCCCGGAATTTGCCTGAAGCGATCTGGGAAACTCACGGAAATCCTAAATCAGGATGAGCGGACACGGGTTTGAACCGTTGTCCCGAATCTGTTTCAGTCACGAAACTTAATTATTTTCAAAAGATCAATAGTATTATCACAATTTCGTAAGACTCTAATATTTATTATATAAATTATCAGTAATTACTTTTTCTCAATTAGTAGCATTGATGCGCTGGAGGTTCCTCACATAGTCCACTCACTGCACACATATGCTGTGCTTTGTCCCGTACATCGATGATGATATAAGTGAGACATATACGTAACAAATGCTACATAGCTCAAGAAAATGTCTTCTCCAGGTTGTAGACAGAAGGTGCAGTAGTTCAGAAATTTGTTGATTACTCGCTTCCCTAAAAGATGAATGAATTAATTGACAACACGATACTACTATAGTGCTGTACAAAGTTTTATTGTTATTGTTATTATTATGAGAGTGGTTGGACGCAAAGCATTAACAGCCTGAAGTCGTCCAATTACTGCCAGTTCAAAAGTAAGGAGTGCAGCAATGAAGTCTAATGCACACATCTGAACGTATTAGATTTTAAGTGGGGCTGCAGTGTACATGTCAGGCATGTGCCGCACTGGAGAGAAGTAGTGAGGGGCAAACACATTTTGTAACAGGTGGCTACCCTCACTGTGGATAGTTAGCTTTCTTTTCTGAGAAGGAGTTGTGGGTAGCATTTGCAATGCACCACGAATTCCTTCGTCATTTATTCTAACACACACACACACACACACACACAGAATGTAAATATCATTAATCTTTCACCATTTTAAAAATGAAAGTGTCCCAAGAAAATTATTTCATTCTACAGTTTAGTTATATACTAAAGTTGGTGATTTTGCGCAGGGGAGAGGGGCTAGAGATGGCAGCATGGGAGTGGGCTAGTGTATCAGATAATGTCTGATTGCCATAGACTATGTAACAGTATTCGAAAACAGTTTGAACATACAAAAATATTGTAAGGATTGTTTATATTTGTAATGAAACATAAATTCAATCTTTTGTTTAAACCAGTGCCCAGTAGCTAGTAACTTTTGCGCCACCATGTGTGTGCATATTGACGGGCTGTACTGTAATCATTCATTTGTCACTGTCTTTGGCGATCAGATGCCTGTGAACCCTCTTTTTTGACTCTACAGGGTGCACTGTGCAGAATTTAGAGGTGAACACTGTATCCTTCGTTCTAGGTTAGAACCACGGCCCATCAACGAGAACGTACTCCTATTGAACGGTTTCAGCCATCTGAATGGGGCCACACTGTGGGCCTGCAAGAAGCTGGATGGACGGTTTGCTGCACGTGTTGGGCACAATGTATCGGTGGTATGTCGTTGCTTTCAGTAGTTGACTGTGGAACATCCCACACTCAAGTTCTGGAGGTGCGTGTAATACAGGCGCGCATCAAGATTAACGTATCATGCTAGCAGCGGTGGCCGACCGAAAATCATCCAGGGACGAAATCCGAGCATT
The DNA here is from genome assembly GCF_023897955.1 of Schistocerca gregaria. NCBI lineage: Eukaryota > Metazoa > Arthropoda > Insecta > Orthoptera > Acrididae > Schistocerca > Schistocerca gregaria. Next base: position 819,903,837 of record NC_064921.1, read on the forward strand.
TGTGGGCGCCTGCTGAGTTTCCAGGGACAGTTAGGCAACATTTGCTTGCAGCAGCACTAAGATCACGTTTGTGTCTGAAATCACATCACCAAGCATGTCTACTCTGGTGCAGCGAAAGAGTCGACTGGAGAGTGTTACGGCGCTGCGTTTCGTCAGTTATGAGAATAGGTTCTGACTGTATTCGAATGACAGATGTACACGTGTATGAGCAGTAAGCTACCTGTTCTGGAATGCATTCGCCCATGACACTCGTGTATGAGCAGTGAGCTACCTGTTCTGGAATGCATTCGCCCATGACACTCGTGTATGAGCAGTGAGCTACCTGTTCTGGAATGCATTCGCCCATGACACTCGTGTATGAGCAGTGAGCTACCTGTTCTGGAATGCATTCGCCCATGACACTCGGGCCCCGCCCGAGGCTTCATCAGTTACAACTCCCGGTCACATTTAGTGTTCTGCAGCGCAAAGTAACCGTGAAACGTCCCCTTAGGAAAATTATACACGACTGTGCTTAAACTGACACACAATATTTTTTAGCGCAACGCAATCTGACTTTCAGTAATCCCTACAAGAGAATGGCCCTGACTAACATTAACCTATATGTTCCACAAATCGCTTACCTCACAAAAATCTTGGTTACTCGAACTACTGCAATAGCGAGCGCCACTAGTACCAGCTAAATAAAAGATTCAAACTACGGAAGTCACTAACTACTGATAGGCACAGTTAGCGAATGAAAGATTTTAATAGATAGCAAACAATGTATTTACCTTAATAGTCATAATATATATATCAGTTCATGACACCAATTCTTACAAATTTCAAAAATCCGCCATCTCTTTCCCCACGTCCACCACTGCTGGCGGCTCACCTCCAACTGCGCAACTCTACGCGATGTTAACAGCCAACAGCCCAACACTACAATGGCAGACAACAATGCAAACCAGCCACAGACTGCACACGGCACAGCCAGTGATTTTCATACAGAGCGCTACGTGGCGGCGGCGTTACCAATAAAAAAACCTAAACAGCCCACTTACAACCGGTGGCCGCTACATTGCACGAATTGTTATCCCCGTGCTACAGCCATTTGTTCGACAGAAACGTGATGTGCTTTTTCAGCAGGACAATACACGTCCACATACGGCTGCTGAAGTTTGTGGTGTAAAACACTTGACCTGACCATCAGGTTCACAAGATCTCTCTCCGACTGAATGTGTGTGGGACATGATGACGAGGGAAATTACTCGTTCTCTAGAGCCTGAAAGAACCACTGCCGTATGATGACAAAAGACACAAGATGATTGAGACAGTCTGTTGCAGGATGTCATTCGGTACCTTTATGATCATTTGCATGTCAAAATATACGCCTGCTATGCTGCCAGACTATGTACTCAGCCGACTATTTGGCCACCCTTTACTGTGACATGTGAGTTTTATTTGATCTGAATTTGCTATCATACACTCCTACAATGATGAACTACCTGTCGCATGTCAATAAAATGACCTTGTCCTTGAAAGTGTTGCATTTTTTTAATTTTTCCGGCAGTGTCAAACATAGGCCTTAATTTGAAGAAGAAATTTCTGAGAATGTGCGTTTGGAGCACTGCATTGTATGATAGTGAAGCATGGACTGTGGAAAAATCGGAACAGAAGAGAATCGAAGCATTTGAGATTTGCTGCTACAAACGAAAATTAGGTGGACTGATGACTCGGAGAGGAACGGAATATGGGGAAGACACTGACCAAGGCTAGAGATGGGATGACATGACATCTTTTAAGATATCAGGGAGTGACTTCTATGGTTCTAGAGGAAGCTGTAGAGGACAAAAACTGTAGAAGAAGTCAGAGAGTGGAATACATCCAGCAAATAATTGAGGACATAGGTTGCAAGCTCTACTTTGCGATGAAGAGGCTGGCACAGGAGAGGAACCAGTGGCAGACAGCATCAAACCAGTCAGAAGACTGATGACTCAAAGGAAAAAAAAAAAGAAAAAAGAGGAGATATAAATATCGGGAAAAATTTAATTGTCTGAGAGAGGGAGTCAGCTGAACATTTTCTGGGAGAGGGGAAGGCATTTGTGTCGATGTAACATTACTCGGGTGTGTTGGTATAGGCGCGGCGGTTTACCAGGATAGAGTATTGAAGGGGAAACGATAGTATTGTTGCACTCGAGTTTGAAGATTAGGTATGAAAAAAACCGACAGGTTAAAACAGTTACCAGTTCCGAATAACCGATATTTTTCGGCATGTGTTTGGTCTCGGTTTTAATAGCTTTTTACCATTTTTCATTAATAACCTGCTAAGAAAATAGGCCGTTGCCACAGTGCTAAATTGTTTGATTTATCAGTAAAATTAGTTTTAAAAACGAGTAATGTTTATTCGTAAAATATCCTTAGCTTTGAAAAATTGGGTTATTATGGGAAATTGGAAACACGATCAATGCTCCTTTAATAACAACAATTTCGGTTAGAAACTAGCAACAAACACATGACATAAGGATCAGCACAGCATAGCACAGACAATAATCTACCAGTTACCATGAGGACTGGTCTGTTGGATGCTAGGTGTGCATGTGGAGTCTGCAACACTTGCCCGAGCATGGTCTACGAGGCCGATTCTCACTTTCACCTTCGAGCATGGGCATCAATTGTATTGCAGAATGGCACCCCGTCTCGTTTGGAAGTACACTCCTGGAAATGGAAAAAAGAACACATTGACACCGGTGTGTCAGACCCACCAGGGACACTGTTGCTCCTGGGGTATCGGCAATGACCATTCGCAACCGTCTCCATGAAGCTGGGCTACGGTCCCGCACACCGTTAGGCCGTCTTCCGCTCACGCCCCAACATCGTGCAGCCCGCCTCCAGTGGTGTCGCGACAGGCGTGAATGGAGGGACGAATGGAGACGTGTCGTCTTCAGCGATAAGAGTCGCTTCTGCCTTGGTGCCAATGATGGTCGTATGCGTGTTTGGCGCCGTGCAGGTGAGCGCCACAATCAGGACTGCATACGACCGAGGCACACAGGGCCAACACCCGGCATCATGGTGTGGGGAGCGATCTCCTACACTGGCCGTACACCTCTGGTGATCGTCGAGGGGACACTGCGAGAGGGCTGTACAAGCAATGATCACACGCACAGCACAGCGAACACACCAGGGACCGCGGTGTTGGCCGTCGAATGGCGCTAGCTGCGCAGCAATTGTGCACCGCCGCCGTCAGTGTCAGCCAGTTTGCCGTGGCATACGGAGCTCCATCGCAGTCTTTAACACTGGTAGCATGCCGCGACAGCGTGGACGTAAACCGTATGTGCAGTTGACGGACTTTGAGCGAGGGCGTATAGTGGGCATGCGGGAGGCAGGGTGGACGTACCGCCGAATTGCTGAACACGTGGGGCGTGAGGTCTCCACAGTACATCGATGTTGTCGCCAGTGGTCGGCGGAAGGTGCATGTGCCCGTCGACCTGGGACCGGACCACAGCGACGCACGGGTGCACGCCAAGACCGTAGGATCCTACGCAGTGCCGTAGGGGACCGCACCGCCACTTCACAGCAAATTAGGGACACTGTTACTCCTGGGGTATCAGCGAGGACCATTCGCAACCGTCTCCATGAAGCTGGGCTACGGTCCCGCACACCGTTAGGCCGTCTTCCGCTCACGCCCCAACATCGTGCAGCCCGCCTCCAGTGGTGTCGCGACTGGCGTGAATGGAGGGACGAATGGAGACGTGTCGTCTTCAGCGATGAGAGTCGCTTCTGCCTTGGTGCCAATGATGGTCGTATGCGTGTTTGGCGCCGTGCAGGTGAGCGCCACAATCAGGACTGCATACGACCGAGGCACACAGGGCCAACACCCGGCATCATGGTGTGGGGAGCGATCTCCTACACTGGCCGTACACCTCTGGTGATCGTCGAGGGGACACTGAATAGTGCACGGTACATCCAAACCGTCATCGAACCCATCGTTCTACCATTCCTAGACCGGAAAGGGAACTTGCTGTTCCAACAGGACAATGCACGTCCGCATGTATCCAGTGCCACCCAACGTGCTCTAGAAGGTGTAAGTCAACTATCCTGGCCAGCAAGATCTCCGGATCTGTCCCCCATTGAGCATGTTTGGGACTGGATGAAGCGTCGTCTCACGCGGTCTGCACGTCCAGCACGAACGCTGGTCCAACTGAGGCGCCAGGTGGAAATGGCATGGCAAGCCGTTCCACAGGACTACATCCAGCACCTCTACGATCGTCTCCATGGGAGAATATCAGCCTGCATTGCTGCGAAAGGTGGATATACACTGTACTAGTGCCGACATTGTGCATGCTCTGTTGCCGGTGGCTATGTGCCTGTGATTCTGTCAGTGTGATCATGTGATGTATCTGACCCCAGGAATGTATCAATAAAGTTTCCCCTTCCTGGGACAATGAATTCACGGTGTTCTTATTTCAATTTCCAGGAGTGTATTTTACAAAATGCGGCAGCAGCTCCATTTGGTGCTATAGTCACGCCAATCTCACACCATATGACATCTATCATTCTTAGCATAACTTGGAGACATGTGGCAAGATGCTTCCGCACTTTCACTCATTTCCACAGAATTATTAATGTATTATATTGCTTCATCTAATTCGTCCCTAAGTTTTACTAAGCAGTACATTTGAAAGACTCATCTATGGCTGGCCCCAGTAGCACGTTCAAGCTGCCTCCGAGTGATGTGGGGGATTGTGTAAGCACTGTTAAAATGTTGGGTGAATACCTTTCATCAGTTGCTGTTCTTTTCCGTCTATGTAGCTTTTCTCACCTAATGTTGGCGGCCAGGCGGACCGCTGAAATACTGCGCTCAGATGACAGTTTAATTCGGCTAGAAACCTGACAAGAATGTGATATACTGAATTTTTTCATAATGTTTGCCAAGACAATTCGAGACGGTTTCAATGATTATGACTCCCTTTCAGCATCGCTGCTGTAACATTACGGTGACATTCGTGATCAACGGACACCATATCCTCTTTTTCTACAGTCGCATGCACTCTGAAGGTCTGAATAGCTTCGCAAGCAAGTACAGCACAGACTGGTGGCCTTTCTAAGAATACGTTAGCGTACGAAACGTACCTGAGTTACGTGTTTGCTTACAGTTGATACTTCGTGTGACCTCTTCTCCTGACGAAGGGACTGTCGTTTGCGGTGCTGTTATCTTGTTACTGTTTCATCAAGTTACACCTATTTTATGTCGCTGAGCTCGTCTTCGAAGTTCATTTCGTTATTCGTTTCGTTAGCCACAGCAAAAGTATAAATTTCCATTAAAAAATAAATAAACAAGACGGCGTGATAATGTGATAGCGCTATAAATTAAAATTTACTTTCTTACTGAGAAAATTCGCCAGATTCTCCGCAATAAGTTAGTGACAACTGATTCTTAGTACATTTGCTACATCTGAATGTGTTTGGGATCGACGTCACACTGTAGAACAACGGGAATTGCTCGAAGAATGGTATCGTCCGTTATCAACTACTATTTGAAATCATTTTTCTGAACTTGGCCATTTTTTTCGCTGCTATTGGTATGCTAGTG